>NW_026644715.1:525000-1145807 GCF_030020395.1 Manis pentadactyla
CCCACACAGTATAAATGCTAATCCTAATGCGCCCTTTCTTTCTGCCCGCCCTTATCCCTCCCTTCCCACCCACCATGCCCAGTCCCTTTCCTTTTGGTAACTGTTAGTCCACTCTCGGCTTCTGTGATTCTGCTGCTATTTATATCCTTCAGTTTCTCTTTGTTTTTATATTCCACACATGAGTGAAATCATTTGGTACTTATCTTTCTTTGCCTGGCCTATTTCACTGAGCATAGTACCCTCTTGCTCCATCCACGTTGTTGCAAAAGGTAGGATTTGTTTTCTTCTTACGGCTGCTTACTGCACTTTTTAAACTGGATTTCTGTCTTCTCTTTTGTCTGTAGTTTCGCTATGTGCTTTCACCATTGCTCTCCTTGTTATGAGCAATAGCTTTGTTTTAATCGATATGTATCTGTATCTATCTATCTGTCTGTCTGTCTGTCTGTATATCAGTCCAACCTGCTATCTTTCTTACTATGTATCTATGGATCTATCTATCTATGTATCTATCCATCTATCTGTCATCTATATATCATCTATCTATCCGCCTATCTGTGTATGTATCTGTCTATCCTTCTATCTTTCTTTCTATCCATCTATCTCTCTATCTCTCTATCTTTTTATCATCTATCTCTCATGCCTCTCTTCTATCTATGTATCTATCTATCATCTACCATCTATCTATCTATGAATCTAACTATCTATCTATCTATCTATCTATCTATCTATCTATCTATCTATCTATCTATCTATCTGTCTGTCTGTCTGTCTGTCTGTCTATCTATCTATCAATCTATCTATCTATCTATCTATCTATCTATCTATCTATCTATCTATCTATCTATCTATCTATCTATCTATCCGTCTATCTATCTATCTATCTATCTATGAATGAATCACATTTTTTTCCACCTATCTATCCTTATGTACAGAACAGTTAACCAAATCGCCTATGTCACTTTATATATATGCTTCCAAAAATCTTGCAAGGTAACTAGGCCATAGGGAGAGCACTGAGTTCATTGAGAAACCTGAAGGTCGAGTCAGCCACATGTGCTTACAAAACCAGTAAATGGTGTTGCACGGACTTGCACCCATATCTCCGTCCTCTGTCCTCTTTGAACTCCTTCTCGCTTCCTGACTGTATTTAGCCACATTCAATTACTAAGTGCTCCCTGAAGACCACAAGTATCCCTCCTCTGGGTTTGTTGAAGACAGAAATGTATACATGGTGCTTTGCTCACCACCAAGTTTGAGGGACATCGGTGGGAGCACCGCTGATAGGAGGATGGACAAATAAAAAGGAACACCTATTTATAGACAGGAGCAGTTGGGAGCAATGAGAGTGTTGTGGAGTTACGTGTTTGTTTGAGTGTCCAAACTTCCCTCTTTAGGTGGTTATTACTTCTTTACATTCAAGAACATTACAAAACCCACTGATTTGAAAAGAACAGATGCATATTATTACAGCAATTCAGTTGTTGAGGTGATAAAAAATGAGAAGGACTTTGCTGTACCACTAAATCTATGGCTGGGCACTGCTAATATCAAACAAAAAGAATTCACGGTGGCAAGATAGGTCTATTTACTACTGACTGTCTCGGGGGCACAGACAGAAATCATTTGACTCATTGTTTGTTTTTCAGATTCACTTGTTTTGGGTACCTCTCCCCACCCCTTCTGCTTGTAGTTTGTCTGTGTCCTAGGATCTCAAGTGAGTCTCCAATAAGTGAGCACGTATTTGTTCTTGAGTTTTCATCCCTTCCTCTAACCAAGTGTCTTTTGATTGGAGCACTCAGAGTCTGTCCTTTTATTCTGACAATTGAGAGCAGTGTCCTTATTGCACTTACAGAAAATTTTTTGTTATCAACATTCTATAATCGCGTGAAGATCATTATGATTACTAAGTACAAAAAGTCCCCCCGAAAGGCCCCATTACAGACGCTGTCCATCAGCGTAGTTGGATGCTGTTGACTCCTTCACCATGTCTCCCACCACACACCCCGTTACAGTCGCTGTCCATATGCTTGTAGTAAGATGCTGTTGAAACACTACTTCTCTTCTCTGTGTTGTACAGCCCTCCCCATGCTCCCACCACCCCACACAGTATAAATGCTAATCCTAATGCGCCCTTTCATTCTGCCCGCCCTTATCCCTCCCTTCCCACCCACCATGCCCAGTCCCTTTCCTTTTGGTAACTGTTAGTCCACTCTCGGCTTCTGTGATTCTGCTGCTATTTATATCCTTCAGTTTCTCTTTGTTTTTATATTCCACACATGAGTGAAATCATTTGGTACTTATCTTTCTTTGCCTGGCCTATTTCACTGAGCATAGTACCCTCTTGCTCCAACCACGTTGTTGCAAAAGGTAGGATTTGTTTTCTTCTTACGGCTGCTTACTGCACTTTTTAAACTGGATTTCTGTCTTCTCTTTTGTCTGTAGTTTCGCTATGTGCTTTCACCATTGCTCTCCTGGTTATGAGCAACAGCTTTGTTTTAATCGATATGTATCTGTATCTATCTATCTGTCTGTCTGTCTGTCTGTATATCAGTCCAACCTGCTATCTTTCTTACTATCTATGTATCTATATATCTATCTATCTATGTATCTATCCATCTATCTATCATCTATATATGATCTATCTACCTGCCTATCTGTGTATGTATCTGTCTATACTTCTATCTTTCTTTCTATCCATCTATCTCTCTATCTCTCTATCTTTTTATCATCTATCTCTCATGCCTCTCTTCTATCTATGTATCTATCTATCATCTACCTTCTATCTATCTATGTATCTATCTATGTATCTATCTATCTATCTATCTATCTATCTATCTATCTATCTATCTATCCGTCTATCTATCTATCTATCTATCTATGAATGAATCACATTTTTTTCCACCTATCTATCCTTATGTACACAACAGTTAACAAAATCGCCTATGTCACTTTATATATATGCTTCCAAAAATCTTGCAAGGTAACTAGGCCATAGGGAGAGCACTGAGTTCATTGAGAAACCTGAAGGTCGAGTCAGCCACGTGTGCTTACAAAACCAGTAAATGGTGTTGCACGGACTTGCACCCATATCTCCGTCCTCTGTCCTCTTTGAACTCCTTCTCGCTTCCTGACTGTATTTAGCCACATTCAATTACTAAGTGCTCCCTGAAGACCACAAGTATCCCTCCTCTGGATTTGTTGAAGACAGAAATGTATACATGGTGCTTTGCTCACCACCAAGTTTGAGGGACATCGGTGGGAGCACCGCTGATAGGAGGATGGACAAATAAAAAGGAACACCTATTTATAGACAGGAGCAGTTGGGAGCAATGAGAGTGTTGTGGAGTTACGTGTTTGTTTGAGTGTCCAAACTTCCCTCTTTAGGTGGTTATTACTTCTTTACATTCAAGAACATTACAAAACCTACTGATTTGAAATAACAGATGCATATTATTACAGCAATTCAGTTGTTGAGGTGATAAAAAATGAGAAGGACTTTGCTGTACCACTAAATCTATGGCTGGGCACTGCTAATATCAAACAAAAAGAATTCACGGTGGCAAGATAGGTCTATTTACTACTGACTGTCTCGGGGGCACAGACAGAAATCATTTGACTCATTGTTTGTTTTTCAGATTCACTTGTTTTGGGTACCTCTCCCCACCCCTTCTGTTTGTAGTTTGTCTGTGTCCTAGGATCTCAAGTGAGTCTCCAATAAGTGAGCACGTACTTGTTCTTGAGTTTTCATCCCTTCCTCTAACCAAGTGTCTTTTGATTGGAGCACTCAGAGTCTGTCCTTTTATTCTGACAATTGAGAGCAGTGTCCTTATTGCTCTTACATTAAATTTTTTGTTATCAACATTCTATAATCGCGTGAAGATCATTATGAGCACTAAGTACAAAAAGTCCCCCCGAAAGGACCCATTACAGACGCTGTCCATCAGCGTAGTTGGATGCTGTTGACTCCTTCACCATGTCTCCCACCACACACCCCGTTACAGTCGCTGTCCATATGCTTGTAGTAAGATGCTGTTGAAACACTACTTCTCTTCTCTGTGTTGTACAGCCCTCCCCATGCTCCCACCACCCCACACAGTATAAATGCTAATCCTAATGCGCCCTTTCTTTCTGCCTGCCCTTATCCCTCCATTCCCACCCACCATGCCCAGTCCCTTTCCTTTTGGTAACTGTTAGTCCACTCTCGGCTTCTGTGATTCTGCTTCTATTTATATCCTTCAGTTTCTCTTTGTTTTTATATTCCACACATGAGTGAAATCATTTGGTACTTATATTTCTTTGCCTGGCCTATTTCACTGAGCATAGTACCCTCTTGCTCCATCCACGTTGTTGCAAAAGGTAGGATTTGTTTTCTTCTTACGGCTGCTTACTGCACTTTTTAAACTGGATTTCTGTCTTCTCTTTTGTCTGTAGTTTCGCTATGTGCTTTCACCATTGCTCTCCTGGTTATGAGCAATAGCTTTGTTTTAATCGATATGTATCTGTATCTGTCTATCTGTCTGTCTGTCTGTCTGTATATCAGTCCAACCTGCTATCTTTCTTACTATCTATGTATCTATGGATCTATCTATCTATGTATCTATCCATCTATCTATCATCTATATATCATCTATCTATCTGCCTATCTGTGTATGTATCTGTCTATCCTTCTATCTTTCTTTCTATCCATCTATCCCTCTATCTCTCTATCTTTTTATCATCTATCTCTCATGCCTCTCTTCTATCTATGTATCTATCTATCATCTACCTTCTATCTATCTATGTATCTAACTATCTATCTATCTATCTATCTATCTATCTATCTATCTATCTATCTATCTATCTATCTATCTATCTATCTATCTGTCTGTCTGTCTCTCTATCTATCAATCTATCTATCTATCTATCTATCTATCTATCTATCTATCTATCTATCTATCTATCTATCTATCTCTCCGTCTATCTATCTATCTATCTATCTATGAATGAATCACATTTTTTTCCACCTATCTATCCTTATGTACAGAACAGTTAACAAAATCGCCTATGTCACTTTGTATATATGCTTCCAAAAATCTTGCAAGGTAACTAGGCCATAGGGAGAGCACTGAGTTCATTGAGAAACCTGAAGGTCGAGTCAGCCACGTGTGCTTACAAAACCAGTAAATCGTGTTGCACGGACTTGCACCCATATCTCCGTCCTCTGTCCTCTTTGAACTCCTTCTCGCTTCCTGACTGTATTTAGCCACATTCAATTACTAAGTGCTCCCTGAAGACCACAAGTATCCCTCCTCTGGGTTTGTTGAAGACAGAAATGTATACATGGTGCTTTGCTCACCACCAAGTTTGAGGGACATCGGTGGGAGCACCGCTGATAGGAGGATGGACAAATAAAAAGGAACACCTATTTATAGACAGGAGCAGTTGGGAGCAATGAGAGTGTTGTGGAGTTACGTGTTTGTTTGAGTGTCCAAACTTCCCTCTTTAGGTGGTTATTACTTCTTTACATTCAAGAACATTACAAAACCCACTGATTTGAAAAGAACAGATGCATATTATTACAGCAATTCAGTTGTTGAGGTGATAAAAAATGAGAAGGACTTTGCTGTACCACTAAATCTATGGCTGGGCTCTGCTAATATCAAACAAAAAGAATTCACGGTGGCAAGATAGGTCTATTTACTACTGACTGTCTCGGGGGCACAGACAGAAATCATTTGACTCATTGTTTGTTTTTCAGATTCACTTGTTTTGGGTACCTCTCCCCACCCCTTCTGCTTGTAGTTTGTCTGTGTCCTAGGATCTCAAGTGAGTCTCCAATAAGTGAGCACGTACTTGTTCTTGAGTTTTCATCCCTTCCTCTAACCAAGTGTCTTTTGATTGGAGCACTCAGAGTCTGTCCTTTTATTCTGACAATTTAGAGCAGTGTCCTTATTGCTCTTACATTAAATTTTTTGTTTTCATTATTCTATAATCGCGTGAAGATCATTATGATCACTGAGTACACCAAGACCCCCGAAAGGCCCCATTACAGACGCTGTCCATCAGCGTAGTTGGATGCTGTTGACTCCTTCACCATGTCTCCCACCACACACCCCGTTACAGTCGCTGTCCATATGCTTGTAGTAAGATGCTGTTGAAACACTACTTCTCTTCTCTGTGTTGTACAGCCCTCCCCATGCTCCCACCACCCCACACAGTATAAATGCTAATCCTAATGCGCCCTTTCTTTCTGCCCGCCCTTATCCCTCCCTTCCCACCCACCATGCCCAGTCCCTTTCCTTTTGGTAACTGTTAGTCCACTCTCGGCTTCTGTGATTCTGCTGCTATTTATATCCTTCAGTTTCTCTTTGTTTTTATAATCCACACATGAGTGAAATCATTTGGTACTTATCTTTCTTTGCCTGCCCTATTTCACTGAGCATAGTACCCTCTTGCTCCATCCACGTTGTTGCAAATGGTAGGATTTGTTTTCTTCTTACGGCTGCTTACTGCACTTTTTAAACTGGATTTCTGTCTTCTCTTTTGTCTGTAGTTTCGCTATGTGCTTTCACCATTGCTCTCCTGGTTATAAGCAATAGCTTTGTTTTAATCGATATGTATCTGTATCTATCTATCTGTCTGTCTGTCTGTCTGTATATCAGTCCAACCTGCTATCTTTCTTACTATCTATGTATCTATGGATCTATCTATCTATGTATCTATCCATCTATCTATCATCTATATATCATCTATCTATCTGCCTATCTGTGTATGTATCTGTCTATACTTCTATCTTTCTTTCTATCCATCTATCTCTCTATCTCTCTATCTTTTTATCATCTATCTCTCATGCCTCTCTTCTATCTATGTATCTATCTATCATCTACCTTCTATCTATCTATGTATCTAACTATCTATCTATCTATCTATCTATCTATCTATCTATCTATCTATCTATCTATCTATCTATCTATCTATCTGTCTGTCTGTCTATCTATCTATCAATCTATCTATCTATCTATCTATCTATCCATCTATCTATTTATCTATCTATCTATCTATCTATCTATCTATCTATCTATCTATCTATCTATCTATCTATCTATCTATCTATCTATCTATGCGTCTATCTATCTATCTATCTATCTATGAATGAATCACATTTTTTTCCACCTATCTATCCTTATGTACAGAACAGTTAACAAAATCGCCTATGTCACTTCATATATATGCTTCCAAAAATCTTGCAAGGTAACTAGGCCATAGGGAGAGCACTGAGTTCATTGAGAAACCTGAAGGTCGAGTCAGCCACGTGTGCTTACAAAACCAGTAAATGGTGTTGCACGGACTTGCACCCATATCTCCGTCCTCTGTCCTCTTTGAACTCCTTCTCGCTTCCTGACTGTATTTAGTCACATTCAATTACTAAGTGCTCCCTGAAGACCACAAGTATCCCTCCTCTGGGTTTGTTGAAGACAGAAATGTATACATGGTGCTTTGCTCACCACCAAGTTTGAGGGACATCGGTGGGAGCACTGCTGATAGGAGGATGGACAAATAAAAAGGAACACCTATTTATAGACAGGAGCAGTTGGGAGCAATGAGAGTGTTGTGGAGTTACGTGTTTGTTTGAGTGTCCAAACTTCCCTCTTTAGGTGGTTATTACTTCTTTACATTCAAGAACATTACAAAACCCACTGATTTGAAAAGAACAGATGCATATTATTACAGCAATTCAGTTGTTGAGGTGATAAAAAATGAGAAGGACTTTGCTGTACCACTAAATCTATGGCTGGGCACTGCTAGTATCCACCAAAAATAATTCACGGTGGCAAGATAGGTCTATTTACTACTGACTGTCTCGGGGGCACAGACAGAAATCATTTGACTCATTGTTTGTTTTTCAGATTCACTTGTTTTGGGTACCTCTCCCCACCCCTTCTGCTTGTAGTTTGTCTGTGTCCTAGGATCTCAAGTGAGTCTCCAATAAGTGAGCACGTAGTTGTTCTTGAGTTTTCATCCCTTCCTCTAACCAAGTGTCTTTTGATTGGGGCACTCAGAGTCTGTCCTTTTATTCTGACAATTGAGAGCAGTGTCCTTATTGCTCTTACAGAAAATTTTTTGTTATCAACATTCTATAATCGCGTGAAGATCATTATGATCACTAAGTACAAAAAGTCCCCCCGAAAGGCCCCATTACAGACGCTGTCCATCAGCGTAGTTGGATGCTGTTGACTCCTTCACCTTGTCTCCCACCACACACCCCGTTACAGTCGCTGTCCATATGCTTGTAGTAAGATGCTGTTGAAACACTACTTCTCTTCTCTGTGTTGTACAGCCCTCCCCATGCTCAGACCACCCCACACAGTATAAATGCTAATCCTAATGCGCCCTTTCTTTCTGCCCGCCCTTATCCCTCCCTTCCCACCCACCATGCCCAGTCCCTTTCCTTTTGGTAACTGTTAGTCCACTCTCGGCTTCTGTGATTCTGCTGCTATTTATATTCTTCAGTTTCTCTTTGTTTTTATATTCCACACATGAGTGAAATCATTTGGTACTTATCTTTCTTTGCCTGGCCTATTTCACTGAGCATAGTACCCTCTTGCTCCATCCACGTTGTTGCAAATGGTAGGATTTGTTTTCTTCTTACGGCTGCTTACTGCACTTTTTAAACTGGATTTCTGTCTTCTCTTTTGTCTGTAGTTTCGCTATGTGCTTTCACCATTACTCTCCTGGTTATGAGCAATAGCTTTGTTTTAATCGATATGTATCTGTATCTATCTATCTGTCTGTCGGTCTGACTGTATATCAGTCCAACCTGCTATCTTTCTTACTATCTATGTATCTATGTATCTATCTATCTATGTATCTATCCATCTATCTATCATCTATATATGATCTATCTATCTGCCTATCTGTGTATGTATCTGTCTATCCTTCTATCTTTCTTTCTATCCATCTATCTCTCTATCTCTCTATCTTTTTATCATCTATCTCTCATGCCTCTCTTCTATCTATGTATCTATCTATCATCTACCTTCTATCTACCTATGTATCTATCTATCTATCTATCTATCTATCTATCTATCTATCTATCTATCTATCTATCCGTCTATCTATCTATCTATCTATCTATGAATGAATCACATTTTTTTCCACCTATCTATCCTTATGTACAGAACAGTTAACAAAATCGCCTATGTCACTTTATATATATGCTTCCAAAAATCTTGCAAGGTAACTAGGCCATAGGGAGAGCATTGAGTTCATTGAGAAACCTGAAGTTCGAGTCAGCCACGTGTGCTCACAAAACCAGTAAATGGTGTTGCACGGACTTGCACCCATATCTCTGTCCTCTGTCCTCTTTGAACTCCTTCTCGCTTCCTGACTGTATTTAGCCACATTCAATTACTAAGTGCTCCCTGAAGACCACAAGTACACCTCCTCTGGGTTTGTTGAAGACAGAAATGTATACATGGTGCTTTGCTCACCACCAAGTTTGAGGGACATCGGTGGGAGCACCGCTGATAGGAGGATGGACAAATAAAAAGGAACACCTATTTATAGACAGGAGCAGTTGGGAGCAATGAGAGTGTTGTGGAGTTACGTGTTTGTTTGAGTGTCCAAACTTCCCTCTTTAGGTGGTTATTACTTCTTTACATTCAAGAACATTACAAAACCCACTGATTTGAAAAGAACAGATGCATATTATTACAGCAATTCAGTTGTTGAGGTGATAAAAAATGAGAAGGACTTTGCTGTACCACTAAATCTATGGCTGGGCAATGCTAATATCAAACAAAAATAATTCACGGTGGCAAGATAGGTCTATTTACTACTGACTGTCTCGGGGGCACAGACAGAAATCATTTGACTCATTGTTTGTTTTTCAGATTCACTTGTTTTGGGTACCTCTCCCCACCCCTTCTGCTTGTAGTTTGTCTGTGTCCTAGGATCTCAAGTGAGTCTCCAATAAGTGAGCACGTAATTGTTCTTGAGTTTTCATCCCTTCCTCTAACCAAGTGTCTTTTGATTGGAGCACTCAGAGTCTGTCCTTTTTTTCTGACAATTGAGAGCAGTGTCCTTATTGCTCTTACAGAAAATTTTTTGTTATCAACATTCTATAATCGCGTGAAGATCATTATGATCACTAAGTACAAAAAGTCCCCCCGAAAGGCCCCATTACAGACGCTGTCCATCAGCGTAGTTGGATGCTGTTGACTCCTTCACCATGTCTCCCACCACACACCCCGTTACAGTCGCTGTCCATATGCTTGTAGTAAGATGCTGTTGAAACACTACTTCTCTTCTCTGTGTTGTACAGCCCTCCCCATGCTCCCACCACCCCACACAGTATAAATGCTAATCCTAATGCGCCCTTTCTTTCTGCCCGCCCTTATCCCTCCCTTCCCACCCACCATGCCCAGTCCCTTTCCTTTTGGTAACTGTCAGTCCACTCTCGGCTTCTGTGATTCTGCTGCTATTTATATCCTTCAGTTTCTCTTTGTTTTTATATTCCACACATGAGTGAAATCATTTGGTACTTATCTTTCTTTGCCTGGCCTATTTCACTGAGCATAGTACCCTCTTGCTCCATCCACGTTGTTGCAAAAGGTAGGATTTGTTTTCTTCTTACGGCTGCTTACTGCACTTTTTAAACTGGATTTCTGTCTTCTCTTTTGTCTGTAGTTTCGCTATGTGCTTTCACCATTGCTCTCCTTGTTATGAGCAATAGCTTTGTTTTAATCGATATGTATCTGTATCTATCTATCTGTCTGTCTGTCTGTCTGTATATCAGTCCAACCTGCTATCTTTCTTACTATGTATCTATGGATCTATCTATCTATGTATCTATCCATCTATCTGTCATCTATATATCATCTATCTATCCGCCTATCTGTGTATGTATCTGTCTATCCTTCTATCTTTCTTTCTATCCATCTATCTCTCTATCTCTCTATCTTTTTATCATCTATCTCTCATGCCTCTCTTCTATCTATGTATCTATCTATCATCTACCATCTATCTATCTATGTATCTAACTATCTATCTATCTATCTATCTATCTATCTATCTATCTATCTATCTATCTATCTATCTGTCTGTCTGTCTGTCTATCTATCTATCAATCTATCAATCTATCTATCTATCTATCTATCTATCTATCTATCTATCTATCCGTCTATCTATCTATCTATCTATCTATGAATGAATCACATTTTTTTCCACCTATCTATCCTTATGTACAGAACAGTTAACCAAATCGCCTATGTCACTTTATATATATGCTTCCAAAAATCTTGCAAGGTAACTAGGCCATAGGGAGAGCACTGAGTTCATTGAGAAACCTGAAGGTCGAGTCAGCCACGTGTGCTTACAAAACCAGTAATTGGTGTTGCACGGACTTGCACCCATATCTCCGTCCTCTGTCCTCTTTGAACTCCTTCTCGCTTCCTGACTGTATTTAGCCACATTCAATTACTAAGTGCTCCCTGAAGACCACAAGTATCCCTCCTCTGGGTTTGTTGAAGACAGAAATGTATACATGGTGCTTTGCTCACCACCAAGTTTGAGGGACATCGGTGGGAGCACCGCTGATAGGAGGATGGACAAATAAAAAGGAACACCTATTTATAGACAGGAGCAGTTGGGAGCAATGAGAGTGTTGTGGAGTTACGTGTTTGTTTGAGTGTCCAAACTTCCCTCTTTAGGTGGTTATTACTTCTTTACATTCAAGAACATTACAAAACCCACTGATTTGAAAAGAACAGATGCATATTATTACAGCAATTCAGTTGTTGAGGTGATAAAAAATGAGAAGGACTTTGCTGTACCACTAAATCTATGGCTGGGCACTGCTAATATCAAACAAAAAGAATTCACGGTGGCAAGATAGGTCTATTTACTACTGACTGTCTCGGGGGCACAGACAGAAATCATTTGACTCATTGTTTGTTTTTCAGATTCACTTGTTTTGGGTACCTCTCCCCACCCCTTCTGCTTGTAGTTTGTCTGTGTCCTAGGATCTCAAGTGAGTCTCCAATAAGTGAGCACGTATTTGTTCTTGAGTTTTCATCCCTTCCTCTAACCAAGTGTCTTTTGATTGGAGCACTCAGAGTCTGTCCTTTTATTCTGACAATTGAGAGCAGTGTCCTTATTGCACTTACAGAAAATTTTTTGTTATCAACATTCTATAATCGCGTGAAGATCATTATGATCACTAAGTACAAAAAGTCCCCCCGAAAGGCCCCATTACAGACGCTGTCCATCAGCGTAGTTGGATGCTGTTGACTCCTTCACCATGTCTCCCACCACACACCCCGTTACAGTCGCTGTCCATATGCTTGTAGTAAGATGCTGTTGAAACACTACTTCTCTTCTCTGTGTTGTACAGCCCTCCCCATGCTCCCACCACCCCACACAGTATAAATGCTAATCCTAATGCGCCCTTTCATTCTGCCCGCCCTTATCCCTCCCTTCCCACCCACCATGCCCAGTCCCTTTCCTTTTGGTAACTGTTAGTCCACTCTCGGCTTCTGTGATTCTGCTGCTATTTATATCCTTCAGTTTCTCTTTGTTTTTATATTCCACACATGAGTGAAATCATTTGGTACTTATCTTTCTTTGCCTGGCCTATTTCACTGAGCATAGTACCCTCTTGCTCCAACCACGTTGTTGCAAAAGGTAGGATTTGTTTTCTTCTTACGGCTGCTTACTGCACTTTTTAAACTGGATTTCTGTCTTCTCTTTTGTCTGTAGTTTCGCTATGTGCTTTCACCATTGCTCTCCTGGTTATGAGCAACAGCTTTGTTTTAATCGATATGTATCTGTATCTATCTATCTGTCTGTCTGTCTGTCTGTATATCAGTCCAACCTGCTATCTTTCTTACTATCTATGTATCTATATATCTATCTATCTATGTATCTATCCATCTATCTATCATCTATATATGATCTATCTACCTGCCTATCTGTGTATGTATCTGTCTATACTTCTATCTTTCTTTCTATCCATCTATCTCTCTATCTCTCTATCTTTTTATCATCTATCTCTCATGCCTCTCTTCTATCTATGTATCTATCTATCATCTACCTTCTATCTATCTATGTATCTATCTATGTATCTATCTATCTATCTATCTATCTATCTATCTATCTATCCGTCTATCTATCTATCTATCTATCTATGAATGAATCACATTTTTTTCCACCTATCTATCCTTATGTACACAACAGTTAACAAAATCGCCTATGTCACTTTATATATATGCTTCCAAAAATCTTGCAAGGTAACTAGGCCATAGGGAGAGCACTGAGTTCATTGAGAAACCTGAAGGTCGAGTCAGCCACGTGTGCTTACAAAACCAGTAAATGGTGTTGCACGGACTTGCACCCATATCTCCGTCCTCTGTCCTCTTTGAACTCCTTCTCGCTTCCTGACTGTATTTAGCCACATTCAATTACTAAGTGCTCCCTGAAGACCACAAGTATCCCTCCTCTGGGTTTGTTGAGGACAGAAATGTATACATGGTGCTTTGCTCACCACCAAGTTTGAGGGACATCGGTGGGAGCACCGCTGATAGGAGGATGGACAAATAAAAAGGAACACCTATTTATAGACAGGAGCAGTTGGGAGCAATGAGAGTGTTGTGGAGTTACGTGTTTGTTTGAGTGTCCAAACTTCCCTCTTTAGGTGGTTATTACTTCTTTACATTCAAGAACATTACAAAACCCACTGATTTGAAAAGAACAGATGCATATTATTACAGCAATTCAGTTGTTGAGGTGATAAAAAATGAGAAGGACTTTGCTGTACCACTAAATCTATGGCTGGGCACTGCTAATATCAAACAAAAAGAATTCACGGTGGCAAGATAGGTCTATTTACTACTGACTGTCTCGGGGGCACAGACAGAAATCATTTGACTCATTGTTTGTTTTTCAGATTCACTTGTTTGGGTACCTCTCCCCACCCCTTCTGCTTGTAGATTGTCTGTGTCCTAGGATCTCAAGTGAGTCTCCAATAAGTGAGCACGTAATTGTTCTTGAGTTTTCATCCCTTCCTCTAACCAAGTGTCTTTTGATTGGAGCACTCAGAGTCTGTCCTTTTATTCTGACAATTGAGAGCAGTGTCCTTATTGCTCTTACATTAAACTTTTTGTTATCATTATTCTATAATCGCGTGAAGATCATTATGATCACTGAGTACACCAAGACCCCCGAAAGGCCCCATTACAGACGCTGTCCATCAGCGTAGTTGGATGCTGTTGACTCCTTCACCATGTCTCCCACCACACACCCCGTTACAGTCGCTGTCCATATGCTTGTAGTAAGATGCTGTTGAAACACTACTTCTCTTCTCTGTGTTGTACAGCCCTCCCCATGCTCCCACCACCCCACACAGTATAAATGCTAATCCTAATGCGCCCTTTCTTTCTGCCCGCCCTTATCCCTCCCTTCCCACACACCATGCCCAGTCCCTTTCCTTTTGGTAACTGTTAGTCCACTCTCGGCTTCTGTGATTCTGCTGCTATTTATATCCTTCAGTTTCTCTTTGTTTTTATATTCCACACATGAGTGAAATCATTTGGTACTTATCTTTCTTTGCCTGGCCTATTTCACTGAGCATAGTACCCTCTTGCTCCATCCACGTTGTTGCAAAAGGTAGGATTTGTTTTCTTCTTACGGCTGCTTACTGCACTATTTAAACTGGATTTCTGTCTTCTCTTTTGTCTGTAGTTTCGCTATGTGCTTTCACCATTGCTCTCCTGGTTATGAGCAATAGCTTTGTTTTAATCGATATGTATCTGTATCTATCTATCTGTCTGTCGGTCTGTCTGTATATCAGTCCAACCTACTATCTTTCTTACTATCTATGTATCTATGTATCTATCTATCTATGTATGTATCCATCTATCCATCATCTATATATGATCTATCTGCCTATCTGTGTATGTATTTGTCTATCCTTCTATCTTTCTTTCTATCCATCTATCTCTCTATCTCTCTCTCTTTTTATCATCTATCTCTCATGCCTCTCTTCTATCTATGTATCTATCTATCATCTACCTTCTATCTATCTATGTATCTAACTATCTATCTATCTATCTATCTATCTGTCTATCTATCTATCTATCTATCTATCTATCTATCTATCTATCTATCCGTCTATCTATCTATCTATCTATCTATGAATGAATCACATTTTTTTCCACCTATCTATCCTTATGTACAGAACAATTAACAATATCGCCTATGTCACTTTATATATATGCTTCCAAAAATCTTGCAAGGTAACTAGGCCATAGGGAGAGCACTGAGTTCATTGAGAAACCTGAAGGTCGAGTCAGCCACGTGTGCTTACAAAACCAGTAAATGGTGTTGCACGGACTTACACCCATATCTCCGTCCTCTGTCCTCTTTGAACTCCTTCTCGCTTCCTGACTGTATTTAGCCACATTCAATTACTAAGTGCTCCCTGAAGACCACAAGTATCCCTCCTCTGGGTTTGTTGAAGACAGAAATGTATACATGGTGCTTTGCTCACCACCAAGTTTGAGGGACATCGGTGGGAGCACCGCTGATAGGAGGATGGACAAATAAAAAGGAACACCTATTTATAGACAGGAGCAGTTGGGAGCAATGAGAGTGTTGTGGAGTTACGTGTTTGTTTGAGTGTCCAAACTTCCCTCTTTAGGTGGTTATTACTTCTTTACATTCAAGAACATTACAAAACCCACTGATTTGAAAAGAACAGATGCATATTATTACAGCAATTCAGTTGTTGAGGTGATAAAAAATGAGAAGGACTTTGCTGTACCACTAAATCTATGGCTGGGTACTGCTAATATCAAACAAAAAGAATTCACGGTGGCAAGATAGGTCTATTTACTACTGACTGTCTCGGGGGCACAGACAGAAATCATTTGACTCATTGTTTGTTTTTCAGATTCACTTGTTTTGGGTACCTCTCCCCACCCCTTCTGCTTGTAGTTTGTCTGTGTCCTAGGATCTCAAGTGAGTCTCCAATAAGTGAGCACGTAGTTGTTCTTGAGTTTTCATCCCTTCCTCTAACCACGTGTCTTTTGATTGGAGCACTCAGAGTCTGTCCTTTTATTCTGACAATTGAGAGCAGTGTCCTTATTGCTCTTACATTAAATTTTTTGTTATCATTATTCTATAATCGCGTGAAGATCATTATGATCACTGAGTACACCAAGACCCCCGAAAGGCCCCATTACAGACGCTGTCCATCAGCGTAGTTGGATGCTGTTGACTCCTTCACCTTGTCTCCCACCACACACCCCGTTACAGTCGCTGACCATATGCTTGTAGTAAGATGCTGTTGAAACACTACTTCTCTTCTCTGTGTTGTACAGCCCTCCCCATGCTCCCACCACCCCACACAGTATAAATGCTAATCCTAATGCGCCCTTTCTTTCTGCCCGCCCTTATCCCTCCCTTCCCACCCACCATGCCCAGTCCCTTTCCTTTTGGTAACTGTTAGTCCACTCTCGGCTTCTGTGATTCTGCTGCTATTTATATCCTTCAGTTTCTCTTTGTTTTTATATTCCACACATGAGTGAAATCATTTGGTACTTATCTTTCTTTGCCTGGCCTATTTCACTGAGCATAGTACCCTCTTGCTCCATCCACGTTGTTGCAAAAGGTAGGATTTGTTTTCTTCTTACGGCTGCTTACTGCACTTTTTAAACTGGATTTCTGTCTTCTCTTTTGTTTGTAGTTTCGCTATGTGCTTTCACCATTGCTCTCCTGGTTATGAGCAATAGCTTTGTTTTAATCGATATGTATCTGTATCTATCTATCTGTCTGTCTGTCTGTCTGTATATCAGTCCAACCTGCTATCTTTCTTTCTATCTATATATCTATGTATCTATCTATCTATGTATCTATCCATCTATCTATCATCTATATATCATCTATCTATCTGCCTATCTGTGTATGTATCTGTCTATCCTTCTATCTTTCTTTCTATCCATCTATCTCTCTATCTATCTTTTTATCATCTATCTCTCATGCCTCTCTTTTATCTATGTATCTATCTATCATCTACCTTCTATCTATCTATCTATCTATCTATCTATCTATCTATCTATCTATCTATCTATCTATCTATCTATCTATCTAACTATCTATCTATCTATCTACCTAACAATCTATCTATCTATCTATCTATCTATCTATCTATCTATCTATCTATCTATCTATCTATCTATCTATCTATTTATCTATGAATGAATCACATTTTTTTCCACCTATCTATCCTTATGTACAGAACAGTTAACAAAATCGCCTATGTCACTTTATATATATGCTTCCAAAAATCTTGCAAAGTAACTAGGCCATAGGGAGAGCACTGAGTTCATTGAGAAAGCTGAAGGTCGAGTCAGCCACGTGTGCTTACAAAACCAGTAAATCGTGTTGCACGGACTTGCACCCATATCTCCGTCCTCTGTCCTCTTTGAACTCCTTCTCGCTTCCTGACTGTATTTAGCCACATTCAATTACTAAGTGCTCCCTGAAGACCACAAGTATCCCTCCTCTGGGTTTGTTGAAGACAGAAATGTATACATGGTGCTTTGCTCACCACCAAGTTTGAGGGACATCGGTGGGAGCACCGCTGATAGGAGGATGGACAAATAAAAAGGAACACCTATTTATAGACAGGAGCAGTTGGGAGCAATGAGAGTGTTGTGGAGTTACGTGTTTGTTTGAGTGTCCAAACTTCCTCTTTAGGTGGTTATTACTTCTTTACATTCAAGAACATTACAAAACCCACTGATTTAAAAAGACCAGATGCATATTATTACAGCAATTCAGTTGTTGAGGTGATAAAAAATGAGAAGGACTTTGCTGTACCACTAAATCTATGGCTGGGCACTGCTAATATCAAACAAAAAGAATTCACGGTGGCAAGATAGGTCTATTTACTACTGACTGTCTCGGGGGCACAGACAGAAATCATTTGACTCATTGTTTGTTTTTCAGATTCACTTGTTTTGCGTACCTCTCCCCACCCCTTCTGCTTGTAGTTTGTCTGTGTCCTAGGATCTCAAGTGAGTCTCCAATAAGTGAGCACGTAGTTGTTCTTGAGTTTTCATCCCTTCCTCTAACCAAGTGTCTTTTGATTGGAGCACTCAGAGTCTGTCCTTTTATTCTGACAATTGAGAGCAGTGTCCTTATTGCTCTTACAGAAAATTTTTTGTTATCAACATTCTATAATCGCGTGAAGATCATTATGATCACTGAGTACACCAAGTCCCCCCGAAAGGCCCCATTACAGACGCTGTCCATCAGCGTAGTTGGATGCTGTTGACTCCTTCACCATGTCTCCCACCACACACCCCGTTACAGTCGCTGTCCATATGCTTGTAGTAAGATGCTGTTGAAACACTACTTCTCTTCTCTGTGTTGTACAGCCCTCCCCATGCTCCCACCACCCCACACAGTATAAATGCTAATCCTAATGCGCCCTTTCTTTCTGCCCGCCCTTATCCCTCCCTTCCCACCCACCATGCCCAGTCCCTTTCCTTTTGGTAACTGTTAGTCCACTCTCGGCTTCTGTGATTCTGCTGCTATTTATATCCTTCAGTTTTTCTTTGTTTTTTATAATCCACACATGAGTGAAATCATTTGGTACTTATCTTTCTTTGCCTGGCCTATTTCACTGAGCATAGTACCCTCTTGCTCCATCCACGTTGTTGCAAATGGTAGGATTTGTTTTCTTCTTACGGCGGCTTACTGCACTTTTTAAATTGGATTTCTGTCTTCTCTTTTGTCTGTAGTTTCGCTATGTGCTTTCACCATTGCTCTCCTGGTTATGTGCAATAGCTTTGTTTTAATCGATATGTATCTGTATCTATCTATCTGTCTGTCTGTCTGTCTGTATATCAGTCCAACCTGCTATCTTTCTTACTATCTATGTATCTATGTATCTATCTATCTATGTATCTATCCATCTATCATCTATATATCATCTATCTATCTGCCTATCTGTGTTTCTATCTGTCTATCCTTCTATCTTTCATTCTATCCATCTATCTCTCTATCTCTCTATCTTTTTATCATCTATCTCTCATGCCTCTCTTCTACCTATGCATCTATCTATCATCTACCTTCTATCTATCTATCTATCTATCAATCTATCTTTCTATCTATCTATCTATCTATCTATCTATCTATCTATCTATCTATCTATCTATCTATCTATCTATCTATCCTTCAATCTATCTATTTATCTATCTATCTATCTATCTATCTATCTATCTATCTATCTATCTATCTATTTATCTATGAATGAATCACATTTTTTTCCACCTATCTATCCTTATGTACAGAACAGTTAACAAAATCGCCTATGTCACTTTATATATATGCTTCCAAAAATCTTGCAAGGTAACTAGGCCATAGGGAGAGCACTGAGTTCATTGAGAAACCTGAAGGTCGAGTCAGCCACGTGTGCTTACAAAACCAGTAAATGGTGTTGCACGGACTTGCACCCATATCTCCGTTCTCTGTCCTCTTTGAACTCCTTCTCGCTTCCTGACTGTATTTAGCCACATTCAATTACTAAGTGCTCCCTGAAGACCACAAGTATCCCTCCTCTGGGTTTGTTGAAGACAGAAATGTATACATGGTGCTTTGCTCACCACCAAGTTTGAGGGACATCGGTGGGAGCACCGCTGATAGGAGGATGGACAAATAAAAAGGAACACCTATTTATAGACAGGAGCAGTTGGGAGCAATGAGAGTGTTGTGGAGTTACGTGTTTGTTTGAGTGTCCAAACTTCCTCTTTAGGTGGTTATTACTTCTTTACATTCAAGAACATTACAAAACCCACTGATTTAAAAAGACCAGATGCATATTATTACAGCAATTCAGTTGTTGAGGTGATAAAAAATGAGAAGGACTTTGCTGTACCACTAAATCTATGGCTGGGCACTGCTAATATCAAACAAAAAGAATTCACGGTGGCAAGATAGGTCTATTTACTACTGACTGTCTCGGGGGCACAGACAGAAATCATTTGACTCATTGTTTGTTTTTCACCTTCACTTGTTTTGCGTACCTCTCCCCACCCCTTCTGCTTGTAGTTTGTCTGTGTCCTAGGATCTCAAGTGAGTCTCCAATAAGTGAGCACGTAGTTGTTCTTGAGTTTTCATCCCTTCCTCTAACCAAGTGTCTTTTGATTGGAGCACTCAGAGTCTGTCCTTTTATTCTGACAATTGAGAGCAGTGTCCTTATTGCTCTTACAGAAAATTTTTTGTTATCAACATTCTATAATCGCGTGAAGATCATTATGATCACTGAGTACACCAAGTCCCCCCGAAAGGCCCCATTACAGACGCTGTCCATCAGCGTAGTTGGATGCTGTTGACTCCTTCACCATGTCTCCCACCACGCACCCCGTTACAGTCGCTGTCCATATGCTTGTAGTAAGATGCTGTTGAAACACTACTTCTCTTCTCTGTGTTGTACAGCCCTCCCCATGCTCCCACCACCCCACACAGTATAAATGCTAATCCTAATGCGCCCTTTCTTTCTGCCCGCCCTTATCCCTCCCTTCCCACCCACCATGCCCAGTCCCTTTCCTTTTGGTAACTGTTAGTCCACTCTCGGCTTCTGTGATTCTGCTGCTATTTATATCCTTCAGTTTTTCTTTGTTTTTTATAATCCACACATGAGTGAAATCATTTGGTACTTATCTTTCTTTGCCTGGCCTATTTCACTGAGCATAGTACCCTCTTGCTCCATCCACGTTGTTGCAAATGGTAGGATTTGTTTTCTTCTTACGGCGGCTTACTGCACTTTTTAAATTGGATTTCTGTCTTCTCTTTTGTCTGTAGTTTCGCTATGTGCTTTCACCATTGCTCTCCTGGTTATGAGCAATAGCTTTGTTTTAATCGATATGTATCTGTATCTATCTATCTGTCTGTCTGTCTGTCTGTATATCAGTCCAACCTGCTATCTTTCTTACTATCTATGTATCTATGTATCTATCTATCTATGTATTTATCCATCTATCATCTATATATCATCTATCTATCTGCCTATCTGTGTTTCTATCTATCTATCCTTCTATCTTTCTTTCTATCCATCTATCTCTCTATCTCTCTATCTTTTTATCATCTATCTCTCATGCCTCTCTTCTACCTATGCATCTATCTATCATCTACCTTCTATCTATCTATCTATCTATCAATCTATCTTTCTATCTAACTATCTATCTATCTATCTATCTATCTATCTATCTATCTATCTATCTATCTATCTATCCTTCAATCTATCTATTTATCTATTTATTTATCTATCTATCTATCTATCTATCTATCTATCTATCTATCTATCTATCTATCTATCTATCTATCTATGAATGAATCACATTTTTTTCCACCTATCTATCCTTATGTACAGAACAGTTAACAAAATCGCCTATGTCAGTTTATATATATGCTTCCAAAAATCTTGCAAGGTAACTAGGCCATAGGGAGAGCACTGAGTTCATTGAGAAACCTGAAGGTCGAGTCAGCCACGTGTGCTTACAAAACCAGTACATGGTGTTGCACGGACTTGCACCCATATCTCCGTCCTCTGTCCTCTTTGAACTCCTTCTCGCTTCCTGACTGTATTTAGCCACATTCAATTACTAAGTGCTCCCTGAAGACCACAAGTATCCCTCCTCTGGGTTTGTTGAAGACAGAAATGTATACATGGTGCTTTGCTCACCACCAAGTTTGAGGGACATCGGTGGGAACACCGCTGATAGGAGGATGGACAAATTAAAATTAACACCTATTTATAGACAGGAGCAGTTGGGCGCAATGAGAGTGTTGTGGAGTTACGTGTTTGTTTGAGTGTCCAAACTTCCCTCTTTAGGTGGTTATTACTACTTTACATTCAAGAACATTACAAAACCCACTGATTTAAAAAGACCAGTTGCATATTATTACAGCAATTCAGTTGTTGAGGTGATGAAAAATGAGAAGGACTTTGCTGTACCACTAAATCTATGGCTGGGCACTGCTAATATCAAACAAAAAGAATTCACGGTGGCAAGATAGGTCTATTTACTACTGACTGTCTCGGGGGCACAGACAGAAATCTTTTGACTCATTGTTTGTTTTTCAGATTCACTTGTTTTGGGTACCTCTCCCCACCCCTTCTGCTTGTAGTTTGTCTGTGTCCTAGGATCTCAAGTGAGTCTCCAATAAGTGAGCACGTAGTTGTTCTTGAGTTTTCATCCCTTCCTCTAACCAAGTGTCTTTTGATTGGAGCACTCAGAGTCTGTCCTTTTATTCTGACAATTGAGAGCAGTGTCCTTATTGCTCTTACAGAAAATTTTTTGTTATCAACATTCTATAATCGCGTGAAGATCATTATGATCACTGAGTACACCAAGTCCCCCCGAAAGGCCCCATTACAGACGCTGTCCATCAGCGTAGTTGGATGCTGTTGACTCCTTCACCATGTCTCCCACCACACACCCCGTTACAGTCGCTGTCCATATGCTTGTAGTAAGATGCTGTTGAAACACTACTTCTCTTCTAAGTGTTGTACAGCACTCCCCATGCTCCCACCACCCCACACAGTATAAATGCTAATCCTAATGCGCCCTTTCTTTCTGCCCGCCATTATCCCTCCCTTCCCACCCACCATGCCCGGTCCCTTTCATTTTGGTAACTGTTAGTCCACTCTCGGCTTCTGTGATTCTGCTGCTATTTATATCCTTCAGTTTCTCTTTGTTTTTATAATCCACACATGAGTGAAATCATTTGGTACTTATCTTTCTTTGCCTGGCCTATTTCACTGAGCATAGTACCCTCTTGCTCCATCCACGTTGTTGCAAATGGTAGGATTTGTTTTCTTCTTACGGCTGCTTACTGCACATTTTAAACTGGATTTCTGTCTTCTCTTTTGTCTGTAGTTTCGCTATGTGCTTTTACCATTGCTCTCCTGGTTATGAGCAATATCTTTGTTTTAATCGACATGTATCTGTATCTATCTATCTGTCTGTCTGTCTGTCTGTATATCAGTCTAACCTGCTATCTTTCTTACTATCTATGTATCTATGTATCTATCTATCTATGTATCTATCCATCTATCTATCATCTATATATCATCTATCTATCTGCCTATCTGTGTATGTATCTGTCTATCCTTCTATCTTTCTTTCTATCCATCTATCTCTCTATCTCTCTATCTTTTTATCATCTATCTCTCATGCCTCTCTTCTATCTATGTATCTTTCTATCATCTACCTTCTATCTATCTATCTATCAATCTATCTATCTATCTATGTATCTGTCTATCTATCTATCTATCTATCTATCTATCTATCTATCTATCTATCTATCTATCAATCAATCTATCTATCTGCCTATCTATCTATCTATCTATCTATCTATCTATCTATCTATCTATCTATCTATCTATCTATCTATGAATGAATCACATTTTTTTCCACCTATCTATCCTTATGTACAGAACAGTTAACAAAATCGCCTATGTCACTTTATATAAATGCTTCCAAAATCTTGCAAGGTAACTAGGCCATAGGGAGAGCACTGAGTTCATTGATATACCTGAAGGTCGAGTCAGCCACGTGTGCTTACAAAACCAGTAAATGGTGTTGCACGGACTTGCACCCATATCTCCGTCCTCTGTCCTCTTTGAACTCCTTCTCGCTTCCTGACTGTATTTAGCCACATTCAATTACAAAGTGCTCCCTGAGGACCACAAGTATCCCTCCTCTGGGTTTGTTGAAGACAGAAATGTATACATGGTGCTTTGCTCACCACCAAGTTTGAGGGACATCGGTGGGAGCACCACTGATAGGAGGATGGACAAATAAAAAGAAACACCTATTTATAGACATTAGCAGTTGGGAGCAATGAGAGTGTTGTGGAGTTCCGTGTTTGTTTGAGTGTCCAAACTTCCCTCTTTAGGTGGTTATTACTTCTTTACATTCAAGAACATTACAAAACCCACTGATTTGAAAAGAACAGATGCATATTATTACAGCAATTCAGTTGTTGAGGTGATAAAAAATGAGAAGGACTTTGCTGTACCACTAAATCTATGGCTGGGCACTGCTAATATCAAACAAAAAGAATTCACGGTGGCAAGATAGGTCTATTTACTACTGACTGTCTCGGGGGCACAACAGAAATCATTTGACTCATTGTTTGTTTTTCAGATTCACTTGTTTTGGGTACCTCTCCCCACCCCTTCTACTTGTAGTTTGTCTGTGTCCTAGGATTTCAAGTGAGTCTCCAATAAGTGAGCACGTAGTTGTTCTTGAGTTTTCATCCCTTCCTCTAACCAAGTGTCTTTTGATTGGAGCACTCAGAGTCTGTCCTTTTATTCTGACAATTGAGAGCAGTGTCCTTATTGCTCTTACAGAAAATTTTTTGTTATCATTATTCTATAATCGCGTGAAGATCATTATGATCACTGAGTACACCAAGTCCCCCCGAAAGGCCCCATTACAGACGCTGTCCATCAGCGTAGTTGGATGCTGTTGACTCCTTCACCATGTCTCCCACCACACACCCCGTTAGAGTCGCTGTCCATATGCTTGTAGTAAGATGCTGTTGAAACACTACTTCTCTTCTCTGTGTTGTACAGCCCTCCCCATGGTCCCCCCACCACACATTCTACGTGCTAATCTTAATGCCTTCTCCCCGCCTTTATCCCTCACTTACCACCCACCTTGACAGTTCCTCTCCCTTTGGTAACTGTTAGTCCACTCTTGGGTTCTGTGAGTCTGCTGCTGTTTATTTCCTTCAGTTTTTCTTTGTTGTTATACTCCACACATGAGTGAAATCATTTGGTACTTCTCTTTGTGTCCGTGGCCTATTTCACTGAGCATACAACCGTCTAGCTCCATTAACGTCTTTGCAAATGGTAGTATTTGTTTTCTTCTTATGGCTGCTTACTTCACTTTTTAAACTGGATTTCGTTCTTCCTTTTTGTTTGTGACTTCTTTATGTGCTTTCACAATTGAACTCCTGATTATGAGCAGTAGCTTTTTGTTAATCGATATGTATCTGTATCAATCTAACTATATTTCTGTCTGTCTATCTTTCTACCTATCTATGTATCTATCTGTCCTTTTATCTTTCTTTCTATCTATTTTCCTATCATCTATCTATCATGTCTATCATCTATCTATCTATCTATCTATCTATCTATCATCTATCATCTATCTATCTATCTATCTATCTATCTATCTATCTATCTATCTATCTATCTATCTATCTATGAATCAATCATCTTTTTGTCTGCCTATCTTTCCTTATGTACAGAACAGTTCACAACATGGCCTACGTCACTTCCCTACATTATGCTTCCAAAAATATTGCAAGGTAACTAGGCCGTAGTTAGAGCACTGGGTTCTCTGAGACACTTGCAGGTCGAGTCAGCCACGTGTGCTTACAAAACCAGTAAATGGTGGTGCTGGAACTTGAACCCGTATCTCTGTCTTCTTTCCTCTTTTCCTCCTTCTCGCTTGCTGAATGTTTTTAGCCACCTTCATTGAGTAAGTCCTCCCTGAAAAGCACAGTTATCCTTCCTCTGGGCCTGTTGTAGACAGAAAAGTACACTTGGTGCTTTGCTCAAAACCATGTTTGTGGGACATTGGTGTGATCACCGCTGATAGAAGGAGGGACAAATAAAAAGGAACACCTATTTCTATACAGGAGCAGTTGGGAACAAAGTGTGTGTTGTGGAGTGACGTGTTTATTTGAGGGTCCAAACTTCCCTCTTTAGGTGGTTATTACTTTACATTGGTGAACATCATAAAACGCACTGATTTCAAAAGCCCAGATGCATATTATTACAGCATTTCAGTTGTTGAGGTTAGAAAAAATGAGGAGGACGTTGCTGCACCACTAAATCTATGGCTGGGCACTGCTGAAACCAAACAAAAATAATTCATGGTGGCTAGATAGAGCTATTTTCTACTGACTGTCTCTGGGAACTCAAACCGAATCCGTTTGTTTGTTTCTCAGTTTCACTTGTGTAGGGTACCTGTCCCCGCCCCTTTGTCTTGTAGTTTATCTCTGTCCTTGGCTTTCAAGTGGGTCTCCTGTAAGGGAGCACATAGATTGTCTTGATTGAAAGACAGCTTTGTTTACTATGATGCTTTCCTATCTACCTACCTACCTATCTCTTTATCTATCTATGTAATCTATCTACCTGTCTATCTATCTGTCGTCTATCTATCTATGATCTATCATCTATCTACTATCATCGGTATATCTATCTAATTAAACTATCATCTATATGTACGTATATCAGTCCAATCTATGTATCAATAATCTGTCTATGTATCTGCTTTCTCACTATGTCAACGTTCTGTCACTAGGTGCACTTTGATTCCTCTGTGTCCTTCTCAGTCTCAATTCCTTGTGTTTGTTTATGTGAGTTAGCTGTGTGTTTGGGTCTTGAGAGAAGTGGCCTTGGGTGGGAACTTCTCCTGCATAGGTGGCACTAGTCTGCTGGTGTGGGTGGTGTGGTTGGTGGGCAGTTCTCCTGAACATGTGCGGGTCAGGGCCCTCCGGATGCTCTGCCCCTGGGCCGTTCCTGCTGTGGTGGCTGTGTGAGTTGCAGGGCATATCCAAGTCCCCATGCAGGGAGCACACTGGTTGGCCTGTGGGGTCCAAGGTAGGTGCATGCCCGGTAGTAGGTCCTTTTGCCCATGCCCCGATGTCAAATCGGTGGCCCTGCTTGGTGGCCCATCTCCAGAGAGCATGCTTATAGTCACTGGCTAAGGGAACTACCCTGTGGTGACCCGTGAGGCTCTTGTGGGCCAGTGGCCCATGGTATTGCTGAGGTGGCAGGCCAGCAAGCTTGTGGGGAAACTGCTCCCCTCTGCTGACAAGGTGTAGGTGGAGTTTCAGTTCATTTAGGCATTTAGATGTGAGTGAGGTCTATCTGTAATGGAATAGAAGCTTTGAGAGCTATGTTTCCGTTCGTATGAAAAGAGCGCTGAGCAAAAAGAGTTGGGTGATGGTGGCAGGAATTCTAGGAATATTTATGTCCCCTCACTTATTTATTTTTTGTTAAGGGAGGTGATTCTGAAGTAACTTTTTACTCACAGATGAAGGTGGTGCATTAGGTCATCCCACACCAGCCATGGTCTGATGAAGTGGTGTAGTAGAATTAAAGCCTGTACACCTTGGCCTGATACATAGGAGACACACCGTTTGTGCTCTTTGCTGCTCTCCTTTACTAGCTTATTACCTTAACTAACTTGATGGTTCAGAGTGTTCCAAGCAACATTTCCAGCAATATCTTTCTAAAATTGCATAGAAACACTCTGCAAAGATATCCCCAGAGGGTAGTGGAAAATTTTTCTCTTTCTGGTCATAGTTTGCAAGATGTTTGCCCTATCCTGCGTTCCTTTGTTACTTTTGCATCTCCTGTGATTGTAGACTGATTGGGGCAGTGGTGTACACACACACACACACACACACACACACACACACGCACAGACACACACACATGGTTGAGAGTTAACGGAGACCGCAGTTATAGGAAACTGCAGCACACACTTAAAAAAGAAACGAGCATAAGTTGTTCTTCTGGTGTTCCCCTCATACAGATCAGACTTCAAAGTGCAGAGGTGGTTGGACGCAGATACCTATGCAGACACCTAAGCACATATATCTATGCGTAGGCTCTCTCCATCCATCATCTAAGTGCATCTCTTTACCTACATAGCTATGTTTGTCTACTCAAGCTGATAAACAGATTGTCATTGAGTAGGGGTTTCATCCATAGATACTGATTTCTCACTATTCTGGAAGCAGAATTCCAAGACGAAGGCAGGCTCAGTTTCTGGTGAGGTCCCTTCTTCTGGCTTGCATACAGCCGCATCCCTGCTGTGTCCTCACAGGGTCGAGGGAGAAAGCTCTGTCCTCTGTTCCTCTTAATAGCACTGATTGCATAATGGCAGCTCCACCCAAACCCTCATGATATCTTACAAACCAAATTACCTCCAAAGGTCCCACCTCCCAGTACCATGACAGTGGGGGTTAGGTCTTCAAACCTGTCTTAGTTCAAATATGAACTTGTGTGTGTATGTGTGTGTTTGTGTGTGGTGGTGGCGGGGGATTAAAGGAGCCTAAGATTGTGAGGTGAGGGCCCAAAAATTCAGTTCATAACTCTGTATCTATCTATCATCTATCTGTCTAATCTAACCTCCCTATATCATCTATTCTATCTAGTCTATCATCTGTCATCTATATATATCTTATCTTTCTGCAATCTCTGTCAATCTGTTCATCTAATCTATGAATATCTATCATCTATCTGATACATCTTTTTTTTTGTAGATATTAATTTTTCATTGAAGGGTAGTTGACACAGAGTATTACATTACATCAGTTTCAGGTGTACAACATAGTGATTTAACATTTATATCAATGATGATTCTAGGTACTAGCTATCACCATACCAAGTTCTTAAAATATTTTGACTATATTCCTTATGCTATACATTACATCACGGTTACTTATTTATTTTACAACTGAAAGAGTGTACATTTTTTTTTGTTTGTTTGTGAGGGCATCTCTCATATTTATAGATCAAATTGTTGTTAACAACAATAAAATTCTGTATAGGGGAGTCAATGCTCAATGCACAATCATTAATCCACACCAAGCGTAATTTTCGTCAGTCTCCAATCTTCTAAGGCATAACAAAGAAGTTCTTACGTGGAAAACAAATTCTTACATAGTGAATAAGTTTCATGGTGAACAGTACAAGGGCAGTCATCACAGAAACTTTCAGTTTTGCTCATGCATTATGAACTATAAACAGTCAGTTCAAATATGAATACTCATTTGATTTTTATACTTGATTTATATGTGAATACCACATTTCTCTCTTTATTATTATTTTTTAAATAAAATGCTGAAGTGGTATGTAGATACAAGATAAAGGTAGAAAACATTGCTTAGTGTTGTAAGAGAGCAAATGTAGATGATCAGGTGTGTGCCTGTAGACTATGTGTTAATCCAAGCTAGACAAGGGCAATAAAACATCCATGTATGCAGAAGATTTCTATTAGAACAGGGGGGGTGAGGTTCTAAGCCTCACCCCTTTGATCCCCAATTTCTCACCTGATGACGCCCCTGCAACTGTGCCTGTCTTAGGTTATTCCTCCCTTGAGGAATCTTACCCGTCTCTGGCTATCCACTCATCTTCTGGAGGCATACAGGGATATGTAAAGTTGGTTAGTGAAAGAGAAGCCTTATTGTTTGAAATGGCTGCTTTTTATTTCTTTGCATATTTATACCCTGTAGATTCTATGCCCAGCATTTGTCTTGAGGTATCTTTAACACTTGGAAGAATTATGATACTCGGTAACTTTGATATGAAGCACGAATTCTATTTAAGGGTTGTAATAAGGAAGGAAGGAGAAAAGCTATAGAAGAAGTAGGCGGAAGAAAAAATGGGAAGATTGATTATTTCTTTGACATATCTTCTTGTAGAGCAACTTCAGCATGTATAGGTTTTAAGCTACTACTTAAATTGTGCACACACTTTAAAATAATAGGAGGATAGTTACATAACCAAAGCATACCTGTAATTGCCAGCCTCCTAAAGTGAAACCAAGAAAACCAGTTCGGCACCTTAGGCATTTGTGAAAACTTATCTAGGATATGGTCGATATTGTCCAACTGAACTTGAACAGTCTGAGAGAAATCAGACAAATTAAAACAACCCATTCCTGGGGAATGTTCACATCCCTTATGTTCTTTTAACAGTAAATAGTCTGTAGTTGTAAGATTTTGGAGCGCTACAATTTGCACTACTAATTCTTGGTTGAGTTCCAACGGTATAGATCCAGTAAAATTTGTTGTTTACTGTTTGCACAGGCCAGCTTAGATATCCCTTCTTCATTCCCATGGCAAATCCAGGAACTGGTGGGATGAGTGCATCTAAGCTGTAGCACCGTGTGGATCTTTTTTGGGGTTTTTTGATGATCATCATCTGGTATGAGTCTTCCAGAGAGTGCTGATGTTGGAAATTCTTTTCAATATCGAATCTTAGTTCATTTTCGGGTTAGCCCAATTAGGCTTTGATCGTCTGTATAAACACAAACAGATCTTTTGCCTACACTTTTATATGCCCTTTATACCCTTTTGTAGAACTCATTGGGTGTTACCACATAGGAACTGCCTGTTTTCTTTTTTTTTTTTTTGGTATCACTAATCTACACTTACATGACGAATATTATGTTTACCAGGCTCTCCCCTATACCAGGTACCCCCTATAAACCCCTTTACAGTCACTGTCCATCAGCATAGCAAAATGTTGTAGAATTACTACATGCCTTCTCTGTGTTGTACAGCCCTCCCTTTTCTCCTACACCCCCATGCATGCTAATCTTAATACCCCCCTACTTCTCAGCCCCCTTATCCCTCCCAACACACCCATCCTCCCAAGTCCCTTCCCCTTTGGTACCTGTTAGACCATTCTTGAGTTCTGTGTTTCTGCTGCTGTTTTGTTCCTTCAGTTTTTCCTTTGTTCTTATATTCCACAGATACATGAAATCATTTGGTATTTCTCTTTCTCCGCTTAGCTTGTTTCACTGAGCATAATACCCTTCAGCTCCATCCATGTTGCTGCAAATGGTAGGATTTGCCCTTTTCATATGGCTGAGTAGTATTCCATTGTGTATATGTACCACATCTTCTTTATCCATTCATCTGTCGTTGGACATTTAGGTTGCTTCCAATTCTTGGCTATTGTAAATAGTGCTGTGATAAACATAGGGGTGTACTGATCTTTCTCATACTTGATTACTGCAGTCTTAGGGTAAATTCCTAGGAGTGCAATTACTGCATCAAATGATAAGTCTGCTTTGAGCATTTTGATGTACCTCCATACTGCCTTCCACTATGGTTGAACTAACTTACATTCCCACAAGTAGTGTAGAAGGGTTCCCCTTTCTCCACAGCCTCGCCAATATTTGTTGTTGTTTGTCTTTTGGGTGGCAGCCATCTTTACTGGTGTGAGGTGATACCTCATTGTAGTTTTAATTTGCATTTCTCTGATAATAAGTGATGTGGAGCATCTTTTCCTGTGTCTGTTGGCCATCTGTATTTATTTTTTGGAGAACTGTCTGTGCAGTTCCCCTGCCCATTTCTTAATTGGGTTATTTGTTTTTTGTTTGTTGGGGCGTGTGAGATCTTTATATATTCTGGGCATAAAGCCTTTATCGGATGTGTCATTTTCAAATATATTCTCCCATACTGTAGGGTTCCTTTTTGTTCTATTGATGGTGTCTTTTGCTGTTCAGAAGCTTTTCAGCTTAATATAGTCCCACTTATTCATTTCTGCTGTTGTTTTCCTTGCCCGGGGAGATATGTTCAAGAAGAGGTCACTCATGTTTATGTCTAAGAGGTTTTGCCTATGTTTTCTTCCAAGAGTTTAATGGTTTCATGACTTACATTCAGGTCTTTGTTCCATTTTGAGTTTACTTTTGTATATGGGGTTAGACAATGGTCCAGTTTCTTTCTCCTACATAGAGCTGTCCAGTTTTGCCAGTACCATCTGTTGAAGAGACTGTCATTTCGCCATTGTATGTCCATGGCTCCTTTATCAAACATTAATTGACCATATATGTCTGGGTTAATGTCTGGATTCTCTAGTCTGTTCCATTGGTCTGTGGCTCTGTTCTTGTGCCAGTACCAAATTGTCTTGATTACTATGGCTTTATAGTAGAGCTTGAAGTTGGGGAGTGAGATCCCCTTACTTTATTCTTCTTTCTCAGTATTGCTTGGGCTCTTCGGAGTGTTTGGTGTTTCCATATGAATTTTTGAATTATTTGTTCCAGTTCATTGAAGAATGTTGCTGGTAGCTTCATAGGGATTGCATTAAAATCTGTATATTGCTTTGGGCAGGATGGCCATTTTGACGTTATTAATTCTAACTAGCCACGAGCATGGGATGAGTTTCCTTCTGTTAGTGTCCCCTTTAATTTCTCTTAAGAGTGACTTGTAGTTTTGAGAGTATAAGTCTTTCACTTCTTTGGTTAGGTTTATTCCTAGGTATTTTATTTGTTTTGATGCAATTGTGAATGGAGTTGTTTTCCTGATTTCTGTTTCTGTTGGTTCATTGTTAGTGTATAAGAAAGCCACTGATTTCTGTGTGTTGATTTTGTATTCTGCAACTTTGCTCTATTCCAATATCAGTTCTAATAGTTTTGGTGTGGAGTCTTTAGGTTTTTTTATGTACAATATCATGTCATCTGCAAATAGTGACAGTTTAACTTCTTTACTCTTCCGGATTCCTTGTATTTTTTTATTTTGTCTGATTGCCGTGGTTAGGACCTCCAGAACTATGTTAAATAATAGTGGAGAGAGTGGTCATCCCTGTCTAGTTACCGATCTCAGAGAAAATGCTGTCAGCTTCTCGCTGTTCAAAATAATGTTGGCTTTGGGTTTATCATAGATGGCTTTTATTATGTTGAGGTTCTTGCCCTCTATTCCCATTTTGCTGAGAGTTTTTATCATGAATGCATGTTGAACGTTGTCAAATGATTCTTCAGCATCTATGGAGATGATCATGTGGTTTTTGTCCTTATTTTTGTTGATGTGGTGGATGATGTTGATGGACTTTCGAATGTTGTACCATCCTTGCATCCCTGGGATGAATCCCACTTGGTCATGGTGTATGATCCTTTTGATGTATTTTTGGATTCGGTTTGCTAATATTTTGTTGAGTATTTTTGCATCTACGTTCATCAGGGATATTGGTCTGTATTTTTCTTTTTTGGTGGGGTCTTTGCCTGGTTTTGGTATTAGGGTGATGTTAGCTTCATAGAATGAGTTTGGGAGTATCCCCTCCTCCTCTATTTTTTGGAAAACTCTAAGGAGAATGGGTATTATGTCTTTCCTGTATGTCTGATAATATTCCGAGGTAAATCCATCCAGCCCGGGGGTTTTGTTCTTTGGTAGTTTTTGGATTACCGCTTCAATTTCATTGCTGGTAATTGGTCTGTTTAGATTTTCTGATTCTTTCTGGGTCAATCTTGGAAGGTTGTATTTTTCTAGGAAGTTGTCCATTTCTCCTAGGTTTCCCAGCTCTTGATAGCATATAGGTTTTCATAGTATTCTCTAATAATTCTTTGTATTTCTGTGGGGTCTGTCGTGATTTTTCCTTTCTCGTTTCTGATAGTGTTGATTTGTGTTGACTCTCTTTTCTTCTTAATAAGTCTGGCTAGAGGCTTATCTATTTTGTTTATTTTCTCGAAGAACCAGCTCCTGGTTTCATTGATTTTTGCTATTGTTTTATTCTTCTCAATTTAATTTATTTCTTCTCTGATCTTTATTATGTCCCTCCTTCTGATGACCTGAGGCCTCATCTGTTCTTCTTTTTCCAATTTCGATTGTTGTGACATTAGACCGTTTATTTGGGATTGCTCTTCCTTTTTTAAATATGCTTTAATTGCTTTATACTTTCCTCTTAAGACTGCTTTTGCTGTGTCCGACAGAATTTGGGGCTTAGTGTTGTTGTTGTCATTTGTTTCCATATATTGCTGGATCTCCATTTTGATTTGGTCATTGATCCATTGATTATTAAGGAGCGTGTTGTTAAGCCTCCATGTGTTTGTGAACCTCTTTGCTTTCTTTGTACCGTTTATTTCTAGTTTTATGCCTTTGTGGTCTGAAAAGTTGGTTGGTAGGATTTCAATCTTTTGGAATTTTCTGAGGCTCTTTTTGTGGCCTAGTATGTTGTCTATTCTGGAGAATGTTCCATATGCACTTGACAAGAATGTATATCCTTTTGCTTTTGGATGTTGAGTTCTATAGATGTCTATTAGCTCCATCTGCTCTACTGTGTTGTTCAGTGCTTCCGTGCCCTTAGTTATTTCCTGCCCGGTGGATCTATCGTTTGGGGTGAGTGGTGTGTTGAAGTGTCCTAGAATGAATGCATTGAAGTCTATTTCCCCCTTTAGTTCTGTTAGCATTTGTTTCACATATGCTGGTGCTCCTGTGTTTGGTGCATATATATTTAGAATGGTTATATCCTCTTGTTGGACTGAGCCCTTTACATTTTGTAGTGTCCTTCTTTATCTCTTGTTACTTTCTTTGTTTTGAAGTCTATTTTGTATGATATTAGTACTGCAACCGCTGCTTTCTTCTCGCTGTTGTTTGCGTGAAATATGTTTTTCCGTCCCTTGACTTTTAGTCTGTACATGTCTTTGGGTTCGAGATGAGTTTCTAGTAAGCAGCATATAGCTGGGTCTTGCTTTTTTATCCATTCTATTACTCTGTGTCTTTTGATTGGTGCATTCAGACCTTTAACATTTAGATTGACTATTGAAAGATATATTCTTATTGCCATTGCAGGCTTTAAATTCGTGGTTAATAAAGTTTCAAGTTTAGCCTCTTTAGTATCTTACTGCCTAACTTAGCTTGCTTATTGAGCTGTTATATACATTGTTTGCAGATTCTTTTCTTCTCTCCCTTCTTATTCCTCCTCCTCGATTCTTCATATGTTGTGTGTTTTGTGCTGTGCTCTTTCTAGGAGTGCTCCCATCTAGAGCAGTCCCTGTAAGATGTTCTGTAGAGGTGGTTTGTGGGAAGCAAATTCCCTCAGCTTTTGTTTGTCTGAGAATTGTTTAATCCACTGTCATATTTGAATGATAGTCGTGCTAAATACAGTATCCTTGGTTCATGGCCCTTCTGTTTCATTTTATTAAATATATCATGCAATTCTCTTCTGGTCTGTAGAGTTTCTGTCGAGAAGTCTGATGTTAGCCTAATGGGTTTTTCTTTATAGGTGACCTTTTCCTCTCTAGCTGCCTTTAAAACTCTTTCCTTGTCCTTGATCTTTGCCATTTTAATTATTATGTGTATTGGTGTTGTCCTTCTTGGATCCTTTCTGTTGGGGGTTCTGTGTAATTCCATGGTCTCTTCGATTATTTCCTCCCCCAGTTTGGGGAAGTTTTCTGCAATTATTTCTTCTACAATACTTTCCATGTCTTTACCTCTCTCTTCTTCTTCTGGAACCCCTATAATACGGATATTGTTCCTCTTGGATTGGTCTCACAGTCCTCTTAATATTGTTTCATTCCTGGAGATCTTTTTATCTCTCTCTATGTCAGCTTCTATGCGTTCCTGTTCTCTGGTTTCAATTCCATCAATGGTCTCTTGCATCCTATCCATTCTGCTTATAAACCCTTCCAGAGTTTGTTTCATTTCTGTGATCTCCTTTCTGGCATCTGTGATCACCCTCCGGACTTCATCCCATATCTATCGCGTATTTCTCTGCATCTCTGACAGCATGTTTATGATTTTATTTTGAATTCATTGTCAGGAAGACTGGTTATGTCTGTCTCCTTCTCTGGTGTTGTCTCTGTGATCTCTCTCTGCCTGTAGCTTTGCCGTTTCATGGTGATAGGAATAGTTTGCAGAGCTGGTATGAGTGACGGCTTGAAAGACTTCCCTTCTTGTTGGTTTGTGGCCCTCCTCTCCTGGGAGAACAGTGACCTCTAGTGGCTTGTGCTGGGCAGCTACGTACAGACACGGTTTCTGCTTCCTGCCCTGCTGCTATGGAGTTCATCTCAGCTGTTGCTGTGGGCACTGCCTGGCTCGGGCACCTGCTCCAAAGTGGTTGAGTGGCATTTGAGGGGGGCTTCGGGCAGGCTATTTATCTCCATAAGGGACCTCCCTGTTCCCTGCAGCCCAGGGGTTAGGGTGCCCAGAGATCCCTGGATTCCCTACCTCTGGATTAAGTATCCTGCCCTGCCCCCTTAACACTTCCAAAAAGTACCCGACAAAACAAAACAATGACCACAAATAAAAAAGAAAAAAAGAAAAAATAAAAGGTGGCTGCTCATTTTTCTTTATTCTTGGGCGCCAGCCTCAGGCATCTGATCACCGGTCTTGCTGCCATGTTTCCCTAGTATTGGGGTCCCTATCCCTTTAAGACTTCCGAAAAGTTCTCGCCAAAACAAAACAGCAAAAAAAAAAAAATGTTCACTCGCTTTTCTGGTGTTCTCCTGTGCCAGGCCTCTGGTGCCTGCTCACCATTCTTGCTGCCCAGTTTCCCTAGTACTGGGGTCCCTATCCCTTTTAGACTTTCAAAATGCGCTCACCAAATCACAACAGCAAAAAAAAAATGTTTGCTCGCTTTTCTGGTGTCCTCCGGTGCCAGGCCTCCCTTGCCCGCTCACTGTTCTTGCTTCCTTGTTTTCCTAGTATCCAGGGTCACCTGAGTATGCACTGTGTCTGCACTCTGGCAAGGATGGCTGGGGCTGGGTGTTCGGCAGTCCTGGGCTCCGTCTCCCTCCCGCTCTGCCTATCCTTCTCCCGCCGGGAGCTGGGGGGATGGGTGCACGGCTCCTGCCGGGCCGGAGCCTGTATCTTACCCCCTTCGTGAGGCGCGGGGTTCTCTCAGGTGCGGATGTGGTCTGGCTATTGTCCTGTGTCCTCTGTTCTTTATTCTAGGAAGGGTTGTCTTTGTTATATTTTCATAGATATATGTGGTTTTGGGAGGAGATTTCCGCTCCTCTACTCACGACGCCATCTTCCAATCCCTCCTCCTGGTATATACTTCTTGATATCACATTTATATCTACACACTTGATCTTACATTTCAAAATTCTCTTCTGAGCAGACCATTGATATAGGGCTAGTAACATGACTCTATATCATGTAAGCCTGGCTTTGAAAATATTAACGATTATGAGATATTCCTATCAACAATTACTGAAAGAAACAATCAATATTGCCACCTTTACAGGGCAACCTGCAAAGAATTACTACTTCTAGGTCTGCCTTTAGATGGAATAATACATTCCATTAAATTACATCTATACCTATAAAAGAGGAGAGAAAAAGAGTGATAGAAATTTTAATGCCTTGACATTTTAATAGCTTCCTATAGAAGAAACCATTGTTTTATAGCCCTAAAAATTTATCAAATATTGAAGTAAAAATACTTGCCAAAAGTCAGATCCACAATAAATAGCTACTCCAAAAATGACATATTCATCTTATATGGCTTTCCAATTCTTTAAAAAACATTATGAAACGTGGAATTCTTTTAAATGAAAAAAATTAAAAACATTGAAGTAAAGAACACACTTGTGATACCACAGGCCCTTTAAGAAGATTCCAGAAAGAAATGGCCTGTGCCTCTAGCTCCTGGTGAGGATGCCACCCCCCAGTGACTCAGTGGCCAGGAAGACTATACCCTGAACCCCAGAGCCAAGGGTAAATCCCATTGCTCCACTGCCGACACTCCATACTGTCTAACTTTTATTTGATGTCCAGCCCAACACTGACATGATACACTTCTATTTTTCATCCAGAGAGCAAACAAATACAAGTATTTGAACAAGAGAAAACAAAAAGAGCCAAATTTGGCTATTATTCCTCATTAAAATTTATAGAGTGTCAAGCTCCAAACCCCAAGGAAGATGCTGAGGCCGTAGCGTGAGACTTAAACACCCGGGAAAGGCAAGGAGAGGTGGAGAGAAGCATAGAGTGATCGCCCCTAATCGTCTCTGACATTTTACATGTCTCACTGTGGGGATCCCGGGCTGCGGCAGGAGTTTGCTTCATGTGCCCGAGGCCACGTCTGTCACCCTTCAGCCCCACTGCTGCATCCCAAGGCCCGCGGTCTCGGCTGTGTTCATGCCAGGAGTGTTGACATTTGTCCTATCTGCGCAGCAGACCTGGGGAAACATTGCAGACTCAACACTAACAGAAACAAAAATGCGCTAACTCATTTACTTTTCACTCCGACCCATTGTAAGGGCGTTTCCATCCTCATTTTGTACATGAGGAAACTGAGGTTTAGAGAGATTACAGAGGTTGGAAGTGATTACAACCATTAAAAGATGTCTCAGGATGCAATCATGGGACTCCTGTCCAGGGTGAATGTAGAAATGGCAAAAGCGCCCCCTTTAAAAAGACGTGTGTTTCCTACATTTTCTAGTTGCTCCTGAGTAGCAAGGGGAAGGAAACCTCGAGGAAGTGTGAGGTAGTGGATGGAGGCAGAGTGGCCTTGGGGACGCCAGGTGTATGGGAGTTGTCATCATTCCTCACAGCATTCCTGGGAGGCATCGGCATCGTCCCCATTTGCTCACAAGGGACTAAGGCTACTGCTCCACATGGGCCCCAGGCCACATAGGCATGAAATGGAGTTGCTGAAAGGGGAGACCTGCCCACTCTCATCAGCTTCCCCTGGACTCTCCCTCTCCTGGGATATGCCCCAAGCTGCACTGTGTGCCTATTATTTACTTAATGCTCACGGCAGCCTGCCTACGTGGTGTTTCACTGTACATTTATAATCACCTAGTGTTAGAGCTTTGAGAATGCCGCATGAAATGCAGTCTCTTTAGTTTTCAGTCCTTGCATTGTTTCCAAGGTTTGTTCATTCTGAGAACAGTCAGGCAGGGGACACATTGTCCATTTTAACAATATTTCATCTCTGGGTCTGAAAGAACTAGAGATCAGAAGAGGGGAAAAAGTCATAAAATATGCGGAGAAGATTAAAGTTCTCTGTTTTCTAAAAGAATTAAAAATGGAGAAAATTATTTCTCTGTTCATTCAACTAACCTAAGTAACAAGCAACACCTCAAGTCAACTCTTAACATCACTCCACATGACAGCAAGCAGCCTCCTCGACATTACCATTACTCATTTGAGGCTGACATTGAGGTTATTCTAAATATCACTTAAATTTCTTCATCCCACCATCATAGAATTATATGTTTACAACTTTTATGACTTTATGTTCTTGAAATTAGCTGTGAATCAGGAAAATGCTTGCCTGGAGCTGCTGCATTTATTGATATTATAAAGTGAGAGTCACATGTGTAATACACATGTCTGAGTTGTGATGTTCTGTGAAAGTTTGCAAATAGGTCCTTTGGAACAAAAGGGAAAATATAGGATTTTACTTTTGTGGGGCAAGGTAATGCTCAGAGAAATGTTGGGAGCTGGGCTCTGAACTGTGCCTCTGCTCCTCACAGTGGCATTCTGAGTCCTGCTCTTGTGGATGGTGAGGAGGTGAGCAGGGGCCTGGGAGATTCCTGGCTGACGTTCAGGACTCTGGGTCCTGTGGGAGGTGGGGGTATGACTGCCTAACAATTCATTAATCTGTCCATCTGTTATAGGCAGTGTTCTGAGTTTGTGTTATATTTAACAGTTTTAAAAAGTAGGTTGGCTTTAAAGAGGCTTTCTGTATACAAGGCAGGGTACCAAGCTCCACAGGTTTATGATCCTTTGTGTGTGTTTCATTCAGACTCGAATCTTCAGCACCTAGAAAAGTTCCTGGCTTCTAGTAGGGGCATGATAAACATTTTTTTATAAAGATTACAACAGATGAAAAAGTCATTAATTCACTCATTCCTTCATTGAGATGGGATATGTGGTAAAATAGGGGTGCCAGCAAGGATTTAGGATCATTTGGTGGATCTGGGTTGGAGGCGAGGAATCAGAATTGCTTTTAACTTTGTATCATAAATATTTCCAAACACACAGGAAAATAGAGTATAATGACTGCCTATATATCCATTACCTAGATTAATAGTTATTAACAGTTTTGCCATTTTTACATCATCAATTTTTTTAGCCAAAATATTTTAAATAAGTTAAATGGACATCATGAAAATCAGAACATTTTCCTTCTTAAAATTAATACCATTGTATAGCTAACATAAGTAATGGTAGTTTTCTATTATCATCATCTAATAAGTGATCCATATTCAAAATTTCCAATCGTTCCAAAAATTGTATGTTACCCCCGTTTTTGTCCTACCAGGATCCACTCCCCACTGTATTTGGTTGCCACATCTCTTAAGTCACTTATAATCTAGAATGGTGCTCCCCTGCCCCTTTCTCTAGCATGACATTAACTTGGTGAAGAGACAAGGCCAGATGTCCCTCAGAATGGCCTAGTTTCTGAATTTGTCCAGCTTCTGAATTTTTGGTGGCATTTACCTTATTTCACTTACCCACGAATTCTCTGTAACTGGAGTGTGAATATAGAGTCTGAATTACATTCAGGTTAAACATTTCAGGCAAGACATCATCATTGATGCTGTATGATATTACTTTACCTCATGAGGTACATCTAACTGACTCTTTATCAGTAGTAAAGACAGCCTAATCTCTCCTTCATAAAGTTCTATTTCTTTTTTTAAACCATCAGATAATCTGTGGAGTCAGTATTGAGCAGTACTAGGGGATCCAGCTCTCCATAAATGTATCGCCTAATTAATGGCTTAATCATCCATTGATGATTCTTGCATCCATCAGTGACTTCACCAGTTGTTGCAAAATGTTGATTTCTCTATTTTTATTATTACTTTTATGTTTATTAGTTGGCCATCTTTGTCAGAGAGAAAGAGCGAGGGAGAGATTAATCTCATCAACTGCTTCTTCTGGAAAGGCAAGGTAAATAGTTATGTATTTGGATTGTCCCTTTAATAGTAAGGAGTAGACCTCAAATGTTTTTTGCCTGTTTTATCTTTGTTTTTCTCTTTTCTATGTATCATTTTATAGACATACAGGTTTGCATATAGTCATTGGATTTCATTCATTTTGAAGTTGCAATTTCCCATCTTTGGCCAGTAAGAGCCCCTTCAAACTGCCTATTTTCCTGGCACAGGAAGGTGTCCCCAGCTCACCAAGTGCACTCCCTCTCCCAGACCCAGAACCAGCCACTTCTCTAAAGAGCCCTGTTTCCTTTCATGGGGAAACTAGTTAAAGACAAAACTCTGGCTGCTGAGGGTGCTCAATGCCACTGGGTCATCAATGCTTCTACGCTCTTCAATGGTCAAAAATAGGGAAAATACAAAGGTATATATTTTTAAATTATTGTTCATATTGAAATTTCCTATACAAATGTAACAATACTGAAGTTCTACTTTAACTTAAATTTTTATACTTACATTGCTTTTCTCTTACACAGAAAACATTTGCTAATATTAACATTTATTTCTGAATCTTTTAATACATATATTTGTTCTAAAATAACAATATCAGTATTATTGCTTTTAACTCCTGAGTTAAACTTTACATTTCTTTTATCCTGAGAACACATCCCACTAAGCAGGATAAATATTTGCCTTAAAGCATTGCAACAATTATTTTCTAGATCTGTTACCAATTAGGGATGTAAGTGTACTTACTTTCAATTTTAGGAACTCATGTTTAAATATTTAAGGATTTACTTGGTCAAAAAATCAACATTAAATAAAAACACATGATTTTTGCTTCCATCTCTGTCAACTCCATTTTCTGAATTAAAAAAAATGTGTGCGTTTGAACTTTTTGTCTTGCACTTGTTCTTTCCCCCCTTCTCTTCTGGAAATGTGTTGTTGTAGAGCTCCTAAGGAGGTCTGAGTGAGGTAGGTGGTTGTGGAGGTTGTGTAGGGATGCTGTGATGACTGAAGCAGGGCCCAGAGCCCAGGCAGGATGAAGAGGGCAGCCTCAGTAGGTGGTGGCCTGGCCTGGTATCGGAAGTCCGAGCCTGATTAGAGTTTGGAGTGAATTTCGAGGGGAGCTACCTTGGAGCCCCAGCAAGGTGTGGGTTTCCACACAGTGATTCAACTGATGCAGGTATCAGAGTACAGGTGGAGGGAGGAGAGTGTCTGCGGTGGGGAAATGGGCAGAGACAGCTGGGGAGCTTGTGTACACACAGGTGGAGCACAGTCTACAAAATATATCTATGCACATAGAAATAAATATATATGTATCTGTGTACACACAGACATGTACATGTATTCCTCTGAACCCAGCACTGTCTGATAACTCAGGGTAGCATTTTAAGTTTTAGATTTTTCTGTGAGGATATATATACAAATTTTTAAAAGTAAAATCGTACACAAACCAAAAGGACTGGACTGGGTTAAGGAAACACATTCTTCCCATTTTCTGCCTGAAACCTGGAAGGAGGGGCAAGTCCCCTGTGTGCACTGCACCCACTCACATTTCCACCCCTCCAACCATGGCTCCTATTTCATCCCAAGTCTATTCAGACGCCTTTTAACCAGGCTCTCTGCACCCACACCTGGCGTCTCTCTGCCATAAGCCAGGGAGCTTCCACAATTCACAGCTCTGCCCGTCTCCTCTTGCTGGTGCCCATTAATGCATGAAGGCCACTTCCTGGCTGGCCTTTTCCATCTTCTCCAGTCTCATCATTTATCACTTCCTGTTTTCAACACTTTCAACATTCACCCTTTGCTCCAGCCCTACTTACAGACATGCGCTTCTCCCACACGACATGCTATTTGATGTTTGGAGTTGTGTACTTAGTTGCCTCTGTGTGGTTTGTCTCCTTCCACTAGAATATGGGGTGGGGCGAGTTTAGGCCTTGTCTGCTCTGTGTACAGCAGCATTCCCAGAATTTTGAATGATTTCTGGCACTTCAAAGACACGTTTATATTATTTGTTGTATAGATGATGGGATGAATTCTCCAGTACCTTTGCACATGCTGTTCCTTATATTTAAACTGTCTTCCTTCTCCCAATGCCCTTCATGAGTTAAATACTATTTATCCTGTAAAACTTTGTTAAAATATCAATTATTCCATGGAGATATTGCTAAGATCTGCCCCTCACCCAAGAAATACACACACACACACACACACCACACACACACACAAGCACAGTTGGGTTATCTCTCTCCTCTGAGCTTCCCTCACATACCACCTCCATGTATAAGTCCCATGAACAGCTGGCTGTTCAGAAAAGGTTAATTCTCCCCCTTCATCCTGTGGAATTGTTACCAGAAAATGGCTGCCCAGGTACTGCATTATGTGGGGCCAATGTGACCAGCTCTGACAAATGGCTTGTGAGCACCACTTCCAAACCTAGCCCAAAAAATATCCTGTGACACCCTCTAGTTTCCTCTTTCTTCTACCTGTTGACTGGATGTGAAGTATCCAGAAGAGAACTGTAAGGCCATGGGAATAGTTAGAGCCACATGAAAACTACCTTGCAAACTCCTGCACTATTCTGCAATGACGGCAGGAAATGCCATCTATTGTGGCTAGCAACAGGGATTGGGGCCCTTTGTTACAGAGGTTACTCTTCCCAACTTAAACAGCATGCCTTTCCACAGCACAGAGTGCTGTCACTGCCATGTGTGTCTCCTTGTCTGTAGTCTGAGCTACTTGGGGCAGGGAATGTGCGTCACATCCCACATGACCAGGGTGTAGTCCAGGGTCTGGCATATAACTTTGAGCAGTTAATCTGTCTGGCAGTGGGTTGATGACTCAGATAAAGTAAGACAAGGCCAGTTATTGCTTTTCTCCCCAACAAAGGTTTTCCTGTGAATTCGTCTGCTATTTCCACTATAGATGATGTTTTACCTTGAGCATCACTGGGGCCCCCTCCTCTCTGCTGAGACACTTCACCTGTCTTCCCAAGGCCCTGTGCTGGCAGGCTGTTCATCTTAGGCTCTACCCACGGAGCTCACGGAGGAGAACTAATTTTGAAAAGCCATCTATGCCTGACCTTTATTCTACCCTGCTCTGGAACACTTTATTTTTTTTTTTTTTTTGCTTTAAGTGACAATTTTTCCCTGATCACAATGAAATTGTGCCTAATTTCCATTCTCCTTTCCAGTTTAAACTGGTAATTACTGCTTCTTGCTTTTGTGGCTTTATTCTGGTGAGCCCTACATTCAGTTGAGATTGTAAAACAAAATTAGGTGGGCGTTATTTGTTTCTAAAACAAAGTGCAAAAACAAAGTGGACTTTTCAGTTCTAAGCTCACATCCAGCTCACCACATCAAGTAATCCACTGAGGTCTGGTGGGAAGATCACCTCAAGTAATTATTAATAAAACTAGAAGTTACCATCTCAAGGAACTATGTACTGGGCACTATAGTAGACACCTAAAATGCCTCATTTTTATGGTCTGTTCAGGATACTTGAGACATTGAACAGAGGCAGTATTGATGAGTATGTCAGGATACACAGCATACACCTAGACTTGCCCAGAAATAGCAGTTCAAATGGTGACCCTGGCCACATGTCAAATGAAGGAACAGTGACAGGGTGGATCAGGCAGCTTATCAGGTCACACAGCTTGGGAGGTGGGAGGATTCAAAGACAGGTGTGCCTGACCATTAAAGCTCATGTTCTATTGCCTTTGTCTAAAGTCCTGGTGAGAGTGGGAGAAGGTGGGAAGGCAGAGGGTGGAAGTGAGGAGAAGGGGAGATGAGGGTGACAGACTGGTTATATCAGCTGATTGGACCCCCAGACTGCCATTCCCACTGCCTAGCTGCCCCCTTCTGGGATGCAAAGACACATGGAGAGTATGGTGGGAAACAGTCAACACATGTTCAGTAATGATGACTTTCTAAATTTTTCTTGGAGAAAGAAAGAGAAAGTGAGAAAAAAGGAACCAAAACAGAGGCTTGTGAACCACAAGGTAATCTAAAGAGGTTCATGGGAAATCAAACTCCTGAGGCTTCACAGAAGACCCCAGGTTTTACCAGAAATTGTAACTTATGTTTCAGCTTTAAGACTATTTCATGACTCAACCAAAGTTGTCAGGAAATTGTTTACCATTGCATATGCAGGTGGGTTTACACAATAAAGCCTCACGTTAGCAAATGCTTATCACAAAATAAGAAACTGTATTTGACTTGTGAATGCTATAATGTTTCAAATCTGTTGCTTTATAAATAAATGTTTTACTTGTGCATTTTACATTAGCTAACATGCCTTGGTTGCATCTGAAGAAATATGAAATTTAAAGAAATGACAAACACTTCAACTGAACAAAAAATCACTCCCACGGGGTATCTTAAATGGCAGTTCATACTGAGTCACTTGATTGATGTGACTCTGCCTATTGCCCTTCAAGTGCTATAAACAGATATTTATCCAGTCCACATCCAGCACATTAGTTCGTGGAAAGGTACAATTATTTCTGCAAGTAAACCTACCAAATGTTAGAAATGAGTGAGGAGGCAGCAACATGGAGATAGAGTTCTGAAAGTTTTAGGATGTAAAAAGTTGGTAAAGAAAACAGCAGAGAGAAAGAGAGAACGAGCATTAAAAAATCTTCAACCCAAATCATGATAGGCTCAGGGTTGGGGAGAAAAGCTGGGTTTTGCATTTTTCTGATAGCTCCTGGTTCTGATGCTGTCATTTGCATTATCAGCTCACTTTTCCATTAGATCTCAGTTCCCTGACAGGTCAGCACTGACCGTACAGGAGATGCAGCTGAACAAATATCCTTCTTTTAAACAAGGTAAAAGAAATGTTTTAAACTGAAACTGCTGCCACTAATATCTAGCTGTGTTTCCACCAATCTGTGTGGTTACATCTTATTGCTTTCCTGTATTAATAGCCTTTCCTGAAATCCCCTGATGGGCTCCGTTTGGTTAATTCATTTTCCTTGGCCATCAGTGATCTAGAGAATTCCTGAAAGGTCATCTTGCCATTCAACGATGCTGTGACACAGACTGGTGCAGCGTCATTTGATGAATAGGAAGAGTCTTAGCCTCCGCTGGTAGTACACCTAAGGCTGCAGTGAAACCACCATTTGCAGATGAGGCATATTTTTGCCTCTGTGAAAATGCAGGCATCAGCTGTCAGTTCATTTTGAGTTTACAAAATGAGCTAAGATTCAGGAAATTGTTTTATACCCTTCAGAAATTAGCACAATTGTGTTATCTTTGTCTCTTACATACTCAGGAAGACTTCTAAATGTCTTCCCCAACTAATCTTGGCCATTTATGTCCCTTTATGATAACCAGTGGGAAGGAAAAGTATTGCCCATCATCACTTAGTGTTGAAATATGACTCAGCAAATCATCCTCAGTTGAATGATTCGTTTCCAAGTCTCCTCAATTCATTTGGATGATATTACATCATATGTGCACAACTGCAGGGGTAACAAGGTATTATTTATTAAGCATTTATAATGTACCATGCCCAGGACTAAACATTTTACATTCGTTGACTTATTTAAGCCTCATAAATACAATTTGAGGTAAGTACTATTATTATCTCACTTTATGGATATTCAAGAACAATATTTAGTAGAAGAATTAAAACACAAATTTTTCTTACTCCAGGCAGACATATAACTATTGTAGAATGATTCTAGGAGAGGCTAAGACTACAGATTCTAGGTCATCTCAACCACTGAAATGATGGGGTCCAGGATATGCTACCCCAAACTATGATAACTTGGCATGTTGAATATTTTAAACTGAAGGAGTTTGGTAAAATCAGAGAGGCAGGAATTTCACTCTGACCTTCTCCCTGTCCTTATCCCCTGAAACAGATCATATATAACTTATGAGACGTACCCTCCCTATACCCAGAGGAAAGGAGAATCCTTTTATTTGAAGACATAGGGACACAAAGAAGAATCCTAATGAGCAGGCCTTGATAAGTTCCCCGTATTTATTACAGTACCTCATACTCCTTAACCTGTACTATTTTCCCCTAACTGTCCACTCATTATCAAACCAAGCACAAAAATGCTCATGGCCAACTGTTTCTGTGGGACATCACTTCATTGTGAAGTCTGCAATTTTTTTCCTGTTTTATTTTGGCTAGAGCTTTTTGGAAGTCATAAAGGGATAGGGACCCCAATGCTAGGAAAAGGGGGCAGCAAGACCAGTGGGCAGATGCCAGAGGCTGGCACCGGAGAATAAAGAAAAACGAGCAGCCATATTTTTTTTTAATTAAAATTTTTTTGTGTGTGTGTTCGTTGTTTCGTTTTGTCGGGTGGTTTTTGGAAGTCTTAAAGGGGCAGGGTGGGACACTTAATCAGAGCTAGAGAATATGGGGATCGCAGGGCAGTCTAATCCCTGGGCTGCAGGGAGCTGGGAGGCCCCTTATGGAGATAAATAGCCTCCAGGCCACTCCCTCTCCAATGCCACTCCACCATTTTGGAGCAGGGTCCCGAACCAGGCCATGCCAACAGTAACAGTGTAGATAAACTCCATAGGAGCCAGGCAGGAAGCAGAAACCCTGTCTGCACGCAGCTGCCCAGCAAAAGCCACTAGAGGTCGCTGTTATCCCAGGAGAGGAGGGCCACAAACAAACAAGAAAGGAAGTTCTTCCAGCCGTCACTCGTTCCAGCTCTTCAAACTATTACTATCACCATGAAAAGGCAAAGCTACAGGCAAAGATCACAGAGACAACACCAGAGAAGGAGACAGACTTAACCAGTCTTCCTGACAAAGAATTCAAAATGAGAATCATAAACATGCTGACAGAGATGCAGAGAAATAAGCAAGAGAAATGGGATGAAGTCCAGAGGGAGATCACAGATGCCAGAAAGGAGATTGCAGAAATTAAACAAACTCTGGCAGGTTTCATAAGAAGAATGGATAAGATGCAAGATGCCATTGACGGAACTGAAACCAGAGAACAGGAATGCATAGAAGCTGACAGAGAGAGAGAGAAAAGTATCTCCAGGAATGAAACAATGTTAAGAAAATTGTGTGACCAATCCAAAAGGAACAGTATCCACATTATAGGGGTTCCAGAAGAAGAAGAGAGAGGAAAAGAGATGGAAAGTATCTTAGAAGAAATAATTACTGAAAACTTCCCCAAACTGGGGGAGGAAATAATCGAACAGACCACAGAAATACACAGAACCCCCAACAGAAAGGATTCAAGGAGGACAACACCAAGACACATAATAATTAATATGGCAAAGATCAAGGACAAAGAAAGAGTTTTAAGGCAGCTAGAGAGAAAAAGGTCACCTATAAAGGAAAACCCATCAGGCTAACATCAGACTTCAAAACAGAAACCCTACAGACCAGAAGAGAATGGCATGATATATTTAATAAAATGAAACACAAGTGCCTTGAACCAAGGATACTGTATCCAGCACGACAATCATTAAAATATGACAGTGGGATTAAACAATTCCCAGACAAACAAAACCTGAAGGAATTTGCTTCCCACAAACCACCTCTACAGAACATCTTACAGGGACTGCTCTAGATGGGAGCACTCCTAGAAAGAGCACAGCACAAAACACACAACATATGAAGAATCGAGGAGTAGGAATAAAAAGGGAGAGAAGAAAAGAATCTCCAGACAGTGTATATAACAGCTCAATAAGAGAGCTAAGTTAGGCAGTAAGATACTAAAGGGGCTAACCTTGATCCTTTGGTAACCATGAATTTAAAGCCTGCAATGGCAGTAAGTACATATCTTTCAATAGTCACCCTAAATGTTAATGGGCTGAATGCACCAATCAAAAGACATAGAGTAATAGAATGGATAAACAAGCAAGACACATCTATATGCTGCTTACAAGAAACTCATCTCGAACCCAAAGACATGTACAGACTAAAAGTAAAGGGATGGTAAAACATATTTCACGCAAACAACAGTGAGAAGAAAGCAGGGATTAAAGTACTAATAGACAAAATAGACTTCAAAACAAAGAAAGTAACAAGAGATAAAGAAGGACACTGCATAATCATAAAGGGCTCAGTCCAAGAAGAGGATATAACCATTCTAAATATATATGAACCAAACACAGGAGCACCAGCATATGTGAAACAAATACTAACAGAACTAAAGGGGGAAATAGACTACAATGCATTCATCCCAGGAGAATTCAACACACCACTCACCCCAAAGGATAGATCTACCAGGCAGAAAATAAGTAAGGACACGGAAGCACTGAACAACACAGTAGAGCAGATGGACCTAATAGACATCTAGAGAACTCTACATCCAAAAGCAACATGATACACATTCTTCTCAAGTGCACATGGAACATTCTCCAGAATAGACCACATACTAGGCCACAAAAAGAGCCTCAGAAAATTCCAAAAGTTTGAAATCCTACCAACCAACTTTTCAGAACACAAAGACATAAAACTGGAAATAAACTGTACAAAGAAAGTAAAGAGGCTCACAAACACGTGGAGGCTAAACAACACGCTCCTAAATAATCAATAGGTCAATGACGAAATCAAAATGGAGATCCAGCAATAGATGGAAACAAATGACAGCAACTACACTAAGCCCCAACTTCTGTGGGACGCAGCAAAGGCAGTCTTTAGAGGAACGTATATAGCGATCCAGGCACACTTGAAGGAGCAAGAACAATCTCAAATGAATAGTCTAACATCACAATTACCAAAATTCAAAAAAGAAGAACAAATGAGACCTAAAGTCAGCAGAAGGGGGACATAATAAAGATCAGCGAAGAAATAAACAAAATTGAGAAGAGTAAAACAATAGCAAACATCAGTGGAACCAAGAGGTGGTTATTTGACAAAAACAAAATAGATAAGCCACTAGCCAAAGTTATTAAGAGAAAAAGAGAATCAACACAATCCAACAGAATCACAAATGAGAACGGAAAAATCATGACAGACTACACAGAAATACAAAGAATTATTAAATACTACTATGAAAATCTATATGCCAACAGGCTGAAAAACCTAGAAGAAATGGACAACTTCCTAGAAAAATACAACATTCCAAGAGTGACCAAGGAAGAAACACAAAAGTCAAACAAACCAATTACGAGCAAAGAAATTGAAACGGTAATCAAAAAACTACCAAAGAACAAAATACACGGGCAGGACGGATTTACCTCGGAATTTTAACAGACACACAGAGAAGACATAATACCCATACTCCTTAAAGTTTTCCAAAAAATAGAAGAGGAGGGAATACTCCCAAACTGATTCTATGAAGCCGACATCACCCAAATACCAAAACCAGGCAAAGACCGAGCCCCCCAAAAAAATTACAGACCAATATCCCTGATGAATGTACATGCAAAAATACTTAATAAAATATTAGCAAACCGAATACAAAAGTATATCTAAAGGATCATACACCATGACAAAGTGGGATTCATCCCAGGAATGCAAGGATGATACAACAGTCGGAAATCCATCAACATCATCCACCACATCAACAAAAGAAAGACAAAAACCACATGATCATCTCCATAGATGAAAAAACATTCGACAAAATTCAGCATCCGTTCAAGATAAAAACTCTCAGCAAAATGGGAATAGAGGGCAAGTACCTCAACATAATAAAGGCCATATATCATAAACCCACAGACAACATTATACTGAACAGCGAGAAGCTGAAAACATTTCCTCTGAGATTGGGAACTAGACAGGGATGCCCACTCTCCCCACTGCTATTTAACATAGTACTGGAGGTCCTAGCCATGGCAATCAGACAAAACAAAGAAATACAAGGAATCCAGATTGGTAAAGAAGAAGTTAAACTGTCACCATTTGCAGATGATGTGATATTGTACATAAAAAACCCTAAAGACTCCACCCCAAAATTACTAGAACTGATATCGGAATACAGCAAATTTGCAGGATAAAAATTAACAAACAGAAATCTGTAGCTTTCCCATACACGAACAATGAATCAATAGAAAGGGATATCAGGAAAGCAATTCCATTCACAATTGCATAAAAAGAATAAAATACCTAGGAATAAATCTCTCCAAAAACGTGAATCACCTATACTCTGAAAACTACAAGTCACACTTAAGAGAAATTAAACGGGACACTAACAAATGGAAACTCACCCCATGCTCGTGGATAGGAAGAATTAATATCGTCAAAATGGCCATCCTGCCCAAAGCAATATGCAGATTTGATGCAATCCCTATCAAATTCACAGCAACATTCTTCAATGAACTGGAACAAATAATTCAAAAATTCATATGGAACCACCAAATACAACGAATAGCCAAAGCAAACCTGAGAAAGAAGAATAAAGAAGTGGGGTCTCACTCCCAAATTTCAAGCCATACTATAAAGCCATAGTAATCATGACAATTTGGTACTTGCACAAGAACAGAGCCACAGACCAGTGGAACAGACTAGAGACTCCAGACATTAACCCAAACATATACGGTCTATTAATATTTAATAAAGTTGTCATGAACACAAAATGGTGAAATGACAGTCTCTTCAACAGATGGTGCTGGAAAACTGGACAGCTACATGTAGGTGAATGAAACTGGAGCATTGTCTAACTCCATATACAAAAGTAAATTCAAAATGGATTAAAAATCTGAATGTACACCATGAAACCATTTTACTCGTGGAAAAAAACATAGTCAAAAACCTCTTAGACATAAACATGAGAGACCTCTTCTTGAACATATCTCCCCGGGCAAGTAAAACAACAGCAAAAATGAACAAGTGGGACTATATTAAGCTGAAAAGCTTCTGTACAGCAAAAGACACCATCAATAGAACAAAAAGGATCCCTATAGTATGGGAGAATATATTTGTAAATGATAGATTGGATAAAGATTTGACGTCCAAAATATAAAAAGAGAACACACGCCTCAACAAGCAAAAATCAAATAATCCAATTAAAAAATGGGTAGAGGAACTGAACAGACAGTTCTCTAGAAAAGAAATACAGATGGCCAACAGAAACATCAAACGATGCTCCACATCACAAATTATCAGAGAAATGCAAAATAAACTACAATGAGGCATCACCACACACCAGTAAGGATATTTGCCATCCAAAAGACAAACAACAACAAATGTTGGCGAGGCTGTGGAGAAAGGGGAACCCTCTTACACTGCTGGTGGGAAAGTAAACTATTTCAACCATTGTGGAAAGCAGTATGGACGTTCATCAAAATGCTCAAAACAGACTTACCATTTGACCCAGGAATTCCATTCCTAGAAATTTACCTTAAGAATGCAGCAATCAAGATTGAGAAAGACAGATGCATCCCTATGTGTATCACAGCACTGTTTACAATAGCCAAGAATTGGAAACAACTTAATGTCCATCCGTAGATGAATGGATAAAGAAGATGTGGTACATATACACAATGGAATACTACTCAGCCATAAGAGGGCAAATCCTACCATTTGCAGCAACATGGATGGAGTTGGACGGTATTATGCTCAGTTAAATAAGCCAAGTGGAGAAAGAGAAATACCAAATGATTTCACTCATCTGTGGAGTATAAGAACAAAGGAAAAACTGAAGGAACAAAACAACAGCAGAATCACAGAACCCAAGAATGGACTAACAGCTATCAAAAGGAAAGGGACTGAGGAGGATGGGTGGGTAGGGATGGATAAGGGTTGGGAGGAAGAAGGGGGGTATTAAGATCAGCATGCATAGGGGGGTGGGAGAAAGGGGAGGGCTGTACAACACAGAGAAGACAAGTACTGATTCTTCAACATTTTGCTATCCTGATGGACAGTGACTGTAAAGGGGTTTATAGCGGGGACCTGGTATAGGGGAGAGCGTAGTAAACATAATATTCTTCATGTAAGTGTAGATTAAAGATAACAAAAAAAAAGAAAAGGGGGATTACTACATGATAGGTTAAAACTAACTGTAAATCAACAATTAATGCATGGTTTAAATATCCTTAACTTTCATCACTTAAAGTGTGTCAGATGATCGGCTATGGACATACCCTTTTACGATAATATTCTTTTCTCTTAAAAAAAAAAGCAGTTCCTGTTTGGTGACCTCTAATGAGTTCTACACAATGGGATAAAGGGCAGATCAAAGTGTGGGCAAAGGGTCTGTTTGTATTTATGCAGAGGATCAAAGCCTAATGTGTCTACCCAGAAAATGAACTAAGATACGATATGAAGACGAACTTGCAACATCACTCTCTGGAAGAGTCATACCAGAAGATGATAATCAAAAAACCTCAACAAAGATCCAGGCGATGCTGCAGTTGGAGCTGCATTGATCCCACAGGTTCCTGTACTTTCCATTGTATTGAAGAAGGAGATATCTAATCTGCCTGTGCATACAGTAAAACAACAAATTTGACTGGACCTACACTGTTGGAAGTCAACCAAGATTTAGGAAAAGTGCAAGTTGTAGTGCTCCAAAATCTCACAACTATAGACTATCTACTGTTAAAAGAACATATGGGAAGTGAACAGTTCCCAGGAAAGGCTTTTTTAATTTTTCTGATTTCTCTCAGACTGTTCAAGTACAGTTGGACAATATCCATCATATCATAGACAAATTTTCACAAATGCCTAGGGTGCCTAACTGGATTTCTTGGCCTCACTGGAGATGGCTGGTAATTGTATATCTGCTTTGGTTATGTAACTGTATTCCTATTATGTTAATATGTGTGTGCAATTTAATTAGTAGTTTAAAACCTATAATGCTTAAATTACTCTACAAGAAGATATGTCAAAGAAATAATCAATCTCCCCATGTTTTCTTCCATCTGCTACCACTATAGCTTTTCTTCTTCCTTTCTAATTACAACCCTTAAATACAATTCATGCCTCATATCAAATTTACCAAGTATCATAATTCCTGCAAGTGCTAAAGATACCTCAAGACAAATGCTGGGCATAGAAGCCACAGGGCATAAATCTGCATAGAAGTAAAAAGCTAACCTTCTCAAACAATAATACTTCTCTCTCAATTACCAACTTTACATCTCCCTGTATGGCCCCGGAAGATGACTGGTTAGCCAGAGACGGGTAAGATTCCTCAAGGGAGGAACAACCTAAGACAGCCACAGTCGCAGGGGGGCCATCAGGTGAGAAACTGGGGATCAACAGAGGTGAGGCTTAAAACCTCTCCCCCCCTGTTTTGAGAGAAATCTTCTACATCCATGGATATTTTATTGCCCTTGTCTAGCTTGGATTAACACATAGTCTACAGTCACACACCTGATCATCCTCATTTGCACTCTTACAACACTAATCTAAGTTTTCTATATTTACCTTACATCTACCTACCACTTCAGCATTTTATTTAAAATGATAATAATAATAATAATAATAATAATAATAATAATAATTAATAATAAAGGGAGAAATGTGGGTTCCACATATAAATCAAGTATAAAAATCAAACGAATATACATATTTGACATGATTGTTTTTGGTTCATAATGCATGATCAAAACCGAAAGTTTCTGTTATGACTGCCCTTGCACTGTTCACCATGTAAGAACTTATTCACTATGTAAGAATTTGTTCACCATGTAAGAACTTGTTCATTATACTTTAGCAGATTGGAGACTGTTGAGAAATAGGCTTCGGGTTGATTGATGATTGTGCATTGAGTCCCCTATACAGAGTTTTATTGTTGTTAACTACCATTTGATCAATATATATAAGATATGCCCTCTCAAAATAAAATATTTATTACATCAGCAATTTCTCTGGAAGCTGATGACCTATAAAAAGTGGATCCTAGTATTTAACTTAGTTTTCTTGATTTCACTTAACCATTTAGAAACAGAAGCTCCATGGGAGTACCCACGAATTCAGCCTACAATTTCTGGTGCCTTAGATGTTCATCCTGAGCCAGGGTGGAAGTACATGGGGCAGCGTTTGAGCCTCCCGTTCAGAACCATTCCGCCTTATCCCATCTTGTTGTTCATTTTTTGTCCTGGAAGTCGCTCACTCTGAGCCTTCCCTGTGAGGCCCAGGCAACACTAGCAGCTACAGGCTCTGAAAGGTGGAGCCCCTTTCCTACCCTCCTTGCAGTACATACAAGTGAGAGGGCCAGAAAGCCCACCCAGAGACAGATACAGATAGCAAGAGTGTGCATAATTGCCCCTACACAGGCAGGACAGAGCATCTCATGGCCTGCAGGCCCAGTGTGGGCGTGGGGCAGTTCTCAGAAGTGGACAGGGCAGGAGGTAGGTGGTCACAGAACACAGGCCATATTGGCTCTGGGTGTTTGTCTGGCACAGAATTCTAAAGTAATTTAAGTGGGTTGCTTTTATTTAAGATACAGATTTCTCCCTTTTTTTGAGAAATTGGAAGGCAAGGAAACCCTGGCAGGACCTACTTCCTCTTGTGGATGGTTGGCCAGTAGTGGGCCCACCATGTTCCTACCCAAGAGAAAAGGAAGCCTTTTCACTCATAATTTTCAGGAAGAAAATCATCAAGTGTGTTACTTTGGTAGATTCAGGTAGGGCCAGAAATAAAAGTTTCTACTTCCCTGCCTTTCAGGGGGAGAATCAAGAGACAAGACAACTGGTAAATCCTGTCCTGGTCCCGGTAGCTAGCAGCTGACCATGGGCCACCCTAGGGATGGCAGGTGTGCTCCTCGCCTGTGGCGGTCCACCGCAGGACCTGAGTAGGGCGGCCCACAAACAACTGCCCCGCCCCTGAGCCAACGGAGCAGCACCTCTGAGGAGTCAGCAGGGGTTGGAAATGAGGTTTCCTTTCCACTTTTACATCTGGCAGGTCAGGAAGGTGAGATTTAAATCTGACCTCTGGTTTAAGGTTATCAGTTTATTATGATTCCCAATATCTCTCTTCATTACATTTACAATGGTACTGATAATGTGAATTTTCTCGTCAACACAATCCAGTAGCTGACTTTTTAAAAAATAAACAAGTGGAACCTTAGGGAAGACAAGTGGAAGATGATGGAAGTGCATGTTGGAGCTTCCGTGGTACTCAGCACACACCTGCGTACCTGATGTGTCACTGGGACAGAAACCACGTGCTTCACGGGCAGCTTTGCTTGCTGTTAAAAGGTGTTTTTGGAAGACATGGGTATAGTAGGACTGCATGATTGCTTAGAACCAAATCAGGACTGTGGTGGGTTTTTTATTTTTATTTTGTTTTTTTATTTTTTGTAGATAATTATTTTTTATTGAAGGGTAGTTGACACACAGTATTACATTAGTTTCAGGTGTACAACACAGTGATTCAACATTTATATACATGATAATTCTAGCTACCAGCTATCACCATACAAAGTTGTTACAATATTTTGACTATATTCCTTATGGTATACGTTAAATCATAGTTACTTATTTATTTTACATTTGGAAGTCTGTACTTTTTACTTTTTTTTCAGAGGGCATCTCTCACACTTATTGATCAAATGTTTGTTAACAACAATAAAAATAAAATTCTGTATAGGGGGGTCAGTGCTCAATGCACAATCATCAAACCACACCAAGCCTAATTTTCGTCAGTCTCCAGTCTTCTGAAGCAAAACGAACTATTTCTTACATGGAGAACAAATTCTTACATTGTGAATAAGTTACATGGTGAACAGTAGAAGGGCAGTCATCACAGAAACTTTCGGTTTTGCTCATGCATTTTGAACTATAAAACAATCAGTTAAAATATGAATATTTTTTTGATTTTTATACTTGATTTATATGTGTATACCACATTTCTCTCCTTATTATTATTATTTTAAATAAAATGCTGAAGTGGTAGATTGTTGCAAGATAAAGGTAGAAAACAGATTACTGTTGTAAGAGAGTGAATGAAGATGATCGAGTGTGTGACTGTAGACTATGTGTTAATAAAAGCTAGACAAGGGCAATAAAATATCCACGGATGCAGAAGATTTCTCTCAGAACAGGGGTGGTGAGGTTCTCAGCCTCACCTCTGTTGATCCCCAATTTCTCACCTGATGGCGCCCGTGCGACTGTGCATGTCTTAGGTTGTTCCTCCCTTGAGGAATCTTACCTGTCTCTGGCTAACCAGTCATCTTCTGGGGCCATACAGGGAGATGTAAAGTTGGTAAGTGAGAAATAAGCCTTATCGTTTGAAAAGGTGAGCTTTTTACTTCTATGCAGATTTATGCCCTGTGGCTTCTATGCCCAGCTTTTGTCTTGAGATATCTTTAGCACTTGCAGGAATTATGATACTCGGTAAATTTGATATGAGGCACGAATTCTTTTTAAAGGTTGTAATTAGGAAGGAAGAAGAAAAGCTATAGAAGTAGCAGGCGGCAGAAAACATGGGAAGATTGATTATTTCTTTAACATATCTTCTTGTAGTGTATCTTCAGCATGTATAGGTTTTAAACTACTAATTAAATTGCGCACACACATTAACATAAAAGGAGTACAGTTACATAACCAAAGCAGACCTATATTTACCAGCCATCTCCAGTGAAACCAAGAAAACCAGTTAGGCACCTTAGGCATTTGTGAAAACTTATCTATGATATGGTAGATATTGTCCAACTGAACTTGAACAGTCTAAGATAAATCAGACAAATTAAAACAACCCATTCCTGGGGACTGTTCATATCCAATATGTTCATTTAACATTAAATAGTCTGTAGTTGTAAGATTTTGGAGTGCTACAACTTGCACTTCTCCTAATTCTTGGTTGAGTTCCAACAGTATAGATCCAGTCAAATTTGTTGTTTTCCTGTATGCCTAGGCCAGCTGAGATATCTCCTTCTTAATTTCCATGGCAAGTGCAGGAATTGGTGCAATGAGTGCATCTACACCTGTAGCAGTGCGTGGACATTTGTTGGGGTTTTTTGATGATCATCTTCTGGCGTGAGTCTTCCCGAGAGTGCTGATCTTGGAAGTTCTTCTTCATATCGTATCTTAGTTCATTTTCTGGGTAGCCATATTAGGCTTAGATACTCTGTATAAACACAAACAGACCCTTTGCCTACACTTTTATATGCTCTTTATATCATTGTGTAGAACTCATTGGAGGTCTCCACACACAACCTGCTTTTTTCTTTAAACATTAATCTACACTTACATAATGAACACATTGTTTACTAGGCTCAACCCTATACCAGGTCCCCCCTTTACAGTCACTGTCCATCAGCGTAGCAAAATGTTATAGAATCACTACTTGTGTTCTCTGTGTTGTACAGCCCTCACCTTTCTCCAACCCCCCAATGGATGCTAATCTTAATACCACCCTTTTCCTCCCCCCTTATCCCTATCTACCCACCCATCCTCCCCAGTCCCTTTCCCATTGGAGTGAGTGTTGTGTTGAAGTCTCCTAGAATGAATATATGGCATTCTATTTCCTCCTCTAGTTCTGTTAATATTTGTTTCAGGTATGTTGGTGCTCCTGTATTGGGTCCATATATATTTATAATGGTTATGTCCTCCTGATGGACTGAGCCCTTTATCATTATGTAATGTCCTTCTTTGTCTTTTGTTACTTTCTTTATTTAGAAGTCTGTTTTGTCTGATACCAGAATTGCAACACCTGCTTTCTTCTCTCTGTTGTTTGCATGAAATATCTTTTTCCATCCCTTGACTTTAAGTCTGTGCATGTCTTTGGGTTTAAGGTGAGTCTCTTGTAAGCAGCATATGATGGATCATGCTTTTTTATCCATTCTATTACTCCATGTCTTTTGATTGGTGCATTCAGTCCATTTACATTTAGGGTGATTATTGAAAGGTATGAATTTATTGCATTGCAGGCTTTAAGGCTGTCTTTACCAAAGGATTAGGGTTAGCTTCTTTACTATCTTACTGTCTAACTTAACTCGCTTGTTGAGCTATTATAAAAGCAGTCTGATGATTCTTTATTTCTCTCCCTTCTTATTCCTCCTCCTCCCTTTTTCATATGTTCGGTGTTTTGTTCTGTGCTCCTTTTAGGAGTGCTCCCAACTAGAGCAGTCCCTGTAGGATGCCCTGAATAGGTGGTTTATGAGAGGCAAATTCACTCAACTTTTGCTTGTCTGGGAATTGTTTAATCCCTCCTGCATATTTAAATGTTATTCGTGCTGGATACAGTAGTCTTGGTTCGAGGCCCTTCTGTTTCATTGCATTAAGTATATCATGCCATTCTCATCTGACCTGTAGGGTTTCTGTTGAGAAGTCTGATGATAGCGTGATGGGTTTTCCTTTGTACTTAAACTTTTTTTTCTCTCTGGCTGCCTTTAATACTTTGTCCTTGTCTTTGATCTTTGACACTTTAATTATTATGTGTCTTGGTGTAGCCCTCCTTGGATCCATTGTCTTGGGAGTTCTGTGTACCTCTGTGGTCTGAGAAGCCATTTCTTCCCCTAGTTTTTGGGAAGTTTTCTTCAATTATTTCTTCAAAGACACGTTCTCTCCCTTTTTCTGTTTCTTCTTCTTCTGGTATTCCTATAATGCCTATATTATTCCTTTTGATTGGTCACTCAGCTCTCTTAAAATTATTTCATTCCTGGAGATCCTTTTATCTCTCTCTGCATCAGCTTCTCTGCGTTCCTGTTCTCTGTTTTCTAGTCCATTAATGGTCTCTTGCATCTCGTCCATTCTGTTTTGAAATCCTTCCAGAGCTTTTTTTATTCCTGTATTCTCCTTCCGTAGTTCTTGCTTATTTCTCTGCAAGTCCATCAGCATGGTTATGACTTTTGTTTTGAATTCTTTTCAGGAAGACTGGCTAAATCTATCTCCTCAGGTTCCTTCTCAGGGGAAGATGTAGCAGTTGCCAAAGCTGTCTGGGTTAGTCTTGTCTGAATCATGTTTTCTTGCCTTTTCATGTTGATACGTGCTATTAACTGTCAGCTGGGAGGGCCAAACTTTTCACATGCTACTGGCCTTTCTTTACTGGGACAACTGCGTCCCCTAGTGGCTTGTGTTGGGTAATTGCGTGTAGACTGAGTCTTTGTGTCTTGCCTGGCCGGAATGGAGGAACTTCCCTTTCTGTGGGCGTTTTGCCTTAGGCTGCATCTCTGCTTTCGCAGCGCCCAGAGGAGTAATGGACGTGGGGGCTGTTTGGCGGTTTACCTCCATGAGTGGTCTCAGAGCTGCTGCCCAGGTGTTTAGTGCGCCTGGTATTCCCTGTTCTTTCCATCTGCTTGGATGTGACCTGTGTTGTTTCTGTCCAGCTGTTAAGTACCTGTCCCTTTAAGACTTTCAAAAAGCTCCCACTTTTGTTTGTCACAGGGGCGTTAGCTTCAGCACGTGCTCAGAGGTCTTGCTGCCCTGTTTACCTAGTTTCCAGAGATCCCGCGCATGCACTGTGTCTGTGCTCTGGTGCGGGTGGCTGGGGTGCGTGTTCAGCAGTCTTGTCTCCGTCTCCCTCCCGCTCTTCCTATTCTTCTCCTGCCGGGAGCTAGTGGAGGGGCACTCAGGTCCCCCCGGGCTGGCGCATCTATCTTACCCCTTTCACCAGGTGCTGGGTTCTCGCTGGTGTAGTTGTAGTCTGGCTGTTGTCCTGTGTCTTCTGGTCTGTATTTTAGGATTAGTTGTATTTGTTGTATTTTAAAAAATGTATATGTTATTGGGTGGAGATTCCCAATGTCCGACTCACTCCGCAATGTTGGCTCCACCCTGCAGTTTTATTTTCTGTAGCTCCCTGAGCATGCTCCTGATGTTTATTTTGAGATCTCTTTCTCAGGAATATTGAGTTGAGTCCAGTTACCAGGTTCCTTTGAATTTCCATATTTGTAGGTGGTGCCCTCTAGCTCCCAGAAGCATTACTCTCTGGAGATGCTCAGCCCTTTGAGGGATGGCAGGCGTCCCAGGGGTGCGGTGCCGTTGCCCAACCCGCCGGGAGGAAAAAGGTCTTTGCTGCTTCCCGTCCGCAGTGCCTGTCTCCACTGCCAGGGCCAGTTTGTGGAGCACGCAGGGAAAAGCTGCCATAGGTGGGGGCGGCCGTTTTGCAGGCTGTTCCTGGCAAGGACGCAGGCCGTGTACCAGTCACAGGACGGTAAGGGGCCTCAGAACTGAAAGGCCAGCCAGGGGTATGGAGTGCCCGGAGCTCCTGAAAGCTCACCCACCTGCCGGGCAGAGCGCACCCGGGCAGTTTGGCGCAACTGTCCTTTATCCTGAGTGGCAAGCCCTGTGGAAGCTTTGCAACTTTAGCAGTTCTCTTGCTGTTAGGAAGTCTCTCAGGATGTCTGCCTTTCTTTTGTCCCACAGCGGCCAGATGTGGATCCCTGTGTTGTCTAACAAGTGGCTGGAATCTCAAGTATCTCGAAGTCTTCCACCTGTCTTTGCTTTCCAACCCCACCGGTCCTCCAGAGCGCAGCACGTGTATGGTAGGTTCGTGCTCCCAGAGCACATCTCCGGGACTTTACGTCACACTTCTCCTTGATGTGAAAGCCTGCCGCAGCAGCTTTCTTCCCTTCTATTCTTCCCGTATTTGGTGTAGTTGTTCTATTTCCATATGGTACGTATGTATGTGGTTTTGGTTTTGGGAGGAGGATTCTGACCCCCCTCTCACGTGAGCCGCCATCTTTAAACCCATCAGCACATCTTTTTTTTTTTTTTGCAATTTCACTTGTCTAGGGTACCTGTCACCATCCCTTCAATTTGTAGTTCGTCTTCGCACTTGGATCTCAAGTGAGTCTCCTGTAATGGAGAACGTAGGTGGTCTTGTGTTTCCATCCCTTATTTTAACACTGGGTCTTTTGATTGGAGCACTCAGAGCCTGTCCTTTTATTCTGACAATTGAGAGCTGTGTACTTATTACACTTAAATAATTTTTTTCTTATCATTAATCTACAATCACGCATAGAACATTATGATCACCAAGTACACCAAGTCCCCCCAAAAAACCCCATTACAGACCCTGTCCATCAGCGTAGTTGAATGCTGTAGACCCCTTCATCATGTCCTGCCCCACACACCCCGTTACAGTTGCTGTCTATCAGCGTGTAGTAAGATGCTGTGGAATCACTACTTCTCTTCTCTGTGTTGTACAGCCCTCCCCATGCTCCCATCACGCCACACATTTTACGTGCTTATTCTAATGCCCCCTTTATTTCTCCCCGCCCTTATCCCTCCCTTCACACACACCCTGCCCAGTCCCTTTCCCTTTGGAAATTGTTAGTAAATGCTCGGGTTCTGTGAGTCTGCTGCTGTTTATTTCATTCAGTTTTTCTTTGTTGTTATACTCCACACATGATTGAAATCATTTGGTACTTCTCTTTCTCTGCCTGGCCTATTTCACTGAGCATAATACCCTCTAGCTCCATCTACGTTGTTGCAAATGGTAGGATTTGTTATCTTCTTACGGCTGCTTACTGCACTTTTTAAACTGGATTTCTGTCTTCTCTTTTGTCTATACTTTCACTATGTGCTTTCACCATTGCTCTCCTTGTTATGACAAATAGCTTTGCGTTAATCGATATGTACCTATATCTATCTATATTTCTTTCTGTCTATCTATCTACCTATATGTCTGTCTATCAGTCAGTCAATCATCTTTTTGTATGCCCATCTGTCCTTGTGAACAGAACAGTTAAAAACATTGCCTATGTCACTTCCCTACATTATGCTTCCAAAAATCTTGCAAGGTAACTAGGCCGTAGGGAGAGCAATGGGTTCACCAAGACACTTGCAGGTCAAGTCAGCCGCGTGTAGATACAAAACCAGGAAATGGTGGTACAGGGACTTGAGACTGTGTCACTGTACTCTTTTACCTTCTTCTCACATGCTGACTGTATTTATCCACATTCATTGACTAAGTGCTCCGTGAAGACCACAAGTATTGTTCCTCCGGGCCTCTTGTCCACAGAAAGTAAACTTGGTGCTTTGCTCACCACCATGTTTGAGGAAGATCAGCGTGATTACCACTGATAGGAGGGAGGGACAAATAAAAAGGAACACCAATTTCTAGACAGGAGTAGTTGGGATCAAAGAGTGTGTTGTTTAGTGACGTGTTTATTTCTGTGTCCAAACTTCCTTCTTTATGTGATTTTTACTTCTTTCAATCTGTGAGCATTATAAAACCCACTGATTTCAAAGGCCCAGACGCATATTATTACAGCAATTCAGTTGTTGAGGTGAGAGAAAATGAGAAGGATGTTGCTGAACCACTAAATCTATGGCTAGGCACTGCTGAAACCAAACAAAAAGAATTCACGGTGGCCAGATAGGGCTATTTCCTATTGACTGTCTCTGGGGATTCAAACAGAATCCATTTGATTGACTGTTTGTGTTTCAGTTTCACTGTGTAGGGTGCCTGTCCCCACCCCTTTTGCTTGTCGTTTGTCTGTGCCCTTGGATCTCAAGTGAGTCTACTGTATGGGAGCACATAGCTGGTCTTCAGTTTTCATCCTTCTTTTAACCCTGGGTCTTTTCTTTGGAGCACTCAAAGCCTGTCCTTTTATTCTGATTCAGAGCAGTGCCCTTATTGCAATTAAAAGAAGTTTTTTTGCTATCATTAATGTGTAATCACGTGAAGAACATCATGTTTACGCTCCTCCCACCTTCACCAATTCCCCACCAAAAACCTCTTACAGATGCTCTCCTTCAGCATAGTTGTATGCTGTAGACCCTTTCAACATGTCCCCCCACAAACTCCCTGTTACAGTCGCTTTCAATCAGCGTTTAGTACGATGCTGTAGCATCTCTACTTGTCTTCTCTGTATTGTATAGCCCTCTCCATACCCCCTGACCACACGCATTATACATGCTAAACCTAATGTCCCCTTTCTTTCTTCCCACCCTTATCCCTCCCTTTCCACACACCCTGTCCAGTCCCTTTCTGTGTGGTAACTGTTAGTCCACTCTCGGGTTCTGTGAGTCTGCTGCTGTTTTTTTCCTTCAGTTTTTCTTTGTTGTTATACTCCACACATGAGTGAAATCATTTGGAACTTGTCTTACTCCACCTGGCCTATTTCAATGAGCATACTACCGTCTTGCTCCATCCGCATCATTACAAATGGTAGGATTTATTTTCTACTTATGGCTGCTTACTGTCTTTTTAAACTGGATTTCATTTTCGTTTTTGTCTGTAGTTTCGCCTTGTGCTTTCAAAATTGATATCCAGGTTATGAGCAATAACTTTGTGTTAATCAATATGTATCTGAATCTATGTATCTATCTGTCTCTCTGTCTCTCTATCAATCTATCTATCCTATCTTCCTATCTATCTATCTATCTATCTTTCTTTCTATCTATCTATCTATCTATCTATCTATCTATGAATCACCCATCTTTTTTTCTTCCCATTTAAACTTATGTACAGAACAGTTAACAACATCGCCTATGTCACTTCCCTACATAATGTTTCCAAAAATCTTGCAAAGTAACTATGCCATAAGGAGAGCACAAGGTTCACTGGGACACTTGCAGGTCGAGTCAGCCGACTGTGCTTACGAAACCAGTAAATTGTGGTGCAGGCACTTGAATCCGTATCTCTGTCCTCTGTCCTCTTTTACCTCCTTCTCGCTTGCTGACTGTATTTAGCCACATTCATTGACTAAGTGCTCCCTGAAGACCACAAGTATCCTTCCTCTGTGCCTGTTGTAGACAGAAAAGTAAACGTGTTACTTTGCTTACCAACGTGTTTGAGGGACATCGGTGTGATCACTGCTGATAGGAGGAGGGACAAATAAAAATGAACACCATCTTCTAGACAGGAGCAGTTGGGAGCAAAGAGTGTGCTGTGGAGTGACATGTTTATTTGATGTTCCAAACTTCTCTCTTTAGGCGGTTATTACTTCTTTACATTCATGAACATCATAAAACGCACTGATTTAAAAAGCGCAGATGCATGTTATTACAGCAATTCAGTTTAGATGTGAGAAAAATTATAATGACGTTGCTGTACCACTAAATCTATGGCTGGGCACTGCTGAAACCAAACAAAAAGAGTTAACGGTGCCTAGATAGGTCTATTTTCTAATGCCTGTCTCTGGGGACTCAGACAGAATCCTTTTTTTTGTATGTTTGTTTATCAGTTTCACTTGTGTAGGGTACCTGTCCCCGCCCCTACGGCTTGTTGTTTGTGTGTGTCCTTGGATCTCAAGTGAGTCTCCTGTAAGGGAGCATGGAGGTGGTCTAGAGTTTTCATCCCTTCTTCTAAACCTGTGTCTTTTGATTGGAGCACTCAAAGCCTGTCCTTTTATTGTGGGAATTGAGAGCTGTGCTCTAACTGCAATTTGAAATTTTTTTTTGTTATCATTAATATACAGTCACATGAAGAACGCTATGCTTCCTAGGCGACCCCCTTCACCAAATTCCCCCCTAAACTCAGTTACAGTCCCGTTCCATCAGCATGGTTGGATGCTGAGGACCCCTTCACCATGTCCCCCTCTCACACCCTCTTACAGTCGCTGTCCATCAGCATGTAGTAAGGTGCTGTGGAATCACTACTTCTCTTCTCTGTGTTGTACAGCCCTCCCCATGCTCCCCCTACCCCACACATTATACATGCTAATCCTAAAGCCCCGTTTCTTTTTCCCTGCCGTTATCCCTCCCTTCCCACCCACCCTGCCCAGTGCCTTTCCCTTTGTTAACTGTTAGTCCACTCTCGGGTTCTGTGAGTCTGCTGCTGTTTCTGTCCTTCAGATTTTCTTTGTCATTATACACAACAAATGAGTGAAATAATTTGGTACTTGTCTTTCTCCGCCTAGCTTATTCCACTGAGCATAATACCGTCCAGCTCTATCCACGTCATTGCCAATGACAGGATTTGATTTCTTCTTATAGCTGTTTACTGCACTTTTTAAATGTATTTCATTCTATTTTGTTCGTAGTTTCGCTATGTGCTTTCACCATTACTTTCCTGGTTTATGAGCAATAGCTTTTGTTAATTGATATGTACCTACATCTCTCTCTCTATCTATCTATCTATCTACTATTATCTATCTATGTATCAATCAATCATCTTTTTGTCTCCACTTCTGTCCTTATGTACAGAACAGTTAACAACATAGCCTATGTCACTTCCCTACATTATGCTTCCAAAAATCTTGCAAAATAACTAGGCCGTAGGGAGAGCACTGGGTTCACTGAGACACTTGCAGGTCAAGTCAGCTGTGTGTACATACAAAACCAGGAAATGGTGTTGCAGGGACTTGAACCTGTGTCTCTGTCCTCTGTCCTCTTTTATCTCCTTCTCACTTGATGACTGTATTTAGCCACATTCGTTCACTAAGTGCTCCCTGAAGACCACAAGTATCCTTCCTCTGGGCCTGCTGTTGACAGAAAAGTTAACTTGGTGCTTTGCTCCCCACCATGTTGAGGATCATCGGCATGATCACTGCTGATAGAACAGAAGGACAAATAAAAAGGAACACAAACATCTAGACAGGAGCATTTGGGAGCAAAGAGTGTGTTTAGTGTCACGTGTTTATTTGATTGTCCAAACTTCCCTCTTTATCTTTTTTTTATTTCTTTATATTCGTGAACATCATAAAACCCACTGATTTAAAATGTCCTAATGCAAATTATTACTGCAATTAATTTGTTGAGGTGAGAGAAAGTGAGAAGGATGTTCCTTCACCACTAAATCTATGACTGGGCACTGTTGAAACCAAACTAAAAGAATTCACGGTGGCCAGATAGGGCTATTTTCTTCTGACTGTCTCTGGGGACTCAAACAGAATCCATTGGTTTGTTTGTTTGTTTCTCAGTTTCACTTGTGAAGGGTACCTGTCCCCGCCCCTTCGGCTTGCAGTTTGTCTGTGTCCTTGGATCTCAAGTGAGTCCCCTGTAAGGGAGCACGTAGATGGTCTTGAGTGAAAGATAGCTTTGTTTAGTATGATGCTTTCCTATTTATCTTCCTACCTATCTCTTTAATTATCTATGTAATCTATCTACCTATCTATCTATCTGTCATCTATCTATCTATGAACTATCATCTACCTACTACCGTCTGTTTATCTATCTAATTAATCTGTGATCTATATGTATGTATATCATTCCAATCCATATATCAATCATTTGTCTGTCTATGTATCTGTTTTCTCACCTTTGTCAACCTTCTGTCACTAGGTGCACTTTGATTCCTCTGTGTCCTTCTCAGTCTCAATTCTTTGTGTTTGTTTATGAGAGTTAGCTGTGTGTTTGGGTCTTGAGAGGATTGGCCTTGGGTGGGAACTTCTCCTGCGTAGGTGGCATGAGACTCCTGGGTGTGGATGGTGTGGTTGGCAGGCTGCCCTCTTCAACCTGTGCAGGACAGGGCCCTCCAGCTGCTCTGCCCCTGGGCCATTCCTGCTGTGGCGGCTGCGTGAGCTGTGGATCATATCCGAGGCCCCACGCAGGGAGCACAATGGCTGGCCTGCGGGTTCCGAGGCAGGTGCATGTCCAGTAGTAAGTCTTTTTGCCTGTGCACCGATGTCACCTCAGAGGCCCTGCTTGGTGGCCCATCTCCAGAGAGCATGCGTGTTGTCACCGGTTAAGTGAACTGCCTATTGGTGACATGCAGGGCTCCTGTGGGCTTGTGGTCCATTAGCTTGCTGAGGTGGCAGGCCAGCTAGCTTGTGGGGAAACTGCTCCACTCTGCTGTCAAGGTGGAGGTGGAGTTTCAGTGCGTTTAGGCATTTAGATGTGAGTGAGGTCTATCTGAAATTAAATAGTAGCGTTGAGAGCTATGTTTCCGTTCTTATGAAAAGGGCGCTGAGCATAAAGAGTTGGGTGATAGTGGCAGGAATTCTAGGAATGTTTATATTCCCACCCTTATTTATTTTCTCTTAAGGGGGGTGATTCTGAAGTAACTTTTTACTAACGGATGAAGGTGATGTATAAGGTCATCCCACGTCAGCCATGGTGAGATGAAGTGGTGTAGTAGAATTAAAGCCTGTACACCATGGCCTGATACATAGGAGACAAACCGAGAGTGCTCTTTGCTGCTCTCCTCTCCTGGCTATTTACCTTAAATAACTTGATGGTTCAGAGTGGTCCCAGCAACATTTCCAGCAAGATCTTTCTAAAATCGCATAGAAACACTTGGCAAAGATATCCCCAGAGTCTACTGGAAAATTTTACCCTTTCTGGTCATAGTTTGCAAGATGTTTGCCCTATTCTGTGTTCTTTTGTTACTTTTAAAACTCCTGCGATTGTAGACCGATAGGGCCAGTAGTGTACACACACACACGCACACGCACAGACACACATACATGGCTGAGAGTTAACGGAGACCCCAGTTATTGGAAACTGCAGCCCACACTTTAAAAAAGAAACGTGCATAAGTTGTGCACCTGGTGTTCCCCCCATAGGGAGCAGACTTCAAAGTGCTGACGTGGTTGAACACAGATAGGTATGCAGACACCTAAGCACAGATATCTATACATAAGCTCTCTCCATCCATCATCTCAGTGCATCTCTGTTTACCTACATATCTATGTTAGTATACTCAAGCTGATAACCAGAGTGTCATTGAGTGGGGGCTTAATCCATAGACACTGTTTTCTCACAATTGTGGAAGCAGAAGTCCAAGATCAAGTCAGGTTCAGTACCTGGTGAGGTCCCTTCTTCTGGCTTGCATATGGCTGCATCCCTGCTGTGTCCTCACAGGGTCGAGGGAGAAAGCTCTGTCATCTGTTCCTCTTAATGGCTCTGATTGCATAATGGCAGCTCCACCCACTCCCTCATGATATCTTCCATACCTAATTACCTCCAAAGGCCCCACCTCCCAATACGATGACAGTGGGGGTTAGAGCTTCAACCCTGACTCAGTTCAAATATGAACTTGAGTGTGTGTGTGTTTGTGTGTGTGTGTGTGTGTGTGTGTGTGTGTGTGTGTGTGTGGTGGAGGGGTGTTAGGAGGAGCGAAAGATGGTGAGGTGAGGGCCCATAAATTCTGTTCTTAACTCTGTATCTATCTGTCATCTTTTGTCTAATCTAACCTACCTATATCATCTATCCTATCTAGTCTATCTGTCATCTTTATATATCTTATCTATCTGTCATCTCTGTCAATCTATTCATCTAATCTATGAATATCTATCATCTGTCTAATGTATCTAATTCTAATCAATCTATCACCTGTCATCTGTCTGCCATCTACCTGTCGTCATATTTTTGTCTACCCATCTATCCTTATGTACAGAAGAGTGTAAGATAAATTCTAGCTGAAATAAGAAGGTGAAGAGAGGCAACAAAGGGCCCGGTCGTTTATTTGAACGCAAATACCTGGGCAAGATTTCCCCAGTCTATAGAAATGAAGGCTGGGGAATTCACACATAAGTAGACAGGTAGCAAGATTTTAAAGAAGGTAGGGGGAGGCAGAGCTTAAGATTTACAGCACTGCGAGGATTCGCTAGTCCAAAGCATATTTTTCAGGTTGGGAGGGGGCAACTGCCAAGAACTTCGGCACATCATCAGTGTCCCATGTGGGAGGGGGCAGCAGCGGGAGACATTGGCACATCATCATTGTCCGACGTGCTCGCTCCTCCCATCAGTACCCCCAGCCTTAAACACAGTTAACAACACGGCTGTCTAACATGGCTATCTATCTATCTATCTATCTATCTATCTATCTATCTATCTATCTATCTATCGATCTATCGATCTATCGATCTATCGATCTATCGATCTATCGATCTATTCGATCTATCTATTCCTATCATCTATCCTATCTAATCTGTCATCTATCTGTCTATCTGTCCTATCTATCATCATCTTTTTGTCTACCCATCTATCCAAATGCTCAGAACAGTTCACAAGATGGTTTATATGTCATTTCCCTACTTATGTTTCCAAAAGCCTGCAAGGTAACTAGGCCCTAGAGACAGACAGCACTGGGTTCACTGAGACATTTGCACATCGAGTCAACAGCATGTGACTACAATACTAGTAAATGGTGGTGCAGGGACTTGAACCCATATCTCTGTCCCCGGTCTTCTTTTCCCACCTTTCTGACAGTATTCTAGCTGCATTTGTTGACTGACTGCTCCCTGAAGACCAGAAGCATCCTTCCTCTTGACTTTTTCAGTAATTTATCCCATTGTATGGAATGCTTTACCCACAGATACCTGCTTCTGTCACCTCCTTCTAGACTGTTCAAGTCCCACCTCCCTGGTGAGGCTTACCCTGTCCACTGTTTATTTTGAAAGCCCTGCTTCTCTCTGCCAATAATCTCAGTCCTCCATATCCTGCTTTTTATTTTTCATAGTGTTTGTTACCGGCTTAGCTACCAGAGAACTTACAGATGTTTACTGTCTCTTTCCTCCCCTCCAACTAGAACGTGGTCTTCACAGGTTAGGAATTCTGCGTGTATTAAGTCTGGTGGAGACCCTGCAGACTCTAGGGTCAGCGAGAAGTGGGCACAGTTGTAACTCAAAGTGGTTTGACATGTTAGCAGTATAGGTTAGAGTCAGGCGAGGCAGTTATTAAGGAGGGCCTTTTCTGATATTACTAAGCTACTTGATATATTCTAAGTAAGTTAAAAATTTCAATTATCACACAGCAGGGAGAAACACTTCCTTCTGTCATTCCTCCATCCTTGAGGACCTGGATGCCAAATCCATTCTCTCATGGTGAAGTGGGAATGTGTGAGGATGATCGGCCAAAGTCTTAAGTTACACAAGGCACACACATACAGAATTAATCATGTTTAAAAACCAAAATGATAAGAGTGGTTTCCTGTGTCACAGCCGGCATTCCCTAGCCTCTAGTGAGCTCAGAGCAGTGGGGGAGGAGAGTGAAGGGGCCACATAAATCAACCCAATCTCCTTTCTCTGGACTTGCCTCACCCTGTGTTGTCATCCATTAAACGCTCAGCACGCAGACCTCGCGGTGAGCATGCACATTCATAAAACGCGGATACTTCCAAATCCCAGTCACTGGGCATGGAACACGTTGCATATTTAAGTGAGGCTCAAAACATTATCTCTCATGTATGTATGTTCTTCCTCTGTCACCGGGTCAAAGAGTAAACAGAGCAGAGGCATACTAGCAAGAGCAGGGTTTAGTGTGAATATATAATATACACGCATATTGTGGGAAATGTTTTGTTAAATGGATAGGAGGACATAGGCCTTGTCTGGAGCCAGGGGAGACCTGTAGGTGCCGTTGGCAAGGTCTGCGGCGTGTCCACCAGGTCGGAGGCCGATTTAGGTGTAGGGCCGAGGTATTCGGCTGTGCCTCCCATGGCATCGTATGGGTCCAGGTCTGACCGTACAATGACCGCCCTCGTGGTGTTTTTCTGAGGTGCACAGGATGCCGGCGGTGGTGATGCCCATGGCCTAGTGTGGGGCCCGGTGGGGACCGGAAGATGACGGCTAGTGACTATGGCATCGTGTCCATTGGCTTGTATAGGGAGATAGAGTGAGCTTTCATGCAGGCACTTGTGCTGCCCACTGCATCATCTGGCGCCCGGGGGGTAGAGTAGGTGCCTTTCCCCATGGTGGTGGAATGCCATCGGGTCCTAGTCCAACTTGTGGGTAGGTCCGAGGCAGTCGTCTGTGCCTCCCCCAGCACCGTGTGGCTCCAGGGGAGTCCGGAAGATGACTTCCCATGCGGTGGGTGCCTGAGGTGCACTGAAGGACGGTGGTGCTGCTGCCCATTGAATCGTGTGGGGCCGGCAGGTGACTGGAAAATGACAGCCATCGAGGGAGGTGTTGTGTCGCATCGGCTCATCTTGAGCGTCAGCGTCAGACTTCGGGCCGCCGCTTGTGCTTCCCTGTGCTTTGTCTGGGGCCGGGGGCAGTTGTATGTGCCTTTCCTGAGGTCAGTTGTGTACCATTAGGGTCCGAGGCTGACTTACATGTAGGGCCGAGGTAGTTGTCTGTGCTTCCCATGGCATCGTATGGGGCCAGGGGAGACCAGACGACAACCGCCCATGCGGTGGTTGTCTAAGGTGCCGAGGTGGCCGGAGGTTTATCTGCCTATGGTCCCTTGCAGAGCCGTTGCCAATGGAGGATGACGGCCATCGAGGGTTGTGCCATGTCAATGGGCTTGCGTTGAGGGTTATTGCCGTCCCTTGGGCCGAAGGTGGAGCTGCCCACGGCCTCATGTGCGGTCGGGGTCGTATGGAAGATGACGGCCATTGACGGTGGTGTCATGTCCACCGGCTCGTCTTGAGCATCAGCGTTCAGAATGGCGCCTTTGCAGCCCACAGACTTGTCCGGGGCCTGGTGGCAGTTGTAGGTGCCTCTCACGAAGGCGGTGGCATGCAGATCGGGTCGTCGTCCGCCTTGCGGGTAGGGCCGAGGCCATCATCTGTGCCTCCCATGGCATCTTATGGGGCCAGGGGAGACCAGATGAAGACCGCCCGAGTGGTGGTCGTCTGAGGCACAAAGGAAGCCGGCGGTGGTTCTGCCCATGGCCTCGTGCAGTGTCTGGGGGGACCGGAAGATGATGGCTAGCGGTGGTGGATTCGTGTCTATCGGCTTGTCCAGAGCATCAGAGCCAGACATCGGGCCGGTGCTTGTGCTGCCCAAGGCCTGGTCTTCTGGCTGACTCTATATGGCGGTTTTGCAGAGACAGGACACCTCGAGGTGCGCTGGTAGTGGTTTCTGTGTGCCCTACAGAGTAGGAGCTCATCTGGGTGGTCTATCTCCAGCCGTCTGCTGGGAGCCTAGGATGGGTAAGAGGCTCAGGACTGCTCAAAGTGGTAGTGGGATCTCTGCTGGGTAAAGTGGGAAAAGCCAGCCGCTAAAGGCACAGGATCCCGGTGGAACAGCCTGTGACCAGGGCAGCGGGCATGTGCAGGGTGCTCCCTGGCAGGAGGGATAGGGGGCAGCACCCCGAGGACCGGAAGGACCGGCGGGCGAAGAAGGTGGGGATCGGGAGGCGGCCCGTGGTGTGGGGCACGATCCTAAGGAAGGAGGAAACTGTCCACACGGAAAAACGGTTTGTGGTGTGCGCCAAACGATCTGAGGAAAAGGTCTGAATCTAGGGAGAGGGTCTCCATTGCAACTAACTCTTTCTCAGGCCATGCACGCACTGAGCTGCCCAGCTAGGGTGAGCCTGGTATGTATGTCAGCCAGGGGATGCATCACAAAGAGGCCTGGGCCGCTGTGACGTCACCCAGGGGCTGCATAACCACGCCCCAATTGAATTAAGCACACTGGCCACACCCAAGGAGACCCTGGGCCAAAGTCATGGTGCGGCCCCAAGGGGAACCACAATAGAATCCCTAGCCCCAGGAATTGCCCGCTGAGGAAAGTACAGGTTTTCGGACCAATGAGGCCACCATGTGGACCATCGAGGGCTGCGGTGTCCATGTCTGTCAGAGCTCAGCCCGCCTGGTTGCCGGTTCTGCATGGGCTTGGCACCCGGGGTGCGGCGGGTATCAAGTGCTTTGCTCCCTCACCCCCACGCTCCCGGAGACCAGAGCCTACTCACGGCCCAGCGTGGAGCCACCCAGTGTCGGCCCGGGCACGGCCCGACCTTTCCCGGGCCCTCCCACCTTCTCTGGGACACCTGGAGCCAGGCATACCTTCTCGACCATGGCCTGCTTGGCGGCTGAATTCTGAGGAGGGCGCACACCCCATAACTTGCCTTTCTATCTAGCGGGTATGTACTTTCTTTGCTTCTCACAGAAAGCATAGGTCGGGGACCACCTGGTCTCAGCAGAGCCATATCCCGCATTGTGACTGGGCCCGGCCGCCGAGGTTTTCTCTCTGATCAAGTTTTGGGGGCCTGTGTCTCGTACGTGAATAACACAACACAGTAAAATGGGAAACACTTTTTATTTTTAAAATGCTTCTCCTTTAGACTCCTGTTCTCGATGGCGTCGCCGTTCTTCCCCGTCAGCCAGGTTGGAAGCTTGGGGGACAACCTCGCCTCCTCTCAGCAGTCAGCCTTTCCTTTTCCAATCCTGACTGTTCATCCTTTATGTTATAACCTGTGAAGCTCGTGTCCCATGTCAGTAACTCGGCTTCTAGTTTCTCAGGTCTTTCCTGCTGGATCTAGGCCCTACTTGCTCACTGCTTCACTGTGGAAGCACTGACATTGTTACAGAATAAACTGTGAAATTCTCCAGCCCCAACTCATCGTCTGGCCTTCACATTGTCTACATTTCCATCCCTATGAGCCAAGCTCCCTGCTAATTGAAAAGATCCTGTCTCGTGTCTTTTTATCTCTGAATTATATCCTCTGGGGGTGTCCACCTCTTGCCTCTGGTTTTTAAGACATTTCACCCCAGCAGAAGAACATGGATTGTTGAAGACCCACCTCTCTAGTCACCTCCTCTTGGAGGCTTCCCATGCACTCTCACTTGCGTGCCCTCCTCTCCATTCTCCGTCCTTGGTGAGAACCTCCCTTATCAAATGTGAGTGTGTCAGCTCGTGCACATCACTTCTCGGGTCACGGGATCTGTTGAACAGTGGTGACAGTGAATGACTGGACTTGGCTTCAAAGCTCAGCTGCCTGTTCAGTGGTACCTGGTGCCGATTGCTCCTCCTTCAACCGTACGTTATGTTCCAAACCGTGTGGAACATAAATGTGGGTGAGATGCCACCGACGGTCCCTCAGTCCCTGCTGTGTATGCCTCCGGATGCTTAGGGAGAGGCCCGGCGAGCTGAGCCCAAGAACTTATCTTTAACGACTATGAGTGCAAAGCATGTGGGGCAGGCCCCAGCTACTGTTACTTCTGCTGCTGCTGTGATGACTACTCTCTCTGGCCCAGTGGGGTAAGATACCAGATCTCTTCTTGTTCTCTGCCTCTGCTTTCTCTGTAGTGGTGTAGTTTTGTTGTATGGGGGCTGCTCCTTTCACGTCTCTGATGGAATTAAGTATCGGTCTCGGAAGTCCCTTGTGTCAGTTTTCATTGTACAGTACCATCTTCTATTTCTACGTCTTTGGGTTTTCTCGCGCTGCTACTGCTTTTCCTCCAGGAGTACCTGTACCACAGGCCTGTAGTAGACAGAAGAGTAAACTTGGTGCTTTCCTCATCACCATGTTTGAGGGACATCGGCATCACTGCTGATAGGAGGAGGGACAGGTGAAAAGGAACACCGAGTTCTAAACGGGAGCAGTTTGGAACAAAGAGTGTGTTGTGGAGTGATGTGTTCAGTTGAGCATCCAAACTTCCATCTGTATCTGGTTATTGCATTGTTACATTCGTAAACATCATAAAATTCACTGATTTCAAAAGCCCAGATGCATATTATTACAGCAATTCAGTTGCTGAGGTGAGAAAAAATGAGAATGGCATTGCTATACCACTGAATCTATGACTGGGCACTGCCAAAACCAAATAGGAAGCATCCACGCTGGCAGGAAGGGCTCTTTTCTACTGACTGTCTCTCTGGGCACTCAAACAGAATCACTTTTTTTTTTGGTGTCAGTAATGTACAATTACATGAGCAACATTATAGTTACTAGACTCCCCCTGCTCCCCCCTACCCCCCATTATCAAGTCCACTCTCCGCACCCCATTACAGTCGCTGTCCATCAATGTAGTAAGATGCTATAGAATCACTACCTGTTTTATGTGTGTTATACTGTAATCCCCGTGACCCCACACCCCCTACATTACGTGTGAAGATCGTAATGCCCCCTTTACTTCCTTATCCCTCCCATCCCACCCATCCTCCCAGGTCAATTTCCCTTTGGTAACTGTTAGTCCATTCTTGGGTTCTCTGAGTCTGCTGCTGTTTTGTTCCTTCCCGTTTTTCCTTTGTTCACATACCTCACAGAGGAGTGAAATCCTTGGATACTTGTCTTTCTCCACCTGGCTTATTTCACTGACCATAACAAACTCTTGCTCCGTCCGTGTTGTTGCAAATGGTGGTAGGATTTGTTTTCTTCTAATGGCTGAATGATATTCCATAGTGTGTATGTACCACCTCTTCTTTATCCATTTATTTCTGGATGCACACTTAGGTTGATTCCATTTCTTGTCTATTGTAAGAGTGCTGCGATCAACATAGGGGTGCATCTGTCTCTTTCAAACTGGGCTCCTGCAATCTTAGGATAAATTCCTAGGAGAGGATTTCCTTTGTCAAATGGAATTTCTGTTCTTTGGTTTTTTTGGGAACCTCCATACAGCTTTCCACAATGGTTGAGCCGACTGCCATTCCCACCAGCAGTCTAGGAGTGTTCCCCTTTCTCCACACCCTTGCCGACATCTGTTGTTTTCTGTCTTTTGTTTTTTGGCCATCCTAACTGGTATGAGGTGATACCCCATTGTGGTTTTAATGTGCATTTCTCTGATGTTTAGCGATATGGAGCGTCTTTTCATGTGCCTGTCGGCCACCTGAAATTGATTCTGTGGAGAAGTGTCTGTTCAGATCCTGTGCCCATTTTGTATTTGGATTCATTTGCTTTTTGTGTGTTGGGTTTCTTGAGCTGTTGATACATGTTTTGGATGGCAACGCCTTATCAAATATTTCATCAGTGAGTTTTTTCTCCTATACTGAAGGATGTCTTTTGATTCTACTGATGGTGGTCAAAGAGAATCTTACTGAACCCAATACCACTTCATTCAAACTCTGACTAATTTTATTTTCTTTCCAGAACACCAACCAGCCGAGAAAACTGGATCAAAGAGGAAAAGCTCTGATGCAGGAATATGTAACATAAAACTGAGAGGTGAGGTGGTGTGGAGAATGGTAGGTTGTATCTTTCCATGTGCTGCTTTCAAATGGCATAGGGAAAAATGATTGCCAAGGAGATGAAGCCCGGGGTGTTGACATCACTTGTGGAGCCATGTAGCCTCTAGCCATTGATTTGAAAGCTAGCATGCGGAATTGATGTTTTCGTACAGAGTTAGACGGGCGGCATACCCCGTTTGCAGTTCAGTCAGTGCCCGTGTGGGATTGTCCTGTCACTGGAAGGGGTGGACCCGAGAGCTGTGCCATTCCTGCTGGGCTGTCGCAGCACCTCTCTTGGAACAGAGCCTCAGCATCGCTCCCGGGAGAAAGAGAGTGAGAGAGAATTGCGCTCGAAAAACTGGGACAGTTTTATTTTCTGTAGCCGCCTGAGCATGTCCCTGATGTTTATTTTGCGATTTCTTTCTCAGGAAGTTTGATTTGAGTCCAGTTACCAGGTTCCTTTGAAGGTTCATATTTGAAGGTGGCGTCTTCTACCTCCCAGAAGCTTTACTCACTGGAGATGCTCATCCATTGGTGGGTGGCCCGGATCCCATTGGAGCGGTGCCAGTCCCCAACCCCACCAGGAGGAAGGAGTTCTTTCCTGCTTCCCGGCCGCAGTGCCCGTCTCCACTTCCAGTGCCAGTTTGCAGAGCACGCAGGGAGAAGTTGCCGTAGGTGGTATCAGCCATTTTGCAGGCCGTTGCCAGTTTGGAGGCAGGCCGTGTACCAGTCACAGCAAAGTAAGGGGCCTCAGAGCTGCAAGGACAGTCACGGGGAAGAGAGCCCAGAGAACCTGAAAGCTCCCCTGCCTTCCGTTCAGAGTGCACGGTGGCCAGATAGGGCTATTTTCTACTGATTGTCTCTGGGGACTCAAACAGAATCGATTTGTTTGTTTTTCAGTTTCACTTGTGTAGGTTACCTGTCCCCACCCCTTCGAATTGTAGTTTGTCTGTGTCCTTGGATCTCAAGAGAGTCTCCTGTAAGGGAGCACATAGGTGGTCTTGAGTTTTCATCCCTTATTTTAACCCTGTATCTTTTGTTTGGAGTATGCACAGCCTGTCCTTTTATTCTAATGATTCAGGGCTGTGCCCTTATTGCACTTAATAAATTTTTTTTGTTATCATTAATCTACAATCACGTTAAGAACATTATGTTTACTAGGCTCCCCCCTTCACCAAGCCCCACAAAAGACCTCTTACAGTCACTGTCCATCAGCATAGTTCTTTGCTGTAGACCCCTTCACCATGTCCACCCCACACACCCCGTTACATTCGCTGTCCATCAGCGTGTATTAAGATGCTGTAGAATCTCTACTTGTCTTTGTGTTGTACAGCCTTCCCTATGTCTCCCCGACCCCACACATTATACATGCTAATCCTAGTATCCCCTTTCTTTCTCCCCAAGCTTATCCCTCCCTTCCCACCCACCCTGCCCAGTCCCTTTCCCTTTGGTAACTGTTAGTCCACTCTTGGGTTCTGTGAGTCTGCTGCTGTTTTTTTCCTTCAGTTTTTCTTTGCTGTTAAACTCCACAAATGAGTGAAATCATTTTGTACTTGTATTTCTCTACCTGGCCTATTTCACTGTGCATACTACCATCTAGTTCCATCCACGTCATTGCAAATGGTAGGATTTGTTTTCTTCTTATGACTGCTAACTGCACTTCTTAAACTGGATTTCATTCTTCCTTTTGTTTGTAGTATCACTATGTGCTTTCACAATTGAACACCTGGTTATGAGTAGTAGCTTCTTGTTAATTGATGTATATCCGTATCTATTTATCTATCTGTTTGTCGGTCTGTCTGTCTATCTATCCTTCTAGATTTCTATCTATCCTTCTATCTATTTAAGTATCTATCTATCTATCCTTCTTCCTATCATCCATCTATCATGTCTATCATCTATCTCTCTATGTATCTATCTATCTATCATTTGTCATCTATCTATTTATCTATCTATGAATCAATCATCTTTTTTTCAGCCTATCTTGTCTTTTGTACAGAACATAAAACAACATGGCCTACGTCATTTCTCTTCATTATGTTTACAAAAATCTTGCGAAGTAACTAGGCCGTAGTTAGATTACTCTGTTCTCTGAGACACTTGAAGTTCGAATCAGCCACTTGTGCTTACAAAACCAGTAGATGGTGGTGCATGGACTTGAACCCGTATCTCTGTCCTCTGTCCTCTTTTACCTCCTTCTCGCTTGCTGACTGTAATTAGCCACATTCATTGACCAAGTCCTCCCTGAAGACCACAAGTATCCTTCCTAAGGGCCTGTTGTAGACAGAAAACTATACTTGGTGCTTTGAGCACCACCAAGTTTGAGGAACATCGGCGTGATCACTGCTGATAGTAGGAGAGACAAATAAAAAGAACACCTATTTCTGGACAAGAGCACTTGGGAACAAAGAGTGTGTTGTGGAGTGACGTGTTTATTTGAGTGTCCAAGCTCCTCTTTAGGTGGTTATTACATTTTTACATAAATGAACATCATAAAACCTACTTATTTCAAAAGCCCAGACGCATATTATTACAGCAATTCTGTTATTGAGTTGAGAAAAAATGAGAAGGATGTTGCTGTACCACTACATCTATGGCTGGGCACTGCTGAAACCAAACAAAAAGAATTCATGGTAGCGAGATAGGGCTGTTTTCTACTGACTGTCTCTGGGGATTCAACAGAATCCATTTATGTGTTTGTTTGTTTCGCAGTTTCACTTGTGTAGGGTACCTGTCCCCGTCCCTTCAGCAAATTTCCCTCGGTATCTGGTTATTGCTTCTTTACATTCGTAAACATCATAAAATCCGCTGATTTCAAAAGCCCAGACACATATTATTACAGCAATTCAGTTGTTGAGGTGAGGAAAAATGAGAAGGGCCTCGCTATGCCACTGAATCTTTGACTGAGCACTGCCAAATCCGAAGGGAAAGCATCCACGGTGGCAGGAAGGGCTATTTTATACTGACTGTCTCTCTGGGCAGTCAAGCAGTATCACTTTTTTTTTTTTGGTTTCAGTAATGTACAATTACATGAGCAACATTTTGTTTACTAGACTCCCCCTAATCCTCCCTCCCAACATTATCAAGTCCACTCCGCAAACCCCATTACAGTCGTTGTCCATCAATGTAGTAAGATGCTATGCAAACACTACCTGTCTTCAGTGTGTTATACTGCAATCCGCGTGGACCCCACACCCTACATTATGTGTGTGGATCGTAATGCCCCATTTACTCCTTTATCAACCCTTCCCACCCATAATCCAAGGTCCCTTTCCCTTTGGTAACTCTTTGTCCATTCTTGGGTTCTGTGAGTCTGCTGCTGTTTTTTACCTTCCCGTTTTTGCTTTGTTCTTATACCTCACAGAGGAGTGACATAATTGGATAATTGTCTTTCTCCACCTGGCTTATTTCACTGAGCATAACACCCTCTAGCTCCGTCCGTGTTGTTGCAAATGGTGGTAGGATTAGTTTTCTTCTAATGGCTGAATGATATTCCATAGTGTGTATATACCATCTTTTCTTTAGCTTTCGGGAGACGTAGACCATAGAAACAATGGTCTCGCCCTTTTTTCCCAGGCCTCTAGTTTTTAAGCCTGCCCCGTTTAGGAAAGACCAATTGACCCAGCTTGCGATTAGACCACTGGGATACAGATTAAGCAGCTGCCGTGATAACATCTCCTCCTTAGTTAAACCTTTTGTCTTTTCTCAGTAATTCCCCACCCATGATCTTTTCCAGAGAACATTCTTCAGTTAGGTATTATAGCAACCTAGATAATCCTTGCCACTTCAGCTGGGGCAGTTTCCCCCTCCCAGCTCCTATATAATCTTCTTTGTAAGAATAAACTTTGAGACCTTGATGAGATTTCGACTTGTTTTCCTTCTTTGTGTCTGGTTTGTCTCCCATCCAGGTTAACTTCCCCTCGAGCCCTTGTTAAACTCCCCACCGGCCGGGGCATGTGGCGCCCAATGTGGGGCTCGAGGTACGAAGCCTGATCTAGACGTCGCTCATATGGACGACCGTCCTTATTTCCTTGGATCGCAACTCCACCAGTGAGTGAAGATCCGCATGAAGATCACAACAGATGTACCCGCCTGTGACACAGATCAATAAAGATAAGGAAAGCGACGCAATAATGGGACAAACACTAAATAAGCATGAGTTATTTGTTAAGGGACTTAAGGCATCTCTCAAGACATGAGGAATACAGGTTAAGAAAAAAGATTTAGTTAAATTCTTTGTCTTGCTAGAGGATGTCTGCCCAGGGTTCCCCCAGAAATGAACTATAGATGAAAAACAGTGGTGCCTATTTGGCAACTGCCTGAATGATTATTATCATTCCTTTGGACCTGAGAAGGTCCAAGTACAGGCATTTTCTTATTGGAATCTCATAAACGATGTGTTGCAGGTCCGCCACTGACACCCAGATGTTTCAAAGATTGTTGACGATAGTGAAAATTACCTGAAGGGAAATTTAAAACCAGTCAGACTTCTCTCTCCAAACAGGAGGTCCCCGAGGATCTTCGACCATCCTCCCCAGCCACTAATTGTCCCTCTGTCTCCATTCCCATGCCCGAGGTGAAGAATGATCCGCCCTCTAGCGGCCCCCTCCAAAATCTATTTACCCAGTCCTATCCCATCTCAAGTCCAACAGCCCTGATGATGATGACCTCTATCCTGAAGAGGAGGCAGAACTAAAAGATGCCACCGCTAAGCACCATTATATTGACAGGCCCCCACAAGCACCTTTAGGTGCAGGTCCACCGCCCTATTACATACCACGCCCTAAAACATACCAACGCCCTATAAAACACCACCCCCTTTAACAAGACACTGTTAAAATCTCTCGGGAGGGGCAGTCCCTTAAGGCACTTCTTCAGACCAAAAAGGAGAGAGCCCAAATGCTTAGGCAATTACGTAACCTTGACTTAGAGAAGCTAACCCCATCCGCCCTGTTCAGAAAATAAAAGTAAGTTCCCCCTCTGCTCCACCCGTTCAGAAATAAAAAAAAAAATAAAACCGTTCATGTCTTCCTGGTGACCCGATCCCAAACTAGACTGTACGAGGGAGAACCGACAGAGGGAGAGTTAAATGAGGCTGAACCACGAGAATCAGAAGGGGGAGAAACGGATGCAGAAGAGCCTATAGCCCAGCCTGAGTCAGAAAACACTGAAGGAGAGGACGAGAACGCAACTTCTACCATTAGGAATCAGCGGTACCGCCGCCTTAAATTTAAAAATATAAAAGACTTAAAGAATGCTGTTTCCTCATATGACCCTGTTGCCCCCTTTGCTATTTCATTGTTAGAGTCTCTAAGCGAAGACTGGCTTACAGTTAATGATTGGGGCATGGTAACTAAAGCCACCTTAACAAGAGGTGACTTTCTCTTATGGAAAGCTGATTACACTGAAAGATGCCAGGATACTGCCCACTGCAATATGGCTGCCGGCGGTCCTTCCAAATCCTGGACATTAGACAAACTTTTGGGCAATTGCCCCTATGACGCAAATGAAAGACAGGCTAAGGTTTCTCCAGGCTTACTCACACAAATCCAACATGCAGCCCTTAAGACCTGGAAGAGCCTCCCTTCTAAAGGGTCGGCCGTCACCTCACTTGCCAAGGTTAGACAGGGGCCGCAGGAACCTTACAGTGAATTCATAGGTCACCTTACAGAGGCCGCCAAATGCCTCATGGGAAGGGAGGAAACAGATAATGAATTAATTAAACATCTTGCTTTTGAAAATGCTAACTCAGCTTGTCAAGCCGCTATGTGTACCCATTGTCACGGCAAAAATGTCTCCAAATTCATAAAACTTTGTGCCAATGTCCCAAACTCTCGCAATATCGGAATAGCCATAGCAGCAGCTCTTAAAGATTTTACTCAGGGACCAAGGCCCAAGGCTTGCTTTAATTGCAAGCAACCAGGTCATTTTTCAAGAGAGTGCACAGCCCCTAAGACCGAACGATCGCTCCCATCATTCCTGTTCCTGCGATGCAAACGGGGTAAGCATTCGGCCTCCGAATGCCGCTCCAAGGCTGATATACAGGGTAACCCTATGCCTGCGAAGCAAGGAAAGTTGATACAGGGCCCACCCCAGGACCCCAAAACCTACCCGTGACAGAACCCCGGGGTCGTCAGGTTCGTCCCCCAGTCAGTCCAAAATCCAGCGTCACTATCCTCTCCCGAGCAACTGCCGGAAGCGCCTGACTGAACCTGTGTTTCACTTCCCAGTCAATATTGACCCCAGAAATGGGAATTCAAACTCTTTCAACGGGGATTTTTGGCCCTTTGCTGCAAGGAACCTTTTTTCTTTTTCTGGGTCGTGCCAGATCCATTATTCAGGGCCTCACTATTTCTCCAGGAGGCATTGACAACGATTATACTGGAGAAATTAAATTTATGGCTACAGCCTTTCATGGGCCAATTACCATTTCCCCTGGCCAACGGATTCCTCAATTAATATTACTTCCCTTCGATGACAAAAATCCTTGCTATAAGCAAAAGAGAGGCACCCATGGGTTTGGATCATCAGATGTTTATTGGACACAAGAGATCACTCAAAAAAGACCTCTTCTTAAGTTAAAATTAAAAGGAAAAATATTTGAAGGCCTTAAAGATACTGGCGCGGATTCCACAGTTATTTCCAGTAAGGATTGGCCTTCATATTGGCTTCTCACTGCTTCCATGACTCACCTTAGAGGTATTGGACAGACCTTCAAACCCCTACAAAGCTGAAAAGTTATTCAATGGGAAGATGAAGAAGGCAATCACGGTACTGTCCAGCCCTACGTGCTTGCAGGCCTACTTATCAACCTCTGGGGCAGAGATATTCTCTCTCTAAAGAAGCTCATTAGGTGCAGCCCTAAAGAACTAGTCACTCACGAAGCTCAATCAAGGCTTTCGCCCTGGGCAAGGGTTGGACAAACACACTCAGGGCCCAAAAGAGCCGGTCCCAGTCATCATAAAAACTGATCATGCTGGAATTGGCTATGAAAATTTACCCTAACGACCGTTGACATACCTGTACCCCATGCAGATAAAGTATCCTGGAAAACAACAGAGCCTGTATGGGTTGATCAATGGCCCTTAACTTCTGAAAAAGTGACTGCAGCCACAATGTTAGTACAGGAACAACTTGCTGCAGGCCATATTGAGCCCACAACCTCCTCCTCAAATACTTCTATTTTTGTCATCAAGAAAAAATCGGGAAAATGGAGGTTACTTCAAGATCTTAGAGAAATTAATAAAGCTATGATACCTACGGGGGCCCTTCAACCAGGCCTCCCCACTCCTGTGGCGACTCCTGCGGGATACTGTAAAATCATTAGTGACCTAAAAGATTGCTTTTTCACAATCCCCCTACATCCTAAAGATCGCAAGCATTTTGCATTTAGTTTGCCAGTGATTAATTTTAAAGGCTCTATGCCAAGATTCCAATGGAAAGTTCTGCCCCAAGGAATGGCAAACAGCCCTACGCTGTGCCAAAAATTTGTAGCTCAAGTTATAGACCCATTTAGACAAAGATGGCCTTCTACATAATTAATTCATTACATGGACGACATCCTCATGGCTGGTCCTAACCAAACTGAACTCCTTGCTTATTCCCAAGAGCCTTCAAGGGCCCTTACCAGAGCTGTCTTCAGATAGCCCTGATAAAATTCAATTAAAACCCCCTTACTTGTTTTTAGACTTTGAACTCTTTCATAATAAGATTCTTTCACAAAAGGTTCAACTTGGAACCGACTGCTTATAAACTTTAAATGATTTTCAAAAACTTCTAGGAGATATTAATTGGCTCAGGCCTTATCTCAAGCTAAGTACTGGAGAGCTTAAATCCTTGTTTGACATATTTAAAGGGGACCCAGATCCTACTTCCAGTAGCTCATTAACAGGCCCCGCCCTAGAAGCCCTAAAGGCAGTGGAAGCTGCAATTCTAAACCAAAGGGTCACTTTTATCTCTTATGAGAAGCCTCTTCTCCTAGTCATTTGTGCTACTGATTTTACACCCACTGGAGTGTTCTGGCAAGAGGGGCCCCTTTTTTGGGTCCATTTACCTGACTCCCCTCCCAAAGTCCTTATCCCCTATACCTCCTGGGTGGCTGAACTGATAAAAATCGGATGCGACCACAGTAGGAAAATATTCGGGGAAGATGCCGACAAAATTATCCTACCCTAGTCCCCTACCCAAATCCAGTGGTTGATAGAGAATGACGATGAATGGGCAACATCCTGCACCTCTTTTCAGGGAGCCCTTGACAATCATTACCCTGCTAACAAGCTTCTCCATTTTCTAAGGACCCAACCATTTGTTTTCCCTACATTGACCTCCTCCCAACCCCTTCCTCATGCTCCCCTAGTTTTCACCAATGGCTCCTCCAACGGAGTGGCAGCCTTCACCATAGATAATCAAACCACTTCCCTAAAATCCCCATTCCACTCCACTCAATTGGTTTAACTCTTTGCTATTTTACAAGTTATTCAAAAACTCCCAAATACTCGATTTATCCTATACACTGACAGTGCTTATATTGCTCAATCCATTCCACTTTTAGAGACCATGCCCTTTATAAACCCACTATAAATGCGACCCCTCTTTTTTTTTCCATCCAGCATTGCATACATTCCATGCAGCATCCCTTTTATATAAGCCATATTCTTGCCCATACTGGTCTTCCTGGACCTCTATCCACAGGCAATGCTGTGACTGATAAAGCTACCCAACTAGCCCTTCTCGCTGAGCTCGATCCTGTGGCTCAAGCCAAAGAAGCTCACTCTTTACGAAAACTTAGTTCTCAAACCTTACGTCTTCTTTTAAAATTACTAGAGAATAAGCCCATTAGATTGTTAAACAATGTGCAAATTGTGTCACTCTCCTGCCTATTCCTCACCTGGGTGTGAACCCTAGGGGCCTAGTTCCCAATGAGATCTGGCAGATGGATGTAACACATGTCCCCTCATTCGGAAATCTTAAATGTCTTCATGTTACTGTAGATACCTTTAGTGGATTTATTTTTGCCAGCCTCCACGTTGGAGAAGCTTCAAAAAATGTTATTGCTCATGTACTCAATTGTCTTATTGTCATGGGGAAACCTGAGATTATCAAGACTGATAATGGTCCTGGATATACTGGAAAAAATTTCCAAGAATTTTGCCGCCAATTTCAAATCAAGCATGTTACAGGCATACCATAACATCCCCAAGGTCAAGGGATTGTCAAACGAGCCCATGTAACTATTAAACATACCTTCCACAAATTAAAAATGGGAGATTTATATCCCATGAAAGGTTCTCCAAGAAATATTCTTCATCATGCCTTGTTTATTCATAATTTTCTAACTTTGGGCGCTCATGGCAAATCTGCAGCTGATCGCCTTTGGCATCCACAAACTGATAAAACTATGCCACTGTCATGTGGAGAGATCCCCTCACTTCCCATTGGAATGGCCCCGACCCCATACTCATATGAGGCCGTTGATCTGCCTGTGTTTTCGACACCAAAGTAGGAGCTGCTCGCTGGCTGCCAGAGCGTTTGGTTAAACCAATAGATTTACCAGAAGATTTTTAAAAATCTTATCCAACTGTTCAGGGTTGTGACACCCCCTGAGACATCCTTTTTCTTCTTCACTCCATAGATTCTGGCCACCGGTTTAGTCCTTGCCTTTATCTTAGGTATAGGACTCGTCGCCTCCACCCCTCCCCAGTCGACCCTTGTACAGCAGAATATTCTTCTTACCACTTACTGGATCCTTGTTTCCGTCTTCTCACTTAACTGCACCTTAAAAAAAGATGAGGGCCATCAACTCTCGTGTTTTCACCTTCTTCGCGGTACCTTACAAGATCTTCAAGACCAAATAGATTCCCTTGCAGAAGTAATCTTACAGAACAGGCATGGCCTAGAACTTCTCACCGCAGAACAAGGCGGCATCTGCTTAGACTTAGAAGAGAAATGCTGCTCCTACACAAACTAGTCTGGAGTATTTCATGACAAAATAAAAGGACTCCAAGAAGATCTCGTGCAAAGAAAGAAAAAACTGTTTGAAATTCCCCTATAGACTGGGATGAGTGGGTTACTTCCTTATCTTCTCCCTATACTAGGACCCTTCCTTAGTCTCATGCTTCTGCTCTCCCTTGGCTCTTAGGCCTTCTGGAGAATTACTACCTTCATTAGAGAACAGATCCATACTGCCCTCTGCAGACAGATACAAGTCCACTATCATCGGCTTGAACTTGCGGACCAAGGCTATAATGTGCCAGATGACGCCCCTCCTTTAGAAGCTGCATAGGATTCAGACCTATGCATATCGGCTCACAATAAAGTGAGTGCGATATGTGCACCAATGTGGGTGCGAAGCTAAGCATCACAAGGGAAGGTCCATGAACCACCTCTGAATTCCCTGAGAGAAAAACCTGGCTTGCATGGAGGTTGGTATCTAAAATAAGTACGCCCTTCCTCCCCTCCACAAAAGATACCAAGGGCCAACGTTAACCCCCATCAATGGGGAGACTCAGAGGAGCCAGGACACTACTCCCCCAATTGTTTAATGCCCGCCGCTAAATAGCGGGCCTCCCCCTCTTTGGTATAAAAGAAGGGAGGAGATGTCGGGAGCCGTAGGCCATAGAGATAATGGTCTCGCCCTTTTCGCCTAGGCCTCTAGTTTTTCAAGCCTGCCTTGTTTAGGAAAGATCAATTGACCCAGCTTGCAGTTAGACCACTGGGATAGAGATTAAGCAGCTGCCATGATAACATCTCTTCCTTAGTTAAACCTTCTGTCTTTTCTCAGTAATCCCCCACCTATGATCTTTTCTAGAGATCATTCTTCAGTTAGGTATCCTAGCAACCAAGATAATCCTTACCACTTCAGCTGTGGCTGTTTCCCCCTCCTAGCTAATATATAATCTACCTAGAAGGAATAAACTTTGAGACCTTGATCAGACTTTCGACTTTGTTTCCTTCTTTGTATCTGGCTTGTCTCTCATCCAGGTTAACTTTCCCTTCAGCCCTTGTTGAAATCTCCACCGGCCAGGGTATTTATCCATTCATCTCTTGATGGACACTTACGTTGCTTCCATTTCTTGCGTATTGTGAAGGGTGCTGCGATCAACATAGGGGTGCATCTGTCTCTTTCAAACTGGGCTCCTGCACTCTTAGGGTAAATTCCTAGGAGAGGAATTCCTGGGTCAAATGGTGTTTCTGTTTTTTTTGGTTTTTTGGGGAACCTCCATACTGCTTTCTACAATGGTTGATCTGACTGACATTCCCACCAGCAGTGTAGGTGGGTTCCCCTTTCTCCACACCCTTGCCGACATCTGTTGTTCTCTGTCTTTTGGGTGGTGGCCATCCTAACTAGTATGAGGTGATACCCCATTGTGGTTTTAATGTGCATTTCTCTGATGGTTAGCGATGTGGAGAATCTTTTCATGTGCCTGTCGGCCACGTGAAATTGCTTCTGTGGAGAAGTGTCTGTTCAGATCCACTGCCCATTTTGTAATTGGATTCATTTGCTTTTTGTGTGTTGAGTTTTGTGAGCTCTTGATACATGTTTTGGATGAAAAAGCCTTATCAAATAAGTCATCAGTGAATATATTCTAGCATACTGAAGGATGTATTTGGTTCTATTGGTGGTGGTCAATCAGAATCCTACTAAACCCCCTACCACTTCATTCCAAATCTGACTAATTACTCCTTTTTTACAGAACACCAACGAGCCGAGAAAACTGGAACGAAGAGGAAAAGCTGTGATGCAGGTACATCTAGCGTAAAACTGAGAGGTGAGATGGTGTGGAGACTGGTAGGTTGTATCTTTCCATGTGCTGCTTTCAAGAGTCATAGGGAAAAAGATTGCCAAATAGATGAAGCCCAGAGTGTGGACGTCACCTGGTATCTATAGCCTATAGCCATTGATGGGAAGGCTACCTTGCGGCACTGTTGTCTGTCCTGCGGAGTTAGACGAGCGGCGTCCAACATATGCAGTTCAGTCATAGCCCATGTACTACTCTCCTGGCACCGGCCGGGGTTGACCTGAGAGCTTTGCTGATCCTGCTGAGCTGTCAGAGCACCCCTCTCGGAACAGGGCCTCAGAAGCATTCCCAGGAGACAGAGAGAGAGAGAGAGAGAATTGCACTGGAAAGAAGGAACAGTTTTATTTTCTGTTGCTCCCTGAGCATGCTCCTGATGTTCATTTTGAGATCTCTTCCTCAGGAAGATTGATTTGAGTACAGTTACCAGGTTCCTTTGAAGGTTCATATTTGTAGGTGGCACCCTCTAGCTCCCAGAAGCTTTAATCTCTGGAGATGCTCAGCACTTGTTGGGACAGCAGTTGTCCCAGGGGAGCAGTGTCGTTGCCCAACCCTGCCTTGAGGAAAGAGGGCTTTCCTGCTTCCCGGACGCAGTGTCCATCTCCATTGCCAGGGAAAGTTTGCTGATCATGCAGGTAGAAGCTGCCATAGATGGGGGCAGCCGTTTTTCAGGCCGGTGCCAGTGGGGAGGCAGGCCGTGTACCAGTCACAGAACGGTAAGGGGCCTCAGAGCTGCGACGCCAGCCAGGGGAATGGAGCGCCCAGAGCTCCTGAAATCTCCCCCGCCTGAAGGCCAGAGTGCACCCGGGCAGTTTGGCGCACGTGTCCTTTCTCCTGAGCGGCAAGCCCTGTGGAAGCCTTGCCCCTTTAGCAGTTCTCTCACTGTTAGGATATCTCTCAGACTGTCTGCTTTTATTTTGACCCACAGCGGCCGGATGTGGATCCCTGTGTTGTCCCACAAGTGGCTGGAACCTCAAGTTTCTTGAAGTTTTCCTCCTGTCCTTGCTTTCCAACTCACTGATTCTCCAGAGCACACCACTTGTATGGTAGGTTCGTGCTCCCAGAGCACATCTCCTGGGTGGTACATCACACTTCTCCTTGAGGTGACAGCCTGCCGCAGCAGTGTTCTTCCCTGCTGCTCTTCCAGGATTTGGTGTAGTTGTTCTATTTCCATATAGTACGTATGTATGTGGTTTTGGTTTTGGGTGGAGGTTTCCGCGTACACTCTCACGTGAGCCGACGTATTTAATCCCATCAGCACATCATTTTTTTTTTCAGTTTCACTTATTTAGGGTTCCGGTCCCCAACCCCTCAACTTGTGGTTTTTCTTCGTCCTTGGATCTCAAGTGCGTCTCCTGAAAGGGAGCACGTTGGTGGTCTTGAGTTCTCATCCCTTCTTTTAACCCTGTGTCTTTTGATTGGAGCACTCAGAGCCTGTCTTTTTATTCTGACAATTGAGAGCTGTGACCTTATTGCACTTAAAAATTGTTTTTTGTTATCATGAACCTACAATCACATAAAGAACATTATGATCACCAAATACATCAATTCCCCCCCATAAAACCCTTTACAGTCACTGTCCATCAGGATGTAGTAAGATGCTATAGAATCACTACTTGTCTTCTCTGTGTTGTACAGCCCTGACCATGACCCCCCCACTCCACGCATTATTCATGTTAATCCTAATGCCCCCTTTCTTTCTCCCCGCCCTGATCCCACCCTTCCCACACACCCTGGCCAGTCCCTTTCCCTTAGGTAACTGTTAGTCCACTCTCGGGTTCTGTGAGTCTGATGCTGTTTTTTTCCTTCAGATTTCTTTGTTGTTATACTCCACACATGAGTGAAATCATTTGGTACTTGTGTTTCTCTGCCTGGCATATTTCACTGAGCATAATACCCTCTGGCTCGATACACATCATTGCAAATGGTAGGATTTGTTTTCTTCTTATGGATGCTTACTGCACTTTTTAAACTGGATTTCATTCTTCTTTTTGTTTGTAGTTTTGCTGTGTGCTTTCACCATTGCTCTCCTAGTTATGAGCAACACCTTTGTCTTAATCGATATGTACCTATATCTGTCGGTCTATCAATCTATCATCTGTCATCTATCTATCTTTCCATCTATATATCCATGAATCAATCATCTTTTTGTCTCCCCATTTATCCTTGTGTACAGAAGAGTTAACATCATAGCCTATGTCACTTTCCTACATTATGCTTCCAAAAATCTTGCAGGGTATCTAGTCCATAGGGAGAGCACAAGGTTCACTGAGACACTTGCAGGTCGAGTCAGGAGAGGGTGCCTACAAAACTAAGAAATGGTGGTGCAGGGACTTGAACCTGTATATCTGTCCTCTGTCCTTTTTTACCTCCTTCTCACTTACTGACTGTATTTAGCAATGTTCATTGACTAAGTGCTCCATGAAGACCACAAGTATCCTTCCTCTGGGACTGTTGTCGACAGAGAAGTGAAGATGGTGCTTTGCTCACCACCATGTTTGAGGGACATCTGCGTGATCACCGGTGATAGGACGAGGGACATATAAAAAGATAAACCAATTTATACACAGGAGCATTTGTGAGCAAAGAGTGAGTTGTGGAGTGACGTGTTTATTTGAGTGTCCGAACTTCCCTCTTTATGTGTTTATTACTCCTTTACATTCGTAAACATCATAAAGCTCACTGATTTCAAAAGCCCAGATGCATATAATTACAGGAATTCAGTTGTTGAGGTGAGAAAAAATGAGAAGGAGTTTGCTGTCCCACTAAATCTATGGCTGGGCACTGCTGAAACCAAACAAAAAGAGTTCACGGTGGCTAGGTAGGGCTACTTTCTACTGACTGTCTCTGGGGACTCAAACAGACTCCATTTGTTTCTTTGCTTGTTTCTCATTTTCACTTGTGTAGGGTACCTGGTCCCGCCATTTTGGCTTGTATTTTGTCTGTGTCCTTGGATCTCAAGTGAGTCTCCAGTATGGGAGAACATGGGTGGTCTTGAGATTTCCTCCGTTTTTCTAACCCTGTGTCTTTTGATTGGAGCACTCAAAGAATGTCCTTTTATTTTGATAATTGAGAGCTGTGCTCTTACTGCACTTTGAAATTATTATTATTTTTATAATTAATATACAATCACATGAAGAACATTATGCTTATGAGACTACCCACTTCACCAATTCCCCCCACTAAATCCCGTTACGGTCGTGGTCCATCAGAATGGTTGGGTGCTGTAGACCCCTTCACCATGTCCCCCTCACACACCGCGTTACAGTCGCTGTCCATCAGCTTGTAGTAAGATGCTGTAGAATTTCTACTTGTCTTCTCTGTGTTGTACTGCCCTACCCATGCCCCGCCCACCCGACACATTATACTTGCTTATCCTAATACGCCCTGTCTTTCTCCCTTCCCTTATCCTTCCCTTCCCACTCACCCTGCACAGTCCATTTCCCTTTGGTAACTGTTAGTCCACTCGTGTTCTGTGAGTCTGCTGCTGATTTTTTCCTTCAGTTTTTCTTTGTTGTTATACTCCACAAATGAGTGAAATCATTTGGTACTTGCCTTTCTCCATCTGGCCTATTTCACTGGCCATAATACCATCTAGCTCCATTAACGTTTTTGCAAATGGTAGGATTTGTTCTCTTCTTACGGCTGCTTACTGCACATTCTAAACTGGATTTCTGTCTTCTCTTTTGTCTGTAATTTCTCTATGTGCTTTCACCATTGCTCTCCTTGTTATGAGCAATAGCTTTGTGTTAATCGATATGTACCTATGTCTATCTGTCTGTCTATATATGTATCTATCTATATCTCTATAAATCCATCAATCATATTTTTGTCTGCCCATCTGTCCCTGTGTACAGAACAGTTAGCAACATAGCCTATGTCATTTCCCTCCATAATGCTTCCAAAAATCTTGCAAGGTAACAAGGCCGTAGGGAGAGCACTGGGATCAACCGAGACACTTGCTGGTCGAGTCAGCAGTGTGTACCTATAAAACCAGGATATGGTGGTGCAGGGACTTGAACTTATGTCTCTGTCCTCTGTCCTCTTTTATCTCCTTCTCACTTGCTGACTGTATTTAGCCACATTCATTGACTAAGTGGTCAGTGAAGACCACAAGTATCCTTCCTCTGGGCCTGATGTTAACAGAAAGAAAACTTGGTGCTTTGCTCACCGCCATGTTTCGGGGACATCGGTGTGATCACCGCTGATGGGAGGGAGGGAAAATGAAAAAGAACACCAATTTCTAGACAGGAGCACTTGGGATCAAAGTGTGTGTTGTGGAATGACGTGTTTATTTGAGGGTCCAAACTTCCCTCTTTATCTGGTTATTACTTCTTTACATTCGTGAACATTATAAAACCCACTGATTTCAAAGGCCCAAATGCATATCATTACAGCAATTCAGTTGTTGAGGTGAGAGAAAATGGGATGGACGCTGCTGCACCACTTAATCTATGGCTGGGCAGTGCTGAAACCAAACAAAAATAATTCAGGGTGGCCAAATAGGGCTATTTTTTAGTGAAAATCTCTGGGGACTCAAACAGAATCCATTTGTTTGATTGTTTCTCAGTTTCACTTGTGTAGGGTACCTGTCCCCACACCTTTGGCTTGTAGTTTGTCTGTGTCCTTGGATCTCAGGTGAGTCTCCTGTAAGGAAGCACGTAGGTGTCTTGGGTTTCCATCCATTCTTGTAACCCTGTGTCTTTTTTCTGGAGCACTCAAAGCCTGTTATTTTATTTTGATGAATCAGAGCTTTGCCCTTATTGCACTTAAAAAATTATTTTGTTGTCATTAATCTATTATCACGTGAAGAACAGTATGTTTACTAGGCTCCCCTATTCACCAAGACCCCCAAAAAACCTCTTACAGTTGCTTTCAATCAGCAGAGTTGGATGCTGTAGACCCCTTGACCATGCACCCACACACACACCACATTACAGTCGCTGTCCATCAGCGTGTAGTAAGATGCTTTTGAATCTCTACTTGTCTTCTCTGTGTTGTAAAGCCCTCCCCATGCCCCCCCGAACCCACGCATTATACATGCTAATCCAATTGTCCCCTTTCTTTCTCCCCGCACTTATCCCTCCCTTCCCACCCACCCTGCCCAGTCCCTTTCCCTTTGGTATCTGTTAGTCCACTTTTGGGTTCTGTGAGACTGCTGCTGTTTTTTTCCTTCAGTGTTTCTTTGTTGTTATACTCCACACATGAGTGAAATCATTTGGTACTTGTCTTTCTCCGCCTGGCCTATTTCACTGAGCATACTACCATCTAGCTAAATCCATGTCATTGCAAATGGTAGGATTTTTTTCCTTCTTATGGCTTCTTAGTTCACTTTTTAAACTGGATTTCATTCTTCCTTTTTGTTTGTTGTTTCGCTGTGTGCTTTCACCACTGATCTCCTTTTTATGAGCAATAACTTTCTGTTAATCAATATGTATCTGTATCTATCTATCTGTCTGTCTATCTATCTATCCATCTATCTGTCTATCCATCTATCTATCTCTTTATCTATCTATCTATCTATCTATCTATCTATCTATCTATCTATCTATCTATCTATCTATCTATCTATCTATCTCTCTATCTTCCTATGATCTATCTATGTCTATCATCTATCAATCTATGTACCTATATATCTATCATCTCTCATCTATCTATCTATCTATCTATGAATCAATCATCTTTTTTTCTGCCCATCTATTCTTAGGTACAGAACAGTTAACAATATTGCCTATGTCACTTAACTACATTATGCTTCCAAAAATCCTTCAAGGTATCTAGGCTGTAAGGAGAGCACTAGGTTCACTGGACACTTCCAGGTCGAGTCAGCTGCGTGTGCTTATAAAACCAGTAAATGGAGTTGCAGGGAGTTGAACCCGTATATCTGTTCTCTGTCCTCTTATACCTCCTACTCGCTTGGTGTCTGTATTTAGCCACTTTCACTGACTAAGTGCTCTATGAAGACCACAAGTATCCTTCCTCTGGGCCTGTTGTAGACAGAAAAGTATAATTGGTGCTCTGCTCACCCCCATGTTTGAGGGACATCGGTGTGATCACCGCTGATAGGAGGAGGGACAAATAAAAAGGAACACCTATTTCTAGACAGGAGAAGTTGGGAACAAAGAGTGTATTGTGGAGAGACGTGTATATTTGAGTGCCCAAACTTCCATCTTTATCTGGTTATTACAACTTTACATTCGTGAACATCATAAATCCCACTGATTTCAAAAGCCCAGATGCATATTTCTACACCAATTCATTTGTTGAGGTGAGAGAAAATGAGAAGAAAGTTGCTTCACCACTAAATCTATGCCTGGGCACTGCTGAAACCAAACAAAAAGAATTCATGGTGGCTAGATAGCGCTATTTTCTACTGACTATTTCTGTGAACTCAAACAGAATCCATTTGTTTCTTTTTTTGTTTTTCAGCTTCACTTGTGTAGGGTACCTGTCGCCGCCCCTTTGGCTTGTAGTTTGTCTCTGTCTTTGAATCTCAAGTGAGTCTCCTGTAAGGGAGCACGTAGATATTCTTGAGTGAAATATAGCTTTGTTTAGTATGATGCTTTCCTCTCTACCTACATACCTATCTCTTTATCTCTCTATGTAATCTAATTACCTATCTATCTCTCTGTCATCTATCTATGATCTATCATCTATATAATATCATCTGTGTATTAATCTAATTAATCTATCATCTATATGTATGTATGTCAGTCCAATCTATGTATCAATCATCTGACTGTCTATGTATCTGTTTTCTCACGTTTGTCAACATTATGTCACTAGGTACACTTTGATTCCTCTGTGTCCTTCTGAGTCTCAATTTCTTGTGTTTGTTTATGTGAGTTAGCTGTGTTTTTGGATTTTGGGAGAAGTGGCCTTGGGTGGGAACTTCTCCTGCGTAGGTGGCACGAGTCTGCTGGGTGTGGATGGTGTGGTTGGCATTCTGGGCTCTTGATCCTGTGTGGGAAAGGGACCTCCGGCTGCTCTGCCCCTGGGCCGTTAGTGCTGTGGCAGCTGCATGAGCTTCCGGGCATATCAGAGGCCCCACACAGGGAGAAACCTGGGTTTCCTGTGGGGTCCGAGGCAGGTGCATGCCCAGTAGTAGGACTTTTTGCCTGTGCACCAATGTTTCCTTGGCGGTTCTGCTTGGTGGCCCATCTCCAGAGATCATGCCTGTAGTCACTGGTTAAGCAAACTGCATTTTGGTGACATGCAGGGTACCTGTGCGCTGGTGTCCCATGGGCTTGCTGAGGTGGCAGGCCAGCTAGCTTGTGGGGAAACTACTCCCCTCTGCTGTCCAGTTGTATGGGGAGTTTCAGTGCGTTTAGGCATTTAGATGTGAGTGAGGTCTATCTGAAATGGGTTAGTAGAGTTGAGAGCTATGTTTCCTTTCGTATGAAAAGGGCGCTGTGCATAAAGTGTTCGGTGATGATGGCAGGAATTCTAGGAATGTTTATGTCCCTACACTTATTTATTTTCTCTTAAGGGAGGTGATTCTGAAGTAAATTTTTACTCACAGATGAAGGTGTTGCATAAGGTCATCCCATGTCAGCCATGGTGAGATGAAATGGTGTAGTGGAATTAAAGTCTGTACACCTTGGCCTGATACGTAGGAGACACACCGCAGGAGCTCTTTGCTGCTCTCCTGTCCTGGCTTATTACCTTATCTAACTTGATTTTTCAGAGTGGTTCCAGCAACATTTCCAGCAAGATCTTCCTAAAAATGCCTAGAAACACTTGTCAAAGATGTACCCAGTGGCTAGTGGAAAATTTTTCTCTTTCTGGTCATATTTTGCAAGTTGTTTGCCCTATCCTGCGTTTCTTTGTTACTTTTGCATCTCCTGTGATTGTAGACCGATAGGGGCAGTGGTTGACACATGCACATGCACACACGTGCGCACACACACACACATGGCTGAGAGTTATCGGAGACCCTAGTTATCGGAAACTGCAGCCCACACTTTAAAAAAGAAACGTGCATAAGTTGTGTTCCTAGTGTTCCCCCCATAAGGAGCAGACTTGAAACTGCAGAGGTGGTTGGACACAGATACCTACGCAGACACCTAAGCACCGATATCTATGCATAGGCTCTCTCCATCCATCATCTAAGTGCATCTCTGTTTACCTACATATCTATGTTAGTCTATTGAAGCTCATAACCAGAGTGTAATTTAGTGGGGTCTTAATCCATAGACACTGATTTCTCACCATTCTGGAACCAGAAGTCCAAGACCAAGGCATGTTTAGTTCCTGGTGAGGTCCCTTCCTCTGGCTTGCATATGGCCACATCCCTGCTCTGTCCTCACTGGGTCGAGGGAGAAAGCTCTCTCCTCTGTTCCTCTTAATAGCACTGATTGCATAATTTCCGCTCCACCCACACCCTCATGATATCTTCCGAACCTAATTACCTCCAAAGTCCCAACTCTCAATACCATGACAGTGGGTTTAAGGCTTCAACCCTGACTCATTTCAAACATGAACTTGTGTGTGTGTGTGTGTGGTGGCGGCGGGGGTTAAGGAGGAGCGGTACATGGTAAGGTGAGGGCCCAAAAATTCATTCCAAAACTTTGTACCTGTCATCTATCTATTGTTTACGAAATCTATCAATATCTATCATCTGTCTCATCTAAACTACCTATATCATTTATCCTATCTTGTCTATCATCTGTCATCTGTATATTTCTTATCTATCATCACTGTCAATCTATTCATCTAATCTATGAATAACTTTCATCTATCTAATGTATCTATTTCTAATCTATCACCTATCACCTGTCATCTGTCTGTCATCATCTTTTTGTCTTCCCATTTATCCTTATGTAGAGAACATTGTAAAATAAATTCTAGCTGAAATAAGCAGGTGAAGAGAGGCAACAAAGGGCCCGGTAATTTATTTGAATGTAAATACACGGCAAAATTTCCCTAGTCTATAGAAATGGAGGCTGGGGAATTCACACTTAAGTGGACAGGCATCAAGATTTTAAAGAAGGTAGGGGGAGGCAGAGCTTAGATTTACAGCAGTGCGAGGATTGGCTAGCCCAAGGCACATTTTTCAGGTTGGGAGGGGGCAACAGCCAAGAATTTTTTCACATCATCAGTGTCCAATGTGGGAATGAGCAGCAGCTGGAGACTTTGCACATCATCAGTGTCCAATGTGCTCAGTTCTCCCATCAGTGCCCCCAGCCTTACAAACAGTTAACAGCACGGCTATCTAACATGGCTATCTATCTATCAATCTATCTCTCTGATTTTCTATCTGTCTATCTATCTATCTGTCTACCTATCTATCTATCTATCATCTATCTACCTATCACCTATCTATTCTATCTATCCATACCTATCATCTATCCTGTCTAATCTGTCATCTATTTATCTGTCTATCTCTCCTATCTATCATCATCTTTTTCTCTACCCATCTATCCTTATAAACAGAACAGTTCACATGATGGCTTATATGTCATTTCCCTACATATGTTACCAAAAGCCTGCAAGGTAACTAGGTCCTAGAGATAGACAGCACCAGGTACACCGAGACATTTGCACATCGAGTCAACAGCGTGTGACTACAAAACTTGTAAATGGTGGTGTGGGGACTTCAAACCATATCTCTGTCCCCTGTCCTCTTTGCCCTCCTTGCTGACGGTATTCTAGCCACATTTGTTGACTGACTGCTCCCTGAAGACCACAAGCATCCTTCCTCTTGGCTTTTACAGTAATTTATCCCACTGCATGGAATGCTTTTTCCTCAGATACCTGGTTCTCTCCGCTCCTGCTAGACTCTTCAAGTCCCACCTCCCTGGTGAGGCTTACCCTGTCCACTGTTTATTTTGAAAGCCCTGCTTTTCTCTGCCTATAATCTCAGTCCTCCATATCCTGCTTTTTATTCGCCATAGTGTTTGTTAATGGCTAAGCTACCGGAAAACTTACAGATGTTCATTGCCTCTTTCCTACCCTCCAACTAGAACGTGGTCTCCACAGGTTATGAATTCTGCGTGTATTAAGTCTGGTGGACACCGTGCAGGCTCTAGGGTCAGCAAGAAGTGGGCACAGTTGTAACTCAACGTGGTTTGACATGTTAGCAGTTTAGGTTAGAGTCAGGCCAGGCAGTCATTAAAGAGGACCTTTTCTGATATTACTAAGCTACTTGATAAATTCTAAGTAAGCTTAAATTTCAGTAGTCACACAGCAGGCAGAAGCACTTCCTTCTGTCCTTCCTTCAGAATCGAGGACCTTTATGCCAAATCCGTTCTCTCGTGAGGAAGTGGGAATGTGTGAGGATGATCGGCCAAAGTCTTAAGTTACACAAGGAACACACATGCAGAAATAAACATGTTTAAAAACCAAAATGATGAGTGTTTTCCTGAGTCACAGCAGGGATTCCCTAGCCTCCAGTAAGCTCAGAACAGTGGGAGAGGAGAGGGAAGCAGCCACAAATGCTAACCCGGTCTCCTTCCTCTGGATTTGCCTCCCCCTGGTTTGTCATCCATTAATCACTCAGCACGCAGACCTCACGGTGAGCATGCACAGTCATAAAACGCGGCTACTTCCACATCCCATTCACTGGGGCATGGAACACGTTGCATAGTTAAGTGTGGCTTAGAACATTATCACTCATGTATGTGTGTTCTTCCTCTGTCACCGAGTCAAAGAGTAAACAGAGCAGAGGCATCCTAGCAAGAGCAGGGTGTAGTGTGAATATATAATATACACACATATTGTGGGAAAGATTTTGCTAAATGGATAGGAGGACATAGGCTTTGTCTGGAGCTGGGAGAGACCTGTAGGTCTTTGACAAGAGCTGTGGTGTGTCCACCGGGTCAGAGGCCAAGTTAGGTGTAGGGCCGAGGCCATTGGCTGTGCCTCCTGCGGCATCGTATGGGACCAGGGGAGACCAGACAATCACCGCCTATATGGTGGTTGTCTGAGGTGCACAGGAGGCCGGTGGTGGTGCTGCCCACCTCCTCGTTTGTGGCCTGGGGAGACTGCCAATTCACAGATAGAAAGGGTGGCGTCATTTCCATTGGTGTGTATTGAGCGTCAGCGTCGGCCTTAAGGCCGGCTCTTGTACTGCCCATGTCTTTGTCTGGGGCCGGGCGTCATTTGTAGGTGCCTTTCCCAAGGTTGTGGCGTGCCCATCGGGTCATCGTCCGACTTGGGGTTAGGGCCGAGGCCGTCGTCTGTGCCACCCACGGCATCTTGTGGGTCCATGGGAGATCAGACGTTGACCGCCTGTGCGGTGGGTGTCTGGTGCACAGGAGGCCAGTGGTGTTGATGCCCATGGCCTGTTGTGCGTCCTGCTGGGGACCGGAAGATGACAACTAGTGCCGGTTTTGTGATGTCCATGGGCTCATCCTGAGAGTCAGAGTGAGCCTTTGGGCCGGTGCTTGTGTTGCCCAATGAATGTACTGGGGCCCGGGGAGATGAAGAGGTGCCTTTCCCGATGGCGGTGGCGTGAACATCAGGCCCTAGTCTGACTTGCGTGTAGGTCCGCGGCCGTCATCTGTGCCTCCCACGGCATTGTGTGGCCAGGGGAGATAGGACGATGACCGCCCACATGGTGGGTTTATGAGGTGTGCATGAGGCCGGCAATGGTACTGACCTTGACCTCGTGTGAGGCCCTGGGAAGCTAGTAGGTGCGTTTCCCGAGGGTGGGGGCATGCCCATCAGGTCATCGTCAGACTTGCATGTAGGTCATAGGCCGTCGTCTGTGCCTCCCACGGCATCGTGTGGGTCCAGGGTAATCCGGAGGATGACTTCCCACGCAATGGGTGTCTGAGGTGTGCAGGAGGCAGGCGGTGCTCCTTCCCACGGCCTCGTGTGGGGCTGTGGTTGACCGGAAGATGACGGCCATAGAGGGGTGTGTCGTATCACATCGGCTCGTCTTGAGCGTCAGCGTCAGCCGTTGGGCCAGCACTTTGGCTGCCCATTGCCTTGTTTGGGGCCGGAGGGCAAGTGTAGGTGCCTTTCCCTAGGGCGGTGCAGTGCCCATCGGTTCCAAAGCTGACTTACGGGTAGGGCAGAGGCCGTCGCCTGTGCCTCCCACTGCATCGTAAGGGTCCAGGGGAGATCAGACGACGAATGCCTGTGCGGTGGTTGTCTGAGGTGCACAGGAGACCGGCAGTTGTGCTGCACATGGCCCCATGTGGGGCTGGGGTCCACCGGAAGATGACGGCCATTGAGGGTGGTGTCGTGTCCATGTGCTCATCTTGAGTGTCATTGCCGGCCCTCAGACCGAAGGTGGAGCTGCCCACAGCCTCGTTGGCGGTCGGGGGCAAATGGAAGATAACAGCCATCGAGGGTGTTGCCGTGTAGATCGGCTCGTCTTGAGCATCAGCATTCAGGCTGGCGCCTGTGCAGCACACGGACTTTTCTGTGGCCAGGGGGCAGTTGTACATGCCTTACACCGAGGTGGTGGCGGGCCCATCAGGTCGTCGTCCGCCTTGCAGTTAGTGCCGATGCTGTTGTCTGTGCCTCCCACGACATCGTATGGGGCCAGGGAAGAGCAGATGATGACTGCCCGTGTGGTGGTTTTCTGAGGCGCACAGGAGGCCGGCGGTGGTGCTGCCCACGGCATCATGTGGGGCTGGTGGAGACCAGAAGATGATGGCCAGCTTTGGTGGCGTGGTGTCCATCGGCTCGTCCTGAGCGTCAGAACAGGTCATCGGATCAGCGCTTGTGCTGACCAAGGCCTTGTCTGTTGGCTGACCCTTGATGTCGGTTTTGCAGAGGCAGGACACTTCGAGGCGGCTGGTATTGTTGCCCGTGTGCACTGAAGAAGAGGAGCTCGTCTGGGTGTTCTCTCTCCAGCCATCTGCTGGGAGCCCAGAATGGTCCAGAGCCTAGGAGGTTCCCCGTGTAAGTGGAAACTCTGCAGGGAAAAGTGTGTAAAGCCAGCCGCTTAAGGCAGAGGAGCCCAGTGGAACAGCCTGTGACCAGTTGAGTGGGCAGGTGCAGGGTGCTCCCAGGCAGGAGGGATAGGGGGCAGCGTCCCGGGAACAGGAAGGACTGGCGGGCGAAGAAGGTGTGGCTGGGGAGGTGGCGGGTGGGGTGGGGCACGATCCTTAGTAAGGAAGAAACTGTCCACGTGGATAAATGTGTTGTGGTGTGTGCCAAACAATCTGAGGAATGGGTCTGAAGCTAGGGAGAGGGTCTCCTTTGCCACTAACTCCTTCTCAGAACAACCACGGGATGATCTGCCCAGCAAGGGCGAGCCTCGTATGTATGTCAGCCAGCGGACACATCACAAATTGACCAGGGCTGCTGTGATCTCACCTAGGGGCCGCATCACCGAGCCCCCACTGCCTTAAGCACACGAGCAACATCCAGAGGAGACACAGGCCAAGGCCACGGTGGAGCAAAAGGCCAACCCCAGTAGAATCCCTAGCCTCCAGGACTTCCCTCTGAGGGCTGTGCAGGTGTTCGGACAAACGAGGCCACCGTACGGACCATCAAGGGCTGCGGTGCCTGCGTCCATCAGAGCTCAGCCCACACGGTTGCCGGTTCTGCATGGGCTTATCACCCAGGGTGCGGTGGGTGGCAAGTGCTTTGCTACCCCACCCCCATGCTCCTGGAGGCCAGTTCCTGCTCACGGCATGGCACGGAGCTACCCATAGGCGGCCAGGGGCACAGCCCGACCTTTCCCAGGCCCTCCCATCTTCTCTGGGAAACCTCTAGCCAGGCATGCCTTCTCAGCCATCGCCAGGCAGGCGGCTGACTTCTGAGGAGGGCGCAGACCCCATGACTTGCCTTTCTAGCCAGCGGGCATGTTCTTTCTTTGCTTTTCACAGAAAGCATAGGTCGGGGACCACCTGGACTCATCATAGCCACATCCCACTTTTGACTGGGCCCGGCCGCCCAGGTTTTCTCTCTGATCTAGTTTTGGGGGACTGTGTCTCGTACGTGAATAACACAACACAGTAAACTGGGAAACACTTTTTATTTTTAAAATGCTTATCATTTAGACTTTTGTTCTTGACGGCATCACCGTTCTTCCCCGTCAGCCATGCTGGAAGCTTGGGGGCAACCTTGCCTCCTCTCAGCAGTCAGTCTTTCCTTTCCCAATCCTGACTGTTCATCCCTTTTGTTATAACCTGTGAAGCTCGTGTCCCGTGTCAGTAACCCTGTTTCTGGTTTCTCAGGTCTTTCCTGGTGGACCTAGGCCCTGCTTGCTCACTGCTTCACTGTTGAAGCACTGACATTGTTACAGAATAAAATGTGAAATTCTCCAGCCCCAACTCACGGTGTGGCCTTCACTTTGTCTACATCTCCATCCCTACGATCCAAGCTCCCGGCTCTTTGAAAAGATCGTGTCTCGTGCCTTTTCGTCTCTGAACTAATTCCTGAGGGGGTTCCCACCTCTTGCCTCTGGTTTTTAAGACTTTTCATCCCAGCAGAAGAACATGGATCGTTGAAGACCCACCTCTGTAGTCACCACCTCCTGGAGGCTTCCCGTGCACTCTCACTTAGACATGCCTTCCTCTCCCTTCTCCGTACTTGGTGAGAACCTCTCTTATCAAATGTGAATGTCAGCTCGTGCACATCACTCTTCAGGTCACGGAATCTGTTGAACAGTGGTGACAGAGAATGACTGGACTCGGCTTCAAAGCTCAGCTGCCTGTTCAGTGGTACCTGCTGCCCCTCGCTCCTCCACCAACCATTCGTTATGTTCCAAACAGTGCGGAACATAAATGCGGGTGAGAGGCAACCGACGACAACTCAGTCCCCGCTGTGTATGCCTCCAGGTGCTTAGGGTGAGGCAAGGTGAGCCGAACCCACAACCTTATCTTTAACGGCGATGAGCGCAGAGCATCTGTGGCAGGCCCCAGCTGCTGCTACTGCTGCTGCTGCTGTGATGACTCCTTTCTCTGGCCCAGTGGGGTAAGATTCCAGATCTCTTATTTTTCTCTGCCTGTGCTTACTCCGTACTGGTGTAGTTTTGTTGTATGGGTGCGGCTGCTTTCATGTCTCTGAAGGAATTAAGTATGGGTCTCAGAAGTCCCTTATGTCAGTTTTCATTGTACTGTACCGTCTTTTATTTCTACGTCTTTGGGGTTTCTCCCGCTGCTACTGCTTTTCCTCTGAGAGGACCTGTACCAAAAGCCTGTTGTAGACAGAAGAGTAAACTTGGTGCTTTGCTCACCACCATGTTTGAGGGACATTGCCATCGCCGCTGATAGGAGGAGGGACAGGTAAAAAGGAACACCGAGTTCTAGACGGGAGCAGTTGGGAGCAAAGAGTGTGTTGTGGAGAGACGTGTTCGTTTCAGTATCCAAACTTACCTCGGTATCTGGTTATTGCTACTTTACATTCGTAAACATAATAATATCCACTGATTTCAAAAGCTGAGATGCATATCATTACAGCAAGTCAGTTTTTGAGGTGAGAAAAAATGAGAAGGGCCTTGCTATACCACTGAATCTATGACTGGGCACTGAAAATACCTAAGAGAAAGCATCCATTGTGGCGGGAAGGGCTATTTCCTACTGTCTATCTGGGCAGTTGAACAGAATCTCTTTTTTTTTGGTGTCAGTAATGTACAACTACATAAACAAAATTATGGTTACTAGTATCATCCTCTGCCCCCCTCCCCTCCATTATCAAGTCCGCAAACCATTATAGTAGCTGTCCATCAATGTAGTAAGATGCTATAGAATCACTATGTGTCTTGTGTGTGTTATACTGCAATACCCGTGGACACCCACCACCTAAATTATGTGTGCAGATCATAATGCCCCTTTTACCTCCATATCCCTATCTTCCCACCCATCCTCCCAGGTACCTTTCCCTTTGGAAACTGCTAGTCCATTCTTGGGTTTTGTGAGTCTGCTCCTGTTTTGTTCCTTCCCGTTTTTTCTTTGTTCTCATACCTCACAGAGGAGTGAAATCCTTGGATACGTGTCTTTCCCCACTTGGCTTATTTCACTGAGCATAACATCCTTTAGCTCCTTCCTTGTTGTTGCAAATGGTGGTAGGATTTGCTTTCTTCTTATGGCTTACTGATATTCCATAGCGTGTATGTACCACCTCTTCTTTATCCATTCATCTCCTGATGGACACTTAGGTTGCTTCCATATCTTGGGTATTGTAAATAGTGTTGCGATCAACATAGGGGTTCACCTGTCCCTTTCAAACGGGGCTCCTGCACTCTTAGGGTAAATTCCTAGGAGAGGAATTCCTGGGACAAATGGTATTTCTGTTTTTTGGTTTTTTGGGGAACCTCCATACTGCTTTCCACAATGGTTGAGCTGACTGACATTCCCACCAGCAGTGTAGGAGGGTTCTCCTTTCTCCACACCCTTCCCGACATCTGTTGTTGTCTGTCTTTCGGGTGGTGGCCATCCTAACTGGTGTGAGGTGATACCATATTGTGGTTTTAATGTGCTTTTCTCTAATGGTTATCGATGTGGAGCGTCTTGTCATGTGCCTGTCGGCCACCTAAAATTGCTTCTGTGGAGAAGTGTCTGTTAAGATCCACTGCCCATTTTGTAATTGGATTCATTTGCTTTTTGTGTGTTGAGGTTCGTGAGCTCTTGATACATGTTTTGGATGGCAACACCTTATCAAGTATGTCATCAGTGAATATATTCTCCCATACTGAAGGATATCTTTTGATTCTACTTATGTTGGTCAAACAGAATCTTTCTTAACCCCCTACAACTTCATTCCAAATCTGACAAATTTTTTTTTCCAGATCGCCAACCAACCAAGAAAACAGGAACAAAGAGGATAAGCTGTGATGCAGGAACATCTAGCGTAAAACTGAGAGGTGAAGTTTTGTGGAGACTGGTAGGATGCATCTTTCCATGTGCTGCTTTCAAGGGTCATAGGGAAAAAACAATGCCAAGGAGATGAAGCCCGGGGTGTTGACGTCACCTCGTATTGGTGCAGCCTCGTAGCCTCTAGCCTTTGATGTGAAGGCTGCGATGCGGCACTGTTGTCTTTCCTGCGGAGTTAGACGTGCGGAGTCCCCCGTTTGCAGTTCAGTCAGTGCCTGTGTGGGACTGTCCTGGCACCGGCCATGGTGGACCAGAGAGCTGTGCCATTCCTGCTGGGCTGTCGCAGCACACCTCTCGGAACAGGGCCTCAGCAGCGCTCCCAGGAGTGAGAGAGAGAGAGAGAATTGCACTCGAGAGGCAGTGACAATTTTATTTTCTGTAGCTCCCTGAGCATGCTCCTGATGTTTATTTTGAGATCTCTTTCTCATGAAAATTGATTTGAGTCCAGTTACCAGGTTCCTTTGAAGGTTCATATTTGAAGATGGCGCCCTCTAGCTCCCAGAAGCTTTAATGTCTGGAGATGCTCAGCCCTTGGGGGGATGGCAGAGGTCCCAGGGGAGAGGTGTCAGTGCCCACGCCCGGTGGGACTAAAGAGGTCTTTCCTGCTTCCCGGCCTTAGTGCTTTCTCCACTGCAAGGGCAAATTGCAGAGCATGCAGGGAGAAGCTGATGCAGGTGGGGGTAGCCGTTTTGCAGGCCAGTGCCAGCGGGGAAGAAGGCCGTGGACTAGTCACAGCACGGTAAGGGGCTTCAGAGCTGCGAGGCAAGCCAGGGAAATGGAGCGCCGGAGCTCCTGAAAGCTCCCCCGCCTGCCAGGCAGAGTGCACCTGGGCAGTTTGGCACACCTGTCCTTTCTTCTGAGCGGCATGCCCTGTGAGAGCCTTGCCCCTTTAGCAGTTCTCTCGCTGTTAGGAAGTCTCTCAGGCTGTCTGCCTTTCTTTTTCCCATAGTGGCCGGATGTGGATACCTGGTTTGTCAAACAAGAGGCTGGAATCTCAAGTCTCTCGAAGTCTTCCACCTGTCTTTGCTTTCCAACCCCACCGATACTCCAGAAGGCAGCATGTGCACGGTAGGTTCGAACTCCTAGAGCACATCTCCAGGGCTATACGTCACACTTCTCCTTGAGGTGCCGGCCTGCCACAGCAGCGTTCTTTCATGCTGCTCTTCCAGGATTTGGTGTAGTTGTTCTATTTCCATACAGTACGTATGTTTGTGCTTTTGGTTTTGGAGGAGGTTTCCGCACCCCTCTCACGTGAGCCACCATCTTTAAACCCATCAGCATATCTTTTTTTCTTTTTTTTTTTTTCTGTTTTACTTGTCTTGGGAACCTGTCCCCACCACTCAACTTACAGTTTGTCTTCGTCCTTGAATCTCAAGTGAGTCTCCTGTAAGGGAGCATGTAGGTGGTCTGGAGTTTTCATCCCTTCTTTTATCTCTGTGTCTTTTCATTGGAGCACTCAGAGCCAGTCCATTTATTCTGACAAATTAGACCTGTGTCCTTATTGCACTTACAAGCATTTTTTCTTATCATTAATCTACAATCACCTGAAGAACATTATGATCAGCAAGTACAACAAGTCCCCGCAAAATCCATTTTACAGTCGCTGTCCATCAGAGTAGTTGGATGCTGTAGACCCCTTCACCATTTCAGCACACACACACACCGTTACAGTTGGTGTCCGTCAGTGAGTAGTAAGATGCTCTAGAATCACTACCTGTCTTCTCTATGTTCTACAGCCTTCTCCATGCTCCCCACACCCCACCCCACACATTATACATGCTAATCCTAATGTCCCCTTTATTTCTCTCCGCCCTTATTACACCCTTCCCACCCACCCTGCCCAGTCCCTTTCCCTTTACTAACTCTTAGTCCACACTCGGGTTCTGTGAGTCTGCTGCAGTTTTTCCTTCAGTTTTTCTTTGTTATCATACTCCACACATGAGGGAAATAATTTGGTACATGTATTTCTCTGTCTGGCCTATTTGACTGAGCATAACACAATCTAGCTCCATCCAGGTTATTGCAAATGATAGGATTTGTTTTCTTCTTATGGCTGCTTAATGCACTTTTTAAAATGGATTTCATTCTTCTTTTTTCTTTGTAGTTTCGCTATGTGCTTTCACCACTGCTCTCCTGGTTATGAGCAGTAGCTTTGTGTTAATCGATATGTACCTATATCTATCTATCTGTCTGTCCATCTATTTATCAATCAATCATCTTTTTGTCTGCCCATCTGTCCTTGTGTACAGAACAGTTAACCATATATCCTATATCACTTTCCTACACTCTGCTTCCAAAAATCCTGCAAAGTATCTAGGCTGTAGAGAGAGCACTGGGTTCACCGAGACACTTGCAGGTCGATTCGGCCGCGTGTACCTACAAAACCAGGAAATGGTTGTGCCGGGACTTGAAACTGTGTCTCTATCCTCTGTCCTCTTTCATCTCCTTCTCACTTGCTGTCTGTATTTAGCCACATTCATTGACTAAGTGCTCCCTGAAGACCTCAAGTATCATTCCTCTGGGCCTGTTGTTGACAGAAAAGTAAACTTGTTGGTTTGCTCAACACCATGTTTGAAGGACATCAGCGTGATCACCGCCGATAGGACGGAGGGTCAAATAAAAAGGAACACCAATTTCTAGACAATAACAGATGGGAGCTAAGACTGTATTGTGGAGTGACGTGTTTATTTGAGTGTCCAAACATCCCTCTTTAGGTGGTTATTAGATCTTAACATTCGTGAACATCAAAAAACCCACTGATTTCAAAGGCCTAGATGCTTATTATTACAGCAACTCAGTTGGTGAGGTGAGAGAAAATGAGAAGTATGTTGCTGCACCACTAAATCTACGGCTGGGAACTGCTGAAACCAAACAAAAAGAGTTCATGGTGGCCATATAAGGCTATTTTCTGCTGACAGTCTCTGGGAACTCAAACAGAATTCATATCTTTGATAGTTTTTTTTTCAGTTTAACTCGTGTAGGGTACTTGTCCACACACCTTCGGCTTGTAGATTGTGAACTTGGATCGCAAGTGAGTCTCCTGTAAGTAAGCACGTAGGTGTCTTGAGCTTTCATGCCTTCTTTTAACCCTGTGTCTTTTGTTTGCAGCAATCAGTGCCTGACCTTTTGTTCTGATGTTTCAGAGCTGTGCACTTATTGCACTTAAAGAATTCTTTTCGTCATTAATCTACAATCATGTGAAGACCATTATGTTTACTCTGCTCCCCACTTCACCAAGTCCCCCCGAAAAACCTCTTCAGTCACTGTCGATCAGCATATTTGGATGCTGTAGACCACTTCACCATGTCCCCCACAACACTCCCCTTTACAGTCGCTGTCCATCAGTGAGTGGTAAGATGCTATATGATCTCTACTAGTCTTCTCTGTGTTGTATAGTACTCCCCATGCACACCCGACACCACGCATTATATATGCTAAACCTAATGGCCCCATTCTTTCTCCCCACACTTATTCCTACCTTCAGATCCACCCGGCTCAGTCCTTCTCACTTTGATAACTTTAAGGCAACTCTCGGGTTCTTTGAGTCTGCTGCTTTTTTTTTTCCTGCAGTTTTTCTTTGTTGTTATACTCTACACATGAGTGAAATCACTTGGTACTTGTCTTTCTCTGCCTGTCCTATTTCTCTGAACATACTACCGTCTAGCTCCATCAACGTTATTCCAAATCGTAGTATTTGATTTCTTCTTAAGGCTGCTTACTGCACATTTTAAACTGGATTTCATTCTTATTTTTTGTTTGCAGTTTAGCTATGTTATTCACCATTCACATCTTGGTTATAAACAATAGCTTTGTGTCAATCGATATGTATCTGTATCTATCTATCTAACGGTCTGACTGTCTATCTATGTATCTATGTATGTATGTATCTATGTATCTATGAATGTATCTATCTATCTATCTATCTATCTATCTATCTATCTATCTATCTATCTAACTATCTATCTATCTATCTAACTTCATATCATGTATCTGTGATGTCTATCATCTATAAATCTATGTACCTATCTATCTATCATTCATCTGTCATCTGTCTACGTATCTATCTATGAATCATTCATCTTTTTGTCTGCCCGTCCATCCTTATGTACAGAACAGTTAACAACATAGCGTATGCCTCTTCCCTACATTATGCTTCCAGAAATCTTGCCAGGTAAGTAAGCCATAAGGAGAGCACTGTGTTCACCGATTCACTTTCAGGTAGAGTCAGCCGTGTGTGCTTACAAAATCAGTAAATGGAGGTGAAAGGACTTGAACCCGTATCACTATCCTCTGTCCTCTTATACTTCCTGCACGCTTGGTGACTTTATTTAGCCACATTCAGTGAGTAAGTGATCCCTGAAGACTACAAGTGTCCTTCGTCTTGGCCTGTTGTCGACAGAAAAGTGTACTTGGTACTTTGCACACCACCATGTTTGAGGGACATCAGCGTGATCACTGCAGATAGGTGGAGGGACAAATATAAAGGAACACGTATTTCTGGACAGGAGCAGTTGGGAACAAAGAGTGTGTTGTGGAGTGAAGTGTTTATTTGAGGGTCCAAACTTCCCTCCTTAGGTGGTTATTACTTCTTTACATTCGTGAACATCATCAAAAGCAATGATTTTAAAAAGCCCAGAAGAATATTATTACTGCAATTCATTTGTTGAGGTGAGAGGAAATGAGAAGGAACTTGTGCACCACTAAATCTATGCCTGAGCACTGCTGAACCCAAACAAAAAGAATTCACGGTTGCTAGATAGGGCTATTTTCTATTGACTCTCTCTGGGGACTCAAACAGAATCCATTTGTTTGTGTGTATCTCAGTTTCACTTTTATAGGGTACCTGTCCCCGCCCCTTCAGCTTGTAGTTTGTCTGTGTCCTTGGATCTCAAGTGAGTCTCCAGTAAGGGGGCACGTATGTGGTCCTGAGTTTTCATCAGTTCTTCTATCCCTGTGTCTTTTGATTGGAGCACTCAAAGGCTGTACTTTTATTCTGATATTTGAGAGCAGTGCTCTTACTGCACTTTGAAATTCTTTTTGTTCTCATTAATATACAATCACATGTAGAACATTATGTTTTCCAGTCTACCCCCTTCACCAAGTCCCACCCATATCCCAGGTAGAGTCGCTGTCCTTCAGCATGTACTAAGATGGTGTAGAATCACTACATGTCTTCTCTGTGTTGTACAGTCCTACCCATGTCCCCCCACCCTACACATTATACATGCTAATCCTAATGCCCCATTCTTTATTCCCGCTCTTATTACTCCCTACCCACAAACCCTATCCAGTCCCTTTCCCTTTGGTAACTGTTAGTCCACTCTCGGGTTCTGTGAGTCTGCTGATGTCTTTTTCTTCAGTTTTTCTTTGTTATCATACTCCACACATGAGTGAAATCATTTGGTACATGTATTTTTCCGCCTGGCCTATTTGACTGAGGATAATAACCTCTAGTTCCATTAACGTTATTGCAAATGACAGGTTTGTTTTCTTCTTATGGCTTCTTACTGCACTTTTTAAACTGGATTTCATTCTTCTTTTTTTTTGTAGTTTCGCTATGTGCTTTCACAATTGCTCTCCTGGTTATGAGCAGTAGCTTTGTGTTAATCGATATGTACCTATATCTTTCTAACTGTCTATCTATTTATCAATCAATCAATCATCTTTTTGTCTGCCCATCTGTCCATGTGTACAGAACAGTTAACCATATATCCTATATCACTTTCCTACACTATGCTACCAAAAATCCTGCAAAGTATCTAGGCTGTAGAGAGAGCAATGGGTTCACCGAGACACTTGCAGGTCGAGTCAGCCGCGTGTACCTACAATACCAGGAAATGGTTGTGCCAGGACTTGAAACTGAGACTCTACCTCTGTCCTCTTTCATCTACTTCATACTTGCTGTCTGTATTTAGACACATTCATTGACTAAGTGCTCCCTGAAGACCACAAGTATCATTCCTCTGGGCCTGTTGTCGACAGAAAAGTAAACTTGTTGGTTTGCTCACCACCATATTTGAAGGACAACAGCGTTATCAACACCGACAGGACGGAGGGTCAAATAAAAAGGAACACCAATTTCTAGACAGGAGCATTTGGGAGCTAAGAGTGTATTTTGTTGTGATGTGTTTATTTGTGTGTCCATACTTCCCTCTTTAGGTGTTTATTAGATCTACACATTCGTGATCATTTTAAAACTCACTGATTTCAAAGGCCCAGATGCTTATAATTACAGCAATGCAGTTGTTGAGGTGAGAGAAAATGAGAAGTATGATGCTGCACCACTAAATCTATGGCTATGAACTGCTGAAACCAAACAAAAAGAGTTCATGGTTGCCAGATTGGGCTATTTTCTGCTGACTGTCTCTGGGGACTCAAACAGAATCCATTTGTTTGATTGTTTGATTTTCCGTTTCACTCGTGAATGGTACTTGTCCACACACCTTCGGCTTGTAATTTGTCTGTGTCCTTGGATCTCAAGTGAGTCTCCTGTAAGTAAGCACGTAGGTGTCTTGAGCTTTCATCCCTTCGTTTAACCCTGTGTATTTTGTTTGCAGCACTCACTGCCTGACTTTTCATTCTGATGATTCAGAGCTGTTCACTTATTGCACTTAAAGAATTATTTTATCATTAATCTACAATCACGTGAAGAACATTATGTTTACTATGCACCCCCCATCAAATAAGTCCCCCGAAAAACCTCTTCAGTCACTGTCGATCAGCGTAGTTGGATGCTGTAGACCCCTTCACCATGTCCCCCCATACAGATCCCATTACAGTCACTGTCCATCAGTGAGTAGTAAGATGCTACATGATCTCTACTAGTCTTCTCTGTGTTGTACTGTACTCCCCATGCACACCCGACCCCACGCATTATACATGCTAAACCTAATGCCCCCATTCTTTCTACCCTCCTTATTCACCTCCTGGTTATGAACAGTAGCTTTGTGTCAATCGATATGTATCTGTATCTCACTATCTAATGGTCTGTCTGTCTATCTATGTATCTATGTATGTATGTATCTATGTATCAATGAATGTATCTCTCTGTCTATCTATCTATCTATCTATCTATCTATCTATCTATCTATCTATCTATCTATCTATCTATCTATCGAACTTCCTATCATGTATCTATGATGTCTATCATCTACAAATCTATGTACCTATCTATCTATCTTTCATCTGTCTTCTGTCTACCTATCTATGAATCAATCATCTTTTTGTCTGCCCATCTATTCTTACGTACAGAACAGTTAACAACATTGCCTATGCCTCTTCCCTACAATATGATTCCAGAAATCTTGCAATTTAAGGTAGTGATAAGGAGAGCACTGTGATCACCGATACACCTTGAGGTAGATTCAGCCACGTGTGCTTACAAAACCAGTAAATGGAGGTGAAAAGACTTGAACCCGTACCTCTCTCCTCTGTCCTCTTATACTTCCTGCTCGCTTGGTGACTTTATTTAGCCACATTCAGTGAGTAAGTTATCCCTGAAGACAACAAGTATCCTTCGCCTGGGCCTGTTGTCAACAGAAAAGTGTACTTGGTTCTTTGCACACCAAAATGTTTGAGGGACTTCGGCGTGATCACTGCTGATAGGTGGAGGGACAAATATAAAGGAACACCAATTTCTGGACAGGAGCATTTAGGAACAAAGAGTGTGTTGTGAAGTGAATTGTTTATATGAGGGTCAAAACTTCCCTCTTTAGGTGGTTATTACTTCTTTACATTCGGAACATCATTAAAAGCAATGATTTTAAAAGCCCATACGCATATTATTACAGCAATTCATTTGTTGAGCTGAGAGGAAATGAGAAAGAAGTTGCTGCAACACTGAATCTATGCCTGAGCACTGCTGAAACCAAACAAAAGAATTCACGGTGGCTAGATATGGCTATTTTCTACTGACTCTCTCAGGGGACTCAAACAGAATCCATTTGTTTGTTTGTTTCTCAGTTTCACTTGTATAGGGTACCTGCCCCCGCCGTTTCAGCTTGTAGTTTGTCTGTGTCCTTGGATCTCAAGTGAGTCTCCAGTAAGAGAGCACGTAGGTGTTCTTGAGTTTTCATCAGTTCTTCTAACCCTGTGTCTTTTGATTGGAGCACTCAAAGCCTGTACTGTTATTCTGATATTTGAGAGCTCTGTTCTTACTGCTCTTTGAAATTTTTTTGTTCTCATAAATATACAATCACATGCAGAACATTATGTTTTCAAGTCTACCCAATTCACCAAGTCCACCGCAAATCCCAGTTACAGTCGCTGTCCATCAGCATGTACTAAGATGATGTAGAATCACTGCATTTCTTCGCTGTGTTGTACAGTCCATCCCATGACCCCACACCCTACACATTATACATGCTAATCCTAATGCCCGCATTCATTTTCCACGCCCTTATTACTCCCTACCCACAAACCCTACCCAGTCCATTTCTCTTTGGTTACTGTTAGTACACTCTCGTGTACTGTGAGTCTGCTGCTGTCTTTTCCTTCATTTTATCTTTGTTATCATACTGCACACATGAGTGAAATCATTTGGTACATGTATTTATCCGCCTGGCCTATTTGACTGAGCATAATACCCTCTAGCTCCATCCACGTTATTGCAAATGATAGGATTTGTTTTCTTCTTATGGCTTCTTACTACACTTTTTAAACTGGACTTCATTCTTCTTTTTTTTTGTAGTTTCGCTATGTGCTTTCACCATTGCTCTCCTGGTTACGAGCAGTAGCTTTGTGTTAATCGATATGTTCCTATATCTATCTATCTGTCTGTCTATCTATTTATCAATCAATCAATCGTCTTTTTGTCTGCCCATCTATCCTTGTGTACAGAACAGTTAACCATATATCCTATATCACTTTCCTACACTATGCTTCCAAAAATCCTGCAAAGTATCTAGGCTTAGAGAGAGCGCTGTGTACACCGAAACACTTACAGGTCGTGTTGGATGCGTGTACCTACAAAACCAGGAAATGGTTGTGCCGGAACTTTAACACGTGTCTCTATCCTCTCTCCAATTTCATCTCCTTCTAAATTTCTGTCTGTATTTAGACACATTCATTGACTAAGTGCTCCCCGAAGACCACAAGTATAATTCCGCTGGGCCTGTCGTCGACAGAAAAGTAAACTTATTGCTTTGCTCACCACCATGTTTGAAGGACATCAGCATGATCACCGCCGATAGGACGGAGGGTCAAAAAAAAAGGAACACCAATTTCTAGGCAGAAGCACTTGGGAGTTAAGAGTGCATTGTGGAGTGACGTGTTTATTTGAGTGTCCAAACTTCCCTCTTTGGATGGTTATTAGACCTTCACATTCGTGAATATCATAAAACCCACTGATTTCAAAGGCCCAGATGCTTATTATTACCGCAACTCAGTTGTTGAGGTGAGGGAAAATGAGAAGTATGTTGCTGCACCACTAAATCTAAGACTGGGAACTGCTGAAACCAAACAAAAAGAATTCACGGTAGCCGGACAGGGCAACTTTCTGCTGACTGTCTCTGGGGACTCAAACAGAATCCATTTGTTTGATTGTTTGTTTTTCAGTTTCATTCGTGTAGGGTACTTGTCCACACACCTTCGGCTTGTAGTTTCTCTGTGTCCTTGGATCTCAAGTGAGTCTCCTGTTGGTAAGCACGTAGGTGTCTTGAGTTTTCATCCCTTCTTTTAACCCTGTGTCTTTTGTTTGCAGCACTCAGTGCCTTACCTTTTATTCTGATGATTCAGAGATGTGCACTTATTGCACTTAAATAATTTTTTTTATCATTAGTCTACAATCACTTGAAGAACATTATGTTTACTATGCTCCCCCCTTCACCAAGTCCCCCTGAAAAACCTCTTCAGTCGCTGTCGATCTGCGTAGTTGGATGCTGTAGACCCCTTCACCATGTCCCTCCCAACAGACCCCGTTACATTCGCTTTCCTTCAGTGAGTAGTAAGATGCTATATGATCTCTACTAGTCTTCTCTGTGTTGTACAGTACTCCCCATGCACACCCAACCCCACGCATTATACATGCTAATCCTAATGCCCACATTATTTTTCCCCACACTTATCCCTACCTTCAGAACCACCCTGCCCAGTCCTTATCCCTTTGAAAACTTTTAGTCAACTCTCGAGTTCTGTGGGTGTGCTGCAGTTCTTTCCTTCTGTTTTTCTTTTTTGTTATACTAGACACATGAGTGAAATCACTTGGTAATTGTCTTTCTCTGCCTGGCCTATTTCTCTGAACATACTACCATCTAGCTCCATTAACGTCATTGCAAATGGTAGTATTTGTTTTCTTCTTAAGTCTGCTTACTGCACTTTTTAAACTGGATTTTATTCTTCCATTTTGTTTGTAGTTTAACTATGTTTTTCACCATTCAACACCTGGTTATGAACAATAGCTTTGTGTCAATCGATATGTATCTGTATCTATCTATCTAACGGTCTGTCTATCTATGTATCTATGTATGTATGTATCTATGTATGTATGTATCTATCTATCAATCTTCCTATCATCTATCTATGATGTCTATCATCTATCAATCTATGTACCTATCTATCTATCTTTCTTCTGTCATCTGTCTACCTATCTATCTATGATCAATCATCTTTTTGTCTGCCCTTCTATCCTTATGTACAGAATAGTTTAAAACATAGCCTATGTCTCCACCATACATTATGCTTCCAGAAATCTTGCAAGGTAATTAAGCCACAAGGAGAGCACTGTGTTCACCGATACACTTTCAGGTAGAGTCAGCCCCGTGTGCTTAAAAAAACCTGTAAATGGAGGTGAAAGGTCTTGAACCTGTATCTCTTTCCCCTGTCATCTTATACTTCCTACTCGATGGGGACTTTATTTAGCCACATTCAGTGAGTAAGTGCTCCCTGAAGACTTCAAGTATCATTCCTCTGGGCCTGTTGTCGACAGAAGTGTAAACTTGTTGCTTTGCTCACCACCATGTTTGAAGGACATCAGCGTAATCATCGCAGATAGGACGGAGGGTCAATTAAAAAGGAACACCAATTTCTAGACAGGAGCAGTTGGGAGCTAAGAATGTATTGTGGAGTGGCGTGTTTAACTGAGTATCCAAACATCTCTCTTTAGGTGGTTATTAGAACTTCACATTCGTGAACATCATAAAACCCACTGATTTCAAAGTCCCAGATGCTTATTATTACAGCAACTCAGTTGTTGAGGTGAGAGAAAATGAGAAGTACGTTGCTGCACCACCAAATCTATGGCTGGGATCTGCTGAAACCAAACAAAAAGAATTCACGATGGCCAGATAAGGCTACTTTCTACTGACTCTCTCTGGGGATTCAGACAGATTTCATTTGTTTGTTTGTTTCTCAGTTTCACTTATGTAGGGTAATTGCCGCACACCTTTGGCTTGTAGTTTGTCTCTGTGCTTGGATTTCAAGTGAGTCTCCTGTACAAAAGCACGTAGGTGTCTTAAATTTTCTTCCCTTCTTTTAACCCTGTATCTTTTGTTTGCAGCACTCAGAGCCTGAACTTTTATTCTGATGATTCAGAGCTGTGCCCTTATTGCACTTAAAATTTTTTTTTTGTAATCATTAATCTACAATCACGTGAAGAACGTTACGTTTACTATGCTCTCCCTTCACCAAGTCCCTCCCAAAAACCTCTTACAGTAACTGTCCATCAGCGTAGTTGGATGCTGTAGACCACTTCACCATGTACCCCCCCACAGACACCGTTACAGTCGCTGTCCATCAGCAATTAGTAACATGCTATATAATCAATACTAGTCTTTTCTATGTTGTACAGCAATACCCATGCCCACTCCGAAACCACGCAATACACATGCTAATCTTAATTAGCCCATTCTTTCTCCTCACACTTATCACTAACTTCAGACCCACCCTGCCCAGTCCTTTTCCCTTTGGTAACTTTTAGTCAGCTCTCGGTTTCTGTGAGTCGGCTGCTGTTTTTGTCCTTAGTTTATCTTTGTGTTGAAATCACGTGATTTCACACATGAGTGAATTCATTTGGTAGATGTGTTTCTCCGCCTGGCCTATTTCTCTGAACATACTACCGTCTAGCTCCATCCACGTCATTGGAAATGGTAGTATTTTTTTCTTCTTAAGGCTGCTTACTGCACTCTTTAAACTGGATTTCATTCTTCCTTTTTGTTTGTAGTTTAGCTATGTTATTCACCATTCAACTCCTGGTTATGAACAATAGCTTTGTGTCAGTCGATATGTATCTGTATCTATCTATCTAATGGTCTGTCTGTCTATCTATGTATCTATGAATGTATGTATCAATGTATCTAAGTATATATGAATCTATGTATCTATGAATGTATCTATCTATCTATCTATCTATCTATCTATCTATCTATCTATCTATCTTCCTATCATCTATCTATGATGTCTATCATCTATAAATCTATGTACCTATCTATCCTTCATCTGTCGCCTGTTTACCTATCTATCTATGAATCAATCATCTTTTTGTCTGCCCATCTATCCTTATGTACAGAACAGTTTACAACATAGCCTATACCTCTTCCCTACATTATGCTGCCAGAAATCTTGCAAGGTAACTAAGCCATAAGGAGAGAACTCTGTTCACCGATACACTTTCAGGTAGTGTCAGCCCCGTGTGCTTACAAAAGAAGTAAATGGATGTGAAAGGACTTGAACCTGTATCTCTGTCCTCTCTCTTCTTATTCTTCCTGCTCACTTGGTGACTTTATTTAGCCACATTCAGTGAGTAAGTGATCCCTGAAGACCACAAGTATCCTTGGTCTGGGCCTGTTGTCGACAGAAAAGTGTACTTGGTACTTTGCACACCACCATGTTTGAGGTACATCGGCGTGATCACTGCTGATAGGTGGAGGGACAAATATAAAGGAACACCTATTTCTGGACAGGTGCAGTTGGGAACAAAGAGTGTTTTGTGGAGTGAAGTGTTTATTTCAGGGTCCAAACTTCCCTCTTTAGGTGGTTATTACTTCTTTACATTCCTGAACATTATAAATGCAATGATTTTAAAAGCCCAGATGCATATTATTACAGCAGTTCATTTGTTGAGGTGAGAGGAAATGAGAAGGAAGTTGCTGCACCCCTAAATCTATGCCTGAGCACTGCTGAAACCAAACAAAAAGAATTCACGGAGGCTAGATAGGGCTATTTTCTACTGACTCTCTGGGGACCAAAACAGAATCTATTTCTTTCTTTGTTTCTCAGTTTCACTTGTGTAGGGTACCTGTCCCCGCCCCTTCAGCTTGTAGTTTGTCTGTGTCTTTGGATCTCAAGTGAGTCTCCAGTAAGGGAGCACGTAGGTGGTCTTGAATTTTCATCAGTTCTTCTAAACCTGTGTGTTTTGATTTCAGCACTCAAAGCCTATACTTTTATTCTGATATTTGAGAGCTGTGCTCTTACAGCACTTTGAATATTTTTTGTTTTCCTTAATGTACAATCACATGCAGAACATTATGTTTTCTAGCCTGCAATCTTCACCAAGTCTCCCCCAAATCCCAGTTACAGTTGCTGTCCATCAGCATGTACAAAGATTCTAAAGAATCACTACATGTCTTCTCTGTGTTGTACAGCCCTACCCATGACCCCACACCCTACACATTATACATGCTAATCCTAAAGCCCCCATTCATTTTCCCCGCCCTTATTACTCCCTTCCCACAAACCCTACCCAGTCCCTTTCTCTTTGGAAACTGTTAGTCCACTCTCGGGTTCTGTGATTCTGCTTCTGTCTTTTCCTTCAGTTTTTCTTTGTTATCATCTTCCACATAAGAGTGAATTCATTTGGTGAATGTATTTCTCCGCCTGGCCTGTTTGACTGAGCATAATAGAATCTAGCTCCATCCACGTTATTGCAAATGATAGGATTTGTTTTCTTCTTATGGCTGCTTTTTGCACTTTTTAAACTGGATTTCATTCTTCTTTTTGTTTGTAGTTTCGCTATGTGCTTTCACCACTGCTCTCCTGGTTATGAGCAGTAGCTTTGTGTTAATCGATATGTACCTATATCTATCTATCTGTCTGTCCATCTAATTATCAATCAATCATCTTTTTGTCTGCCCATCTGTCCTTGTGTACAGAACAGTTAACCATATATCCTATATCACTTTCCACACTCTGCTTCCAATAATCCTGCAAAGTATCTAGGCTGTAGAGAGAGCACTGGGTTCACCGAGACACTTGCAGGTCGAGTCGGCCGCGTGTACCTACAAAACCAGGAAATGGTTGTGCCGGGACTTGAACCTGTGTCTCTATCCTCTGTCCTCTTTCATCTCCTTCTCACTTGCTGTCTGTATTTAGCCACATTCATTGACTAAGTGCTCCCTGAAGACCTCAAGTATCATTCCTCTGGGCCTGTTGTCGACAGATAAGTAAACTTCTTGCTTTGCTCACCACCATGTTTGAAGGACATCAGCGTGATCACCGCCGATAGGACGGAGGGTCAAATAAAAAGGAACACCAATTTCTAGAAAGGAGCAGTTGGGTGCTAAGAGTGTATTGTTAAGTGACATGTTTATTTGAGTGTCCAAACTTCCCTCTTTAGTTGGTTATTAGATCTTCACATTCGTGAACATCATAAAACCCACAGATTTCAAACGCCCAGATCCTTATTATTACAGCAACTCTGTTGTTGAGGTGAGAGAAAATGAGAAGTATGTTGCTGCACCACTAAATCTATGGCTGGGAACTGCTGAAACCAAACAAAAAGAATTCACAGATGCCAGATAGGGCTACTTTCTGCTGACTGTCTCTGGAGACTCAAACAGAATCCATTTGTTTGATTGTTTGTTTTTCAGTTTCATTCGTGTATGGTACTTGTCCCACACCTTCGGCTTGTAGGTTGTCTGTGTAATTGTATCTCAAGTGAGTCTCCTGTTGGTAAGCACGTAGGTGTCTTGAGTTTTCATCCCTTCTTTTAACCCTGTGTCTTTTGTTTGCAGCACTCAGTGCCTGACCTTTTATTCTGATGATTCAGAGCTGTGCACTTATTGCACTTAAAGAATTTTTAATATCATTAATCTACAATCACTTGAAGAATATTATGTTTACGATGCTCCCCCCTTCACCAAGTCCCCGCGAAAAACCTCTTCAGTCGCTGTTTATCTGCGTAGTTGGATGCTGTAGACCCCTTCACCATGTCCCTCCCAACAGACCCCGTTACATTCGCTGTCCTTCATTGAGTAGTAAGATGCTATATGATCTCTACTACTCTTCTCTGTGTTGTACAGTACTCCCCATGCACACCCAACCCCACGCATTATACATGCTAATCCTAATGCCCACATTATTTTTCCCCACACTTATCCCTACCTTCAGACCCACCCTTCCCAGTCCTTTTCCCTTTGAAAACTTTTAGTCAACTCTCGAGTTCTGTGGGTGTGCTGCAGTTCTTTCCTTCTGTTTTTCTTTTTTGTTATACTAGACACATGAGTGAAATCACTTGGTAATTGTCTTTCTCTGCCTGGCCTATTTCTCTGAACATACTACCATTTAGCTCCATTAACGTCATTGCAAATGGTAGTATTTGTTTTCTTCTTAAGTCTGCTTACTGCACTTTTTAAACTGGATTTTATTCTTCCATTTTGTTTGTAGTTTAACTATGTTTTTCATCATTCAACTCCTGGTTATGAACAATAGCTTTGTGTCAATCGATATGTATCTGTATCTATCTATCGAACGGTCTGTCTATCTATGTATCTATGTATGTATGTATCTATGTATGTATGTATCTATCTATCAATCTCCTATCATCTATCTATGATGTCTATCATCTATCAATCTATGTACCTATCTATCTAACTTTCTTCTGTCGTGTGTCTACCTATCTATCTATGATCAATCATCTATTTGTCTGCACATCTTTCCTTATGTACACAATAGTTTAAAACATAGCCTATATCTCCAAAATACATTATGCTTCCAGAAATCTTGCAAGTTAATTAAGCCACAAGGAGAGCACTGTGTTCACCCATACACTTTCATGTAGTGTCAGCCCTGTGTGCTTAAAAATCCTGTAAATAGAAGTGAAAGGTCTTGAACCTGTATCTCTGTCCCCTGTCATCTTATATTCCTACTCGATGGTGACTTTATTTAGCCACATTCAGTGAGTAAGTGCTCCCTGAAGACTTCAAGTATCATTCCTCTGGGCCTGTTGTCGACAGAAGTGTAAACTTGTTGCTTTGCTCACCACCATGTTTGAAGGACATCAGCGTAATCATCGCCGATAGGACAGAGGGTCAATTAAAAAGGAACACCAATTTCTAGACAGGAGCAGTTGGGAGCTAAGAGTGTATTGTGGAGTGACGTGTTTAATTGAGTACCCAATCATCCCTCTTTAGGTGGTTATTAGCTCTTCACATTCGTGAACATCATAAAACCCACTGATTTCAAAGTCCCAGATGCTTATTATTACGGCAACTCAGTTGTTGAGGTGAGAGAAAATGAGAAGTACGTTGCTGCACCACCAAATCTATGGCTGGGAACTGCTGAAACCAAACAAAAAGAATTCACGATGGCCAGATAAGGCTACTTTCTACTGACTCTCTCTGGGGATTCAGACAGATTTCATTTGTTTGTTTGTTTCTCAGTTTCACTTATGTATTGTAATTGCCCCACACCTTTGGCTTGTAGTTTGTCTGTGTCCTTGGATTTCAAGTGAGTCTCCTGTACAAAAGCACGTAGGTGTCTTAAATTTTCATCCCTTCTTTTAACCCTGTATCTTTTGTTTGCAGCACTCAGAGCCTGAACTTTTATTCTGATGATACAGAGCTGTGCCCTTATTGCACTTAAAAATTTTTTTTTGTTATAATTAATCTACAATCACGTGAAGAACGTTATGTTTACTATGCTCCCCCTTCACCAAGTCCCTCCCAAAAACCTCTTACAGTAATTGTCCATCAGCGTAGTTGGATGCTGTAGACCACTTCACCATGTACCCCCCCACAGACACCGTTACAGTCGCTGTCCATCAGCAATTAGTAAGATGCTATATAATCAATACTAGTCTTTTCTATGTTGTACAGCAATACCCATACCCACTCCGAAACCACGCAATACACAGGCTAATCCTAATTCCCCCATTCTTTCTCCTCACACTTATCCCTCACTTCAGACCCACCCTGCCCAGTCCTTTTCCCTTTGGTAACTATTAGTCAACTCTCGGTTTCTGTGAGTCGGCTGCTGTTTTTCTCCTCAGTTTCTCTTTGTGTTGAAATCATGTGATTTCACACATGAGTGAAATCATTTGTTAGTTGTGTTTCTCCGCCTGGCCTATTTCTCTGAACATACTACCGTCTAGCTCCATCCACGTCATTGCAAATGGTAGTATTTTTTTCTTCTTAAGGCTGCTTACAGCACTCTTTAAACTTGATTTCATTCTTCCTTTTTTTTTGTAGTTTAGCTATGTTATTCACCATTCAACTCCTGGTTATGAACAATAGCTTTGTGTCAGTCGATATGTATCTGTATCTATCTATCTAATGGTCTGTCTGTCTATCTATGTATCTATGAATGTATGTATCAATGTACCTAAGTATGTATGTATCTATGTATCTATGAATGTATCTATCTATCTGTCTATCTTCCTATCATCTATCTATGATGTCTATCATCTATAAATCTATGTACCTATCTATCCTTCGTCTGTCGTCTGTTTACCTATCTTTCTATGAATCAATCATCTTTTTGTCTGCCCATCTATCCTTATGTACAGAACAGTGTACAACATAGCGTATGCCTCTTCCCAACATTATGCTTCCAGAAATCTTGCAAGGTAACTAAGCCATAAGGAGAGCACTGTGTTCACCGATACACTTTCAGGTAGCGTCAGCCGTGTGTGCTTACAAAACAAGTAAATGGATATGAAAGGACTTGAATCCGTATCTCTGTCCTCTGTCTTCTTATACTTCCTGCCCACTTGGTGACTTTATTTAGCCACATTCAGTGAGTAAGTTATCCCTGAAGACCACAAGTATCCTTCGTCTGGGCCTGTTGTCGACAGAAAAGTGTACTTGGTACTTTGCACACCACCATGTTTGAGGTACATCGGCGTGATCACTGCTGATAGGTGCAGGGACAAATATAAAGGAACACCTATTTCTGGACAGGAGCAGTTGGGAACAAAGAGTGTTTTGTGGAGTGAAGTGTTTATTTCAGGGTCCAAACTTCCCTCTTTAGTTGGTTATTACTTCTTTACATTCCTGAACATTATAAATGCAATGATTTTAAAAGCCCAGACGCATATTATTACAGCAGTTCATTTGTTGAGGTGAGAGGAAATGAGAAGGAAGTTGCTGCACCCCTAAATCTATTCCTGAGTACTGCTGAAAACAAACAAAAAGAATTCACGGTGGCTAGAGAGGGCTATTTTCTACTGACTCTCTCTGGGGACCATAACAGAATCTATTTGTTTCTTTGTTTCTCAGTTTCACTTGTATAGGGTACCTGTCCCCGCCCCTTCAGCTTGTAGGTTGTCTGTGTCCTTGGATCTCAAGTGAGTCTCCAGTAAGTGAGCACGTATGTGGTCTTGAATTTTCATCATTTCTTCTAAACCTGTTTGTTTTGATTTCAGCACTCAAAGCCTGTACTTTTATTCTGATATTTGAGAGCTGTGCTCTTACAGCACTTTGAATTTTTTTTGTTTTCCTTAATGTACAATCACATGCAGAACATTATGTTTTCTAGCCTAATCTCTTCACCAAGTATCCCCCAAATCCCAGTTACAGTCGCTGTCCATCAGCATGTACAAAGATTCTAAAGAATCACTACATGTCTTCTCTGTGTTGTACAGCCCTACCCATGACCCCACACCCTACACATTATACATGCTAATCCTAAAGCCCCCATTCATTTTCCCCACCCTGATTACTCCCTTCCCACAAACCCTACGCAGTCCCTTTCTCTTTGGAAACTGTTAGTCCACTCTCGGGTTCTGTGATTCTGCTGCTGTCTTTTCCTTCAGTTTTTCTTTGTTATCATTCTCCACACATGAGTGAATTCATTTGGTGCATGTATTTCTCCGCCTGGCCTGTTTGACTGAGCATAATAGAATCTAGCTCCATCCACGTTATTGCAAATGATAGGATTTGTTTTCTTCTTATGGCTGCTTATTGCACTTTTTAAACTGAATTTCATTCCTCTTTTTTGTTTGTAGTTTCGCTATGTGCTTTCACCATTGCTCTCCTGGTTATGAGCAGTAGCTTTGTGTTAATCGATATGTACCTATATCTATCTATCTGTCTGTACATCTATTTATCAATCAATCAACTTTTCGTCTGCCCATCTGTCCTTGTGAACAGAACAGTTAACCATATATCCTATATCACTTTCCTACACTCTGCTTCCAATAATCCTGCAAAGTATCTAGGCTGTAGAGAGAGCACTGGGTTCACCGAGACACGTGCAGGTCGAGTCGGCCGCGTGTACCTACAAAACCAGGAAATGGTTGTGCCGGGACTTGAACCTGTGTCTCTATCCTCTGTCCTCTTTCATCTCCTTCTCACTTGCTGTCTGTATTTAGCCACATTCATTGACTAAGTGCTCCCTGAAGACCTCAAGTATCATTCCTCTGGGCCTGTTGTCGACAGAAAAGTAAACTTCTTGCTTTGCTCACCACCGTGTTTGAAGGACATCAGCGTGATCACCGCCGATAGGTCGGAGGGTCAAATAAAAAGGAACACCAATTTCTAGAAAAGAGCAGTTGTTAGCTAAGAGTGTATTGTTTAGTGACGTGTTTATTTGAGTGTCCAAACTTCCCTCTTTAGTTGGTTATTAGATCTTCACATTCGTGAACATCATAAAACCCACAGATTTCAAACGCCCAGATCCTTATTATTACAGCAACTCTGTTGTTGAGGTGAGAGAAAATGAGAAGTATGTTGCTGCACCACTAAATCTATGGCTGGGAACTGATGAAACCAACCAAAAGAATTCACGGTGGCCAGATAGGGATAGTTTCTGCTGACTGTCTCTGGAGACTCAAACAGAATCCATTTGTTTGATTGTTTGTTTTTCAGTTTCATTCGTGTACGGTACTTGTCCACACACCTTCGGCTTGTAGTTTGTCTGTGTCCTTGTATCTCAAGTGAGTCTCCTGTTGGTAAGCACGTAGGTGTCTTGAGTTTTCATCCCTTCTTTTAACCCTGTGTCTTTTGTTTGCAGCACTCAGTGCCTGACCTTTTATTCTGATGATTCAGAGCTGTGCACTTATTGCACTTAAAGAATTTTTTATATCATTAATCTACAATCACTTGAAGAACATTATGTTTACTATGCTCCCCCCTTCACCAAGTCCCCGCGAAAAACCTCTTCAGTCGCTGTTTATCTGCGTAGTTGGATGCTGTAGACCCCTTCACCATGTCCCTCCCAACAGACCCCGTTACATTCGCTGTCCTTCATTGAGTAGTAAGATGCTATATGATCTCTACTACTCTTCTCTGTGTTGTACAGTACTCCCCATGCACACCCAACCCCACGCATTATACATGCTAATCCTAATGCCCACATTATTTTTCCCCACACTTATCCCTACCTTCAGACCCACCCTTCCCAGTCCTTTTCCCTTTGAAAACTTTTAGTCAACTCTCGAGTTCTGTGGGTGTGCTGCAGTTCTTTCCTTCTGTTTTTCTTTTTTGTTATACTAGACACATGAGTGAAATCACTTGGTAATTGTCTTTCTCTGCCTGGCTTATTTCTCTGAACATACTACCATTTAGCTCCATTAACGTCATTGCAAATGGTAGTATTTGTTTTCTTCTTAAGTCTGCTTACTGCACTTTTTAAACCGGATTTTATTCTTCCATTTTGTTTGTAGTTTAGCTATGTTATTCACCATTCAACACCTGGTTATGAACAATAGCTTTGTGTCAATCGATATGTATCTGTATCTATCTATCGAACGGTCTGTCTATCTATGTATCTATGTATGTATGTATCTATGTATGTATGTATGTATCTATCAATCTTCCTATCATCTATCTATGATGTCTATCATCTATCAATCTATGTACCTATCTATCTAACTTTCTTCTGTCGTGTGTCTACCTATCTATCTATGATCAATCATCTTTTTGTCTGCCCATCTATCCTTATGTGCAGAATAGTTTAAAACATAGCCTATGTCTCCACCATACATTATGCTTCCAGAAATCTTGCAAGGTACCTAAGCCACAAGGAGAGCACTGTGTTCACCCATACACTTTCATGTAGTGTCAGCCCTGTGTGCTTAAAAATCCTGTAAATGGAAGTGAAAGGTCTTGAACCTGTATCTCTGTCCCCTGTCATCTTATATTCCTACTCGATGGTGACTTTATTTAGCCACATTCAGTGAGTAAGTGCTCCCTGAAGACTTCAAGTATCATTCCTCTGGGCCTGTTGTCGACAGAAGTGTAAACTTGTTGCTTTGCTCACCACCATGTTTGAAGGACATCAGCGTAATCATCGCCGATAGGACAGAGGGTCAATTAAAAAGGAACACCAATTTCTAGACAGGAGCAGTTGGGAGCTAAGAGTGTATTGTGGAGTGACGTGTTTAATTGAGTACCCAATCATCCCTCTTTAGGTGGTTATTAGCTCTTCACATTCGTGAACATCATAAAACCCACTGATTTCAAAGTCCCAGATGCTTATTATTACGGCAACTCAGTTGTTGAGGTGAAAGAAAATGAGAAGTACGTTGCTGCACCACCAAATCTATGGCTGGGAACTGCTGAAACCAAACAAAAAGAATTCACGATGGCCAGATAGGGCTATTTTCTACTGACTCTCTCTGGGGATTCAGACAGATTTCATTTGTTTGTTTGTTTCTCAGTTTCACTTATATAGGGTAATTGCCCCACACCTTTGGCTTGTAGTTTGTCTGTGTCCTTGGATTTCAAGTGAGTCTCCTGTACAAAAGCACGTAGGTGTCTTAAATTTTCATCCCTTCTTTTAACCCTGTATCTTTTGTTTGCAGCACTCAGAGCCTGAACTTTTATTCTGATGATTCAGAGCTGTGCCCTTATTGCACTTAAAAATTTTTTTTTGTTATCATTAATCTACAATCACGTGAAGAAAGTTATGTTTACTATGCTCCCCCTTCACCAAGTCCCTCCCAAAAACCTCTTACAGTAACTGTCCATCAGCGTAGTTGGATGCTGTGGACCACTTCACCATGTACCCCCCCACAGACACCGTTACAGTCGCTGTCCATCAGCATTTAGTAACATGCTATATAATCAATACTAGTCTTTTCTATGTTGTACAGCAATACCCATGCCCACTCCGAAACCACGCAATACACATGCTAATCCTAATTCCCCCATTCTTTCTCCTCACACTTATCCCTTACTTCAGACCCACCCTGCCCAGTCCTTTTCCCTTTGGTAACTTTTAGTCAACTCTCGGTTTCTGTGAGTCGGCTGCTGTTTTTTTCCTTCAGTTTCTCTTTGTGTTGAAATCATTTGTTAGTTGTGTTTCTCCGCCTGGCCTATTTCTCTGAACATACTACCGTCTAGCTCCATCCACGTCATTGCAAATGGTAGTATTTTTTTCTTCTTAAGGTTGCTTACTGCACTCTTTAAACTGGATTTCATTCTTCCTTTTTGTTTGTAGTTTAGCTATGTTATTCACCAATCAACTCCTGGTTATGAAAAATAGCTTTGTGTCACTCGATATGTATCTGTATCTATCTATCTAATGGTCTGTCTATCTATGTATCTATGAATGTATGTATCAATGTACCTAAGTATGTATGTATCTATGTATCTATGAATGTATCTATCTATCTATCTATCTATCTATCTATCTATCTATCTATCCATCTATCTATCTATCTATCTATCTTCCTATCATCTATCTATGATGTCTATCATCTATAAATCTATGTACCTATCTATCCTTCATCTGTCGTCTGTTTACCTATCTTTCTATGAATCAATCATCTTTCTGTCTGCCCATCTATCCTTATGTACAGAACAGTGTACAACATAGCGTATGCCTCTTCCCAACATTATGCTGCCAGAAATCTTGCAAGGTAACTAAGCCATAAGGAGAGCACTGTGTTCACCGATACACTTTCAGGTAGCGTCAGCCGTGTGTGCTTACAAAACAAGTAAATGGATATGAAAGGACTTGAATCCGTATCTCTGTCCTCTGTCTTCTTATGCTTCCTGCCCACTTGGTGACTTTATTTAGCCACATTCAGTGAGTAAGTTATCCCTGAAGACCACATGTATCCTTCGTCTGGGCCTGTTGTCGACAGAAAAGTGTACTTGGTACTTTGCACACCACCATGTTTGAGGTACATCGGCGTGATCACTGCTGATAGGTGCAGGGACAAATATAAAGGAACACCTATTTCTGGACAGGAGCAGTTGGGAACAAAGAGTGTTTTGTGGAGTGAAGTGTTTATTTCAGGGTCCAAACTTCCCTCTTTAGTTCGTTATTACTTCTTTACATTCCTGAACATTATAAATGCAATGATTTTAAAAGCACAGATGCATATTATTACAGCAGTTCATTTGTTGAGGTGAGAGGAAATGAGAAGGAAGTTGCTGCACCCCTAAATCTATTCCTGAGTACTGCTGAAAACAAACAAAAAGAATTCACGGTGGCTAGAGAGGGCTATTTTCTACTGCCTCTCTCTGGGGACCATAACAGAATCTATTTGTTTCTTTGTTTCTCAGTTTCACTTGTATAGGGTACCTGTCCCCGCCCCTTCAGCTTGTAGGTTGTCTGTGTCCTTGGATCACAAGTGAGTCTCCAGTACGTGAGCACGTATGTGGTCTTGAATTTTCATCATTTCTTCTAAACCTGTTTGTTTTGATTTCAGCACTCAAAGCCTGTACTTTTATTCTGATATTTGAGAGCTGTGCTCTTACAGCACTTTGAATTTTTTTTGTTTTCCTTAATGTACAATCACATGCAGAACATTATGTTTTCTAGCCTAATCTCTTCACCAAGTCTCCCCCAAATCCCAGTTACAGTCGCTGTCCATCAGCATGTACAAAGATTCTAAAGAATCACTACATGTCTTCTCTGTGTTGTACAGCCCTACCCATGACCCCACACCCTACACATTATACATGCTAATCCTAAAGCCCCCATTCATTTCCCCCGCCCTTATTACTCCCTTCCCACAAACCCTACCCAGTCCCTTTCTCTTTGGAAACTGTTAGTCCACTCTCGGGTTCTGTGATTCTGCTGCTGTCTTTTCCTTCAGTTTTTCTTTGTTATCATTCTCCACACATGAGTGAATTCATTTGGTGCATGTATTTCTCCGCCTGGCCTGTTTGACTGAGCATAATAGAATCTAGCTCCATCCACGTTATTGCAAATGATAGGATTTGTTTTCTTCTTATGGCTGCTTATTGCACTTTTTAAACTGAATTTCATTCCTCTTTTTTGTTTGTAGTTTCGCTATGTGCTTTCACCATTGCTCTCCTGGTTATGAGCAGTAGCTTTGTGTTAATCGATATGTACCTATATCTATCTATCTGTCTGTACATCTATTTATCAATCAATCAACTTTTCGTCTGCCCATCTGTCCTTGTGAACAGAACAGTTAACCATATATCCTATATCACTTTCCTACACTCTGCTTCCAATAATCCTGCAAAGTATCTAGGCTGTAGAGAGAGCACTGGGTTCACCGAGACACGTGCAGGTCGAGTCGGCCGCGTGTACCTACAAAACCAGGAAATGGTTGTGCCGGGACTTGAACCTGTGTCTCTATCCTCTGTCCTCTTTCATCTCCTTCTCACTTGCTGTCTGTATTTAGCCACATTCATTGACTAAGTGCTCCCTGAAGACCTCAAGTATCATTCCTCTGGGCCTGTTGTCGACAGAAAAGTAAACTTCTTGCTTTGCTCACCACCATGTTTGAAGGACATCAGCGTGATCACCGCCGATAGGTCGGAGGGTCAAATAAAAAGGAACACCAATTTCTAGAAAGGAGCAGTTGGGAGCTAAGAGTGTATTGTTTAGTGACGTGTTTATTTGAGTGTCCAAACTTCCCTCTTTAGTTGGTTATTAGATCTTCACATTCGTGAACATCATAAAACCCACAGATTTCAAACGCCCAGATCCTTATTATTACAGCAACTCTGTTGTTGAGGTGAGAGAAAATGAGAAGTATGTTGCTGCACCACTAAATCTATGGCTGGGAACTGATGAAACCAACCAAAAGAATTCACGGTGGCCAGATAGGGATAGTTTCTGCTGACTGTCTCTGGAGACTCAAACAGAATCCATTTGTTTGATTGTTTGTTTTTCAGTTTCATTCGTGTACGGTACTTGTCCACACACCTTCGGCTTGTAGTTTGTCTGTGTCCTTGTATCTCAAGTGAGTCTCCTGTTGGTAAGCACGTAGGTGTCTTGAGTTTTCATCCCTTCTTTTAACCCTGTGTCTTTTGTTTGCAGCACTCAGTGCCTGACCTTTTATTCTGATGATTCAGAGCTGTGCACTTATTGCACTTAAAGAATTTTTTATATCATTAATCTACAATCACTTGAAGAACATTATGTTTACTATGCTCCCCCTTCACCAAGTCCCCGCGAAAAACCTCTTCAGTCGCTGTTTATCTGCGTAGTTGGATGCTGTAGACCCCTTCACCATGTCCCTCCCAACAGACCCCGTTACATTTGCTGTCCTTCATTGAGTAGTAAGATGCTATATGATCTCTACTACTCTTCTCTGTGTTGTACAGTACTCCCCATGCACACCCAACCCCACGCATTATACATGCTAATCCTAATGCCCACATTATTTTTCCCCACACTTATCCCTACCTTCAGACCCACCCTTCCGAGTCCTTTTCCCTTTGAAAACTTTTAGTCAACTCTCGAGTTCTGTGGGTGTGCTGCAGTTCTTTCCTTCTGTTTTTCTTTTTTGTTATACTAGACACATGAGTGAAATCACTTGGTAATTGTCTTTCTCTGCCTGGCCTATTTCTCTGAACATACTACCATTTAGCTCCATTAACGTCATTGCAAATGGTAGTATTTGTTTTCTTCTTAAGTCTGCTTACTGCACTTTTTAAACCGGATTTTATTCTTCCATTTTGTTTGTAGTTTAGCTATGTTATTCACCATTCAACACCTGGTTATGAACAATAGCTTTGTGTCAATCGATATGTATCTGTATCTATCTATCGAACGGTCTGTCTATCTATGTATCTATGTATGTATGTATCTATGTATGTATGTATCTATCTATCAATCTTCCTATCATCTATCTATGATGTCTATCATCTATCAATCTATGTACCTATCTATCTAACTTTCTTCTGTCGTGTGTCTACCTATCTATCTATGATCAATCATCTTTTTGTCTGCCCATCTATCCTTATGTGCAGAATAGTTTAAAACATAGCCTATGTCTCCACCATACATTATGCTTCCAGAAATCTTGCAAGGTACCTAAGCCACAAGGAGAGCACTGTGTTCACCCATACACTTTCATGTAGTGTCAGCCCTGTGTGCTTAAAAATCCTGTAAATGGAAGTGAAAGGTCTTGAACCTGTATCTCTGTCCCCTGTCATCTTATATTCCTACTCGATGGTGACTTTATTTAGCCACATTCAGTGAGTAAGTGCTCCCTGAAGACTTCAAGTATCATTCCTCTGGGCCTGTTGTCGACAGAAGTGTAAACTTGTTGCTTTGCTCACCACCATGTTTGAAGGACATCAGCGTAATCACCGCCGATAGGACAGAGGGTCAATTAAAAAGGAACACCAATTTCTAGACAGGAGCAGTTGGGAGCTAAGAGTGTATTGTGGAGTGACGTGTTTAATTGAGTACCCAATCATCCCTCTTTAGGTGGTTATTAGCTCTTCACATTCGTGAACATCATAAAACCCACTGATTTCAAAGTCCCAGATGCTTATTATTACGGCAACTCAGTTGTTGAGGTGAAAGAAAATGAGAAGTACGTTGCTGCACCACCAAATCTATGGCTGGGAACTGCTGAAACCAAACAAAAAGAATTCACGATGGCCAGATAGGGCTATTTTCTACTGACTCTCTCTGGGGATTCAGACAGATTTCATTTGTTTGTTTGTTTCTCAGTTTCACTTATATAGGGTAATTGCCCCACACCTTTGGCTTGTAGTTTGTCTGTGTCCTTGGATTTCAAGTGAGTCTCCTGTACAAAAGCACGTAGGTGTCTTAAATTTTCATCCCTTCTTTTAACCCTGTATCTTTTGTTTGCAGCACTCAGAGCCTGAACTTTTATTCTGATGATTCAGAGCTGTGCCCTTATTGCACTTAAAAATTTTTTTTTGTTATCATTAATCTACAATCACGTGAAGAAAGTTATGTTTACTATGCTCCCCCTTCACCAAGTCCCTCCCAAAAACCTCTTACAGTAACTGTCCATCAGCGTAGTTGGATGCTGTGGACCACTTCACCATGTACCCCCCCACAGACACCGTTACAGTCGCTGTCCATCAGCATTTAGTAACATGCTATATAATCAATACTAGTCTTTTCTATGTTGTACAGCAATACCCATGCCCACTCCGAAACCACGCAATACACATGCTAATCCTAATTCCCCCATTCTTTCTCCTCACACTTATCCCTTACTTCAGACCCACCCTGCCCAGTCCTTTTCCCTTTGGTAACTTTTAGTCAACTCTCGGTTTCTGTGAGTCGGCTGCTGTTTTCTCCTTCAGTTTCTCTTTGTGTTGAAATCATTTGTTAGTTGTGTTTCTCCGCCTGGCCTATTTCTCTGAACATACTACCGTCTAGCTCCATCCACGTCATTGCAAATGGTAGTATTTTTTTCTTCTTAAGGTTGCTTACTGCACTCTTTAAACTGGATTTCATTCTTCCTTTTTGTTTGTAGTTTAGCTATGTTATTGACCAATCAACTCCTGGTTATGAACAATAGCTTTGTGTCACTCGATATGTATCTGTATCTATCTATCTAATGGTCTGTCTATCTATGTATCTATGAATGTATGTATCAATGTACCTAAGTATGTATGTATCTATGTATCTATGAATGTATCTATCTATCTATCTATCTATCTATCTATCTATCTATCTATCTATCTATCTATCTATCTATCCATCTATCTATCTATCTATCTATCTATCTTCCTATCATCTATCTATGATGTCTATCATCTATAAATCTATGTACCTATCTATCCTTCATCTGTCGTCTGTTTACCTATCTTTCTATGAATCAATCATCTTTCTGTCTGCCCATCTATCCTTATGTACAGAACAGTGTACAACATAGCGTATGCCTCTTCCCAACATTATGCTTCCAGAAATCTTGCAAGGTAACTAAGCCATAAGGAGAGCACTGTGTTCACCGATACACTTTCAGGTAGCGTCAGCCGTGTGTGCTTACAAAACAAGTAAATGGATATGAAAGGACTTGAATCCGTATCTCTGTCCTCTGTCTTCTTATACTTCCTGCCCACTTGGTGACTTTATTTAGCCACATTCAGTGAGTAAGTTATCCCTGAAGACCACAAGTATCCTTCGTCTGGGCCTGTTGTCGACAGAAAAGTGTACTTGGTACTTTGCACACCACCATGTTTGAGGTACATCGGCGTGATCACTGCTGATAGGTGCAGGGACAAATATAAAGGAACACCTATTTCTGGACAGGAGCAGTTGGGAACAAAGAGTGTTTTGTGGAGTGAAGTGTTTATTTCAGGGTCCAAACTTCCCTCTTTAGTTCGTTATTACTTCTTTACATTCCTGAACATTATAAATGCAATGATTTTAAAAGCACAGATGCATATTATTACAGCAGTTCATTTGTTGAGGTGAGAGGAAATGAGAAGGAAGTTGCTGCACCCCTAAATCTATTCCTGAGTACTGCTGAAAACAAACAAAAAGAATTCACGGTGGCTAGAGAGGGCTATTTTCTACTGCCTCTCTCTGGGGACCATAACAGAATCTATTTGTTTCTTTGTTTCTCAGTTTCACTTGTATAGGGTACCTGTCCCCGCCCCTTCAGCTTGTAGGTTGTCTGTGTCCTTGGATCACAAGTGAGTCTCCAGTACGTGAGCACGTATGTGGTCTTGAATTTTCATCATTTCTTCTAAACCTGTTTGTTTTGATTTCAGCACTCAAAGCCTGTACTTTTATTCTGATATTTGAGAGCTGTGCTCTTACAGCACTTTGAATTTTTTTTGTTTTCCTTAATGTACAATCACATGCAGAACATTATGTTTTCTAGCCTAATCTCTTCACCAAGTCTCCCCCAAATCCCAGTTACAGTCGCTGTCCATCAGCATGTACAAAGATTCTAAAGAATCACTACATGTCTTCTCTGTGTTGTACAGCCCTACCCATGACCCCACACCCTACACATTATACATGCTAATCCTAAAGCCCCCATTCATTTCCCCCGCCCTTATTACTCCCTTCCCACAAACCCTACCCAGTCCCTTTCTCTTTGGAAACTGTTAGTCCACTCTCGGGTTCTGTGATTCTGCTGCTGTCTTTTCCTTCAGTTTTTCTTTGTTATCATTCTCCACACATGAGTGAATTCATTTGGTGCATGTATTTCTCCGCCTGGCCTGTTTGACTGAGCATAATAGAATCTAGCTCCATCCACGTTATTGCAAATGATAGGATTTGTTTTCTTCTTATGGCTGCTTATTGCACTTTTTAAACTGAATTTCATTCCTCTTTTTTGTTTGTAGTTTCGCTATGTGCTTTCACCATTGCTCTCCTGGTTATGAGCAGTAGCTTTGTGTTAATCGATATGTACCTATATCTATCTATCTGTCTGTACATCTATTTATCAATCAATCAACTTTTCGTCTGCCCATCTGTCCTTGTGAACAGAACAGTTAACCATATATCCTATATCACTTTCCTACACTCTGCTTCCAATAATCCTGCAAAGTATCTAGGCTGTAGAGAGAGCACTGGGTTCACCGAGACACGTGCAGGTCGAGTCGGCCGCGTGTACCTACAAAACCAGGAAATGGTTGTGCCGGGACTTGAACCTGTGTCTCTATCCTCTGTCCTCTTTCATCTCCTTCTCACTTGCTGTCTGTATTTAGCCACATTCATTGACTAAGTGCTCCCTGAAGACCTCAAGTATCATTCCTCTGGGCCTGTTGTCGACAGAAAAGTAAACTTCTTGCTTTGCTCACCACCATGTTTGAAGGACATCAGCGTGATCACCGCCGATAGGTCGGAGGGTCAAATAAAAAGGAACACCAATTTCTAGAAAGGAGCAGTTGGGAGCTAAGAGTGTATTGTTTAGTGACGTGTTTATTTGAGTGTCCAAACTTCCCTCTTTAGTTGGTTATTAGATCTTCACATTCGTGAACATCATAAAACCCACAGATTTCAAACGCCCAGATCCTTATTATTACAGCAACTCTGTTGTTGAGGTGAGAGAAAATGAGAAGTATGTTGCTGCACCACTAAATCTATGGCTGGGAACTGATGAAACCAACCAAAAGAATTCACGGTGGCCAGATAGGGATAGTTTCTGCTGACTGTCTCTGGAGACTCAAACAGAATCCATTTGTTTGATTGTTTGTTTTTCAGTTTCATTCGTGTACGGTACTTGTCCACACACCTTCGGCTTGTAGTTTGTCTGTGTCCTTGTATCTCAAGTGAGTCTCCTGTTGGTAAGCACGTAGGTGTCTTGAGTTTTCATCCCTTCTTTTAACCCTGTGTCTTTTGTTTGCAGCACTCAGTGCCTGACCTTTTATTCTGATGATTCAGAGCTGTGCACTTATTGCACTTAAAGAATTTTTTATATCATTAATCTACAATCACTTGAAGAACATTATGTTTACTATGCTCCCCCTTCACCAAGTCCCCGCGAAAAACCTCTTCAGTCGCTGTTTATCTGCGTAGTTGGATGCTGTAGACCCCTTCACCATGTCCCTCCCAACAGACCCCGTTACATTTGCTGTCCTTCATTGAGTAGTAAGATGCTATATGATCTCTACTACTCTTCTCTGTGTTGTACAGTACTCCCCATGCACACCCAACCCCACGCATTATACATGCTAATCCTAATGCCCACATTATTTTTCCCCACACTTATCCCTACCTTCAGACCCACCCTTCCGAGTCCTTTTCCCTTTGAAAACTTTTAGTCAACTCTCGAGTTCTGTGGGTGTGCTGCAGTTCTTTCCTTCTGTTTTTCTTTTTTGTTATACTAGACACATGAGTGAAATCACTTGGTAATTGTCTTTCTCTGCCTGGCCTATTTCTCTGAACATACTACCATTTAGCTCCATTAACGTCATTGCAAATGGTAGTATTTGTTTTCTTCTTAAGTCTGCTTACTGCACTTTTTAAACCGGATTTTATTCTTCCATTTTGTTTGTAGTTTAGCTATGTTATTCACCATTCAACACCTGGTTATGAACAATAGCTTTGTGTCAATCGATATGTATCTGTATCTATCTATCGAACGGTCTGTCTATCTATGTATCTATGTATGTATGTATCTATGTATGTATGTATCTATCTATCAATCTTCCTATCATCTATCTATGATGTCTATCATCTATCAATCTATGTACCTATCTATCTAACTTTCTTCTGTCGTGTGTCTACCTATCTATCTATGATCAATCATCTTTTTGTCTGCCCATCTATCCTTATGTGCAGAATAGTTTAAAACATAGCCTATGTCTCCACCATACATTATGCTTCCAGAAATCTTGCAAGGTACCTAAGCCACAAGGAGAGCACTGTGTTCACCCATACACTTTCATGTAGTGTCAGCCCTGTGTGCTTAAAAATCCTGTAAATGGAAGTGAAAGGTCTTGAACCTGTATCTCTGTCCCCTGTCATCTTATATTCCTACTCGATGGTGACTTTATTTAGCCACATTCAGTGAGTAAGTGCTCCCTGAAGACTTCAAGTATCATTCCTCTGGGCCTGTTGTCGACAGAAGTGTAAACTTGTTGCTTTGCTCACCACCATGTTTGAAGGACATCAGCGTAATCACCGCCGATAGGACAGAGGGTCAATTAAAAAGGAACACCAATTTCTAGACAGGAGCAGTTGGGAGCTAAGAGTGTATTGTGGAGTGACGTGTTTAATTGAGTACCCAATCATCCCTCTTTAGGTGGTTATTAGCTCTTCACATTCGTGAACATCATAAAACCCACTGATTTCAAAGTCCCAGATGCTTATTATTACGGCAACTCAGTTGTTGAGGTGAAAGAAAATGAGAAGTACGTTGCTGCACCACCAAATCTATGGCTGGGAACTGCTGAAACCAAACAAAAAGAATTCACGATGGCCAGATAGGGCTATTTTCTACTGACTCTCTCTGGGGATTCAGACAGATTTCATTTGTTTGTTTGTTTCTCAGTTTCACTTATATAGGGTAATTGCCCCACACCTTTGGCTTGTAGTTTGTCTGTGTCCTTGGATTTCAAGTGAGTCTCCTGTACAAAAGCACGTAGGTGTCTTAAATTTTCATCCCTTCTTTTAACCCTGTATCTTTTGTTTGCAGCACTCAGAGCCTGAACTTTTATTCTGATGATTCAGAGCTGTGCCCTTATTGCACTTAAAAATTTTTTTTTGTTATCATTAATCTACAATCACGTGAAGAAAGTTATGTTTACTATGCTCCCCCTTCACCAAGTCCCTCCCAAAAACCTCTTACAGTAACTGTCCATCAGCGTAGTTGGATGCTGTGGACCACTTCACCATGTACCCCCCCACAGACACCGTTACAGTCGCTGTCCATCAGCATTTAGTAACATGCTATATAATCAATACTAGTCTTTTCTATGTTGTACAGCAATACCCATGCCCACTCCGAAACCACGCAATACACATGCTAATCCTAATTCCCCCATTCTTTCTCCTCACACTTATCCCTTACTTCAGACCCACCCTGCCCAGTCCTTTTCCCTTTGGTAACTTTTAGTCAACTCTCGGTTTCTGTGAGTCGGCTGCTGTTTTCTCCTTCAGTTTCTCTTTGTGTTGAAATCATTTGTTAGTTGTGTTTCTCCGCCTGGCCTATTTCTCTGAACATACTACCGTCTAGCTCCATCCACGTCATTGCAAATGGTAGTATTTTTTTCTTCTTAAGGTTGCTTACTGCACTCTTTAAACTGGATTTCATTCTTCCTTTTTGTTTGTAGTTTAGCTATGTTATTGACCAATCAACTCCTGGTTATGAACAATAGCTTTGTGTCACTCGATATGTATCTGTATCTATCTATCTAATGGTCTGTCTATCTATGTATCTATGAATGTATGTATCAATGTACCTAAGTATGTATGTATCTATGTATCTATGAATGTATCTATCTATCTATCTATCTATCTATCTATCTATCTATCTATCTATCTATCTATCTATCTATCCATCTATCTATCTATCTATCTATCTATCTTCCTATCATCTATCTATGATGTCTATCATCTATAAATCTATGTACCTATCTATCCTTCATCTGTCGTCTGTTTACCTATCTTTCTATGAATCAATCATCTTTCTGTCTGCCCATCTATCCTTATGTACAGAACAGTGTACAACATAGCGTATGCCTCTTCCCAACATTATGCTTCCAGAAATCTTGCAAGGTAACTAAGCCATAAGGAGAGCACTGTGTTCACCGATACACTTTCAGGTAGCGTCAGCCGTGTGTGCTTACAAAACAAGTAAATGGATATGAAAGGACTTGAATCCGTATCTCTGTCCTCTGTCTTCTTATACTTCCTGCCCACTTGGTGACTTTATTTAGCCACATTCAGTGAGTAAGTTATCCCTGAAGACCACAAGTATCCTTCGTCTGGGCCTGTTGTCGACAGAAAAGTGTACTTGGTACTTTGCACACCACCATGTTTGAGGTACATCGGCGTGATCACTGCTGATAGGTGCAGGGACAAATATAAAGGAACACCTATTTCTGGACAGGAGCAGTTGGGAACAAAGAGTGTTTTGTGGAGTGAAGTGTTTATTTCAGGGTCCAAACTTCCCTCTTTAGTTGGTTATTACTTCTTTACATTCCTGAACATTATAAATGCAATGATTTTAAAAGCGCAGCTGCATATTATTACAGCAGTTCATTTGTTGAGGTGAGAGGAAATGAGAAGGAAGTTGCTGCACCCCTAAATCTATTCCTGAGTACTGCTGAAAACAAACAAAAAGAATTCACGGTGGCTAGAGAGGGCTATTTTCTACTGACTCTCTCTGGGGACCATAACAGAATCTATTTGTTTCTTTGTTTCTCAGTTTCACTTGTATAGGGTACCTGTCCCCGCCCCTTCAGCTTGTAGGTTGTCTGTGTCCTTGGATCACAAGTGAGTCTCCAGTAAGTGAGCACGTATGTGGTCTTGAATTTTCATCATTTCTTCTAAACCTGTTTGTTTTGATTTCAGCACTCAAAGCCTGTACTTTTATTCTGATATTTGAGAGCTGTGCTCTTACAGCACTTTGAATTTTTTTTGTTTTCCTTAATGTACAATCACATGCAGAACATTATGTTTTCTAGCCTAATCTCTTCACCAAGTCTCCCCCAAATCCCAGTTACAGTCGCTGTCCATCAGCATGTACAAAGATTCTAAAGAATCACTACATGTCTTCTCTGTGTTGTACAGCCCTACCCATGACCCCACACCCTACACATTATACATGCTAATCCTAAAGCCCCCATTCATTTCCCCCGCCCTTATTACTCCCTTCCCACAAACCCTACCCAGTCCCTTTCTCTTTGGAAACTGTTAGTCCACTCTCGGGTTCTGTGATTCTGCTGCTGTCTTTTCCTTCAGTTTTTCTTTGTTATCATTCTCCACACATGAGTGAATTCATTTGGTGCATGTATTTCTCCGCCTGGCCTGTTTGACTGAGCATAATAGAATCTAGCTCCATCCACGTTATTGCAAATGATAGGATTTGTTTTCTTCTTATGGCTGCTTATTGCACTTTTTAAACTGAATTTCATTCCTCTTTTTTGTTTGTAGTTTCGCTATGTGCTTTCACCATTGCTCTCCTGGTTATGAGCAGTAGCTTTGTGTTAATCGATATGTACCTATATCTATCTATCTGTCTGTACATCTATTTATCAATCAATCAACTTTTCGTCTGCCCATCTGTCCTTGTGAACAGAACAGTTAACCATATATCCTATATCACTTTCCTACACTCTGCTTCCAATAATCCTGCAAAGTATCTAGGCTGTAGAGAGAGCACTGGGTTCACCGAGACACGTGCAGGTCGAGTCGGCCGCGTGTACCTACAAAACCAGGAAATGGTTGTGCCGGGACTTGAACCTGTGTCTCTATCCTCTGTCCTCTTTCATCTCCTTCTCACTTGCTGTCTGTATTTAGCCACATTCATTGACTAAGTGCTCCCTGAAGACCTCAAGTATCATTCCTCTGGGCCTGTTGTCGACAGAAAAGTAAACTTCTTGCTTTGCTCACCACCATGTTTGAAGGACATCAGCGTGATCACCGCCGATAGGTCGGAGGGTCAAATAAAAAGGAACACCAATTTCTAGAAAGGAGCAGTTGGGAGCTAAGAGTGTATTGTTTAGTGACGTGTTTATTTGAGTGTCCAAACTTCCCTCTTTAGTTGGTTATTAGATCTTCACATTCGTGAACATCATAAAACCCACAGATTTCAAACGCCCAGATCCTTATTATTACAGCAACTCTGTTGTTGAGGTGAGAGAAAATGAGAAGTATGTTGCTGCACCACTAAATCTATGGCTGGGAACTGATGAAACCAACCAAAAGAATTCACGGTGGCCAGATAGGGATAGTTTCTGCTGACTGTCTCTGGAGACTCAAACAGAATCCATTTGTTTGATTGTTTGTTTTTCAGTTTCATTCGTGTACGGTACTTGTCCACACACCTTCGGCTTGTAGTTTGTCTGTGTCCTTGTATCTCAAGTGAGTCTCCTGTTGGTAAGCACGTAGGTGTCTTGAGTTTTCATCCCTTCTTTTAACCCTGTGTCTTTTGTTTGCAGCACTCAGTGCCTGACCTTTTATTCTGATGATTCAGAGCTGTGCACTTATTGCACTTAAAGAATTTTTTATATCATTAATCTACAATCACTTGAAGAACATTATGTTTACTATGCTCCCCCTTCACCAAGTCCCCGCGAAAAACCTCTTCAGTCGCTGTTTATCTGCGTAGTTGGATGCTGTAGACCCCTTCACCATGTCCCTCCCAACAGACCCCGTTACATTCGCTGTCCTTCATTGAGTAGTAAGATGCTATATGATCTCTACTACTCTTCTCTGTGTTGTACAGTACTCCCCATGCACACCCAACCCCACGCATTATACATGCTAATCCTAATGCCCACATTATTTTTCCCCACACTTATCCCTACCTTCAGACCCACCCTTCCGAGTCCTTTTCCCTTTGAAAACTTTTAGTCAACTCTCGAGTTCTGTGGGTGTGCTGCAGTTCTTTCCTTCTGTTTTTCTTTTTTGTTATACTAGACACATGAGTGAAATCACTTGGTAATTGTCTTTCTCTGCCTGGCCTATTTCTCTGAACATACTACCATTTAGCTCCATTAACGTCATTGCAAATGGTAGTATTTGTTTTCTTCTTAAGTCTGCTTACTGCACTTTTTAAACCGGATTTTATTCTTCCATTTTGTTTGTAGTTTAGCTATGTTATTCACCATTCAACACCTGGTTATGAACAATAGCTTTGTGTCAATCGATATGTATCTGTATCTATCTATCGAACGGTCTGTCTATCTATGTATCTATGTATGTATGTATCTATGTATGTATGTATCTATCTATCAATCTTCCTATCATCTATCTATGATGTCTATCATCTATCAATCTATGTACCTATCTATCTAACTTTCTTCTGTCGTGTGTCTACCTATCTATCTATGATCAATCATCTTTTTGTCTGCCCATCTATCCTTATGTGCAGAATAGTTTAAAACATAGCCTATGTCTCCACCATACATTATGCTTCCAGAAATCTTGCAAGGTACCTAAGCCACAAGGAGAGCACTGTGTTCACCCATACACTTTCATGTAGTGTCAGCCCTGTGTGCTTAAAAATCCTGTAAATGGAAGTGAAAGGTCTTGAACCTGTATCTCTGTCCCCTGTCATCTTATATTCCTACTCGATGGTGACTTTATTTAGCCACATTCAGTGAGTAAGTGCTCCCTGAAGACTTCAAGTATCATTCCTCTGGGCCTGTTGTCGACAGAAGTGTAAACTTGTTGCTTTGCTCACCACCATGTTTGAAGGACATCAGCGTAATCACCGCCGATAGGACAGAGGGTCAATTAAAAAGGAACACCAATTTCTAGACAGGAGCAGTTGGGAGCTAAGAGTGTATTGTGGAGTGACGTGTTTAATTGAGTACCCAATCATCCCTCTTTAGGTGGTTATTAGCTCTTCACATTCGTGAACATCATAAAACCCACTGATTTCAAAGTCCCAGATGCTTATTATTACGGCAACTCAGTTGTTGAGGTGAAAGAAAATGAGAAGTACGTTGCTGCACCACCAAATCTATGGCTGGGAACTGCTGAAACCAAACAAAAAGAATTCACGATGGCCAGATAGGGCTATTTTCTACTGACTCTCTCTGGGGATTCAGACAGATTTCATTTGTTTGTTTGTTTCTCAGTTTCACTTATATAGGGTAATTGCCCCACACCTTTGGCTTGTAGTTTGTCTGTGTCCTTGGATTTCAAGTGAGTCTCCTGTACAAAAGCACGTAGGTGTCTTAAATTTTCATCCCTTCTTTTAACCCTGTATCTTTTGTTTGCAGCACTCAGAGCCTGAACTTTTATTCTGATGATTCAGAGCTGTGCCCTTATTGCACTTAAAAATTTTTTTTTGTTATCATTAATCTACAATCACGTGAAGAAAGTTATGTTTACTATGCTCCCCCTTCACCAAGTCCCTCCCAAAAACCTCTTACAGTAACTGTCCATCAGCGTAGTTGGATGCTGTAGACCACTTCACCATGTACCCCCCACAGACACCGTTACAGTCGCTGTCCATCAGCATTTAGTAACATGCTATATAATCAATACTAGTCTTTTCTATGTTGTACAGCAATACCCATGCCCACTCCGAAACCACGCAATACACATGCTAATCCTAATTCCCCCATTCTTTCTCCTCACACTTATCCCTTACTTCAGACCCACCCTGCCCAGTCCTTTTCCCTTTGGTAACTTTTAGTCAACTCTCGGTTTCTGTGAGTCGGCTGCTGTTTTCTCCTTCAGTTTCTCTTTGTGTTGAAATCATTTGTTAGTTGTGTTTCTCCGCCTGGCCTATTTCTCTGAACATACTACCGTCTAGCTCCATCCACGTCATTGCAAATGGTAGTATTTTTTTCTTCTTAAGGTTGCTTACTGCACTCTTTAAACTGGATTTCATTCTTCCTTTTTGTTTGTAGTTTAGCTATGTTATTGACCAATCAACTCCTGGTTATGAACAATAGCTTTGTGTCACTCGATATGTATCTGTATCTATCTATCTAATGGTCTGTCTATCTATGTATCTATGAATGTATGTATCAATGTACCTAAGTATGTATGTATCTATGTATCTATGAATGTATCTATCTATCTATCTATCTATCTATCTATCTATCTATCTATCTATCTATCCATCTATCTATCTATCTATCTATCTATCTTCCTATCATCTATCTATGATGTCTATCATCTATAAATCTATGTACCTATCTATCCTTCATCTGTCGTCTGTTTACCTATCTTTCTATGAATCAATCATCTTTCTGTCTGCCCATCTATCCTTATGTACAGAACAGTGTACAACATAGCGTATGCCTCTTCCCAACATTATGCTTCCAGAAATCTTGCAAGGTAACTAAGCCATAAGGAGAGCACTGTGTTCACCGATACACTTTCAGGTAGCGTCAGCCGTGTGTGCTTACAAAACAAGTAAATGGATATGAAAGGACTTGAATCCGTATCTCTGTCCTCTGTCTTCTTATACTTCCTGCCCACTTGGTGACTTTATTTAGCCACATTCAGTGAGTAAGTTATCCCTGAAGACCACAAGTATCCTTCGTCTGGGCCTGTTGTCGACAGAAAAGTGTACTTGGTACTTTGCACACCACCATGTTTGAGGTACATCGGCGTGATCACTGCTGATAGGTGCAGGGACAAATATAAAGGAACACCTATTTCTGGACAGGAGCAGTTGGGAACAAAGAGTGTTTTGTGGAGTGAAGTGTTTATTTCAGGGTCCAAACTTCCCTCTTTAGTTGGTTATTACTTCTTTACATTCCTGAACATTATAAATGCAATGATTTTAAAAGCGCAGCTGCATATTATTACAGCAGTTCATTTGTTGAGGTGAGAGGAAATGAGAAGGAAGTTGCTGCACCCCTAAATCTATTCCTGAGTACTGCTGAAAACAAACAAAAAGAATTCACGGTGGCTAGAGAGGGCTATTTTCTACTGACTCTCTCTGGGGACCATAACAGAATCTATTTGTTTCTTTGTTTCTCAGTTTCACTTGTATAGGGTACCTGTCCCCGCCCCTTCAGCTTGTAGGTTGTCTGTGTCCTTGGATCACAAGTGAGTCTCCAGTAAGTGAGCACGTATGTGGTCTTGAATTTTCATCATTTCTTCTAAACCTGTTTGTTTTGATTTCAGCACTCAAAGCCTGTACTTTTATTCTGATATTTGAGAGCTGTGCTCTTACAGCACTTTGAATTTTTTTTGTTTTCCTTAATGTACAATCACATGCAGAACATTATGTTTTCTAGCCTAATCTCTTCACCAAGTCTCCCCCAAATCCCAGTTACAGTCGCTGTCCATCAGCATGTACAAAGATTCTAAAGAATCACTACATGTCTTCTCTGTGTTGTACAGCCCTACCCATGACCCCACACCCTACACATTATACATGCTAATCCTAAAGCCCCCATTCATTTCCCCCGCCCTTATTACTCCCTTCCCACAAACCCTACCCAGTCCCTTTCTCTTTGGAAACTGTTAGTCCACTCTCGGGTTCTGTGATTCTGCTGCTGTCTTTTCCTTCAGTTTTTCTTTGTTATCATTCTCCACACATGAGTGAATTCATTTGGTGCATGTATTTCTCCGCCTGGCCTGTTTGACTGAGCATAATAGAATCTAGCTCCATCCACGTTATTGCAAATGATAGGATTTGTTTTCTTCTTATGGCTGCTTATTGCACTTTTTAAACTGAATTTCATTCCTCTTTTTTGTTTGTAGTTTCGCTATGTGCTTTCACCATTGCTCTCCTGGTTATGAGCAGTAGCTTTGTGTTAATCGATATGTACCTATATCTATCTATCTGTCTGTACATCTATTTATCAATCAATCATCTTTTCGTCTGCCCATCTGTCCTTGTGAACAGAACAGTTAACCATATATCCTATATCACTTTCCTACACTCTGCTTCCAATAATCCTGCAAAGTATCCAGGCTGTAGAGAGAGCACTGGGTTCACCGAGACACGTGCAGGTCGAGTCGGCCGCGTGTACCTACAAAACCAGGAAATGGTTGTGCCTGGACTTGAACCTGTGTCTCTATCCTCTGTCCTCTTTCATCTCCTTCTCACTTGCTGTCTGTATTTAGCCACATTCATTGACTAAGTGCTCCCTGAAGACCTCAAGTATCATTCCTCTGGGCCTGTTGTCGACAGAAAAGTAAACTTCTTGCTTTGCTCACCACCATGTTTGAAGGACATCAGCGTGATCACCGCCGATAGGTCGGAGGGTCAAATAAAAAGGAACACCAATTTCTAGAAAGGAGCAGTTGGGAGCTAAGAGTGTATTGTTTAGTGACGTGTTTATTTGAGTGTCCAAACTTCCCTCTTTAGTTGGTTATTAGATCTTCACATTCGTGAACATCATAAAACCCACAGATTTCAAACGCCCACATCCTTATTATTACAGCAACTCTGTTGTTGAGGTGAGAGAAAATGAGAAGTATGTTGCTGCACCACTAAATCTATGGCTGGGAACTGATGAAACCAACCAAAAGAATTCACGGTGGCCAGATAGGGATAGTTTCTGCTGACTGTCTCTGGAGACTCAAACAGAATCCATTTGTTTGATTGTTTGTTTTTCAGTTTCATTCGTGTACGGTACTTGTCCACACACCTTCGGCTTGTAGTTTGTCTGTGTCCTTGTATCTCAAGTGAGTCTCCTGTTGGTAAGCACGTAGGTGTCTTGAGTTTTCATCCCTTCTTTTAACCCTGTGTCTTTTGTTTGCAGCACTCAGTGCCTGACCTTTTATTCTGATGATTCAGAGCTGTGCACTTATTGCACTTAAAGAATTTTTTATATCATTAATCTACAATCACTTGAAGAACATTATGTTTACTATGCTCCCCCTTCACCAAGTCCCCGCGAAAAACCTCTTCAGTCGCTGTTTATCTGCGTAGTTGGATGCTGTAGACCCCTTCACCATGTCCCTCCCAACAGACCCCGTTACATTCGCTGTCCTTCATTGAGTAGTAAGATGCTATATGATCTCTACTACTCTTCTCTGTGTTGTACAGTACTCCCCATGCACACCCAACCCCACGCATTATACATGCTAATCCTAATGCCCACATTATTTTTCCCCACACTTATCCCTACCTTCAGACCCACCCTTCCGAGTCCTTTTCCCTTTGAAAACTTTTAGTCAACTCTCGAGTTCTGTGGGTGTGCTGCAGTTCTTTCCTTCTGTTTTTCTTTTTTGTTATACTAGACACATGAGTGAAATCACTTGGTAATTGTCTTTCTCTGCCTGGCCTATTTCTCTGAACATACTACCATTTAGCTCCATTAACGTCATTGCAAATGGTAGTATTTGTTTTCTTCTTAAGTCTGCTTACTGCACTTTTTAAACCGGATTTTATTCTTCCATTTTGTTTGTAGTTTAGCTATGTTATTCACCATTCAACACCTGGTTATGAACAATAGCTTTGTGTCAATCGATATGTATCTGTATCTATCTATCGAACGGTCTGTCTATCTATGTATCTATGTATGTATGTATCTATGTATGTATGTATGTATCTATCAATCTTCCTATCATCTATCTATGATGTCTATCATCTATCAATCTATGTACCTATCTATCTAACTTTCTTCTGTCGTGTGTCTACCTATCTATCTATGATCAATCATCTTTTTGTCTGCCCATCTATCCTTATGTGCAGAATAGTTTAAAACATAGCCTATGTCTCCACCATACATTATGCTTCCAGAAATCTTGCAAGGTACCTAAGCCACAAGGAGAGCACTGTGTTCACCCATACACTTTCATGTAGTGTCAGCCCTGTGTGCTTAAAAATCCTGTAAATGGAAGTGAAAGGTCTTGAACCTGTATCTCTGTCCCCTGTCATCTTATATTCCTACTCGATGGTGACTTTATTTAGCCACATTCAGTGAGTAAGTGCTCCCTGAAGACTTCAAGTATCATTCCTCTGGGCCTGTTGTCGACAGAAGTGTAAACTTGTTGCTTTGCTCACCACCATGTTTGAAGGACATCAGCGTAATCATCGCCGATAGGACAGAGGGTCAATTAAAAAGGAACACCAATTTCTAGACAGGAGCAGTTGGGAGCTAAGAGTGTATTGTGGAGTGACGTGTTTAATTGAGTACCCAATCATCCCTCTTTAGGTGGTTATTAGCTCTTCACATTCGTGAACATCATAAAACCCACTGATTTCAAAGTCCCAGATGCTTATTATTACGGCAACTCAGTTGTTGAGGTGAAAGAAAATGAGAAGTACGTTGCTGCACCACCAAATCTATGGCTGGGAACTGCTGAAACCAAACAAAAAGAATTCACGATGGCCAGATAGGGCTATTTTCTACTGACTCTCTCTGGGGATTCAGACAGATTTCATTTGTTTGTTTGTTTCTCAGTTTCACTTATATAGGGTAATTGCCCCACACCTTTGGCTTGTAGTTTGTCTGTGTCCTTGGATTTCAAGTGAGTCTCCTGTACAAAAGCACGTAGGTGTCTTAAATTTTCATCCCTTCTTTTAACCCTGTATCTTTTGTTTGCAGCACTCAGAGCCTGAACTTTTATTCTGATGATTCAGAGCTGTGCCCTTATTGCACTTAAAAATTTTTTTTTGTTATCATTAATCTACAATCACGTGAAGAAAGTTATGTTTACTATGCTCCCCCTTCACCAAGTCCCTCCCAAAAACCTCTTACAGTAACTGTCCATCAGCGTAGTTGGATGCTGTAGACCACTTCACCATGTACCCCCCCACAGACACCGTTACAGTCGCTGTCCATCAGCATTTAGTAACATGCTATATAATCAATACTAGTCTTTTCTATGTTGTACAGCAATACCCATGCCCACTCCGAAACCACGCAATACACATGCTAATCCTAATTCCCCCATTCTTTCTCCTCACACTTATCCCTTACTTCAGACCCACCCTGCCCAGTCCTTTTCCCTTTGGTAACTTTTAGTCAACTCTCGGTTTCTGTGAGTCGGCTGCTGTTTTCTCCTTCAGTTTCTCTTTGTGTTGAAATCATTTGTTAGTTGTGTTTCTCCGCCTGGCCTATTTCTCTGAACATACTACCGTCTAGCTCCATCCACGTCATTGCAAATGGTAGTATTTTTTTCTTCTTAAGGTTGCTTACTGCACTCTTTAAACTGGATTTCATTCTTCCTTTTTGTTTGTAGTTTAGCTATGTTATTGACCAATCAACTCCTGGTTATGAACAATAGCTTTGTGTCACTCGATATGTATCTGTATCTATCTATCTAATGGTCTGTCTATCTATGTATCTATGAATGTATGTATCAATGTACCTAAGTATGTATGTATCTATGTATCTATGAATGTATCTATCTATCTATCTATCTATCTATCTATCTATCTATCTATCCATCTATCTATCTATCTATCTATCTATCTTCCTATCATCTATCTATGATGTCTATCATCTATAAATCTATGTACCTATCTATCCTTCATCTGTCGTCTGTTTACCTATCTTTCTATGAATCAATCATCTTTCTGTCTGCCCATCTATCCTTATGTACAGAACAGTGTACAACATAGCGTATGCCTCTTCCCAACATTATGCTTCCAGAAATCTTGCAAGGTAACTAAGCCATAAGGAGAGCACTGTGTTCACCGATACACTTTCAGGTAGCGTCAGCCGTGTGTGCTTACAAAACAAGTAAATGGATATGAAAGGACTTGAATCCGTATCTCTGTCCTCTGTCTTCTTATACTTCCTGCCCACTTGGTGACTTTATTTAGCCACATTCAGTGAGTAAGTTATCCCTGAAGACCACAAGTATCCTTCGTCTGGGCCTGTTGTCGACAGAAAAGTGTACTTGGTACTTTGCACACCACCATGTTTGAGGTACATCGGCGTGATCACTGCTGATAGGTGCAGGGACAAATATAAAGGAACACCTATTTCTGGACAGGAGCAGTTGGGAACAAAGAGTGTTTTGTGGAGTGAAGTGTTTATTTCAGGGTCCAAACTTCCCTCTTTAGTTGGTTATTACTTCTTTACATTCCTGAACATTATAAATGCAATGATTTTAAAAGCGCAGATGCATATTATTACAGCAGTTCATTTGTTGAGGTGAGAGGAAATGAGAAGGAAGTTGCTGCACCCCTAAATCTATTCCTGAGTACTGCTGAAAACAAACAAAAAGAATTCACGGTGGCTAGAGAGGGCTATTTTCTACTGACTCTCTCTGGGGACCATAACAGAATCTATTTGTTTCTTTGTTTCTCAGTTTCACTTGTATAGGGTACCTGTCCCCGCCCCTTCAGCTTGTAGGTTGTCTGTGTCCTTGGATCACAAGTGAGTCTCCAGTAAGTGAGCACGTATGTGGTCTTGAATTTTCATCATTTCTTCTAAACCTGTTTGTTTTGATTTCAGCACTCAAAGCCTGTACTTTTATTCTGATATTTGAGAGCTGTGCTCTTACAGCACTTTGAATTTTTTTTGTTTTCCTTAATGTACAATCACATGCAGAACATTATGTTTTCTAGCCTAATCTCTTCACCAAGTCTCCCCCAAATCCCAGTTACAGTCGCTGTCCATCAGCATGTACAAAGATTCTAAAGAATCACTACATGTCTTCTCTGTGTTGTACAGCCCTACCCATGACCCCACACCCTACACATTATACATGCTAATCCTAAAGCCCCCATTCATTTCCCCCGCCCTTATTACTCCCTTCCCACAAACCCTACCCAGTCCCTTTCTCTTTGGAAACTGTTAGTCCACTCTCGGGTTCTGTGATACTGCTGCTGTCTTTTCCTTCAGTTTTTCTTTGTTATCATTCTCCACACATGAGTGAATTCATTTGGTGCATGTATTTCTCCGCCTGGCCTGTTTGACTGAGCATAATAGAATCTAGCTCCATCCACGTTATTGCAAATGATAGGATTTGTTTTCTTCTTATGGCTGCTTATTGCACTTTTTAAACTGAATTTCATTCCTCTTTTTTGTTTGTAGTTTCGCTATGTGCTTTCACCATTGCTCTCCTGGTTATGAGCAGTAGCTTTGTGTTAATCGATATGTACCTATATCTATCTATCTGTCTGTACATCTATTTATCAATCAATCATCTTTTCGTCTGCCCATCTGTCCTTGTGAACAGAACAGTTAACCATATATCCTATATCACTTTCCTACACTCTGCTTCCAATAATCCTGCAAAGTATCCAGGCTGTAGAGAGAGCACTGGGTTCACCGAGACACGTGCAGGTCGAGTCGGCCGCGTGTACCTACAAAACCAGGAAATGGTTGTGCCTGGACTTGAACCTGTGTCTCTATCCTCTGTCCTCTTTCATCTCCTTCTCACTTGCTGTCTGTATTTAGCCACATTCATTGACTAAGTGCTCCCTGAAGACCTCAAGTATCATTCCTCTGGGCCTGTTGTCGACAGAAAAGTAAACTTCTTGCTTTGCTCACCACCATGTTTGAAGGACATCAGCGTGATCACCGCCGATAGGTCGGAGGGTCAAATAAAAAGGAACACCAATTTCTAGAAAGGAGCAGTTGGGAGCTAAGAGTGTATTGTTTAGTGACGTGTTTATTTGAGTGTCCAAACTTCCCTCTTTAGTTGGTTATTAGATCTTCACATTCGTGAACATCATAAAACCCACAGATTTCAAACGCCCAGATCCTTATTATTACAGCAACTCTGTTGTTGAGGTGAGAGAAAATGAGAAGTATGTTGCTGCACCACTAAATCTATGGCTGGGAACTGATGAAACCAACCAAAAGAATTCACGGTGGCCAGATAGGGATAGTTTCTGCTGACTGTCTCTGGAGACTCAAACAGAGTCCATTTGTTTGATTGTTTGTTTTTCAGTTTCATTCGTGTACGGTACTTGTCCACACACCTTCGGCTTGTAGTTTGTCTGTGTCCTTGTATCTCAAGTGAGTCTCCTGTTGGTAAGCACGTAGGTGTCTTGAGTTTTCATCCCTTCTTTTAACCCTGTGTCTTTTGTTTGCAGCACTCAGTGCCTGACCTTTTATTCTGATGATTCAGAGCTGTGCACTTATTGCACTTAAAGAATTTTTTATATCATTAATCTACAATCACTTGAAGAACATTATGTTTACTATGCTCCCCCTTCACCAAGTCCCCGCGAAAAACCTCTTCAGTCGCTGTTTATCTGCGTAGTTGGATGCTGTAGACCCCTTCACCATGTCCCTCCCAACAGACCCCGTTACATTCGCTGTCCTTCATTGAGTAGTAAGATGCTATATGATCTCTACTACTCTTCTCTGTGTTGTACAGTACTCCCCATGCACACCCAACCCCACGCATTATACATGCTAATCCTAATGCCCACATTATTTTTCCCCACACTTATCCCTACCTTCAGACCCACCCTTCCGAGTCCTTTTCCCTTTGAAAACTTTTAGTCAACTCTCGAGTTCTGTGGGTGTGCTGCAGTTCTTTCCTTCTGTTTTTCTTTTTTGTTATACTAGACACATGAGTGAAATCACTTGGTAATTGTCTTTCTCTGCCTGGCCTATTTCTCTGAACATACTACCATTTAGCTCCATTAACGTCATTGCAAATGGTAGTATTTGTTTTCTTCTTAAGTCTGCTTACTGCACTTTTTAAACCGGATTTTATTCTTCCATTTTGTTTGTAGTTTAGCTATGTTATTCACCATTCAACACCTGGTTATGAACAATAGCTTTGTGTCAATCGATATGTATCTGTATCTATCTATCGAACGGTCTGTCTATCTATGTATCTATGTATGTATGTATCTATGTATGTATGTATCTATCTATCAATCTTCCTATCATCTATCTATGATGTCTATCATCTATCAATCTATGTACCTATCTATCTAACTTTCTTCTGTCGTGTGTCTACCTATCTATCTATGATCAATCATCTTTTTGTCTGCCCATCTATCCTTATGTGCAGAATAGTTTAAAACATAGCCTATGTCTCCACCATACATTATGCTTCCAGAAATCTTGCAAGGTACCTAAGCCACAAGGAGAGCACTGTGTTCACCCATACACTTTCATGTAGTGTCAGCCCTGTGTGCTTAAAAATCCTGTAAATGGAAGTGAAAGGTCTTGAACCTGTATCTCTGTCCCCTGTCATCTTATATTCCTACTCGATGGTGACTTTATTTAGCCACATTCAGTGAGTAAGTGCTCCCTGAAGACTTCAAGTATCATTCCTCTGGGCCTGTTGTCGACAGAAGTGTAAACTTGTTGCTTTGCTCACCACCATGTTTGAAGGACATCAGCGTAATCACCGCCGATAGGACAGAGGGTCAATTAAAAAGGAACACCAATTTCTAGACAGGAGCAGTTGGGAGCTAAGAGTGTATTGTGGAGTGACGTGTTTAATTGAGTACCCAATCATCCCTCTTTAGGTGGTTATTAGCTCTTCACATTCGTGAACATCATAAAACCCACTGATTTCAAAGTCCCAGATGCTTATTATTACGGCAACTCAGTTGTTGAGGTGAAAGAAAATGAGAAGTACGTTGCTGCACCACCAAATCTATGGCTGGGAACTGCTGAAACCAAACAAAAAGAATTCACGATGGCCAGATAGGGCTATTTTCTACTGACTCTCTCTGGGGATTCAGACAGATTTCATTTGTTTGTTTGTTTCTCAGTTTCACTTATATAGGGTAATTGCCCCACACCTTTGGCTTGTAGTTTGTCTGTGTCCTTGGATTTCAAGTGAGTCTCCTGTACAAAAGCACGTAGGTGTCTTAAATTTTCATCCCTTCTTTTAACCCTGTATCTTTTGTTTGCAGCACTCAGAGCCTGAACTTTTATTCTGATGATTCAGAGCTGTGCCCTTATTGCACTTAAAAATTTTTTTTTGTTATCATTAATCTACAATCACGTGAAGAAAGTTATGTTTACTATGCTCCCCCTTCACCAAGTCCCTCCCAAAAACCTCTTACAGTAACTGTCCATCAGCGTAGTTGGATGCTGTAGACCACTTCACCATGTACCCCCCACAGACACCGTTACAGTCGCTGTCCATCAGCATTTAGTAACATGCTATATAATCAATACTAGTCTTTTCTATGTTGTACAGCAATACCCATGCCCACTCCGAAACCACGCAATACACATGCTAATCCTAATTCCCCCATTCTTTCTCCTCACACTTATCCCTTACTTCAGACCCACCCTGCCCAGTCCTTTTACCTTTGGTAACTTTTAGTCAACTCTCGGTTTCTGTGAGTCGGCTGCTGTTTTCTCCTTCAGTTTCTCTTTGTGTTGAAATCATTTGTTAGTTGTGTTTCTCCGCCTGGCCTATTTCTCTGAACATACTACCGTCTAGCTCCATCCACGTCATTGCAAATGGTAGTATTTTTTTCTTCTTAAGGTTGCTTACTGCACTCTTTAAACTGGATTTCATTCTTCCTTTTTGTTTGTAGTTTAGCTATGTTATTGACCAATCAACTCCTGGTTATGAACAATAGCTTTGTGTCACTCGATATGTATCTGTATCTATCTATCTAATGGTCTGTCTATCTATGTATCTATGAATGTATGTATCAATGTACCTAAGTATGTATGTATCTATGTATCTATGAATGTATCTATCTATCTATCTATCTATCTATCTATCTATCTATCTATCTATCTATCCATCTATCTATCTATCTATCTATCTATCTTCCTATCATCTATCTATGATGTCTATCATCTATAAATCTATGTACCTATCTATCCTTCATCTGTCGTCTGTTTACCTATCTTTCTATGAATCAATCATCTTTCTGTCTGCCCATCTATCCTTATGTACAGAACAGTGTACAACATAGCGTATGCCTCTTCCCAACATTATGCTTCCAGAAATCTTGCAAGGTAACTAAGCCATAAGGAGAGCACTGTGTTCACCGATACACTTTCAGGTAGCGTCAGCCGTGTGTGCTTACAAAACAAGTAAATGGATATGAAAGGACTTGAATCCGTATCTCTGTCCTCTGTCTTCTTATACTTCCTGCCCACTTGGTGACTTTATTTAGCCACATTCAGTGAGTAAGTTATCCCTGAAGACCACAAGTATCCTTCGTCTGGGCCTGTTGTCGACAGAAAAGTGTACTTGGTACTTTGCACACCACCATGTTTGAGGTACATCGGCGTGATCACTGCTGATAGGTGCAGGGACAAATATAAAGGAACACCTATTTCTGGACAGGAGCAGTTGGGAACAAAGAGTGTTTTGTGGAGTGAAGTGTTTATTTCAGGGTCCAAACTTCCCTCTTTAGTTGGTTATTACTTCTTTACATTCCTGAACATTATAAATGCAATGATTTTAAAAGCGCAGCTGCATATTATTACAGCAGTTCATTTGTTGAGGTGAGAGGAAATGAGAAGGAAGTTGCTGCACCCCTAAATCTATTCCTGAGTACTGCTGAAAACAAACAAAAAGAATTCACGGTGGCTAGAGAGGGCTATTTTCTACTGACTCTCTCTGGGGACCATAACAGAATCTATTTGTTTCTTTGTTTCTCAGTTTCACTTGTATAGGGTACCTGTCCCCGCCCCTTCAGCTTGTAGGTTGTCTGTGTCCTTGGATCACAAGTGAGTCTCCAGTAAGTGAGCACGTATGTGGTCTTGAATTTTCATCATTTCTTCTAAACCTGTTTGTTTTGATTTCAGCACTCAAAGCCTGTACTTTTATTCTGATATTTGAGAGCTGTGCTCTTACAGCACTTTGAATTTTTTTTGTTTTCCTTAATGTACAATCACATGCAGAACATTATGTTTTCTAGCCTAATCTCTTCACCAAGTCTCCCCCAAATCCCAGTTACAGTCGCTGTCCATCAGCATGTACAAAGATTCTAAAGAATCACTACATGTCTTCTCTGTGTTGTACAGCCCTACCCATGACCCCACACCCTACACATTATACATGCTAATCCTAAAGCCCCCATTCATTTCCCCCGCCCTTATTACTCCCTTCCCACAAACCCTACCCAGTCCCTTTCTCTTTGGAAACTGTTAGTCCACTCTCGGGTTCTGTGATTCTGCTGCTGTCTTTTCCTTCAGTTTTTCTTTGTTATCATTCTCCACACATGAGTGAATTCATTTGGTGCATGTATTTCTCCGCCTGGCCTGTTTGACTGAGCATAATAGAATCTAGCTCCATCCACGTTATTGCAAATGATAGGATTTGTTTTCTTCTTATGGCTGCTTATTGCACTTTTTAAACTGAATTTCATTCCTCTTTTTTGTTTGTAGTTTCGCTATGTGCTTTCACCATTGCTCTCCTGGTTATGAGCAGTAGCTTTGTGTTAATCGATATGTACCTATATCTATCTATCTGTCTGTACATCTATTTATCAATCAATCATCTTTTCGTCTGCCCATCTGTCCTTGTGAACAGAACAGTTAACCATATATCCTATATCACTTTCCTACACTCTGCTTCCAATAATCCTGCAAAGTATCCAGGCTGTAGAGAGAGCACTGGGTTCACCGAGACACGTGCAGGTCGAGTCGGCCGCGTGTACCTACAAAACCAGGAAATGGTTGTGCCTGGACTTGAACCTGTGTCTCTATCCTCTGTCCTCTTTCATCTCCTTCTCACTTGCTGTCTGTATTTAGCCACATTCATTGACTAAGTGCTCCCTGAAGACCTCAAGTATCATTCCTCTGGGCCTGTTGTCGACAGAAAAGTAAACTTCTTGCTTTGCTCACCACCATGTTTGAAGGACATCAGCGTGATCACCGCCGATAGGTCGGAGGGTCAAATAAAAAGGAACACCAATTTCTAGAAAGGAGCAGTTGGGAGCTAAGAGTGTATTGTTTAGTGACGTGTTTATTTGAGTGTCCAAACTTCCCTCTTTAGTTGGTTATTAGATCTTCACATTCGTGAACATCATAAAACCCACAGATTTCAAACGCCCAGATCCTTATTATTACAGCAACTCTGTTGTTGAGGTGAGAGAAAATGAGAAGTATGTTGCTGCACCACTAAATCTATGGCTGGGAACTGATGAAACCAACCAAAAGAATTCACGGTGGCCAGATAGGGATAGTTTCTGCTGACTGTCTCTGGAGACTCAAACAGAGTCCATTTGTTTGATTGTTTGTTTTTCAGTTTCATTCGTGTACGGTACTTGTCCACACACCTTCGGCTTGTAGTTTGTCTGTGTCCTTGTATCTCAAGTGAGTCTCCTGTTGGTAAGCACGTAGGTGTCTTGAGTTTTCATCCCTTCTTTTAACCCTGTGTCTTTTGTTTGCAGCACTCAGTGCCTGACCTTTTATTCTGATGATTCAGAGCTGTGCACTTATTGCACTTAAAGAATTTTTTATATCATTAATCTACAATCACTTGAAGAACATTATGTTTACTATGCTCCCCCTTCACCAAGTCCCCGCGAAAAACCTCTTCAGTCGCTGTTTATCTGCGTAGTTGGATGCTGTAGACCCCTTCACCATGTCCCTCCCAACAGACCCCGTTACATTCGCTGTCCTTCATTGAGTAGTAAGATGCTATATGATCTCTACTACTCTTCTCTGTGTTGTACAGTACTCCCCATGCACACCCAACCCCACGCATTATACATGCTAATCCTAATGCCCACATTATTTTTCCCCACACTTATCCCTACCTTCAGACCCACCCTTCCGAGTCCTTTTCCCTTTGAAAACTTTTAGTCAACTCTCGAGTTCTGTGGGTGTGCTGCAGTTCTTTCCTTCTGTTTTTCTTTTTTGTTATACTAGACACATGAGTGAAATCACTTGGTAATTGTCTTTCTCTGCCTGGCCTATTTCTCTGAACATACTACCATTTAGCTCCATTAACGTCATTGCAAATGGTAGTATTTGTTTTCTTCTTAAGTCTGCTTACTGCACTTTTTAAACCGGATTTTATTCTTCCATTTTGTTTGTAGTTTAGCTATGTTATTCACCATTCAACACCTGGTTATGAACAATAGCTTTGTGTCAATCGATATGTATCTGTATCTATCTATCGAACGGTCTGTCTATCTATGTATCTATGTATGTATGTATCTATGTATGTATGTATGTATCTATCAATCTTCCTATCATCTATCTATGATGTCTATCATCTATCAATCTATGTACCTATCTATCTAACTTTCTTCTGTCGTGTGTCTACCTATCTATCTATGATCAATCATCTTTTTGTCTGCCCATCTATCCTTATGTGCAGAATAGTTTAAAACATAGCCTATGTCTCCACCATACATTATGCTTCCAGAAATCTTGCAAGGTACCTAAGCCACAAGGAGAGCACTGTGTTCACCCATACACTTTCATGTAGTGTCAGCCCTGTGTGCTTAAAAATCCTGTAAATGGAAGTGAAAGGTCTTGAACCTGTATCTCTGTCCCCTGTCATCTTATATTCCTACTCGATGGTGACTTTATTTAGCCACATTCAGTGAGTAAGTGCTCCCTGAAGACTTCAAGTATCATTCCTCTGGGCCTGTTGTCGACAGAAGTGTAAACTTGTTGCTTTGCTCACCACCATGTTTGAAGGACATCAGCGTAATCATCGCCGATAGGACAGAGGGTCAATTAAAAAGGAACACCAATTTCTAGACAGGAGCAGTTGGGAGCTAAGAGTGTATTGTGGAGTGACGTGTTTAATTGAGTACCCAATCATCCCTCTTTAGGTGGTTATTAGCTCTTCACATTCGTGAACATCATAAAACCCACTGATTTCAAAGTCCCAGATGCTTATTATTACGGCAACTCAGTTGTTGAGGTGAAAGAAAATGAGAAGTACGTTGCTGCACCACCAAATCTATGGCTGGGAACTGCTGAAACCAAACAAAAAGAATTCACGATGGCCAGATAGGGCTATTTTCTACTGACTCTCTCTGGGGATTCAGACAGATTTCATTTGTTTGTTTGTTTCTCAGTTTCACTTATATAGGGTAATTGCCCCACACCTTTGGCTTGTAGTTTGTCTGTGTCCTTGGATTTCAAGTGAGTCTCCTGTACAAAAGCACGTAGGTGTCTTAAAATTTCATCCCTTCTTTTAACCCTGTATCTTTTGTTTGCAGCACTCAGAGCCTGAACTTTTATTCTGATGATTCAGAGCTGTGCCCTTATTGCACTTAAAAATTTTTTTTTGTTATCATTAATCTACAATCACGTGAAGAAAGTTATGTTTACTATGCTCCCCCTTCACCAAGTCCCTCCCAAAAACCTCTTACAGTAACTGTCCATCAGCGTAGTTGGATGCTGTAGACCACTTCACCATGTACCCCCCCACAGACACCGTTACAGTCGCTGTCCATCAGCATTTAGTAACATGCTATATAATCAATACTAGTCTTTTCTATGTTGTACAGCAATACCCATGCCCACTCCGAAACCACGCAATACACATGCTAATCCTAATTCCCCCATTCTTTCTCCTCACACTTATCCCTTACTTCAGACCCACCCTGCCCAGTCCTTTTCCCTTTGGTAACTTTTAGTCAACTCTCGGTTTCTGTGAGTCGGCTGCTGTTTTCTCCTTCAGTTTCTCTTTGTGTTGAAATCATTTGTTAGTTGTGTTTCTCCGCCTGGCCTATTTCTCTGAACATACTACCGTCTAGCTCCATCCACGTCATTGCAAATGGTAGTATTTTTTTCTTCTTAAGGTTGCTTACTGCACTCTTTAAACTGGATTTCATTCTTCCTTTTTGTTTGTAGTTTAGCTATGTTATTGACCAATCAACTCCTGGTTATGAACAATAGCTTTGTGTCACTCGATATGTATCTGTATCTATCTATCTAATGGTCTGTCTATCTATGTATCTATGAATGTATGTATCAATGTACCTAAGTATGTATGTATCTATGTATCTATGAATGTATCTATCTATCTATCTATCTATCTATCTATCTATCTATCTATCCATCTATCTATCTATCTATCTATCTATCTATCTTCCTATCATCTATCTATGATGTCTATCATCTATAAATCTATGTACCTATCTATCCTTCATCTGTCGTCTGTTTACCTATCTTTCTATGAATCAATCATCTTTCTGTCTGCCCATCTATCCTTATGTACAGAACAGTGTACAACATAGCGTATGCCTCTTCCCAACATTATGCTTCCAGAAATCTTGCAAGGTAACTAAGCCATAAGGAGAGCACTGTGTTCACCGATACACTTTCAGGTAGCGTCAGCCGTGTGTGCTTACAAAACAAGTAAATGGATATGAAAGGACTTGAATCCGTATCTCTGTCCTCTGTCTTCTTATACTTCCTGCCCACTTGGTGACTTTATTTAGCCACATTCAGTGAGTAAGTTATCCCTGAAGACCACAAGTATCCTTCGTCTGGGCCTGTTGTCGACAGAAAAGTGTACTTGGTACTTTGCACACCACCATGTTTGAGGTACATCGGCGTGATCACTGCTGATAGGTGCAGGGACAAATATAAAGGAACACCTATTTCTGGACAGGAGCAGTTGGGAACAAAGAGTGTTTTGTGGAGTGAAGTGTTTATTTCAGGGTCCAAACTTCCCTCTTTAGTTGGTTATTACTTCTTTACATTCCTGAACATTATAAATGCAATGATTTTAAAAGCGCAGATGCATATTATTACAGCAGTTCATTTGTTGAGGTGAGAGGAAATGAGAAGGAAGTTGCTGCACCCCTAAATCTATTCCTGAGTACTGCTGAAAACAAACAAAAAGAATTCACGGTGGCTAGAGAGGGCTATTTTCTACTGACTCTCTCTGGGGACCATAACAGAATCTATTTGTTTCTTTGTTTCTCAGTTTCACTTGTATAGGGTACCTGTCCCCGCCCCTTCAGCTTGTAGGTTGTCTGTGTCCTTGGATCACAAGTGAGTCTCCAGTAAGTGAGCACGTATGTGGTCTTGAATTTTCATCATTTCTTCTAAACCTGTTTGTTTTGATTTCAGCACTCAAAGCCTGTACTTTTATTCTGATATTTGAGAGCTGTGCTCTTACAGCACTTTGAATTTTTTTTGTTTTCCTTAATGTACAATCACATGCAGAACATTATGTTTTCTAGCCTAATCTCTTCACCAAGTCTCCCCCAAATCCCAGTTACAGTCGCTGTCCATCAGCATGTACAAAGATTCTAAAGAATCACTACATGTCTTCTCTGTGTTGTACAGCCCTACCCATGACCCCACACCCTACACATTATACATGCTAATCCTAAAGCCCCCATTCATTTCCCCCGCCCTTATTACTCCCTTCCCACAAACCCTACCCAGTCCCTTTCTCTTTGGAAACTGTTAGTCCACTCTCGGGTTCTGTGATACTGCTGCTGTCTTTTCCTTCAGTTTTTCTTTGTTATCATTCTCCACACATGAGTGAATTCATTTGGTGCATGTATTTCTCCGCCTGGCCTGTTTGACTGAGCATAATAGAATCTAGCTCCATCCACGTTATTGCAAATGATAGGATTTGTTTTCTTCTTATGGCTGCTTATTGCACTTTTTAAACTGAATTTCATTCCTCTTTTTTGTTTGTAGTTTCGCTATGTGCTTTCACCATTGCTCTCCTGGTTATGAGCAGTAGCTTTGTGTTAATCGATATGTACCTATATCTATCTATCTGTCTGTACATCTATTTATCAATCAATCATCTTTTCGTCTGCCCATCTGTCCTTGTGAACAGAACAGTTAACCATATATCCTATATCACTTTCCTACACTCTGCTTCCAATAATCCTGCAAAGTATCCAGGCTGTAGAGAGAGCACTGGGTTCACCGAGACACGTGCAGGTCGAGTCGGCCGCGTGTACCTACAAAACCAGGAAATGGTTGTGCCTGGACTTGAACCTGTGTCTCTATCCTCTGTCCTCTTTCATCTCCTTCTCACTTGCTGTCTGTATTTAGCCACATTCATTGACTAAGTGCTCCCTGAAGACCTCAAGTATCATTCCTCTGGGCCTGTTGTCGACAGAAAAGTAAACTTCTTGCTTTGCTCACCACCATGTTTGAAGGACATCAGCGTGATCACCGCCGATAGGTCGGAGGGTCAAATAAAAAGGAACACCAATTTCTAGAAAGGAGCAGTTGGGAGCTAAGAGTGTATTGTTTAGTGACGTGTTTATTTGAGTGTCCAAACTTCCCTCTTTAGTTGGTTATTAGATCTTCACATTCGTGAACATCATAAAACCCACAGATTTCAAACGCCCAGATCCTTATTATTACAGCAACTCTGTTGTTGAGGTGAGAGAAAATGAGAAGTATGTTGCTGCACCACTAAATCTATGGCTGGGAACTGATGAAACCAACCAAAAGAATTCACGGTGGCCAGATAGGGATAGTTTCTGCTGACTGTCTCTGGAGACTCAAACAGAGTCCATTTGTTTGATTGTTTGTTTTTCAGTTTCATTCGTGTACGGTACTTGTCCACACACCTTCGGCTTGTAGTTTGTCTGTGTCCTTGTATCTCAAGTGAGTCTCCTGTTGGTAAGCACGTAGGTGTCTTGAGTTTTCATCCCTTCTTTTAACCCTGTGTCTTTTGTTTGCAGCACTCAGTGCCTGACCTTTTATTCTGATGATTCAGAGCTGTGCACTTATTGCACTTAAAGAATTTTTTATATCATTAATCTACAATCACTTGAAGAACATTATGTTTACTATGCTCCCCCTTCACCAAGTCCCCGCGAAAAACCTCTTCAGTTGCTGTTTATCTGCGTAGTTGGATGCTGTAGACCCCTTCACCATGTCCCTCCCAACAGACCCCGTTACATTCGCTGTCCTTCATTGAGTAGTAAGATGCTATATGATCTCTACTACTCTTCTCTGTGTTGTACAGTACTCCCCATGCACACCCAACCCCACGCATTATACATGCTAATCCTAATGCCCACATTATTTTTCCCCACACTTATCCCTACCTTCAGACCCACCCTTCCGAGTCCTTTTCCCTTTGAAAACTTTTAGTCAACTCTCGAGTTCTGTGGGTGTGCTGCAGTTCTTTCCTTCTGTTTTTCTTTTTTGTTATACTAGACACATGAGTGAAATCACTTGGTAATTGTCTTTCTCTGCCTGGCCTATTTCTCTGAACATACTACCATTTAGCTCCATTAACGTCATTGCAAATGGTAGTATTTGTTTTCTTCTTAAGTCTGCTTACTGCACTTTTTAAACCGGATTTTATTCTTCCATTTTGTTTGTAGTTTAGCTATGTTATTCACCATTCAACACCTGGTTATGAACAATAGCTTTGTGTCAATCGATATGTATCTGTATCTATCTATCGAACGGTCTGTCTATCTATGTATCTATGTATGTATGTATCTATGTATGTATGTATGTATCTATCAATCTTCCTATCATCTATCTATGATGTCTATCATCTATCAATCTATGTACCTATCTATCTAACTTTCTTCTGTCGTGTGTCTACCTATCTATCTATGATCAATCATCTTTTTGTCTGCCCATCTATCCTTATGTGCAGAATAGTTTAAAACATAGCCTATGTCTCCACCATACATTATGCTTCCAGAAATCTTGCAAGGTACCTAAGCCACAAGGAGAGCACTGTGTTCACCCATACACTTTCATGTAGTGTCAGCCCTGTGTGCTTAAAAATCCTGTAAATGGAAGTGAAAGGTCTTGAACCTGTATCTCTGTCCCCTGTCATCTTATATTCCTACTCGATGGTGACTTTATTTAGCCACATTCAGTGAGTAAGTGCTCCCTGAAGACTTCAAGTATCATTCCTCTGGGCCTGTTGTCGACAGAAGTGTAAACTTGTTGCTTTGCTCACCACCATGTTTGAAGGACATCAGCGTAATCATCGCCGATAGGACAGAGGGTCAATTAAAAAGGAACACCAATTTCTAGACAGGAGCAGTTGGGAGCTAAGAGTGTATTGTGGAGTGACGTGTTTAATTGAGTACCCAATCATCCCTCTTTAGGTGGTTATTAGCTCTTCACATTCGTGAACATCATAAAACCCACTGATTTCAAAGTCCCAGATGCTTATTATTACGGCAACTCAGTTGTTGAGGTGAAAGAAAATGAGAAGTACGTTGCTGCACCACCAAATCTATGGCTGGGAACTGCTGAAACCAAACAAAAAGAATTCACGATGGCCAGATAGGGCTATTTTCTACTGACTCTCTCTGGGGATTCAGACAGATTTCATTTGTTTGTTTGTTTCTCAGTTTCACTTATATAGGGTAATTGCCCCACACCTTTGGCTTGTAGTTTGTCTGTGTCCTTGGATTTCAAGTGAGTCTCCTGTACAAAAGCACGTAGGTGTCTTAAATTTTCATCCCTTCTTTTAACCCTGTATCTTTTGTTTGCAGCACTCAGAGCCTGAACTTTTATTCTGATGATTCAGAGCTGTGCCCTTATTGCACTTAAAAATTTTTTTTTGTTATCATTAATCTACAATCACGTGAAGAAAGTTATGTTTACTATGCTCCCCCTTCACCAAGTCCCTCCCAAAAACCTCTTACAGTAACTGTCCATCAGCGTAGTTGGATGCTGTAGACCACTTCACCATGTACCCCCCCACAGACACCGTTACAGTCGCTGTCCATCAGCATTTAGTAACATGCTATATAATCAATACTAGTCTTTTCTATGTTGTACAGCAATACCCATGCCCACTCCGAAACCACGCAATACACATGCTAATCCTAATTCCCCCATTCTTTCTCCTCACACTTATCCCTTACTTCAGACCCACCCTGCCCAGTCCTTTTCCCTTTGGTAACTTTTAGTCAACTCTCGGTTTCTGTGAGTCGGCTGCTGTTTTCTCCTTCAGTTTCTCTTTGTGTTGAAATCATTTGTTAGTTGTGTTTCTCCGCCTGGCCTATTTCTCTGAACATACTACCGTCTAGCTCCATCCACGTCATTGCAAATGGTAGTATTTTTTTCTTCTTAAGGTTGCTTACTGCACTCTTTAAACTGGATTTCATTCTTCCTTTTTGTTTGTAGTTTAGCTATGTTATTGACCAATCAACTCCTGGTTATGAACAATAGCTTTGTGTCACTCGATATGTATCTGTATCTATCTATCTAATGGTCTGTCTATCTATGTATCTATGAATGTATGTATCAATGTACCTAAGTATGTATGTATCTATGTATCTATGAATGTATCTATCTATCTATCTATCTATCTATCTATCTATCTATCTATCTATCTATCTATCTATCCATCTATCTATCTATCTATCTATCTATCTTCCTATCATCTATCTATGATGTCTATCATCTATAAATCTATGTACCTATCTATCCTTCATCTGTCGTCTGTTTACCTATCTTTCTATGAATCAATCATCTTTCTGTCTGCCCATCTATCCTTATGTACAGAACAGTGTACAACATAGCGTATGCCTCTTCCCAACATTATGCTTCCAGAAATCTTGCAAGGTAACTAAGCCATAAGGAGAGCACTGTGTTCACCGATACACTTTCAGGTAGCGTCAGCCGTGTGTGCTTACAAAACAAGTAAATGGATATGAAAGGACTTGAATCCGTATCTCTGTCCTCTGTCTTCTTATACTTCCTGCCCACTTGGTGACTTTATTTAGCCACATTCAGTGAGTAAGTTATCCCTGAAGACCACAAGTATCCTTCGTCTGGGCCTGTTGTCGACAGAAAAGTGTACTTGGTACTTTGCACACCACCATGTTTGAGGTACATCGGCGTGATCACTGCTGATAGGTGCAGGGACAAATATAAAGGAACACCTATTTCTGGACAGGAGCAGTTGGGAACAAAGAGTGTTTTGTGGAGTGAAGTGTTTATTTCAGGGTCCAAACTTCCCTCTTTAGTTGGTTATTACTTCTTTACATTCCTGAACATTATAAATGCAATGATTTTAAAAGCGCAGATGCATATTATTACAGCAGTTCATTTGTTGAGGTGAGAGGAAATGAGAAGGAAGTTGCTGCACCCCTAAATCTATTCCTGAGTACTGCTGAAAACAAACAAAAAGAATTCACGGTGGCTAGAGAGGGCTATTTTCTACTGACTCTCTCTGGGGACCATAACAGAATCTATTTGTTTCTTTGTTTCTCAGTTTCACTTGTATAGGGTACCTGTCCCCGCCCCTTCAGCTTGTAGGTTGTCTGTGTCCTTGGATCACAAGTGAGTCTCCAGTAAGTGAGCACGTATGTGGTCTTGAATTTTCATCATTTCTTCTAAACCTGTTTGTTTTGATTTCAGCACTCAAAGCCTGTACTTTTATTCTGATATTTGAGAGCTGTGCTCTTACAGCACTTTGAATTTTTTTTGTTTTCCTTAATGTACAATCACATGCAGAACATTATGTTTTCTAGCCTAATCTCTTCACCAAGTCTCCCCCAAATCCCAGTTACAGTCGCTGTCCATCAGCATGTACAAAGATTCTAAAGAATCACTACATGTCTTCTCTGTGTTGTACAGCCCTACCCATGACCCCACACCCTACACATTATACATGCTAATCCTAAAGCCCCCATTCATTTCCCCCGCCCTTATTACTCCCTTCCCACAAACCCTACCCAGTCCCTTTCTCTTTGGAAACTGTTAGTCCACTCTCGGGTTCTGTGATACTGCTGCTGTCTTTTCCTTCAGTTTTTCTTTGTTATCATTCTCCACACATGAGTGAATTCATTTGGTGCATGTATTTCTCCGCCTGGCCTGTTTGACTGAGCATAATAGAATCTAGCTCCATCCACGTTATTGCAAATGATAGGATTTGTTTTCTTCTTATGGCTGCTTATTGCACTTTTTAAACTGAATTTCATTCCTCTTTTTTGTTTGTAGTTTCGCTATGTGCTTTCACCATTGCTCTCCTGGTTATGAGCAGTAGCTTTGTGTTAATCGATATGTACCTATATCTATCTATCTGTCTGTACATCTATTTATCAATCAATCATCTTTTCGTCTGCCCATCTGTCCTTGTGAACAGAACAGTTAACCATATATCCTATATCACTTTCCTACACTCTGCTTCCAATAATCCTGCAAAGTATCCAGGCTGTAGAGAGAGCACTGGGTTCACCGAGACACGTGCAGGTCGAGTCGGCCGCGTGTACCTACAAAACCAGGAAATGGTTGTGCCTGGACTTGAACCTGTGTCTCTATCCTCTGTCCTCTTTCATCTCCTTCTCACTTGCTGTCTGTATTTAGCCACATTCATTGACTAAGTGCTCCCTGAAGACCTCAAGTATCATTCCTCTGGGCCTGTTGTCGACAGAAAAGTAAACTTCTTGCTTTGCTCACCACCATGTTTGAAGGACATCAGCGTGATCACCGCCGATAGGTCGGAGGGTCAAATAAAAAGGAACACCAATTTCTAGAAAGGAGCAGTTGGGAGCTAAGAGTGTATTGTTTAGTGACGTGTTTATTTGAGTGTCCAAACTTCCCTCTTTAGTTGGTTATTAGATCTTCACATTCGTGAACATCATAAAACCCACAGATTTCAAACGCCCAGATCCTTATTATTACAGCAACTCTGTTGTTGAGGTGAGAGAAAATGAGAAGTATGTTGCTGCACCACTAAATCTATGGCTGGGAACTGATGAAACCAACCAAAAGAATTCACGGTGGCCAGATAGGGATAGTTTCTGCTGACTGTCTCTGGAGACTCAAACAGAGTCCATTTGTTTGATTGTTTGTTTTTCAGTTTCATTCGTGTACGGTACTTGTCCACACACCTTCGGCTTGTAGTTTGTCTGTGTCCTTGTATCTCAAGTGAGTCTCCTGTTGGTAAGCACGTAGGTGTCTTGAGTTTTCATCCCTTCTTTTAACCCTGTGTCTTTTGTTTGCAGCACTCAGTGCCTGACCTTTTATTCTGATGATTCAGAGCTGTGCACTTATTGCACTTAAAGAATTTTTTATATCATTAATCTACAATCACTTGAAGAACATTATGTTTACTATGCTCCCCCTTCACCAAGTCCCCGCGAAAAACCTCTTCAGTTGCTGTTTATCTGCGTAGTTGGATGCTGTAGACCCCTTCACCATGTCCCTCCCAACAGACCCCGTTACATTCGCTGTCCTTCATTGAGTAGTAAGATGCTATATGATCTCTACTACTCTTCTCTGTGTTGTACAGTACTCCCCATGCACACCCAACCCCACGCATTATACATGCTAATCCTAATGCCCACATTATTTTTCCCCACACTTATCCCTACCTTCAGACCCACCCTTCCGAGTCCTTTTCCCTTTGAAAACTTTTAGTCAACTCTCGAGTTCTGTGGGTGTGCTGCAGTTCTTTCCTTCTGTTTTTCTTTTTTGTTATACTAGACACATGAGTGAAATCACTTGGTAATTGTCTTTCTCTGCCTGGCCTATTTCTCTGAACATACTACCATTTAGCTCCATTAACGTCATTGCAAATGGTAGTATTTGTTTTCTTCTTAAGTCTGCTTACTGCACTTTTTAAACCGGATTTTATTCTTCCATTTTGTTTGTAGTTTAGCTATGTTATTCACCATTCAACACCTGGTTATGAACAATAGCTTTGTGTCAATCGATATGTATCTGTATCTATCTATCGAACGGTCTGTCTATCTATGTATCTATGTATGTATGTATCTATGTATGTATGTATCTATCTATCAATCTTCCTATCATCTATCTATGATGTCTATCATCTATCAATCTATGTACCTATCTATCTAACTTTCTTCTGTCGTGTGTCTACCTATCTATCTATGATCAATCATCTTTTTGTCTGCCCATCTATCCTTATGTGCAGAATAGTTTAAAACATAGCCTATGTCTCCACCATACATTATGCTTCCAGAAATCTTGCAAGGTACCTAAGCCACAAGGAGAGCACTGTGTTCACCCATACACTTTCATGTAGTGTCAGCCCTGTGTGCTTAAAAATCCTGTAAATGGAAGTGAAAGGTCTTGAACCTGTATCTCTGTCCCCTGTCATCTTATATTCCTACTCGATGGTGACTTTATTTAGCCACATTCAGTGAGTAAGTGCTCCCTGAAGACTTCAAGTATCATTCCTCTGGGCCTGTTGTCGACAGAAGTGTAAACTTGTTGCTTTGCTCACCACCATGTTTGAAGGACATCAGCGTAATCACCGCCGATAGGACAGAGGGTCAATTAAAAAGGAACACCAATTTCTAGACAGGAGCAGTTGGGAGCTAAGAGTGTATTGTGGAGTGACGTGTTTAATTGAGTACCCAATCATCCCTCTTTAGGTGGTTATTAGCTCTTCACATTCGTGAACATCATAAAACCCACTGATTTCAAAGTCCCAGATGCTTATTATTACGGCAACTCAGTTGTTGAGGTGAAAGAAAATGAGAAGTACGTTGCTGCACCACCAAATCTATGGCTGGGAACTGCTGAAACCAAACAAAAAGAATTCACGATGGCCAGATAGGGCTATTTTCTACTGACTCTCTCTGGGGATTCAGACAGATTTCATTTGTTTGTTTGTTTCTCAGTTTCACTTATATAGGGTAATTGCCCCACACCTTTGGCTTGTAGTTTGTCTGTGTCCTTGGATTTCAAGTGAGTCTCCTGTACAAAAGCACGTAGGTGTCTTAAATTTTCATCCCTTCTTTTAACCCTGTATCTTTTGTTTGCAGCACTCAGAGCCTGAACTTTTATTCTGATGATTCAGAGCTGTGCCCTTATTGCACTTAAAAATTTTTTTTTGTTATCATTAATCTACAATCACGTGAAGAAAGTTATGTTTACTATGCTCCCCCTTCACCAAGTCCCTCCCAAAAACCTCTTACAGTAACTGTCCATCAGCGTAGTTGGATGCTGTAGACCACTTCACCATGTACCCCCCCACAGACACCGTTACAGTCGCTGTCCATCAGCATTTAGTAACATGCTATATAATCAATACTAGTCTTTTCTATGTTGTACAGCAATACCCATGCCCACTCCGAAACCACGCAATACACATGCTAATCCTAATTCCCCCATTCTTTCTCCTCACACTTATCCCTTACTTCAGACCCACCCTGCCCAGTCCTTTTCCCTTTGGTAACTTTTAGTCAACTCTCGGTTTCTGTGAGTCGGCTGCTGTTTTCTCCTTCAGTTTCTCTTTGTGTTGAAATCATTTGTTAGTTGTGTTTCTCCGCCTGGCCTATTTCTCTGAACATACTACCGTCTAGCTCCATCCACGTCATTGCAAATGGTAGTATTTTTTTCTTCTTAAGGTTGCTTACTGCACTCTTTAAACTGGATTTCATTCTTCCTTTTTGTTTGTAGTTTAGCTATGTTATTGACCAATCAACTCCTGGTTATGAACAATAGCTTTGTGTCACTCGATATGTATCTGTATCTATCTATCTAATGGTCTGTCTATCTATGTATCTATGAATGTATGTATCAATGTACCTAAGTATGTATGTATCTATGTATCTATGAATGTATCTATCTATCTATCTATCTATCTATCTATCTATCTATCTATCTATCTATCTATCCATCTATCTATCTATCTATCTATCTATCTTCCTATCATCTATCTATGATGTCTATCATCTATAAATCTATGTACCTATCTATCCTTCATCTGTCGTCTGTTTACCTATCTTTCTATGAATCAATCATCTTTCTGTCTGCCCATCTATCCTTATGTACAGAACAGTGTACAACATAGCGTATGCCTCTTCCCAACATTATGCTTCCAGAAATCTTGCAAGGTAACTAAGCCATAAGGAGAGCACTGTGTTCACCGATACACTTTCAGGTAGCGTCAGCCGTGTGTGCTTACAAAACAAGTAAATGGATATGAAAGGACTTGAATCCGTATCTCTGTCCTCTGTCTTCTTATACTTCCTGCCCACTTGGTGACTTTATTTAGCCACATTCAGTGAGTAAGTTATCCCTGAAGACCACAAGTATCCTTCGTCTGGGCCTGTTGTCGACAGAAAAGTGTACTTGGTACTTTGCACACCACCATGTTTGAGGTACATCGGCGTGATCACTGCTGATAGGTGCAGGGACAAATATAAAGGAACACCTATTTCTGGACAGGAGCAGTTGGGAACAAAGAGTGTTTTGTGGAGTGAAGTGTTTATTTCAGGGTCCAAACTTCCCTCTTTAGTTGGTTATTACTTCTTTACATTCCTGAACATTATAAATGCAATGATTTTAAAAGCGCAGATGCATATTATTACAGCAGTTCATTTGTTGAGGTGAGAGGAAATGAGAAGGAAGTTGCTGCACCCCTAAATCTATTCCTGAGTACTGCTGAAAACAAACAAAAAGAATTCACGGTGGCTAGAGAGGGCTATTTTCTACTGACTCTCTCTGGGGACCATAACAGAATCTATTTGTTTCTTTGTTTCTCAGTTTCACTTGTATAGGGTACCTGTCCCCGCCCCTTCAGCTTGTAGGTTGTCTGTGTCCTTGGATCACAAGTGAGTCTCCAGTAAGTGAGCACGTATGTGGTCTTGAATTTTCATCATTTCTTCTAAACCTGTTTGTTTTGATTTCAGCACTCAAAGCCTGTACTTTTATTCTGATATTTGAGAGCTGTGCTCTTACAGCACTTTGAATTTTTTTTGTTTTCCTTAATGTACAATCACATGCAGAACATTATGTTTTCTAGCCTAATCTCTTCACCAAGTCTCCCCCAAATCCCAGTTACAGTCGCTGTCCATCAGCATGTACAAAGATTCTAAAGAATCACTACATGTCTTCTCTGTGTTGTACAGCCCTACCCATGACCCCACACCCTACACATTATACATGCTAATCCTAAAGCCCCCATTCATTTCCCCCGCCCTTATTACTCCCTTCCCACAAACCCTACCCAGTCCCTTTCTCTTTGGAAACTGTTAGTCCACTCTCGGGTTCTGTGATACTGCTGCTGTCTTTTCCTTCAGTTTTTCTTTGTTATCATTCTCCACACATGAGTGAATTCATTTGGTGCATGTATTTCTCCGCCTGGCCTGTTTGACTGAGCATAATAGAATCTAGCTCCATCCACGTTATTGCAAATGATAGGATTTGTTTTCTTCTTATGGCTGCTTATTGCACTTTTTAAACTGAATTTCATTCCTCTTTTTTGTTTGTAGTTTCGCTATGTGCTTTCACCATTGCTCTCCTGGTTATGAGCAGTAGCTTTGTGTTAATCGATATGTACCTATATCTATCTATCTGTCTGTACATCTATTTATCAATCAATCATCTTTTCGTCTGCCCATCTGTCCTTGTGAACAGAACAGTTAACCATATATCCTATATCACTTTCCTACACTCTGCTTCCAATAATCCTGCAAAGTATCCAGGCTGTAGAGAGAGCACTGGGTTCACCGAGACACGTGCAGGTCGAGTCGGCCGCGTGTACCTACAAAACCAGGAAATGGTTGTGCCTGGACTTGAACCTGTGTCTCTATCCTCTGTCCTCTTTCATCTCCTTCTCACTTGCTGTCTGTATTTAGCCACATTCATTGACTAAGTGCTCCCTGAAGACCTCAAGTATCATTCCTCTGGGCCTGTTGTCGACAGAAAAGTAAACTTCTTGCTTTGCTCACCACCATGTTTGAAGGACATCAGCGTGATCACCGCCGATAGGTCGGAGGGTCAAATAAAAAGGAACACCAATTTCTAGAAAGGAGCAGTTGGGAGCTAAGAGTGTATTGTTTAGTGACGTGTTTATTTGAGTGTCCAAACTTCCCTCTTTAGTTGGTTATTAGATCTTCACATTCGTGAACATCATAAAACCCACAGATTTCAAACGCCCAGATCCTTATTATTACAGCAACTCTGTTGTTGAGGTGAGAGAAAATGAGAAGTATGTTGCTGCACCACTAAATCTATGGCTGGGAACTGATGAAACCAACCAAAAGAATTCACGGTGGCCAGATAGGGATAGTTTCTGCTGACTGTCTCTGGAGACTCAAACAGAGTCCATTTGTTTGATTGTTTGTTTTTCAGTTTCATTCGTGTACGGTACTTGTCCACACACCTTCGGCTTGTAGTTTGTCTGTGTCCTTGTATCTCAAGTGAGTCTCCTGTTGGTAAGCACGTAGGTGTCTTGAGTTTTCATCCCTTCTTTTAACCCTGTGTCTTTTGTTTGCAGCACTCAGTGCCTGACCTTTTATTCTGATGATTCAGAGCTGTGCACTTATTGCACTTAAAGAATTTTTTATATCATTAATCTACAATCACTTGAAGAACATTATGTTTACTATGCTCCCCCTTCACCAAGTCCCCGCGAAAAACCTCTTCAGTTGCTGTTTATCTGCGTAGTTGGATGCTGTAGACCCCTTCACCATGTCCCTCCCAACAGACCCCATTACATTCGCTGTCCTTCATTGAGTAGTAAGATGCTATATGATCTCTACTACTCTTCTCTGTGTTGTACAGTACTCCCCATGCACACCCAACCCCACGCATTATACATGCTAATCCTAATGCCCACATTATTTTTCCCCACACTTATCCCTACCTTCAGACCCACCCTTCCGAGTCCTTTTCCCTTTGAAAACTTTTAGTCAACTCTCGAGTTCTGTGGGTGTGCTGCAGTTCTTTCCTTCTGTTTTTCTTTTTTGTTATACTAGACACATGAGTGAAATCACTTGGTAATTGTCTTTCTCTGCCTGGCCTATTTCTCTGAACATACTACCATTTAGCTCCATTAACGTCATTGCAAATGGTAGTATTTGTTTTCTTCTTAAGTCTGCTTACTGCACTTTTTAAACCGGATTTTATTCTTCCATTTTGTTTGTAGTTTAGCTATGTTATTCACCATTCAACACCTGGTTATGAACAATAGCTTTGTGTCAATCGATATGTATCTGTATCTATCTATCGAACGGTCTGTCTATCTATGTATCTATGTATGTATGTATCTATGTATGTATGTATCTATCTATCAATCTTCCTATCATCTATCTATGATGTCTATCATCTATCAATCTATGTACCTATCTATCTAACTTTCTTCTGTCGTGTGTCTACCTATCTATCTATGATCAATCATCTTTTTGTCTGCCCATCTATCCTTATGTGCAGAATAGTTTAAAACATAGCCTATGTCTCCACCATACATTATGCTTCCAGAAATCTTGCAAGGTACCTAAGCCACAAGGAGAGCACTGTGTTCACCCATACACTTTCATGTAGTGTCAGCCCTGTGTGCTTAAAAATCCTGTAAATGGAAGTGAAAGGTCTTGAACCTGTATCTCTGTCCCCTGTCATCTTATATTCCTACTCGATGGTGACTTTATTTAGCCACATTCAGTGAGTAAGTGCTCCCTGAAGACTTCAAGTATCATTCCTCTGGGCCTGTTGTCGACAGAAGTGTAAACTTGTTGCTTTGCTCACCACCATGTTTGAAGGACATCAGCGTAATCACCGCCGATAGGACAGAGGGTCAATTAAAAAGGAACACCAATTTCTAGACAGGAGCAGTTGGGAGCTAAGAGTGTATTGTGGAGTGACGTGTTTATTTGAGTACCCAATCATCCCTCTTTAGGTGGTTATTAGCTCTTCACATTCGTGAACATCATAAAACCCACTGATTTCAAAGTCCCAGATGCTTATTATTACGGCAACTCAGTTGTTGAGGTGAAAGAAAATGAGAAGTACGTTGCTGCACCACCAAATCTATGGCTGGGAACTGCTGAAACCAAACAAAAAGAATTCACGATGGCCAGATAGGGCTATTTTCTACTGACTCTCTCTGGGGATTCAGACAGATTTCATTTGTTTGTTTGTTTCTCAGTTTCACTTATATAGGGTAATTGCCCCACACCTTTGGCTTGTAGTTTGTCTGTGTCCTTGGATTTCAAGTGAGTCTCCTGTACAAAAGCACGTAGGTGTCTTAAATTTTCATCCCTTCTTTTAACCCTGTATCTTTTGTTTGCAGCACTCAGAGCCTGAACTTTTATTCTGATGATTCAGAGCTGTGCCCTTATTGCACTTAAAAATTTTTTTTTGTTATCATTAATCTACAATCACGTGAAGAAAGTTATGTTTACTATGCTCCCCCTTCACCAAGTCCCTCCCAAAAACCTCTTACAGTAACTGTCCATCAGCGTAGTTGGATGCTGTAGACCACTTCACCATGTACCCCCCCACAGACACCGTTACAGTCGCTGTCCATCAGCATTTAGTAACATGCTATATAATCAATACTAGTCTTTTCTATGTTGTACAGCAATACCCATGCCCACTCCGAAACCACGCAATACACATGCTAATCCTAATTCCCCCATTCTTTCTCCTCACACTTATCCCTTACTTCAGACCCACCCTGCCCAGTCCTTTTCCCTTTGGTAACTTTTAGTCAACTCTCGGTTTCTGTGAGTCGGCTGCTGTTTTCTCCTTCAGTTTCTCTTTGTGTTGAAATCATTTGTTAGTTGTGTTTCTCCGCCTGGCCTATTTCTCTGAACATACTACCGTCTAGCTCCATCCACGTCATTGCAAATGGTAGTATTTTTTTCTTCTTAAGGTTGCTTACTGCACTCTTTAAACTGGATTTCATTCTTCCTTTTTGTTTGTAGTTTAGCTATGTTATTCACCAATCAACTCCTGGTTATGAACAATAGCTTTGTGTCACTCGATATGTATCTGTATCTATCTATCTAATGGTCTGTCTATCTATGTATCTATGAATGTATGTATCAATGTACCTAAGTATGTATGTATCTATGTATCTATGAATGTATCTATCTATCTATCTATCTATCTATCTATCTATCTATCTATCTATCTATCCATCTATCTATCTATCTATCTATCTATCTTCCTATCATCTATCTATGATGTCTATCATCTATAAATCTATGTACCTATCTATCCTTCATCTGTCGTCTGTTTACCTATCTTTCTATGAATCAATCATCTTTCTGTCTGCCCATCTATCCTTATGTACAGAACAGTGTACAACATAGCGTATGCCTCTTCCCAACATTATGCTTCCAGAAATCTTGCAAGGTAACTAAGCCATAAGGAGAGCACTGTGTTCACCGATACACTTTCAGGTAGCGTCAGCCGTGTGTGCTTACAAAACAAGTAAATGGATATGAAAGGACTTGAATCCGTATCTCTGTCCTCTGTCTTCTTATACTTCCTGCCCACTTGGTGACTTTATTTAGCCACATTCAGTGAGTAAGTTATCCCTGAAGACCACAAGTATCCTTCGTCTGGGCCTGTTGTCGACAGAAAAGTGTACTTGGTACTTTGCACACCACCATGTTTGAGGTACATCGGCGTGATCACTGCTGATAGGTGCAGGGACAAATATAAAGGAACACCTATTTCTGGACAGGAGCAGTTGGGAACAAAGAGTGTTTTGTGGAGTGAAGTGTTTATTTCAGGGTCCAAACTTCCCTCTTTAGTTGGTTATTACTTCTTTACATTCCTGAACATTATAAATGCAATGATTTTAAAAGCGCAGATGCATATTATTACAGCAGTTCATTTGTTGAGGTGAGAGGAAATGAGAAGGAAGTTGCTGCACCCCTAAATCTATTCCTGAGTACTGCTGAAAACAAACAAAAAGAATTCACGGTGGCTAGAGAGGGCTATTTTCTACTGACTCTCTCTGGGGACCATAACAGAATCTATTTGTTTCTTTGTTTCTCAGTTTCACTTGTATAGGGTACCTGTCCCCGCCCCTTCAGCTTGTAGGTTGTCTGTGTCCTTGGATCACAAGTGAGTCTCCAGTAAGTGAGCACGTATGTGGTCTTGAATTTTCATCATTTCTTCTAAACCTGTTTGTTTTGATTTCAGCACTCAAAGCCTGTACTTTTATTCTGATATTTGAGAGCTGTGCTCTTACAGCACTTTGAATTTTTTTTGTTTTCCTTAATGTACAATCACATGCAGAACATTATGTTTTCTAGCCTAATCTCTTCACCAAGTCTCCCCCAAATCCCAGTTACAGTCGCTGTCCATCAGCATGTACAAAGATTCTAAAGAATCACTACATGTCTTCTCTGTGTTGTACAGCCCTACCCATGACCCCACACCCTACACATTATACATGCTAATCCTAAAGCCCCCATTCATTTCCCCCGCCCTTATTACTCCCTTCCCACAAACCCTACCCAGTCCCTTTCTCTTTGGAAACTGTTAGTCCACTCTCGGGTTCTGTGATACTGCTGCTGTCTTTTCCTTCAGTTTTTCTTTGTTATCATTCTCCACACATGAGTGAATTCATTTGGTGCATGTATTTCTCCGCCTGGCCTGTTTGACTGAGCATAATAGAATCTAGCTCCATCCACGTTATTGCAAATGATAGGATTTGTTTTCTTCTTATGGCTGCTTATTGCACTTTTTAAACTGAATTTCATTCCTCTTTTTTGTTTGTAGTTTCGCTATGTGCTTTCACCATTGCTCTCCTGGTTATGAGCAGTAGCTTTGTGTTAATCGATATGTACCTATATCTATCTATCTGTCTGTACATCTATTTATCAATCAATCATCTTTTCGTCTGCCCATCTGTCCTTGTGAACAGAACAGTTAACCATATATCCTATATCACTTTCCTACACTCTGCTTCCAATAATCCTGCAAAGTATCCAGGCTGTAGAGAGAGCACTGGGTTCACCGAGACACGTGCAGGTCGAGTCGGCCGCGTGTACCTACAAAACCAGGAAATGGTTGTGCCTGGACTTGAACCTGTGTCTCTATCCTCTGTCCTCTTTCATCTCCTTCTCACTTGCTGTCTGTATTTAGCCACATTCATTGACTAAGTGCTCCCTGAAGACCTCAAGTATCATTCCTCTGGGCCTGTTGTCGACAGAAAAGTAAACTTCTTGCTTTGCTCACCACCATGTTTGAAGGACATCAGCGTGATCACCGCCGATAGGTCGGAGGGTCAAATAAAAAGGAACACCAATTTCTAGAAAGGAGCAGTTGGGAGCTAAGAGTGTATTGTTTAGTGACGTGTTTATTTGAGTGTCCAAACTTCCCTCTTTAGTTGGTTATTAGATCTTCACATTCGTGAACATCATAAAACCCACAGATTTCAAACGCCCAGATCCTTATTATTACAGCAACTCTGTTGTTGAGGTGAGAGAAAATGAGAAGTATGTTGCTGCACCACTAAATCTATGGCTGGGAACTGATGAAACCAACCAAAAGAATTCACGGTGGCCAGATAGGGATAGTTTCTGCTGACTGTCTCTGGAGACTCAAACAGAGTCCATTTGTTTGATTGTTTGTTTTTCAGTTTCATTCGTGTACGGTACTTGTCCACACACCTTCGGCTTGTAGTTTGTCTGTGTCCTTGTATCTCAAGTGAGTCTCCTGTTGGTAAGCACGTAGGTGTCTTGAGTTTTCATCCCTTCTTTTAACCCTGTGTCTTTTGTTTGCAGCACTCAGTGCCTGACCTTTTATTCTGATGATTCAGAGCTGTGCACTTATTGCACTTAAAGAATTTTTTATATCATTAATCTACAATCACTTGAAGAACATTATGTTTACTATGCTCCCCCTTCACCAAGTCCCCGCGAAAAACCTCTTCAGTTGCTGTTTATCTGCGTAGTTGGATGCTGTAGACCCCTTCACCATGTCCCTCCCAACAGACCCCGTTACATTCGCTGTCCTTCATTGAGTAGTAAGATGCTATATGATCTCTACTACTCTTCTCTGTGTTGTACAGTACTCCCCATGCACACCCAACCCCACGCATTATACATGCTAATCCTAATGCCCACATTATTTTTCCCCACACTTATCCCTACCTTCAGACCCACCCTTCCGAGTCCTTTTCCCTTTGAAAACTTTTAGTCAACTCTCGAGTTCTGTGGGTGTGCTGCAGTTCTTTCCTTCTGTTTTTCTTTTTTGTTATACTAGACACATGAGTGAAATCACTTGGTAATTGTCTTTCTCTGCCTGGCCTATTTCTCTGAACATACTACCATTTAGCTCCATTAACGTCATTGCAAATGGTAGTATTTGTTTTCTTCTTAAGTCTGCTTACTGCACTTTTTAAACCGGATTTTATTCTTCCATTTTGTTTGTAGTTTAGCTATGTTATTCACCATTCAACACCTGGTTATGAACAATAGCTTTGTGTCAATCGATATGTATCTGTATCTATCTATCGAACGGTCTGTCTATCTATGTATCTATGTATGTATGTATCTATGTATGTATGTATCTATCTATCAATCTTCCTATCATCTATCTATGATGTCTATCATCTATCAATCTATGTACCTATCTATCTAACTTTCTTCTGTCGTGTGTCTACCTATCTATCTATGATCAATCATCTTTTTGTCTGCCCATCTATCCTTATGTGCAGAATAGTTTAAAACATAGCCTATGTCTCCACCATACATTATGCTTCCAGAAATCTTGCAAGGTACCTAAGCCACAAGGAGAGCACTGTGTTCACCCATACACTTTCATGTAGTGTCAGCCCTGTGTGCTTAAAAATCCTGTAAATGGAAGTGAAAGGTCTTGAACCTGTATCTCTGTCCCCTGTCATCTTATATTCCTACTCGATGGTGACTTTATTTAGCCACATTCAGTGAGTAAGTGCTCCCTGAAGACTTCAAGTATCATTCCTCTGGGCCTGTTGTCGACAGAAGTGTAAACTTGTTGCTTTGCTCACCACCATGTTTGAAGGACATCAGCGTAATCACCGCCGATAGGACAGAGGGTCAATTAAAAAGGAACACCAATTTCTAGACAGGAGCAGTTGGGAGCTAAGAGTGTATTGTGGAGTGACGTGTTTAATTGAGTACCCAATCATCCCTCTTTAGGTGGTTATTAGCTCTTCACATTCGTGAACATCATAAAACCCACTGATTTCAAAGTCCCAGATGCTTATTATTACGGCAACTCAGTTGTTGAGGTGAAAGAAAATGAGAAGTACGTTGCTGCACCACCAAATCTATGGCTGGGAACTGCTGAAACCAAACAAAAAGAATTCACGATGGCCAGATAGGGCTATTTTCTACTGACTCTCTCTGGGGATTCAGACAGATTTCATTTGTTTGTTTGTTTCTCAGTTTCACTTATATAGGGTAATTGCCCCACACCTTTGGCTTGTAGTTTGTCTGTGTCCTTGGATTTCAAGTGAGTCTCCTGTACAAAAGCACGTAGGTGTCTTAAATTTTCATCCCTTCTTTTAACCCTGTATCTTTTGTTTGCAGCACTCAGAGCCTGAACTTTTATTCTGATGATTCAGAGCTGTGCCCTTATTGCACTTAAAAATTTTTTTTTGTTATCATTAATCTACAATCACGTGAAGAAAGTTATGTTTACTATGCTCCCCCTTCACCAAGTCCCTCCCAAAAACCTCTTACAGTAACTGTCCATCAGCGTAGTTGGATGCTGTAGACCACTTCACCATGTACCCCCCCACAGACACCGTTACAGTCGCTGTCCATCAGCATTTAGTAACATGCTATATAATCAATACTAGTCTTTTCTATGTTGTACAGCAATACCCATGCCCACTCCGAAACCACGCAATACACATGCTAATCCTAATTCCCCCATTCTTTCTCCTCACACTTATCCCTTACTTCAGACCCACCCTGCCCAGTCCTTTTCCCTTTGGTAACTTTTAGTCAACTCTCGGTTTCTGTGAGTCGGCTGCTGTTTTCTCCTTCAGTTTCTCTTTGTGTTGAAATCATTTGTTAGTTGTGTTTCTCCGCCTGGCCTATTTCTCTGAACATACTACCGTCTAGCTCCATCCACGTCATTGCAAATGGTAGTATTTTTTTCTTCTTAAGGTTGCTTACTGCACTCTTTAAACTGGATTTCATTCTTCCTTTTTGTTTGTAGTTTAGCTATGTTATTCACCAATCAACTCCTGGTTATGAACAATAGCTTTGTGTCACTCGATATGTATCTGTATCTATCTATCTAATGGTCTGTCTATCTATGTATCTATGAATGTATGTATCAATGTACCTAAGTATGTATGTATCTATGTATCTATGAATGTATCTATCTATCTATCTATCTATCTATCTATCTATCTATCCATCTATCTATCTATCTATCTATCTATCTATCTATCTATCTATCTATCTTCCTATCATCTATCTATGATGTCTATCATCTATAAATCTATGTACCTATCTATCCTTCATCTGTCGTCTGTTTACCTATCTTTCTATGAATCAATCATCTTTCTGTCTGCCCATCTATCCTTATGTACAGAACAGTGTACAACATAGCGTATGCCTCTTCCCAACATTATGCTTCCAGAAATCTTGCAAGGTAACTAAGCCATAAGGAGAGCACTGTGTTCACCGATACACTTTCAGGTAGCGTCAGCCGTGTGTGCTTACAAAACAAGTAAATGGATATGAAAGGACTTGAATCCGTATCTCTGTCCTCTGTCTTCTTATACTTCCTGCCCACTTGGTGACTTTATTTAGCCACATTCAGTGAGTAAGTTATCCCTGAAGACCACAAGTATCCTTCGTCTGGGCCTGTTGTCGACAGAAAAGTGTACTTGGTACTTTGCACACCACCATGTTTGAGGTACATCGGCGTGATCACTGCTGATAGGTGCAGGGACAAATATAAAGGAACACCTATTTCTGGACAGGAGCAGTTGGGAACAAAGAGTGTTTTGTGGAGTGAAGTGTTTATTTCAGGGTCCAAACTTCCCTCTTTAGTTGGTTATTACTTCTTTACATTCCTGAACATTATAAATGCAATGATTTTAAAAGCGCAGATGCATATTATTACAGCAGTTCATTTGTTGAGGTGAGAGGAAATGAGAAGGAAGTTGCTGCACCCCTAAATCTATTCCTGAGTACTGCTGAAAACAAACAAAAAGAATTCACGGTGGCTAGAGAGGGCTATTTTCTACTGACTCTCTCTGGGGACCATAACAGAATCTATTTGTTTCTTTGTTTCTCAGTTTCACTTGTATAGGGTACCTGTCCCCGCCCCTTCAGCTTGTAGGTTGTCTGTGTCCTTGGATCACAAGTGAGTCTCCAGTAAGTGAGCACGTATGTGGTCTTGAATTTTCATCATTTCTTCTAAACCTGTTTGTTTTGATTTCAGCACTCAAAGCCTGTACTTTTATTCTGATATTTGAGAGCTGTGCTCTTACAGCACTTTGAATTTTTTTTGTTTTCCTTAATGTACAATCACATGCAGAACATTATGTTTTCTAGCCTAATCTCTTCACCAAGTCTCCCCCAAATCCCAGTTACAGTCGCTGTCCATCAGCATGTACAAAGATTCTAAAGAATCACTACATGTCTTCTCTGTGTTGTACAGCCCTACCCATGACCCCACACCCTACACATTATACATGCTAATCCTAAAGCCCCCATTCATTTCCCCCGCCCTTATTACTCCCTTCCCACAAACCCTACCCAGTCCCTTTCTCTTTGGAAACTGTTAGTCCACTCTCGGGTTCTGTGATTCTGCTGCTGTCTTTTCCTTCAGTTTTTCTTTGTTATCATTCTCCACACATGAGTGAATTCATTTGGTGCATGTATTTCTCCGCCTGGCCTGTTTGACTGAGCATAATAGAATCTAGCTCCATCCACGTTATTGCAAATGATAGGATTTGTTTTCTTCTTATGGCTGCTTATTGCACTTTTTAAACTGAATTTCATTCCTCTTTTTTGTTTGTAGTTTCGCTATGTGCTTTCACCATTGCTCTCCTGGTTATGAGCAGTAGCTTTGTGTTAATCGATATGTACCTATATCTATCTATCTGTCTGTACATCTATTTATCAATCAATCATCTTTTCGTCTGCCCATCTGTCCTTGTGAACAGAACAGTTAACCATATATCCTATATCACTTTCCTACACTCTGCTTCCAATAATCCTGCAAAGTATCCAGGCTGTAGAGAGAGCACTGGGTTCACCGAGACACGTGCAGGTCGAGTCGGCCGCGTGTACCTACAAAACCAGGAAATGGTTGTGCCTGGACTTGAACCTGTGTCTCTATCCTCTGTCCTCTTTCATCTCCTTCTCACTTGCTGTCTGTATTTAGCCACATTCATTGACTAAGTGCTCCCTGAAGACCTCAAGTATCATTCCTCTGGGCCTGTTGTCGACAGAAAAGTAAACTTCTTGCTTTGCTCACCACCATGTTTGAAGGACATCAGCGTGATCACCGCCGATAGGTCGGAGGGTCAAATAAAAAGGAACACCAATTTCTAGAAAGGAGCAGTTGGGAGCTAAGAGTGTATTGTTTAGTGACGTGTTTATTTGAGTGTCCAAACTTCCCTCTTTAGTTGGTTATTAGATCTTCACATTCGTGAACATCATAAAACCCACAGATTTCAAACGCCCAGATCCTTATTATTACAGCAACTCTGTTGTTGAGGTGAGAGAAAATGAGAAGTATGTTGCTGCACCACTAAATCTATGGCTGGGAACTGATGAAACCAACCAAAAGAATTCACGGTGGCCAGATAGGGATAGTTTCTGCTGACTGTCTCTGGAGACTCAAACAGAATCCATTTGTTTGATTGTTTGTTTTTCAGTTTCATTCGTGTACGGTACTTGTCCACACACCTTCGGCTTGTAGTTTGTCTGTGTCCTTGTATCTCAAGTGAGTCTCCTGTTGGTAAGCACGTAGGTGTCTTGAGTTTTCATCCCTTCTTTTAACCCTGTGTCTTTTGTTTGCAGCACTCAGTGCCTGACCTTTTATTCTGATGATTCAGAGCTGTGCACTTATTGCACTTAAAGAATTTTTTATATCATTAATCTACAATCACTTGAAGAACATTATGTTTACTATGCTCCCCCTTCACCAAGTCCCCGCGAAAAACCTCTTCAGTTGCTGTTTATCTGCGTAGTTGGATGCTGTAGACCCCTTCACCATGTCCCTCCCAACAGACCCCGTTACATTCGCTGTCCTTCATTGAGTAGTAAGATGCTATATGATCTCTACTACTCTTCTCTGTGTTGTACAGTACTCCCCATGCACACCCAACCCCACGCATTATACATGCTAATCCTAATGCCCACATTATTTTTCCCCACACTTATCCCTACCTTCAGACCCACCCTTCCGAGTCCTTTTCCCTTTGAAAACTTTTAGTCAACTCTCGAGTTCTGTGGGTGTGCTGCAGTTCTTTCCTTCTGTTTTTCTTTTTTGTTATACTAGACACATGAGTGAAATCACTTGGTAATTGTCTTTCTCTGCCTGGCCTATTTCTCTGAACATACTACCATTTAGCTCCATTAACGTCATTGCAAATGGTAGTATTTGTTTTCTTCTTAAGTCTGCTTACTGCACTTTTTAAACCGGATTTTATTCTTCCATTTTGTTTGTAGTTTAGCTATGTTATTCACCATTCAACACCTGGTTATGAACAATAGCTTTGTGTCAATCGATATGTATCTGTATCTATCTATCGAACGGTCTGTCTATCTATGTATCTATGTATGTATGTATCTATGTATGTATGTATCTATCTATCAATCTTCCTATCATCTATCTATGATGTCTATCATCTATCAATCTATGTACCTATCTATCTAACTTTCTTCTGTCGTGTGTCTACCTATCTATCTATGATCAATCATCTTTTTGTCTGCCCATCTATCCTTATGTGCAGAATAGTTTAAAACATAGCCTATGTCTCCACCATACATTATGCTTCCAGAAATCTTGCAAGGTACCTAAGCCACAAGGAGAGCACTGTGTTCACCCATACACTTTCATGTAGTGTCAGCCCTGTGTGCTTAAAAATCCTGTAAATGGAAGTGAAAGGTCTTGAACCTGTATCTCTGTCCCCTGTCATCTTATATTCCTACTCGATGGTGACTTTATTTAGCCACATTCAGTGAGTAAGTGCTCCCTGAAGACTTCAAGTATCATTCCTCTGGGCCTGTTGTCGACAGAAGTGTAAACTTGTTGCTTTGCTCACCACCATGTTTGAAGGACATCAGCGTAATCATCGCCGATAGGACAGAGGGTCAATTAAAAAGGAACACCAATTTCTAGACAGGAGCAGTTGGGAGCTAAGAGTGTATTGTGGAGTGACGTGTTTAATTGAGTACCCAATCATCCCTCTTTAGGTGGTTATTAGCTCTTCACATTCGTGAACATCATAAAACCCACTGATTTCAAAGTCCCAGATGCTTATTATTACGGCAACTCAGTTGTTGAGGTGAAAGAAAATGAGAAGTACGTTGCTGCACCACCAAATCTATGGCTGGGAACTGCTGAAACCAAACAAAAAGAATTCACGATGGCCAGATAGGGCTATTTTCTACTGACTCTCTCTGGGGATTCAGACAGATTTCATTTGTTTGTTTGTTTCTCAGTTTCACTTATATAGGGTAATTGCCCCACACCTTTGGCTTGTAGTTTGTCTGTGTCCTTGGATTTCAAGTGAGTCTCCTGTACAAAAGCACGTAGGTGTCTTAAATTTTCATCCCTTCTTTTAACCCTGTATCTTTTGTTTGCAGCACTCAGAGCCTGAACTTTTATTCTGATGATTCAGAGCTGTGCCCTTATTGCACTTAAAAATTTTTTTTTGTTATCATTAATCTACAATCACGTGAAGAAAGTTATGTTTACTATGCTCCCCCTTCACCAAGTCCCTCCCAAAAACCTCTTACAGTAACTGTCCATCAGCGTAGTTGGATGCTGTAGACCACTTCACCATGTACCCCCCCACAGACACCGTTACAGTCGCTGTCCATCAGCATTTAGTAACATGCTATATAATCAATACTAGTCTTTTCTATGTTGTACAGCAATACCCATGCCCACTCCGAAACCACGCAATACACATGCTAATCCTAATTCCCCCATTCTTTCTCCTCACACTTATCCCTTACTTCAGACCCACCCTGCCCAGTCCTTTTCCCTTTGGTAACTTTTAGTCAACTCTCGGTTTCTGTGAGTCGGCTGCTGTTTTCTCCTTCAGTTTCTCTTTGTGTTGAAATCATTTGTTAGTTGTGTTTCTCCGCCTGGCCTATTTCTCTGAACATACTACCGTCTAGCTCCATCCACGTCATTGCAAATGGTAGTATTTTTTTCTTCTTAAGGTTGCTTACTGCACTCTTTAAACTGGATTTCATTCTTCCTTTTTGTTTGTAGTTTAGCTATGTTATTGACCAATCAACTCCTGGTTATGAACAATAGCTTTGTGTCACTCGATATGTATCTGTATCTATCTATCTAATGGTCTGTCTATCTATGTATCTATGAATGTATGTATCAATGTACCTAAGTATGTATGTATCTATGTATCTATGAATGTATCTATCTATCTATCTATCTATCTATCTATCTATCTATCTATCTATCCATCTATCTATCTATCTATCTATCTATCTTCCTATCATCTATCTATGATGTCTATCATCTATAAATCTATGTACCTATCTATCCTTCATCTGTCGTCTGTTTACCTATCTTTCTATGAATCAATCATCTTTCTGTCTGCCCATCTATCCTTATGTACAGAACAGTGTACAACATAGCGTATGCCTCTTCCCAACATTATGCTTCCAGAAATCTTGCAAGGTAACTAAGCCATAAGGAGAGCACTGTGTTCACCGATACACTTTCAGGTAGCGTCAGCCGTGTGTGCTTACAAAACAAGTAAATGGATATGAAAGGACTTGAATCCGTATCTCTGTCCTCTGTCTTCTTATACTTCCTGCCCACTTGGTGACTTTATTTAGCCACATTCAGTGAGTAAGTTATCCCTGAAGACCACAAGTATCCTTCGTCTGGGCCTGTTGTCGACAGAAAAGTGTACTTGGTACTTTGCACACCACCATGTTTGAGGTACATCGGCGTGATCACTGCTGATAGGTGCAGGGACAAATATAAAGGAACACCTATTTCTGGACAGGAGCAGTTGGGAACAAAGAGTGTTTTGTGGAGTGAAGTGTTTATTTCAGGGTCCAAACTTCCCTCTTTAGTTGGTTATTACTTCTTTACATTCCTGAACATTATAAATGCAATGATTTTAAAAGCGCAGATGCATATTATTACAGCAGTTCATTTGTTGAGGTGAGAGGAAATGAGAAGGAAGTTGCTGCACCCCTAAATCTATTCCTGAGTACTGCTGAAAACAAACAAAAAGAATTCACGGTGGCTAGAGAGGGCTATTTTCTACTGACTCTCTCTGGGGACCATAACAGAATCTATTTGTTTCTTTGTTTCTCAGTTTCACTTGTATAGGGTACCTGTCCCCGCCCCTTCAGCTTGTAGGTTGTCTGTGTCCTTGGATCACAAGTGAGTCTCCAGTAAGTGAGCACGTATGTGGTCTTGAATTTTCATCATTTCTTCTAAACCTGTTTGTTTTGATTTCAGCACTCAAAGCCTGTACTTTTATTCTGATATTTGAGAGCTGTGCTCTTACAGCACTTTGAATTTTTTTTGTTTTCCTTAATGTACAATCACATGCAGAACATTATGTTTTCTAGCCTAATCTCTTCACCAAGTCTCCCCCAAATCCCAGTTACAGTCGCTGTCCATCAGCATGTACAAAGATTCTAAAGAATCACTACATGTCTTCTCTGTGTTGTACAGCCCTACCCATGACCCCACACCCTACACATTATACATGCTAATCCTAAAGCCCCCATTCATTTCCCCCGCCCTTATTACTCCCTTCCCACAAACCCTACCCAGTCCCTTTCTCTTTGGAAACTGTTAGTCCACTCTCGGGTTCTGTGATACTGCTGCTGTCTTTTCCTTCAGTTTTTCTTTGTTATCATTCTCCACACATGAGTGAATTCATTTGGTGCATGTATTTCTCCGCCTGGCCTGTTTGACTGAGCATAATAGAATCTAGCTCCATCCACGTTATTGCAAATGATAGGATTTGTTTTCTTCTTATGGCTGCTTATTGCACTTTTTAAACTGAATTTCATTCCTCTTTTTTGTTTGTAGTTTCGCTATGTGCTTTCACCATTGCTCTCCTGGTTATGAGCAGTAGCTTTGTGTTAATCGATATGTACCTATATCTATCTATCTGTCTGTACATCTATTTATCAATCAATCATCTTTTCGTCTGCCCATCTGTCCTTGTGAACAGAACAGTTAACCATATATCCTATATCACTTTCCTACACTCTGCTTCCAATAATCCTGCAAAGTATCCAGGCTGTAGAGAGAGCACTGGGTTCACCGAGACACGTGCAGGTCGAGTCGGCCGCGTGTACCTACAAAACCAGGAAATGGTTGTGCCTGGACTTGAACCTGTGTCTCTATCCTCTGTCCTCTTTCATCTCCTTCTCACTTGCTGTCTGTATTTAGCCACATTCATTGACTAAGTGCTCCCTGAAGACCTCAAGTATCATTCCTCTGGGCCTGTTGTCGACAGAAAAGTAAACTTCTTGCTTTGCTCACCACCATGTTTGAAGGACATCAGCGTGATCACCGCCGATAGGTCGGAGGGTCAAATAAAAAGGAACACCAATTTCTAGAAAGGAGCAGTTGGGAGCTAAGAGTGTATTGTTTAGTGACGTGTTTATTTGAGTGTCCAAACTTCCCTCTTTAGTTGGTTATTAGATCTTCACATTCGTGAACATCATAAAACCCACAGATTTCAAACGCCCAGATCCTTATTATTACAGCAACTCTGTTGTTGAGGTGAGAGAAAATGAGAAGTATGTTGCTGCACCACTAAATCTATGGCTGGGAACTGATGAAACCAACCAAAAGAATTCACGGTGGCCAGATAGGGATAGTTTCTGCTGACTGTCTCTGGAGACTCAAACAGAGTCCATTTGTTTGATTGTTTGTTTTTCAGTTTCATTCGTGTACGGTACTTGTCCACACACCTTCGGCTTGTAGTTTGTCTGTGTCCTTGTATCTCAAGTGAGTCTCCTGTTGGTAAGCACGTAGGTGTCTTGAGTTTTCATCCCTTCTTTTAACCCTGTGTCTTTTGTTTGCAGCACTCAGTGCCTGACCTTTTATTCTGATGATTCAGAGCTGTGCACTTATTGCACTTAAAGAATTTTTTATATCATTAATCTACAATCACTTGAAGAACATTATGTTTACTATGCTCCCCCTTCACCAAGTCCCCGCGAAAAACCTCTTCAGTTGCTGTTTATCTGCGTAGTTGGATGCTGTAGACCCCTTCACCATGTCCCTCCCAACAGACCCCGTTACATTCGCTGTCCTTCATTGAGTAGTAAGATGCTATATGATCTCTACTACTCTTCTCTGTGTTGTACAGTACTCCCCATGCACACCCAACCCCACGCATTATACATGCTAATCCTAATGCCCACATTATTTTTCCCCACACTTATCCCTACCTTCAGACCCACCCTTCCGAGTCCTTTTCCCTTTGAAAACTTTTAGTCAACTCTCGAGTTCTGTGGGTGTGCTGCAGTTCTTTCCTTCTGTTTTTCTTTTTTGTTATACTAGACACATGAGTGAAATCACTTGGTAATTGTCTTTCTCTGCCTGGCCTATTTCTCTGAACATACTACCATTTAGCTCCATTAACGTCATTGCAAATGGTAGTATTTGTTTTCTTCTTAAGTCTGCTTACTGCACTTTTTAAACCGGATTTTATTCTTCCATTTTGTTTGTAGTTTAGCTATGTTATTCACCATTCAACACCTGGTTATGAACAATAGCTTTGTGTCAATCGATATGTATCTGTATCTATCTATCGAACGGTCTGTCTATCTATGTATCTATGTATGTATGTATCTATGTATGTATGTATCTATCTATCAATCTTCCTATCATCTATCTATGATGTCTATCATCTATCAATCTATGTACCTATCTATCTAACTTTCTTCTGTCGTGTGTCTACCTATCTATCTATGATCAATCATCTTTTTGTCTGCCCATCTATCCTTATGTGCAGAATAGTTTAAAACATAGCCTATGTCTCCACCATACATTATGCTTCCAGAAATCTTGCAAGGTACCTAAGCCACAAGGAGAGCACTGTGTTCACCCATACACTTTCATGTAGTGTCAGCCCTGTGTGCTTAAAAATCCTGTAAATGGAAGTGAAAGGTCTTGAACCTGTATCTCTGTCCCCTGTCATCTTATATTCCTACTCGATGGTGACTTTATTTAGCCACATTCAGTGAGTAAGTGCTCCCTGAAGACTTCAAGTATCATTCCTCTGGGCCTGTTGTCGACAGAAGTGTAAACTTGTTGCTTTGCTCACCACCATGTTTGAAGGACATCAGCGTAATCATCGCCGATAGGACAGAGGGTCAATTAAAAAGGAACACCAATTTCTAGACAGGAGCAGTTGGGAGCTAAGAGTGTATTGTGGAGTGACGTGTTTAATTGAGTACCCAATCATCCCTCTTTAGGTGGTTATTAGCTCTTCACATTCGTGAACATCATAAAACCCACTGATTTCAAAGTCCCAGATGCTTATTATTACGGCAACTCAGTTGTTGAGGTGAAAGAAAATGAGAAGTACGTTGCTGCACCACCAAATCTATGGCTGGGAACTGCTGAAACCAAACAAAAAGAATTCACGATGGCCAGATAGGGCTATTTTCTACTGACTCTCTCTGGGGATTCAGACAGATTTCATTTGTTTGTTTGTTTCTCAGTTTCACTTATATAGGGTAATTGCCCCACACCTTTGGCTTGTAGTTTGTCTGTGTCCTTGGATTTCAAGTGAGTCTCCTGTACAAAAGCACGTAGGTGTCTTAAATTTTCATCCCTTCTTTTAACCCTGTATCTTTTGTTTGCAGCACTCAGAGCCTGAACTTTTATTCTGATGATTCAGAGCTGTGCCCTTATTGCACTTAAAAATTTTTTTTTGTTATCATTAATCTACAATCACGTGAAGAAAGTTATGTTTACTATGCTCCCCCTTCACCAAGTCCCTCCCAAAAACCTCTTACAGTAACTGTCCATCAGCGTAGTTGGATGCTGTAGACCACTTCACCATGTACCCCCCCACAGACACCGTTACAGTCGCTGTCCATCAGCATTTAGTAACATGCTATATAATCAATACTAGTCTTTTCTATGTTGTACAGCAATACCCATGCCCACTCCGAAACCACGCAATACACATGCTAATCCTAATTCCCCCATTCTTTCTCCTCACACTTATCCCTTACTTCAGACCCACCCTGCCCAGTCCTTTTCCCTTTGGTAACTTTTAGTCAACTCTCGGTTTCTGTGAGTCGGCTGCTGTTTTCTCCTTCAGTTTCTCTTTGTGTTGAAATCATTTGTTAGTTGTGTTTCTCCGCCTGGCCTATTTCTCTGAACATACTACCGTCTAGCTCCATCCACGTCATTGCAAATGGTAGTATTTTTTTCTTCTTAAGGTTGCTTACTGCACTCTTTAAACTGGATTTCATTCTTCCTTTTTGTTTGTAGTTTAGCTATGTTATTGACCAATCAACTCCTGGTTATGAACAATAGCTTTGTGTCACTCGATATGTATCTGTATCTATCTATCTAATGGTCTGTCTATCTATGTATCTATGAATGTATGTATCAATGTACCTAAGTATGTATGTATCTATGTATCTATGAATGTATCTATCTATCTATCTATCTATCTATCTATCTATCTATCTATCTATCTATCTATCCATCTATCTATCTATCTATCTATCTATCTTCCTATCATCTATCTATGATGTCTATCATCTATAAATCTATGTACCTATCTATCCTTCATCTGTCGTCTGTTTACCTATCTTTCTATGAATCAATCATCTTTCTGTCTGCCCATCTATCCTTATGTACAGAACAGTGTACAACATAGCGTATGCCTCTTCCCAACATTATGCTTCCAGAAATCTTGCAAGGTAACTAAGCCATAAGGAGAGCACTGTGTTCACCGATACACTTTCAGGTAGCGTCAGCCGTGTGTGCTTACAAAACAAGTAAATGGATATGAAAGGACTTGAATCCGTATCTCTGTCCTCTGTCTTCTTATACTTCCTGCCCACTTGGTGACTTTATTTAGCCACATTCAGTGAGTAAGTTATCCCTGAAGACCACAAGTATCCTTCGTCTGGGCCTGTTGTCGACAGAAAAGTGTACTTGGTACTTTGCACACCACCATGTTTGAGGTACATCGGCGTGATCACTGCTGATAGGTGCAGGGACAAATATAAAGGAACACCTATTTCTGGACAGGAGCAGTTGGGAACAAAGAGTGTTTTGTGGAGTGAAGTGTTTATTTCAGGGTCCAAACTTCCCTCTTTAGTTGGTTATTACTTCTTTACATTCCTGAACATTATAAATGCAATGATTTTAAAAGCGCAGATGCATATTATTACAGCAGTTCATTTGTTGAGGTGAGAGGAAATGAGAAGGAAGTTGCTGCACCCCTAAATCTATTCCTGAGTACTGCTGAAAACAAACAAAAAGAATTCACGGTGGCTAGAGAGGGCTATTTTCTACTGACTCTCTCTAGGGACCATAACAGAATCTATTTGTTTCTTTGTTTCTCAGTTTCACTTGTATAGGGTACCTGTCCCCGCCCCTTCAGCTTGTAGGTTGTCTGTGTCCTTGGATCACAAGTGAGTCTCCAGTAAGTGAGCACGTATGTGGTCTTGAATTTTCATCATTTCTTCTAAACCTGTTTGTTTTGATTTCAGCACTCAAAGCCTGTACTTTTATTCTGATATTTGAGAGCTGTGCTCTTACAGCACTTTGAATTTTTTTTGTTTTCCTTAATGTACAATCACATGCAGAACATTATGTTTTCTAGCCTAATCTCTTCACCAAGTCTCCCCCAAATCCCAGTTACAGTCGCTGTCCATCAGCATGTACAAAGATTCTAAAGAATCACTACATGTCTTCTCTGTGTTGTACAGCCCTACCCATGACCCCACACCCTACACATTATACATGCTAATCCTAAAGCCCCCATTCATTTCCCCCGCCCTTATTACTCCCTTCCCACAAACCCTACCCAGTCCCTTTCTCTTTGGAAACTGTTAGTCCACTCTCGGGTTCTGTGATACTGCTGCTGTCTTTTCCTTCAGTTTTTCTTTGTTATCATTCTCCACACATGAGTGAATTCATTTGGTGCATGTATTTCTCCGCCTGGCCTGTTTGACTGAGCATAATAGAATCTAGCTCCATCCACGTTATTGCAAATGATAGGATTTGTTTTCTTCTTATGGCTGCTTATTGCACTTTTTAAACTGAATTTCATTCCTCTTTTTTGTTTGTAGTTTCGCTATGTGCTTTCACCATTGCTCTCCTGGTTATGAGCAGTAGCTTTGTGTTAATCGATATGTACCTATATCTATCTATCTGTCTGTACATCTATTTATCAATCAATCATCTTTTCGTCTGCCCATCTGTCCTTGTGAACAGAACAGTTAACCATATATCCTATATCACTTTCCTACACTCTGCTTCCAATAATCCTGCAAAGTATCCAGGCTGTAGAGAGAGCACTGGGTTCACCGAGACACGTGCAGGTCGAGTCGGCCGCGTGTACCTACAAAACCAGGAAATGGTTGTGCCTGGACTTGAACCTGTGTCTCTATCCTCTGTCCTCTTTCATCTCCTTCTCACTTGCTGTCTGTATTTAGCCACATTCATTGACTAAGTGCTCCCTGAAGACCTCAAGTATCATTCCTCTGGGCCTGTTGTCGACAGAAAAGTAAACTTCTTGCTTTGCTCACCACCATGTTTGAAGGACATCAGCGTGATCACCGCCGATAGGTCGGAGGGTCAAATAAAAAGGAACACCAATTTCTAGAAAGGAGCAGTTGGGAGCTAAGAGTGTATTGTTTAGTGACGTGTTTATTTGAGTGTCCAAACTTCCCTCTTTAGTTGGTTATTAGATCTTCACATTCGTGAACATCATAAAACCCACAGATTTCAAACGCCCAGATCCTTATTATTACAGCAACTCTGTTGTTGAGGTGAGAGAAAATGAGAAGTATGTTGCTGCACCACTAAATCTATGGCTGGGAACTGATGAAACCAACCAAAAGAATTCACGGTGGCCAGATAGGGATAGTTTCTGCTGACTGTCTCTGGAGACTCAAACAGAGTCCATTTGTTTGATTGTTTGTTTTTCAGTTTCATTCGTGTACGGTACTTGTCCACACACCTTCGGCTTGTAGTTTGTCTGTGTCCTTGTATCTCAAGTGAGTCTCCTGTTGGTAAGCACGTAGGTGTCTTGAGTTTTCATCCCTTCTTTTAACCCTGTGTCTTTTGTTTGCAGCACTCAGTGCCTGACCTTTTATTCTGATGATTCAGAGCTGTGCACTTATTGCACTTAAAGAATTTTTTATATCATTAATCTACAATCACTTGAAGAACATTATGTTTACTATGCTCCCCCTTCACCAAGTCCCCGCGAAAAACCTCTTCAGTTGCTGTTTATCTGCGTAGTTGGATGCTGTAGACCCCTTCACCATGTCCCTCCCAACAGACCCCGTTACATTCGCTGTCCTTCATTGAGTAGTAAGATGCTATATGATCTCTACTACTCTTCTCTGTGTTGTACAGTACTCCCCATGCACACCCAACCCCACGCATTATACATGCTAATCCTAATGCCCACATTATTTTTCCCCACACTTATCCCTACCTTCAGACCCACCCTTCCGAGTCCTTTTCCCTTTGAAAACTTTTAGTCAACTCTCGAGTTCTGTGGGTGTGCTGCAGTTCTTTCCTTCTGTTTTTCTTTTTTGTTATACTAGACACATGAGTGAAATCACTTGGTAATTGTCTTTCTCTGCCTGGCCTATTTCTCTGAACATACTACCATTTAGCTCCATTAACGTCATTGCAAATGGTAGTATTTGTTTTCTTCTTAAGTCTGCTTACTGCACTTTTTAAACCGGATTTTATTCTTCCATTTTGTTTGTAGTTTAGCTATGTTATTCACCATTCAACACCTGGTTATGAACAATAGCTTTGTGTCAATCGATATGTATCTGTATCTATCTATCGAACGGTCTGTCTATCTATGTATCTATGTATGTATGTATCTATGTATGTATGTATCTATCTATCAATCTTCCTATCATCTATCTATGATGTCTATCATCTATCAATCTATGTACCTATCTATCTAACTTTCTTCTGTCGTGTGTCTACCTATCTATCTATGATCAATCATCTTTTTGTCTGCCCATCTATCCTTATGTGCAGAATAGTTTAAAACATAGCCTATGTCTCCACCATACATTATGCTTCCAGAAATCTTGCAAGGTACCTAAGCCACAAGGAGAGCACTGTGTTCACCCATACACTTTCATGTAGTGTCAGCCCTGTGTGCTTAAAAATCCTGTAAATGGAAGTGAAAGGTCTTGAACCTGTATCTCTGTCCCCTGTCATCTTATATTCCTACTCGATGGTGACTTTATTTAGCCACATTCAGTGAGTAAGTGCTCCCTGAAGACTTCAAGTATCATTCCTCTGGGCCTGTTGTCGACAGAAGTGTAAACTTGTTGCTTTGCTCACCACCATGTTTGAAGGACATCAGCGTAATCACCGCCGATAGGACAGAGGGTCAATTAAAAAGGAACACCAATTTCTAGACAGGAGCAGTTGGGAGCTAAGAGTGTATTGTGGAGTGACGTGTTTAATTGAGTACCCAATCATCCCTCTTTAGGTGGTTATTAGCTCTTCACATTCGTGAACATCATAAAACCCACTGATTTCAAAGTCCCAGATGCTTATTATTACGGCAACTCAGTTGTTGAGGTGAAAGAAAATGAGAAGTACGTTGCTGCACCACCAAATCTATGGCTGGGAACTGCTGAAACCAAACAAAAAGAATTCACGATGGCCAGATAGGGCTATTTTCTACTGACTCTCTCTGGGGATTCAGACAGATTTCATTTGTTTGTTTGTTTCTCAGTTTCACTTATATAGGGTAATTGCCCCACACCTTTGGCTTGTAGTTTGTCTGTGTCCTTGGATTTCAAGTGAGTCTCCTGTACAAAAGCACGTAGGTGTCTTAAATTTTCATCCCTTCTTTTAACCCTGTATCTTTTGTTTGCAGCACTCAGAGCCTGAACTTTTATTCTGATGATTCAGAGCTGTGCCCTTATTGCACTTAAAAATTTTTTTTTGTTATCATTAATCTACAATCACGTGAAGAAAGTTATGTTTACTATGCTCCCCCTTCACCAAGTCCCTCCCAAAAACCTCTTACAGTAACTGTCCATCAGCGTAGTTGGATGCTGTAGACCACTTCACCATGTACCCCCCCACAGACACCGTTACAGTCGCTGTCCATCAGCATTTAGTAACATGCTATATAATCAATACTAGTCTTTTCTATGTTGTACAGCAATACCCATGCCCACTCCGAAACCACGCAATACACATGCTAATCCTAATTCCCCCATTCTTTCTCCTCACACTTATCCCTTACTTCAGACCCACCCTGCCCAGTCCTTTTCCCTTTGGTAACTTTTAGTCAACTCTCGGTTTCTGTGAGTCGGCTGCTGTTTTCTCCTTCAGTTTCTCTTTGTGTTGAAATCATTTGTTAGTTGTGTTTCTCCGCCTGGCCTATTTCTCTGAACATACTACCGTCTAGCTCCATCCACGTCATTGCAAATGGTAGTATTTTTTTCTTCTTAAGGTTGCTTACTGCACTCTTTAAACTGGATTTCATTCTTCCTTTTTGTTTGTAGTTTAGCTATGTTATTCACCAATCAACTCCTGGTTATGAACAATAGCTTTGTGTCACTCGATATGTATCTGTATCTATCTATCTAATGGTCTGTCTATCTATGTATCTATGAATGTATGTATCAATGTACCTAAGTATGTATGTATCTATGTATCTATGAATGTATCTATCTATCTATCTATCTATCTATCTATCTATCTATCTATCTATCTATCTATCTATCCATCTATCTATCTATCTATCTATCTATCTTCCTATCATCTATCTATGATGTCTATCATCTATAAATCTATGTACCTATCTATCCTTCATCTGTCGTCTGTTTACCTATCTTTCTATGAATCAATCATCTTTCTGTCTGCCCATCTATCCTTATGTACAGAACAGTGTACAACATAGCGTATGCCTCTTCCCAACATTATGCTTCCAGAAATCTTGCAAGGTAACTAAGCCATAAGGAGAGCACTGTGTTCACCGATACACTTTCAGGTAGCGTCAGCCGTGTGTGCTTACAAAACAAGTAAATGGATATGAAAGGACTTGAATCCGTATCTCTGTCCTCTGTCTTCTTATACTTCCTGCCCACTTGGTGACTTTATTTAGCCACATTCAGTGAGTAAGTTATCCCTGAAGACCACAAGTATCCTTCGTCTGGGCCTGTTGTCGACAGAAAAGTGTACTTGGTACTTTGCACACCACCATGTTTGAGGTACATCGGCGTGATCACTGCTGATAGGTGCAGGGACAAATATAAAGGAACACCTATTTCTGGACAGGAGCAGTTGGGAACAAAGAGTGTTTTGTGAAGTGAAGTGTTTATTTCAGGGTCCAAACTTCCCTCTTTAGTTGGTTATTACTTCTTTACATTCCTGAACATTATAAATGCAATGATTTTAAAAGCGCAGATGCATATTATTACAGCAGTTCATTTGTTGAGGTGAGAGGAAATGAGAAGGAAGTTGCTGCACCCCTAAATCTATTCCTGAGTACTGCTGAAAACAAACAAAAAGAATTCACGGTGGCTAGAGAGGGCTATTTTCTACTGACTCTCTCTGGGGACCATAACAGAATCTATTTGTTTCTTTGTTTCTCAGTTTCACTTGTATAGGGTACCTGTCCCCGCCCCTTCAGCTTGTAGGTTGTCTGTGTCCTTGGATCACAAGTGAGTCTCCAGTAAGTGAGCACGTATGTGGTCTTGAATTTTCATCATTTCTTCTAAACCTGTTTGTTTTGATTTCAGCACTCAAAGCCTGTACTTTTATTCTGATATTTGAGAGCTGTGCTCTTACAGCACTTTGAATTTTTTTTGTTTTCCTTAATGTACAATCACATGCAGAACATTATGTTTTCTAGCCTAATCTCTTCACCAAGTCTCCCCCAAATCCCAGTTACAGTCGCTGTCCATCAGCATGTACAAAGATTCTAAAGAATCACTACATGTCTTCTCTGTGTTGTACAGCCCTACCCATGACCCCACACCCTACACATTATACATGCTAATCCTAAAGCCCCCATTCATTTCCCCCGCCCTTATTACTCCCTTCCCACAAACCCTACCCAGTCCCTTTCTCTTTGGAAACTGTTAGTCCACTCTCGGGTTCTGTGATACTGCTGCTGTCTTTTCCTTCAGTTTTTCTTTGTTATCATTCTCCACACATGAGTGAATTCATTTGGTGCATGTATTTCTCCGCCTGGCCTGTTTGACTGAGCATAATAGAATCTAGCTCCATCCACGTTATTGCAAATGATAGGATTTGTTTTCTTCTTATGGCTGCTTATTGCACTTTTTAAACTGAATTTCATTCCTCTTTTTTGTTTGTAGTTTCGCTATGTGCTTTCACCATTGCTCTCCTGGTTATGAGCAGTAGCTTTGTGTTAATCGATATGTACCTATATCTATCTATCTGTCTGTACATCTATTTATCAATCAATCATCTTTTCGTCTGCCCATCTGTCCTTGTGAACAGAACAGTTAACCATATATCCTATATCACTTTCCTACACTCTGCTTCCAATAATCCTGCAAAGTATCCAGGCTGTAGAGAGAGCACTGGGTTCACCGAGACACGTGCAGGTCGAGTCGGCCGCGTGTACCTACAAAACCAGGAAATGGTTGTGCCTGGACTTGAACCTGTGTCTCTATCCTCTGTCCTCTTTCATCTCCTTCTCACTTGCTGTCTGTATTTAGCCACATTCATTGACTAAGTGCTCCCTGAAGACCTCAAGTATCATTCCTCTGGGCCTGTTGTCGACAGAAAAGTAAACTTCTTGCTTTGCTCACCACCATGTTTGAAGGACATCAGCGTGATCACCGCCGATAGGTCGGAGGGTCAAATAAAAAGGAACACCAATTTCTAGAAAGGAGCAGTTGGGAGCTAAGAGTGTATTGTTTAGTGACGTGTTTATTTGAGTGTCCAAACTTCCCTCTTTAGTTGGTTATTAGATCTTCACATTCGTGAACATCATAAAACCCACAGATTTCAAACGCCCAGATCCTTATTTTACAGCAACTCTGTTGTTGAGGTGAGAGAAAATGAGAAGTATGTTGCTGCACCACTAAATCTATGGCTGGGAACTGATGAAACCAACCAAAAGAATTCACGGTGGCCAGATAGGGATAGTTTCTGCTGACTGTCTCTGGAGACTCAAACAGAGTCCATTTGTTTGATTGTTTGTTTTTCAGTTTCATTCGTGTACGGTACTTGTCCACACACCTTCGGCTTGTAGTTTGTCTGTGTCCTTGTATCTCAAGTGAGTCTCCTGTTGGTAAGCACGTAGGTGTCTTGAGTTTTCATCCCTTCTTTTAACCCTGTGTCTTTTGTTTGCAGCACTCAGTGCCTGACCTTTTATTCTGATGATTCAGAGCTGTGCACTTATTGCACTTAAAGAATTTTTTATATCATTAATCTACAATCACTTGAAGAACATTATGTTTACTATGCTCCCCCTTCACCAAGTCCCCGCGAAAAACCTCTTCAGTTGCTGTTTATCTGCGTAGTTGGATGCTGTAGACCCCTTCACCATGTCCCTCCCAACAGACCCCGTTACATTCGCTGTCCTTCATTGAGTAGTAAGATGCTATATGATCTCTACTACTCTTCTCTGTGTTGTACAGTACTCCCCATGCACACCCAACCCCACGCATTATACATGCTAATCCTAATGCCCACATTATTTTTCCCCACACTTATCCCTACCTTCAGACCCACCCTTCCGAGTCCTTTTCCCTTTGAAAACTTTTAGTCAACTCTCGAGTTCTGTGGGTGTGCTGCAGTTCTTTCCTTCTGTTTTTCTTTTTTGTTATACTAGACACATGAGTGAAATCACTTGGTAATTGTCTTTCTCTGCCTGGCCTATTTCTCTGAACATACTACCATTTAGCTCCATTAACGTCATTGCAAATGGTAGTATTTGTTTTCTTCTTAAGTCTGCTTACTGCACTTTTTAAACCGGATTTTATTCTTCCATTTTGTTTGTAGTTTAGCTATGTTATTCACCATTCAACACCTGGTTATGAACAATAGCTTTGTGTCAATCGATATGTATCTGTATCTATCTATCGAACGGTCTGTCTATCTATGTATCTATGTATGTATGTATCTATGTATGTATGTATCTATCTATCAATCTTCCTATCATCTATCTATGATGTCTATCATCTATCAATCTATGTACCTATCTATCTAACTTTCTTCTGTCGTGTGTCTACCTATCTATCTATGATCAATCATCTTTTTGTCTGCCCATCTATCCTTATGTGCAGAATAGTTTAAAACATAGCCTATGTCTCCACCATACATTATGCTTCCAGAAATCTTGCAAGGTACCTAAGCCACAAGGAGAGCACTGTGTTCACCCATACACTTTCATGTAGTGTCAGCCCTGTGTGCTTAAAAATCCTGTAAATGGAAGTGAAAGGTCTTGAACCTGTATCTCTGTCCCCTGTCATCTTATATTCCTACTCGATGGTGACTTTATTTAGCCACATTCAGTGAGTAAGTGCTCCCTGAAGACTTCAAGTATCATTCCTCTGGGCCTGTTGTCGACAGAAGTGTAAACTTGTTGCTTTGCTCACCACCATGTTTGAAGGACATCAGCGTAATCACCGCCGATAGGACAGAGGGTCAATTAAAAAGGAACACCAATTTCTAGACAGGAGCAGTTGGGAGCTAAGAGTGTATTGTGGAGTGACGTGTTTAATTGAGTACCCAATCATCCCTCTTTAGGTGGTTATTAGCTCTTCACATTCGTGAACATCATAAAACCCACTGATTTCAAAGTCCCAGATGCTTATTATTACGGCAACTCAGTTGTTGAGGTGAAAGAAAATGAGAAGTACGTTGCTGCACCACCAAATCTATGGCTGGGAACTGCTGAAACCAAACAAAAAGAATTCACGATGGCCAGATAGGGCTATTTTCTACTGACTCTCTCTGGGGATTCAGACAGATTTCATTTGTTTGTTTGTTTCTCAGTTTCACTTATATAGGGTAATTGCCCCACACCTTTGGCTTGTAGTTTGTCTGTGTCCTTGGATTTCAAGTGAGTCTCCTGTACAAAAGCACGTAGGTGTCTTAAATTTTCATCCCTTCTTTTAACCCTGTATCTTTTGTTTGCAGCACTCAGAGCCTGAACTTTTATTCTGATGATTCAGAGCTGTGCCCTTATTGCACTTAAAAATTTTTTTTTGTTATCATTAATCTACAATCACGTGAAGAAAGTTATGTTTACTATGCTCCCCCTTCACCAAGTCCCTCCCAAAAACCTCTTACAGTAACTGTCCATCAGCGTAGTTGGATGCTGTAGACCACTTCACCATGTACCCCCCCACAGACACCGTTACAGTCGCTGTCCATCAGCATTTAGTAACATGCTATATAATCAATACTAGTCTTTTCTATGTTGTACAGCAATACCCATGCCCACTCCGAAACCACGCAATACACATGCTAATCCTAATTCCCCCATTCTTTCTCCTCACACTTATCCCTTACTTCAGACCCACCCTGCCCAGTCCTTTTCCCTTTGGTAACTTTTAGTCAACTCTCGGTTTCTGTGAGTCGGCTGCTGTTTTCTCCTTCAGTTTCTCTTTGTGTTGAAATCATTTGTTAGTTGTGTTTCTCCGCCTGGCCTATTTCTCTGAACATACTACCGTCTAGCTCCATCCACGTCATTGCAAATGGTAGTATTTTTTTCTTCTTAAGGTTGCTTACTGCACTCTTTAAACTGGATTTCATTCTTCCTTTTTGTTTGTAGTTTAGCTATGTTATTCACCAATCAACTCCTGGTTATGAACAATAGCTTTGTGTCACTCGATATGTATCTGTATCTATCTATCTAATGGTCTGTCTATCTATGTATCTATGAATGTATGTATCAATGTACCTAAGTATGTATGTATCTATGTATCTATGAATGTATCTATCTATCTATCTATCTATCTATCTATCTATCTATCTATCTATCTATCCATCTATCTATCTATCTATCTATCTATCTATCTATCTATCTATCTATCTATCTATCTATCTATCTTCCTATCATCTATCTATGATGTCTATCATCTATAAATCTATGTACCTATCTATCCTTCATCTGTCGTCTGTTTACCTATCTTTCTATGAATCAATCATCTTTCTGTCTGCCCATCTATCCTTATGTACAGAACAGTGTACAACATAGCGTATGCCTCTTCCCAACATTATGCTTCCAGAAATCTTGCAAGGTAACTAAGCCATAAGGAGAGCACTGTGTTCACCGATACACTTTCAGGTAGCGTCAGCCGTGTGTGCTTACAAAACAAGTAAATGGATATGAAAGGACTTGAATCCGTATCTCTGTCCTCTGTCTTCTTATACTTCCTGCCCACTTGGTGACTTTATTTAGCCACATTCAGTGAGTAAGTTATCCCTGAAGACCACAAGTATCCTTCGTCTGGGCCTGTTGTCGACAGAAAAGTGTACTTGGTACTTTGCACACCACCATGTTTGAGGTACATCGGCGTGATCACTGCTGATAGGTGCAGGGACAAATATAAAGGAACACCTATTTCTGGACAGGAGCAGTTGGGAACAAAGAGTGTTTTGTGGAGTGAAGTGTTTATTTCAGGGTCCAAACTTCCCTCTTTAGTTGGTTATTACTTCTTTACATTCCTGAACATTATAAATGCAATGATTTTAAAAGCGCAGATGCATATTATTACAGCAGTTCATTTGTTGAGGTGAGAGGAAATGAGAAGGAAGTTGCTGCACCCCTAAATCTATTCCTGAGTACTGCTGAAAACAAACAAAAAGAATTCACGGTGGCTAGAGAGGGCTATTTTCTACTGACTCTCTCTGGGGACCATAACAGAATCTATTTGTTTCTTTGTTTCTCAGTTTCACTTGTATAGGGTACCTGTCCCCGCCCCTTCAGCTTGTAGGTTGTCTGTGTCCTTGGATCACAAGTGAGTCTCCAGTAAGTGAGCACGTATGTGGTCTTGAATTTTCATCATTTCTTCTAAACCTGTTTGTTTTGATTTCAGCACTCAAAGCCTGTACTTTTATTCTGATATTTGAGAGCTGTGCTCTTACAGCACTTTGAATTTTTTTTGTTTTCCTTAATGTACAATCACATGCAGAACATTATGTTTTCTAGCCTAATCTCTTCACCAAGTCTCCCCCAAATCCCAGTTACAGTCGCTGTCCATCAGCATGTACAAAGATTCTAAAGAATCACTACATGTCTTCTCTGTGTTGTACAGCCCTACCCATGACCCCACACCCTACACATTATACATGCTAATCCTAAAGCCCCCATTCATTTCCCCCGCCCTTATTACTCCCTTCCCACAAACCCTACCCAGTCCCTTTCTCTTTGGAAACTGTTAGTCCACTCTCGGGTTCTGTGATTCTGCTGCTGTCTTTTCCTTCAGTTTTTCTTTGTTATCATTCTCCACACATGAGTGAATTCATTTGGTGCATGTATTTCTCCGCCTGGCCTGTTTGACTGAGCATAATAGAATCTAGCTCCATCCACGTTATTGCAAATGATAGGATTTGTTTTCTTCTTATGGCTGCTTATTGCACTTTTTAAACTGAATTTCATTCCTCTTTTTTGTTTGTAGTTTCGCTATGTGCTTTCACCATTGCTCTCCTGGTTATGAGCAGTAGCTTTGTGTTAATCGATATGTACCTATATCTATCTATCTGTCTGTACATCTATTTATCAATCAATCATCTTTTCGTCTGCCCATCTGTCCTTGTGAACAGAACAGTTAACCATATATCCTATATCACTTTCCTACACTCTGCTTCCAATAATCCTGCAAAGTATCCAGGCTGTAGAGAGAGCACTGGGTTCACCGAGACACGTGCAGGTCGAGTCGGCCGCGTGTACCTACAAAACCAGGAAATGGTTGTGCCTGGACTTGAACCTGTGTCTCTATCCTCTGTCCTCTTTCATCTCCTTCTCACTTGCTGTCTGTATTTAGCCACATTCATTGACTAAGTGCTCCCTGAAGACCTCAAGTATCATTCCTCTGGGCCTGTTGTCGACAGAAAAGTAAACTTCTTGCTTTGCTCACCACCATGTTTGAAGGACATCAGCGTGATCACCGCCGATAGGTCGGAGGGTCAAATAAAAAGGAACACCAATTTCTAGAAAGGAGCAGTTGGGAGCTAAGAGTGTATTGTTTAGTGACGTGTTTATTTGAGTGTCCAAACTTCCCTCTTTAGTTGGTTATTAGATCTTCACATTCGTGAACATCATAAAACCCACAGATTTCAAACGCCCAGATCCTTATTATTACAGCAACTCTGTTGTTGAGGTGAGAGAAAATGAGAAGTATGTTGCTGCACCACTAAATCTATGGCTGGGAACTGATGAAACCAACCAAAAGAATTCACGGTGGCCAGATAGGGATAGTTTCTGCTGACTGTCTCTGGAGACTCAAACAGAGTCCATTTGTTTGATTGTTTGTTTTTCAGTTTCATTCGTGTACGGTACTTGTCCACACACCTTCGGCTTGTAGTTTGTCTGTGTCCTTGTATCTCAAGTGAGTCTCCTGTTGGTAAGCACGTAGGTGTCTTGAGTTTTCATCCCTTCTTTTAACCCTGTGTCTTTTGTTTGCAGCACTCAGTGCCTGACCTTTTATTCTGATGATTCAGAGCTGTGCACTTATTGCACTTAAAGAATTTTTTATATCATTAATCTACAATCACTTGAAGAACATTATGTTTACTATGCTCCCCCTTCACCAAGTCCCCGCGAAAAACCTCTTCAGTCGCTGTTTATCTGCGTAGTTGGATGCTGTAGACCCCTTCACCATGTCCCTCCCAACAGACCCCGTTACATTCGCTGTCCTTCATTGAGTAGTAAGATGCTATATGATCTCTACTACTCTTCTCTGTGTTGTACAGTACTCCCCATGCACACCCAACCCCACGCATTATACATGCTAATCCTAATGCCCACATTATTTTTCCCCACACTTATCCCTACCTTCAGACCCACCCTTCCGAGTCCTTTTCCCTTTGAAAACTTTTAGTCAACTCTCGAGTTCTGTGGGTGTGCTGCAGTTCTTTCCTTCTGTTTTTCTTTTTTGTTATACTAGACACATGAGTGAAATCACTTGGTAATTGTCTTTCTCTGCCTGGCCTATTTCTCTGAACATACTACCATTTAGCTCCATTAACGTCATTGCAAATGGTAGTATTTGTTTTCTTCTTAAGTCTGCTTACTGCACTTTTTAAACCGGATTTTATTCTTCCATTTTGTTTGTAGTTTAGCTATGTTATTCACCATTCAACACCTGGTTATGAACAATAGCTTTGTGTCAATCGATATGTATCTGTATCTATCTATCGAACGGTCTGTCTATCTATGTATCTATGTATGTATGTATCTATGTATGTATGTATGTATCTATCAATCTTCCTATCATCTATCTATGATGTCTATCATCTATCAATCTATGTACCTATCTATCTAACTTTCTTCTGTCGTGTGTCTACCTATCTATCTATGATCAATCATCTTTTTGTCTGCCCATCTATCCTTATGTGCAGAATAGTTTAAAACATAGCCTATGTCTCCACCATACATTATGCTTCCAGAAATCTTGCAAGGTACCTAAGCCACAAGGAGAGCACTGTGTTCACCCATACACTTTCATGTAGTGTCAGCCCTGTGTGCTTAAAAATCCTGTAAATGGAAGTGAAAGGTCTTGAACCTGTATCTCTGTCCCCTGTCATCTTATATTCCTACTCGATGGTGACTTTATTTAGCCACATTCAGTGAGTAAGTGCTCCCTGAAGACTTCAAGTATCATTCCTCTGGGCCTGTTGTCGACAGAAGTGTAAACTTGTTGCTTTGCTCACCACCATGTTTGAAGGACATCAGCGTAATCATCGCCGATAGGACAGAGGGTCAATTAAAAAGGAACACCAATTTCTAGACAGGAGCAGTTGGGAGCTAAGAGTGTATTGTGGAGTGACGTGTTTAATTGAGTACCCAATCATCCCTCTTTAGGTGGTTATTAGCTCTTCACATTCGTGAACATCATAAAACCCACTGATTTCAAAGTCCCAGATGCTTATTATTACGGCAACTCAGTTGTTGAGGTGAAAGAAAATGAGAAGTACGTTGCTGCACCACCAAATCTATGGCTGGGAACTGCTGAAACCAAACAAAAAGAATTCACGATGGCCAGATAGGGCTATTTTCTACTGACTCTCTCTGGGGATTCAGACAGATTTCATTTGTTTGTTTGTTTCTCAGTTTCACTTATATAGGGTAATTGCCCCACACCTTTGGCTTGTAGTTTGTCTGTGTCCTTGGATTTCAAGTGAGTCTCCTGTACAAAAGCACGTAGGTGTCTTAAATTTTCATCCCTTCTTTTAACCCTGTATCTTTTGTTTGCAGCACTCAGAGCCTGAACTTTTATTCTGATGATTCAGAGCTGTGCCCTTATTGCACTTAAAAATTTTTTTTTGTTATCATTAATCTACAATCACGTGAAGAAAGTTATGTTTACTATGCTCCCCCTTCACCAAGTCCCTCCCAAAAACCTCTTACAGTAACTGTCCATCAGCGTAGTTGGATGCTGTAGACCACTTCACCATGTACCCCCCCACAGACACCGTTACAGTCGCTGTCCATCAGCATTTAGTAACATGCTATATAATCAATACTAGTCTTTTCTATGTTGTACAGCAATACCCATGCCCACTCCGAAACCACGCAATACACATGCTAATCCTAATTCCCCCATTCTTTCTCCTCACACTTATCCCTTACTTCAGACCCACCCTGCCCAGTCCTTTTCCCTTTGGTAACTTTTAGTCAACTCTCGGTTTCTGTGAGTCGGCTGCTGTTTTCTCCTTCAGTTTCTCTTTGTGTTGAAATCATTTGTTAGTTGTGTTTCTCCGCCTGGCCTATTTCTCTGAACATACTACCGTCTAGCTCCATCCACGTCATTGCAAATGGTAGTATTTTTTTCTTCTTAAGGTTGCTTACTGCACTCTTTAAACTGGATTTCATTCTTCCTTTTTGTTTGTAGTTTAGCTATGTTATTGACCAATCAACTCCTGGTTATGAACAATAGCTTTGTGTCACTCGATATGTATCTGTATCTATCTATCTAATGGTCTGTCTATCTATGTATCTATGAATGTATGTATCAATGTACCTAAGTATGTATGTATCTATGTATCTATGAATGTATCTATCTATCTATCTATCTATCTATCCATCTATCTATCTATCTATCTATCTATCTATCTTCCTATCATCTATCTATGATGTCTATCATCTATAAATCTATGTACCTATCTATCCTTCATCTGTCGTCTGTTTACCTATCTTTCTATGAATCAATCATCTTTCTGTCTGCCCATCTATCCTTATGTACAGAACAGTGTACAACATAGCGTATGCCTCTTCCCAACATTATGCTTCCAGAAATCTTGCAAGGTAACTAAGCCATAAGGAGAGCACTGTGTTCACCGATACACTTTCAGGTAGCGTCAGCCGTGTGTGCTTACAAAACAAGTAAATGGATATGAAAGGACTTGAATCCGTATCTCTGTCCTCTGTCTTCTTATACTTCCTGCCCACTTGGTGACTTTATTTAGCCACATTCAGTGAGTAAGTTATCCCTGAAGACCACAAGTATCCTTCGTCTGGGCCTGTTGTCGACAGAAAAGTGTACTTGGTACTTTGCACACCACCATGTTTGAGGTACATCGGCGTGATCACTGCTGATAGGTGCAGGGACAAATATAAAGGAACACCTATTTCTGGACAGGAGCAGTTGGGAACAAAGAGTGTTTTGTGGAGTGAAGTGTTTATTTCAGGGTCCAAACTTCCCTCTTTAGTTGGTTATTACTTCTTTACATTCCTGAACATTATAAATGCAATGATTTTAAAAGCGCAGATGCATATTATTACAGCAGTTCATTTGTTGAGGTGAGAGGAAATGAGAAGGAAGTTGCTGCACCCCTAAATCTATTCCTGAGTACTGCTGAAAACAAACAAAAAGAATTCACGGTGGCTAGAGAGGGCTATTTTCTACTGACTCTCTCTGGGGACCATAACAGAATCTATTTGTTTCTTTGTTTCTCAGTTTCACTTGTATAGGGTACCTGTCCCCGCCCCTTCAGCTTGTAGGTTGTCTGTGTCCTTGGATCACAAGTGAGTCTCCAGTAAGTGAGCACGTATGTGGTCTTGAATTTTCATCATTTCTTCTAAACCTGTTTGTTTTGATTTCAGCACTCAAAGCCTGTACTTTTATTCTGATATTTGAGAGCTGTGCTCTTACAGCACTTTGAATTTTTTTTGTTTTCCTTAATGTACAATCACATGCAGAACATTATGTTTTCTAGCCTACCCTCTTCACCAAGTCTCCCCCAAATCCCAGTTACAGTCGCTGTCCATCAGCATGTACAAAGATTCTAAAGAATCACTACATGTCTTCTCTGTGTTGTACAGCCCTACCCATGACCCCACACCCTACACATTATACATGCTAATCCTAAAGCCCCCATTCATTTCCCCCGCCCTTATTACTCCCTTCCCACAAACCCTACCCAGTCCCTTTCTCTTTGGAAACTGTTAGTCCACTCTCGGGTTCTGTGATTCTGCTGCTGTCTTTTCCTTCAGTTTTTCTTTGTTATCATTCTCCACACATGAGTGAATTCATTTGGTGCATGTATTTCTCCGCCTGGCCTGTTTGACTGAGCATAATAGAATCTAGCTCCATCCACGTTATTGCAAATGATAGGATTTGTTTTCTTCTTATGGCTGCTTATTGCACTTTTTAAACTGAATTTCATTCCTCTTTTTTGTTTGTAGTTTCGCTATGTGCTTTCACCATTGCTCTCCTGGTTATGAGCAGTAGCTTTGTGTTAATCGATATGTACCTATATCTATCTATCTGTCTGTACATCTATTTATCAATCAATCATCTTTTCGTCTGCCCATCTGTCCTTGTGAACAGAACAGTTAACCATATATCCTATATCACTTTCCTACACTCTGCTTCCAATAATCCTGCAAAGTATCCAGGCTGTAGAGAGAGCACTGGGTTCACCGAGACACGTGCAGGTCGAGTCGGCCGCGTGTACCTACAAAACCAGGAAATGGTTGTGCCTGGACTTGAACCTGTGTCTCTATCCTCTGTCCTCTTTCATCTCCTTCTCACTTGCTGTCTGTATTTAGCCACATTCATTGACTAAGTGCTCCCTGAAGACCTCAAGTATCATTCCTCTGGGCCTGTTGTCGACAGAAAAGTAAACTTCTTGCTTTGCTCACCACCATGTTTGAAGGACATCAGCATGATCACCGCCGATATGTCGGAGGGTCAAATAAAAAGGAACACCAATTTCTAGAAAGGAGCAGTTGGGAGCTAAGAGTGTATTGTTTAGTGACGTGTTTATTTGAGTGTCCAAACTTCCCTCTTTAGTTGGTTATTAGATCTTCACATTCGTGAACATCATAAAACCCACAGATTTCAAACGCCCAGATCCTTATTATTACAGCAACTCTGTTGTTGAGGTGAGAGAAAATGAGAAGTATGTTGCTGCACCACTAAATCTATGGCTGGGAACTGATGAAACCAACCAAAAGAATTCACGGTGGCCAGATAGGGATAGTTTCTGCTGACTGTCTCTGGAGACTCAAACAGAATCCATTTGTTTGATTGTTTGTTTTTCAGTTTCATTCGTGTACGGTACTTGTCCACACACCTTCGGCTTGTAGTTTGTCTGTGTCCTTGTATCTCAAGTGAGTCTCCTGTTGGTAAGCACGTAGGTGTCTTGAGTTTTCATCCCTTCTTTTAACCCTGTGTCTTTTGTTTGCAGCACTCAGTGCCTGACCTTTTATTCTGATGATTCAGAGCTGTGCACTTATTGCACTTAAAGAATTTTTTATATCATTAATCTACAATCACTTGAAGAACATTATGTTTACTATGCTCCCCCTTCACCAAGTCCCCGCGAAAAACCTCTTCAGTCGCTGTTTATCTGCGTAGTTGGATGCTGTAGACCCCTTCACCATGTCCCTCCCAACAGACCCCGTTACATTCGCTGTCCTTCATTGAGTAGTAAGATGCTATATGATCTCTACTACTCTTCTCTGTGTTGTACAGTACTCCCCATGCACACCCAACCCCACGCATTATACATGCTAATCCTAATGCCCACATTATTTTTCCCCACACTTATCCCTACCTTCAGACCCACCTTTCCGAGTCCTTTTCCCTTTGAAAACTTTTAGTCAACTCTCGAGTTCTGTGGGTGTGCTGCAGTTCTTTCCTTCTGTTTTTCTTTTTTGTTATACTAGACACATGAGTGAAATCACTTGGTAATTGTCTTTCTCTGCCTGGCCTATTTCTCTGAACATACTACCATTTAGCTCCATTAACGTCATTGCAAATGGTAGTATTTGTTTTCTTCTTAAGTCTGCTTACTGCACTTTTTAAACCGGATTTTATTCTTCCATTTTGTTTGTAGTTTAGCTATGTTATTCACCATTCAACACCTGGTTATGAACAATAGCTTTGTGTCAATCGATATGTATCTGTATCTATCTATCGAACGGTCTGTCTATCTATGTATCTATGTATGTATGTATCTATGTATGTATGTATCTATCTATCAATCTTCCTATCATCTATCTATGATGTCTATCATCTATCAATCTATGTACCTATCTATCTAACTTTCTTCTGTCGTGTGTCTACCTATCTATCTATGATCAATCATCTTTTTGTCTGCCCATCTATCCTTATGTGCAGAATAGTTTAAAACATAGCCTATGTCTCCACCATACATTATGCTTCCAGAAATCTTGCAAGGTACCTAAGCCACAAGGAGAGCACTGTGTTCACCCATACACTTTCATGTAGTGTCAGCCCTGTGTGCTTAAAAATCCTGTAAATGGAAGTGAAAGGTCTTGAACCTGTATCTCTGTCCCCTGTCATCTTATATTCCTACTCGATGGTGACTTTATTTAGCCACATTCAGTGAGTAAGTGCTCCCTGAAGACTTCAAGTATCATTCCTCTGGGCCTGTTGTCGACAGAAGTGTAAACTTGTTGCTTTGCTCACCACCATGTTTGAAGGACATCAGCGTAATCACCGCCGATAGGACAGAGGGTCAATTAAAAAGGAACACCAATTTCTAGACAGGAGCAGTTGGGAGCTAAGAGTGTATTGTGGAGTGACGTGTTTAATTGAGTACCCAATCATCCCTCTTTAGGTGGTTATTAGCTCTTCACATTCGTGAACATCATAAAACCCACTGATTTCAAAGTCCCAGATGCTTATTATTACGGCAACTCAGTTGTTGAGGTGAAAGAAAATGAGAAGTACGTTGCTGCACCACCAAATCTATGGCTGGGAACTGCTGAAACCAAACAAAAAGAATTCACGATGGCCAGATAGGGCTATTTTCTACTGACTCTCTCTGGGGATTCAGACAGATTTCACTTGTTTGTTTGTTTCTCAGTTTCACTTATGTAGGGTAATTACCCCACACCTTTGGCTTGTAGTTTGTCTGTGTCCTTGGATTTCAAGTGAGTCTCCTGTACAAAAGCACGTAGGTGTCTTAAATTTTCATCCCTTCTTTTAACCCTGTATCTTTTGTTTGCAGCACTCAGAGCCTGAACTTTTATTCTGATGATTCAGAGCTGTGCCCTTATTGCACTTAAAAATTTTTTTTGTTATCATTAATCTACAATCACGTGAAGAAAGTTATGTTTACTATGCTCCCCCTTCACCAAGTCCCTCCCAAAAACCTCTTACAGTAACTGTCCATCAGCGTAGTTGGATGCTGTAGACCACTTCACCATGTACCCCCCCACAGACACCATTACAGTCGCTGTCCATCAGCATTTAGTAACATGCTATATAATCAATACTAGTCTTTTCTATGTTGTACAGCAATACCCATGCCCACTCCGAAACCACGCAATACACATGCTAATCCTAATTCCCCCATTCTTTCTCCTCACACTTATCCCTTACTTCAGACCCACCCTGCCCAGTCCTTTTCCCTTTGGTAACTTTTAGTCAACTCTCGGTTTCTGTGAGTCGGCTGCTGTTTTTTTCCTTCAGTTTCTCTTTGTGTTGAAATCATTTGTTAGTTGTGTTTCTCCGCCTGGCCTATTTCTCTGAACATACTACCGTCTAGCTCCATCCACGTCATTGCAAATGGTAGTATTTTTTTCTTCTTAAGGTTGCTTACTGCACTCTTTAAACTGGATTTCATTCTTCCTTTTTGTTTGTAGTTTAGCTATGTTATTGACCAATCAACTCCTGGTTAGGAACAATAGCTTTGTGTCACTCGATATGTATCTGTATCTATCAATCTAATGGTCTGTCTATCTATGTATCTATGAATGTATGTATCAATGTACCTAAGTATGTATGTATCTATGTATCTATGAATGTATCTATCTATCTATCTATCTATCTATCTATCTATCTATCTATCTTCCTATCATCTATCTATGATGTCTATCATCTATAAATCTATGTACCTATCTATCCTTCATCTGTCGTCTGTTTACCTATCTATCTATGAATCAATCATCTTTTTGTCTGCCCATCTATCCTTATGTACAGAACAGTTTACAACATAGCCTATGCCTCTTCCCTACATTATGCTGCCAGAAATCTTGCAAGGTAACTAAGCCATAAGGAGAGCACTGTGTTCACTGATACACTTTCAGGTAGCGTCAGCCGCGTGTGCTTACAAAACCAGTAAATGGAGGTGAAAGGACTTGAACCTGTATCTCTGTCCTCTATCCTCTTATACTTCCTGCTCGCTTGGTGACTTTATGTAGCCACATTCAGTGAGTAAGTGATCCCTGAAGACCACAAGTATCCTTCGTCTGGTCCGGTTGTCGACAGAAAAGTGTACTTGGTTGCTTGAACACCACCATGTTTGAGGGACGTCAGCGTGGTCAATGCTGATAGGTACAGGGACAAATATAAAGGAACACCTATTTCTGGACAGGAGCTGTTGGGAACAAAGAGTGTTTTGTGGAGTGAAGTGTTTATTTCAGGGTCCAAACTTCCCTATTTAGGTGGTTATTACTTCTTTACATTCCTGAACATTATAAATGCAATGATTTTAAAAGCCCAGACGCATATTATTACAGCAGTTCATTTGTTGAGGTGAGAGGAAATGAGAAGGAAGTTGCTGCACCCCTAAATCTATGCCTGAGCACTGCTGAAAACAAACAAAAAGAATTCACGGTGGCTAGAGAGGGCTATTTTCTACTGACTCTCTCTGGGGACCAAAACAGAATCTATTTGTTTCTTTGTTTCTCAGTTTCACTTTTGTAGGGTACCTGTCCCCGCCCCTTCAGCTTGTAGTTTGTCTGTGTCCTTGGATCTCAAGTGAGTCTCCAGTAAGGGAGCACGTAGGTGGTCTTGAATTTTCATCATTTCTTCTAAACCTGTTTGTTTTGATTTCAGCACTCAAAGCCTGTACTTTTATTCTGATATTTGAGAGCTGTGCTCTTACAGCACTTTGAATTTTTTTTGTTTTCCTTAATGTACAATCACATGCAGAACATTATGTTTTCTAGCCTACCCTCTTCACCAAGTCTCCCCCAAATCCCAGTTACAGTCGCTGTCCATCAGCATGTACAAAGATGCTAAAGAATCACTACATGTCTTCTCTGTGTTGTACAGCCCTACCCATGACCCCACACCCTACACATTATACATGCTAATCCTAAAGGCCCCATTCATTTTCCCCGCCCTTATTACTCCCTTCCCACAAACCCTACCCAGTCCCTTTCTCTTTGGGAACTGTTAGTCCACTCGGGTTCTGTGATTCTGCTACTGTCTTTTCCTTCAGTTTTTCCTTGTTATCATTCTCCACACATGAGTGAATTCATTTGGTGCATGTATTTCTCCGCCTGGCCTGTTTGACTGAGCATAATAGAATCTATCTCCATCCACGTTATTGCAAATGATAGGATTTGTTTTCTTCTTATGGCTGCTTATTGCACTTTTTAAACTGAATTTCATTCTTCTTTTTTGTTTGTAGTTTCGCTATGTGCTTTCACCATTTGTCTCCTGGTTATGAGCAGTAGCTTTGTGTTAATCGATATGTACCTATATCTATCTTTCTGTCTGACCATCTATTATCAATCAATCATCTTTTTGTCTGCCCATCTGTCCTTGTGTAAAGAATAGTTAACCATATATCCTATATCACTTTCCTACACTCTGCTTCCAATAATCCTGCAAAGTATCTAGGCTGTAGAGAGAGCACTGTGTTCACCGAGACACGTGCAGGTCGAGTCGGCCGCGTGTACCTACAAAACCAGGAAATGGAGGTGAAAGGACTTGAACCTGTATCTCTGTCCTCTGTCCTCTTATACTTCCTGCTCGCTTGGTGACTTTATTTAGCCACATTCAGTGAGTAAGTGATCCCTGAAGACCACAAGTATCCTTCGTCTGGTCCGGTTGTCGACAGAAAAGTGTACTTGGTTCCTTGCACACCACCATGTTTGAGGGTCATCGGCGTGGTCACTGCTGATAGGTGCAGGGACAAATATAAAGGAACACCTATTTCTGGACAGGAGCAGTTGGGAACAAAGAGTGTGTTGTGGAGTGAAGTGTTTATTTGAGGGTCCAAACTTCCCTCCTTAGGTGGTTATTACTTCTTTACATTCGTGAACATCATAAAAAGCAATGATTTTAAAAGCCCAGACGCATATTCTTACAGCAATTCATTTGTTGAGGTGAGAGGAAATGAGAAGGAACTTGCTGCACCACTAAATCTATGCCCGAGCACTGCTGAAATCAAACAAAAAGAATTCACGGTGGCTAGATAGGGCTATTTTCTACTGACTCTCTCTGGGGACTCAAACAGAATTCATTTGTTTGCTTGTTTCTTATTTTCACTTGTATAGGTAATCTGTCCCCGCCCCTTCAGCTGGTAGTTTGACTGTGTCCTTGGATCTCAAGTGAGTCTCCAGTGAGGGAGCACGTAGGAGGTCTTGAGTTTTCATCAGTTCTTCTAACACTGTGTCTTTTGATTGGAGCACTCAAAGCCTGTACTTTTATTCTGATATTTGAGAGCTGTGCTCTTACTGCACTTTTAAATTCTTTTTGTTCTCATTAATATACAATCACATGCAGAACATTATGTTTTCCAGTCTACACCCTTCACCAAGACCCCGGCAAAAGCCAGTTACAGTCGCTGTCCGTCAGCATGTACTAAGATGCTGTAGAATCACTACATGTCTTCTCTGTGTTATGCAGCCGTACAAATGACCCCCCAAGTTACACACTATACATGCTAATCCTAATGCCCCCATTCTTTTTCCCCGCCGTTATTACTCCCTTCCCACAAACCCTACCCAGTCCCTTTCTTTTTGGTAACTGTTAGTCCTCTCTCGGGTTCTGTGAGTCTGCTGCTGTCTTTTCCTTCAGTTTTTCTTTGTTATCATACTCCACACATGAGTGAAATCATTTGGTACATGTATTTCTCCTCCTGGAATATTTGACTGAGCATAATACCCTCTAGCTCCATCCACGTTATTGCAAATGATAGGATTTGTTTTCTTCTTATGGCTGCTCACTGCACTTTTTAAACTGGATTTCATTCTTTTTTGTTTGTACTTTCGCTATGTGCTCTCACCGTTGCTCTCCTGGATATGAGCAGAAGCTTTGTGTTAATCGATATGTACCTATATCTATCTATCTGTCTGTCTATTTATCAATCAATTAATCAATCAATCATCTTTTTGTCTGCCCATCTGTCCATGTGTACAGAACAGTTAACCATATATCCTATATCACTTTCCTACACTATGCTTCCAAATATCCTGCAAAGTATCGAGGCTGTAGAGAGAGCACTGAGTTCACCGAGACACTTGCAGGTCGAGTCGGCCGCGTGTACCTACAAAACCAGGAAATGGTTGTGCCTGTACTTGAACCCGTGTCTCTATCCTCTGTCCTCTTTCATCTCCTTCTAACTTACTGTCTGTATTAAGCCACATTCTTTGACTAAGTGCTCCCTGAAGACCACAAGTATCATTCCTCTGGGCCTGTTGTCGCGAGAAAAGTAAACTTGTTCTCTGCTCACCACCATGTCTGAAGGACATCAGCGTGATCACCGCCGATAGGACGGAGGGTCAAATAAAAAGGAACACCAATTTCTAGACAGGAGCAGTTGGGAGCTAAGAGTGTATTGTGGGGTGACGTGTTTATTTGAGGGTCCAAACTTCCCTCTTTAGGTAGTTATTAGCTCTTCACATTCGTGAACATCATAAAACCCACTGATTTCAAAGGCCCAGATGCTTATTATTACAGCAACTCAGTTGTTGAGGTGAGAGAAAATGGGAAGTATGTTGCTGCACCACTAAATCAATGGCTGGGTACGGCTGAAACCAAAGAAAAAGGAAACACGGTGGCCAGATAGGGCTATGTTTTTCTGACTGTCTCAGGGGACTCAAACAGAATCCATTTGTTTGATTGTTTGGTTTTCAGTTTCACTCGTGTAGGGTACTTGTCCACACACCTTCGGCTTGTAGTTTGTCTGTGTCCTTGGATCTCAAGTGAGTCTCCTGTAAGTAAGCACGTAGGTGTCTTGAGTTTTCATTACTTCTTTAAACCCTGTGTCTTTTGTTTGCTGCACTCAGTGCCTGACCTTTTATTCTGATGATTCAGAGCTGTGCACTTATTGCACTAAAAGAATTTTTTTTATCATTAAGCTAAAATCACTTGAAGAACATTATGTTTACTATGCTCCCCCCTTCAACAAGTACCCCTGAAAAACCTCTTCAGTTGCTGTCGTTCTGCGTAGTTGGATGCTGTAGACCCCTTCACCATGTCCCTCCCAACAGACCCCGTTACAGTCGCTGTTCATCAGTGAGTAGTAAGATGTTATATGATCTTTACTAGACTTCTCTGTGTTGTACAGCACTCCCCATGCCCCCTCGACAGCAAGCATTATACATAATAAAACTAATGCCCCCATTCTTTCTCCTCACACTTATCCCTCCCTTCAGACCCACCCTGCCCAGTCCTTTTCCCTTTGGTAACTTTTAGTCAACTCTCGGGTACTGTGAGTCTGCTGCTGTTTTTTTCCTTCAGTTTTTCTTTGTTGTTATACTCCACACATGAGTGAAAACACTTGGTCCTTGCCTTTCTCCGCCTGGCCTCTTTCTCTGAACATACTACCGTCTAGCTCAATCCAGGTCATTGCAAATGGTAGTATTTGTTTTCTTCTTAAGGCTGCTTACTGCACTTTTTAAACTGGATTTCATTCTTCCTTTTTGTTTGTAGTTTAGCTATGTTATTCACCATTCAACTCCTGGTTATGAACAATAGCTTTGTGTCAATCGGTATGTATCTGTATCTATCTATCGAATGGTCTGTCTGTCTATCTATGTATCTATGTATGTATGTATGTATTTATCTATGTATCTATCTATCTATCTTCCTATCATCTATCTGTGATGTCTATCATCTATCAATCTATGTACCTATCTATCTATCTTTCATCTGTCATCTGTGTACCTATCTATCTATGAATCAATCATCTTTTTGTCTGCCCATCTATCCTTCTGTACAGAACAGTTAACAACATAGCCTATGTCTCTTCCCTACATTATGCTTCAAGAAATCTTGCAAGGTAACTAAGCCATAAGGAGAGCACTGTGTTCACTGATACACTTTCAGGTAGAGTCAGCCACGTGTGCTTACAAAACCAGTAAATGGAGGTGAAAGGACTTGAACCTGTATCTCTGTCCTCTGTCCTCTTATACTTCCTGCTCGCTTGGTGACTTTATGTAGCCACATTCAGTGAGTAAGTGATCCCTGAAGACCACAAGTATCCTTCGTCTGGTCCGGTTGTCGACAGAAAAGTGTACTTGGTTCCTTGCACACCACCATGTTTGAGGGACATCGGCGTGGTCACTGCTGATAGGTGCAGGGACAAATATAAAGGAACACCTATTTCTGGACAGGAGCAGTTGGGAACAAAGAGTGTTTTGTGGAGTGAAGTGTTTATTTCAGGGTCCAAACTTCTCTATTTAGGTGGTTATTACTTCTTTACATTCCTGAACATTATAAATGCAATGATTTTAAAAGCCCAGACGCATATTATTACAGCAGTTCATTTGTTGAGGTGAGAGGAAATGAGAAGGAAGTTGCTGCACCCCTAAATCTATGCCTGAGCACTGCTGAAAACAAACAAAAAGAATTCACGGTGGCTAGAGAGGGCTATTTTCTACTGACTCTCTCTGGGGACCAAAACAGAATCTATTTGTTTCTTTGTTTCTCAGTTTCACTTGTGTAGGGTACCTGTCCCCGCCCCTTCAGCTTGTAGTTTGTCTGTGTCCTTGGATCTCAAGTGAGTCTCCAGTAAGGGAGCACGTAGGTGGTCTTGAATTTTCATCATTTCTTCTAAACCTGTTTGTTTTGATTTCAGCACTCAAAGCCTGTACTTTTATTCTGATATTTGAGAGCTGTGCTCTTACAGCACTTTGAATTTTTTTTGTTTTCCTTAATGTACAATCACATGCAGAACATTATGTTTTCTAGCCTACCCTCTTCACCAAGTCTCCCCCAAATCCCAGTTACAGTCGCTGTCCATCAGCATGTACAAAGATTCTAAAGAATCACTACATGTCTTCTCTGTGTTGTACAGCCCTACCCATGACCCCACACCCTACACATTATACATGCTAATCCTAAAGCCCCCATTCATTTCCCCCGCCCTTATTACTCCCTTCCCACAAACCCTACCCAGTCCCTTTCTCTTTGGAAACTGTTAGTCCACTCTCGGGTTCTGTGATTCTGCTGCTGTCTTTTCCTTCAGTTTTTCTTTGTTATCATTCTCCACACATGAGTGAATTCATTTGGTGCATGTATTTCTCCGCCTGGCCTGTTTGACTGAGCATAATAGAATCTAGCTCCATCCACGTTATTGCAAATGATAGGATTTGTTTTCTTCTTATGGCTGCTTATTGCACTTTTTAAACTGAATTTCATTCTTCTTTTTTGTTTGTAGTTTCGCTATGTGCTTTCACCATTGGTCTCCTGGTTATGAGCAGTACCTTTGTGTTAATCGATATGTACCTATATCTATCTTTCTGTCTGTCCATCTATTTATCAATCAATCATCTTTTTGTCTGCCCATCTGTCCTTGTGTACAGAATAGTTAACCATATATCCTATATCACTTTCCTACACTCTGCTTCCAATAATCCTGCAAAGTATCTAGGCTGTAGAGAGAGCACTGGGTTCACCGAGACACGTGCAGGTCGAGTCGGCCGCGTGTACCTACAAAACCAGGAAATGGAGGTGAAAGGACTTGAACCTGTATCTCTGTCCTCTGTCCTCTTATACTTCCTGCTCGCTTGGTAACTTTATTTAGCCACATTCAGTGAGTAAGTGATCCCTGAAGACCACAAGTATCCTTCGTCTGGTCCGGTTGTCGACAGAAAAGTGTACTTGGTTCCTTGCACACCACCATGTTTGAGGGACATCGGCGTGGTCACTGCTGATAGGTGCAGGGACAAATATAAAGGAACACCTATTTCTGGACAGGAGCAGTTGGGAACAAAGAGTGTGTTGTGGAGTGAAGTGTTTATTTGAGGGTCCAAACTTCCCTCCTTAGGTGGTTATTACTTCTTTACATTCGTGAACATCATAAAAAGCAATGATTTTAAAAGCCCAGACGCATATTATTACTACAATTGATTTGTTGAGGTGAGAGGAAATGAGAAGGAACTTGCTGCACCACTAAATCTATGCCTGAGCAGTGCTGAAATCAAACAAAAAGAATTCACGGTGGCTAGATAGGGCTATTTTCTACTGACTCTCTCTGGGGACTCAAACAGAATTCATTTGTTTGCTTGTTTCTTATTTTCACTTGTATAGGTATTCTGTCCCTGCCCCTTCAGCTGGTAGTTTGTCTGTGTCCTTGGATCTCAAGTGAGTCTCCAGTAAGGGAGCACGTAGGAGGTCTTGAGTTTTCATCAGTTCTTCTAACACTGTGTCTTTTGATTGGAGCACTCAAAGCCTGTACTTTTATTCTGATATTTGAGAGCTGTGCTCTTACTGCACTTTTAAATTCTTTTTGTTCTCATTAATATACAATCACATGCAGAACATTATGTTTTCCAGTCTACACCCTTCACCAAGACCCCGGCAAAAGCCAGTTACAGTCGCTGTCCGTCAGCATGTACTAAGATGCTGTAGAATCACTACATGTCTTCTCTGTGTTATGCAGCCGTACAAATGACCCCCCAAGTTACACACTATACATGCTAATCCTAATGCCCCCATTCTTTTTCCCCGCCGTTATTACTCCCTTCCCACAAACCCTACCCAGTCCCTTTCTTTTTGGTAACTGTTAGTCCTCTCTCGGGTTCTGTGAGTCTGCTGCTGTCTTTTCCTTCAGTTTTTCTTTGTTATCATACTCCACACATGAGTGAAATCATTTGGTACATGTATTTCTCCTCCTGGAATATTTGACTGAGCATAATACCCTCTAGCTCCATCCACGTTATTGCAAATGATAGGATTTGTTTTCTTCTTATGGCTGCTCACTGCACTTTTTAAACTGGATTTCATTCTTTTTTGTTTGTACTTTCGCTATGTGCTCTCACCGTTGCTCTCCTGGATATGAGCAGAAGCTTTGTGTTAATCGATATGTACCTATATCTATCTATCTGTCTGTCTATCTATTTATCAATCAATTAATCAATCAATCATCTTTTTGTCTGCCCATCTGTCCATGTGTACAGAACAGTTAACCATATATCCTATATCACTTTCCTACACTATGCTTCCAAATATCCTGCAAAGTATCGAGGCTGTAGAGAGAGCACTGAGTTCACCGAGACACTTGCAGGTCGAGTTGGCCGCGTGTACCTACAAAACCAGGAAATGGTTGTGCCGGTACTTGAACCCGTGTCTCTATCCTCTGTCCTCTTTCATCTCCTTCTAACTTACTGTCTGTATTAAGCCACATTCTTTGACTAAGTGCTCCCTGAAGACCACAAGTATCATTCCTCTGGGCCTGTTGTCGCGAGAAAAGTAAACTTGTTCTCTGCTCACCACCATGTCTGAAGGACATCAGCGTGATCACCGCCGATAGGACGGAGGGTCAAATAAAAAGGAACACCAATTTCTAGACAGGAGCAGTTGGGAGCTAAGAGTGTATTGTGGGGTGACGTGTTTATTTGAGGGTCCAAACTTCCCTCTTTAGGTAGTTATTAGATCTTCACATTCGTGAACATCATAAAACCCACTGATTTCAAAGGCCCAGATGCTTATTATTACAGCAACTCAGTTGTTGAGGTGAGAGAAAATGGGAAGTATGTTGCTGCACCACTAAATCAATGGCTGGGTACGGCTGAAACCAAAGAAAAAGGAAACACGGTGGCCAGATAGGGCTATGTTTTTCTGACTGTCTCAGGGGACTCAAACAGAATCCATTTGTTTGATTGTTTGGTTTTCAGTTTCACTCGTGTAGGGTACTTGTCCACACACCTTCGGCTTGTAGTTTGTCTGTGTCCTTGGATCTCAAGTGAGTCTCCTGTAAGTAAGCACGTAGGTGTCTTGAGTTTTCATTACTTCTTTAAACCCTGTGTCTTTTGTTTGCTGCACTCAGTGCCTGACCTTTTATTCTGATGATTCAGAGCTGTGCACTTATTGCACTAAAAGAATTTTTTTTATCATTAAGCTAAAATCACTTGAAGAACATTATGTTTACTATGCTCCCCCCTTCAACAAGTACCCCTGAAAAACCTCTTCAGTTGCTGTCGTTCTGCGTAGTTGGATGCTGTAGACCCCTTCACCATGTCCCTCCCAACAGACCCCGTTACAGTCGCTGTTCATCAGTGAGTAGTAAGATGTTATATGATCTTTACTAGACTTCTCTGTGTTGTACAGCACTCCCCATGCCCCCTCGACAGCAAGCATTATACATAATAAAACTAATGCCCCCATTCTTTCTCCTCACACTTATCCCTCCCTTCAGACCCACCCTGCCCAGTCCTTTTCCCTTTGGTAACTTTTAGTCAACTCTCGGGTACTGTGAGTCTGCTGCTGTTTTTTTCCTTCAGTTTTTCTTTGTTGTTATACTCCACACATGAGTGAAAACACTTGGTCGTTGCCTTTCTCCGCCTGGCCTCTTTCTCTGAACATACTACCGTCTAGCTCAATCCAGGTCATTGCAAATGGTAGTATTTGTTTTCTTCTTAAGGCTGCTTACTGCACTTTTTAAACTGGATTTCATTCTTCCTTTTTGTTTGTAGTTTAGCTATGTTATTCACCATTCAACTCCTGGTTATGAACAATAGCTTTGTGTCAATCGGTATGTATCTGTATCTATCTATCGAATGGTCTGTCTGTCTATCTATGTATCTATGTATGTATGTATGTATTTATCTATGTATCTATCTATCTATCTTCCTATCATCTATCTGTGATGTCTATCATCTATCAATCTATGTACCTATCTATCTATCTTTCATCTGTCATCTGTGTACCTATCTATCTATGAATCAATCATCTTTTTGTCTGCCCATCTATCCTTCTGTACAGAACAGTTAACAACATAGCCTATGTCTCTTCCCTACATTATGCTTCAAGAAATCTTGCAAGGTAACTAAGCCATAAGGAGAGCACTGTGTTCACTGATACACTTTCAGGTAGAGTCAGCCACGTGTGCTTACAAAACCAGTAAATGGAGGTGAAAGGACTTGAACCTGTATCTCTGTCCTCTGTCCTCTTATACTTCCTGCTCGCTTGGTGACTTTATGTAGCCACATTCAGTGAGTAAGTGATCCCTGAAGACCACAAGTATCCTTCGTCTGGTCCGGTTGTCGACAGAAAAGTGTACTTGGTTCCTTGCACACCACCATGTTTGAGGGACATCGGCGTGGTCACTGCTGATAGGTGCAGGGACAAATATAAAGGAACACCTATTTCTGGACAGGAGCAGTTGGGAACAAAGAGTGTTTTGTGGAGTGAAGTGTTTATTTCAGGGTCCAAACTTCTCTATTTAGGTGGTTATTACTTCTTTACATTCCTGAACATTATAAATGCAATGATTTTAAAAGCCCAGACGCATATTATTACAGCAGTTCATTTGTTGAGGTGAGAGGAAATGAGAAGGAAGTTGCTGCACCCCTAAATCTATGCCTGAGCACTGCTGAAAACAAACAAAAAGAATTCACGGTGGCTAGAGAGGGCTATTTTCTACTGACTCTCTCTGGGGACCAAAACAGAATCTATTTGTTTCTTTGTTTCTCAGTTTCACTTGTGTAGGGTACCTGTCCCCGCCCCTTCAGCTTGTAGTTTGTCTGTGTCCTTGGATCTCAAGTGAGTCTCCAGTAAGGGAGCACGTAGGTGGTCTTGAATTTTCATCATTTCTTCTAAACCTGTTTGTTTTGATTTCAGCACTCAAAGCCTGTACTTTTATTCTGATATTTGAGAGCTGTGCTCTTACAGCACTTTGAATTTTTTTTGTTTTCCTTAATGTACAATCACATGCAGAACATTATGTTTTCTAGCCTACCCTCTTCACCAAGTCTCCCCCAAATCCCAGTTACAGTCGCTGTCCATCAGCATGTACAAAGATTCTAAAGAATCACTACATGTCTTCTCTGTGTTGTACAGCCCTACCCATGACCCCACACCCTACACATTATACATGCTAATCCTAAAGCCCCCATTCATTTCCCCCGCCCTTATTACTCCCTTCCCACAAACCCTACCCAGTCCCTTTCTCTTTGGAAACTGTTAGTCCACTCTCGGGTTCTGTGATTCTGCTGCTGTCTTTTCCTTCAGTTTTTCTTTGTTATCATTCTCCACACATGAGTGAATTCATTTGGTGCATGTATTTCTCCGCCTGGCCTGTTTGACTGAGCATAATAGAATCTAGCTCCATCCACGTTATTGCAAATGATAGGATTTGTTTTCTTCTTATGGCTGCTTATTGCACTTTTTAAACTGAATTTCATTCTTCTTTTTTGTTTGTAGTTTCGCTATGTGCTTTCACCATTGGTCTCCTGGTTATGAGCAGTACCTTTGTGTTAATCGATATGTACCTATATCTATCTTTCTGTCTGTCCATCTATTTATCAATCAATCATCTTTTTGTCTGCCCATCTGTCCTTGTGTACAGAATAGTTAACCATATATCCTATATCACTTTCCTACACTCTGCTTCCAATAATCCTGCAAAGTATCTAGGCTGTAGAGAGAGCACTGGGTTCACCGAGACACGTGCAGGTCGAGTCGGCCGCGTGTACCTACAAAACCAGGAAATGGAGGTGAAAGGACTTGAACCTGTATCTCTGTCCTCTGTCCTCTTATACTTCCTGCTCGCTTGGTAACTTTATTTAGCCACATTCAGTGAGTAAGTGATCCCTGAAGACCACAAGTATCCTTCGTCTGGTCCGGTTGTCGACAGAAAAGTGTACTTGGTTCCTTGCACACCACCATGTTTGAGGGACATCGGCGTGGTCACTGCTGATAGGTGCAGGGACAAATATAAAGGAACACCTATTTCTGGACAGGAGCAGTTGGGAACAAAGAGTGTGTTGTGGAGTGAAGTGTTTATTTGAGGGTCCAAACTTCCCTCCTTAGGTGGTTATTACTTCTTTACATTCGTGAACATCATAAAAAGCAATGATTTTAAAAGCCCAGACGCATATTATTACTACAATTGATTTGTTGAGGTGAGAGGAAATGAGAAGGAACTTGCTGCACCACTAAATCTATGCCTGAGCAGTGCTGAAATCAAACAAAAAGAATTCACGGTGGCTAGATAGGGCTATTTTCTACTGACTCTCTCTGGGGACTCAAACAGAATTCATTTGTTTGCTTGTTTCTTATTTTCACTTGTATAGGTAATCTGTCCCTGCCCCTTCAGCTGGTAGTTTGTCTGTGTCCTTGGATCTCAAGTGAGTCTCCAGTAAGGGAGCACGTAGGAGGTCTTGAGTTTTCATCAGTTCTTCTAACACTGTGTCTTTTGATTGGAGCACTCAAAGCCTGTACTTTTATTCTGATATTTGAGAGCTGTGCTCTTACTGCACTTTTAAATTCTTTTTGTTCTCATTAATATACAATCACATGCAGAACATTATGTTTTCCAGTCTACACCCTTCACCAAGACCCCGGCAAAAGCCAGTTACAGTCGCTGTCCGTCAGCATGTACTAAGATGCTGTAGAATCACTACATGTCTTCTCTGTGTTATGCAGCCGTACAAATGACCCCCCAAGTTACACACTATACATGCTAATCCTAATGCCCCCATTCTTTTTCCCCGCCGTTATTACTCCCTTCCCACAAACCCTACCCAGTCCCTTTCTTTTTGGTAACTGTTAGTCCTCTCTCGGGTTCTGTGAGTCTGCTGCTGTCTTTTCCTTCAGTTTTTCTTTGTTATCATACTCCACACATGAGTGAAATCATTTGGTACATGTATTTCTCCTCCTGGAATATTTGACTGAGCATAATACCCTCTAGCTCCATCCACGTTATTGCAAATGATAGGATTTGTTTTCTTCTTATGGCTGCTCACTGCACTTTTTAAACTGGATTTCATTCTTTTTTGTTTGTACTTTCGCTATGTGCTCTCACCGTTGCTCTCCTGGATATGAGCAGAAGCTTTGTGTTAATCGATATGTACCTATATCTATCTATCTGTCTGTCTATCTATTTATCAATCAATTAATCAATCAATCATCTTTTTGTCTGCCCATCTGTCCATGTGTACAGAACAGTTAACCATATATCCTATATCACTTTCCTACACTATGCTTCCAAATATCCTGCAAAGTATCGAGGCTGTAGAGAGAGCACTGAGTTCACCGAGACACTTGCAGGTCGAGTCGGCCGCGTGTACCTACAAAACCAGGAAATGGTTGTGCCGGTACTTGAACCCGTGTCTCTATCCTCTGTCCTCTTTCATCTCCTTCTAACTTACTGTCTGTATTAAGCCACATTCTTTGACTAAGTGCTCCCTGAAGACCACAAGTATCATTCCTCTGGGCCTGTTGTCGCGAGAAAAGTAAACTTGTTCTCTGCTCACCACCATGTCTGAAGGACATCAGCGTGATCACCGCCGATAGGACGGAGGGTCAAATAAAAAGGAACACCAATTTCTAGACAGGAGCAGTTGGGAGCTAAGAGTGTATTGTGGGGTGACGTGTTTATTTGAGGGTCCAAACTTCCCTCTTTAGGTAGTTATTAGATCTTCACATTCGTGAACATCATAAAACCCGCTGATTTCAAAGGCCCAGATGCTTATTATTACAGCAACTCAGTTGTTGAGGTGAGAGAAAATGGGAAGTATGTTGCTGCACCACTAAATCAATGGCTGGGTACGGCTGAAACCAAAGAAAAAGGAAACACGGTGGCCAGATAGGGCTATGTTTTTCTGACTGTCTCAGGGGACTCAAACAGAATCCATTTGTTTGATTGTTTGGTTTTCAGTTTCACTCGTGTAGGGTACTTGTCCACACACCTTCGGCTTGTAGTTTGTCTGTGTCCTTGGATCTCAAGTGAGTCTCCTGTAAGTAAGCACGTAGGTGTCTTGAGTTTTCATTACTTCTTTAAACCCTGTGTCTTTTGTTTGCTGCACTCAGTGCCTGACCTTTTATTCTGATGATTCAGAGCTGTGCACTTATTGCACTAAAAGAATTTTTTTTATCATTAAGCTAAAATCACTTGAAGAACATTATGTTTACTATGCTCCCCCCTTCACCAAGTACCCCTGAAAAACCTCTTCAGTTGCTGTCGTTCTGCGTAGTTGGATGCTGTAGACCCCTTCACCATGTCCCTCCCAACAGACCCCGTTACAGTCGCTGTTCATCAGTGAGTAGTAAGATGTTATATGATCTTTACTAGACTTCACTGTGTTGTACAGCACTCCCCATGCCCCCTCGACAGCAAGCATTATACATAATAAAACTAATGACCCCATTCTTTCTCCTCACACTTATCCCTCCCTTCAGACCCACCCTGCCCAATCCTTTTCCCTTTGGTAACTTTTAGTCAACTCTCGGGTACTGTGAGTCTGCTGCTGTTTTTTTTCCTTCAGTTTTTCTTTGTTGTTATACTCCACACATGAGTGAAAACACTTGGTCGTTGCCTTTCTCCGCCTGGCCTCTTTCTCTGAACATACTACCGTCTAGCTCAATCCATGTCATTGCAAATGGTAGTATTTGTTTTCTTCTTAAGGCTGCTTACTGCACTTTTTAAACTGGATTTCATTCTTCCTTTTTGTTTGTAGTTTAGCTATGTTATTCACCATTCAACTCCTGGTTATGAACAATAGCTTTGTGTCAATCGGTATGTATCTGTATCTATCTATCGAATGGTCTGTCTGTCTATCTATGTATCTATGTATGTATGTATGTATTTATCTATGTATCTATCTATCTATCTTCCTATCATCTATCTGTGATGTCTATCATCTATCAATCTATGTACCTATCTATCTATCTTTCATCTGTCATCTGTGTACCTATCTATCTATGAATCAATCATCTTTTTGTCTGCCCATCTATCCTTCTGTACAGAACAGTTAACAACATAGCCTATGTCTCTTCCCTACATTATGCTTCAAGAAATCTTGCAAGGTAACTAAGCCATAAGGAGAGCACTGTGTTCACTGATACACTTTCAGGTAGAGTCAGCCACGTGTGCTTACAAAACCAGTAAATGGAGGTGAAAGGACTTGAACCTGTATCTCTGTCCTCTGTCCTCTTATACTTCCTGCTCGCTTGGTGACTTTATGTAGCCACATTCAGTGAGTAAGTGATCCCTGAAGACCACAAGTATCCTTCGTCTGGTCCGGTTGTCGACAGAAAAGTGTACTTGGTTCCTTGCACACCACCATGTTTGAGGGACATCGGCGTGGTCACTGCTGATAGGTGCAGGGACAAATATAAAGGAACACCTATTTCTGGACAGGAGCAGTTGGGAACAAAGAGTGTTTTGTGGAGTGAAGTGTTTATTTCAGGGTCCAAACTTCTCTATTTAGGTGGTTATTACTTCTTTACATTCCTGAACATTATAAATGCAATGATTTTAAAAGCCCAGACGCATATTATTACAGCAGTTCATTTGGTGAGGTGAGAGGAAATGAGAAGGAAGTTGCTGCACCCCTAAATCTATGCCTGAGCACTGCTGAAAACAAACAAAAAGAATTCACGGTGGCTAGAGAGGGCTATTTTCTACTGACTCTCTCTGGGGACCAAAACAGAATCTATTTGTTTCTTTGTTTCTCAGTTTCACTTGTGTAGGGTACCTGTCCCCGCCCCTTCAGCTTGTAGTTTGTCTGTGTCCTTGGATCTCAAGTGAGTCTCCAGTAAGGGAGCACGTAGGTGGTCTTGAATTTTCATCATTTCTTCTAAACCTGTTTGTTTTGATTTCAGCACTCAAAGCCTGTACTTTTATTCTGATATTTGAGAGCTGTGCTCTTACAGCACTTTGAATTTTTTTTGTTTTCCTTAATGTACAATCACATGCAGAACATTATGTTTTCTAGCCTACCCTCTTCACCAAGTCTCCCCCAAATCCCAGTTACAGTCGCTGTCCATCAGCATGTACAAAGATTCTAAAGAATCACTACATGTCTTCTCTGTGTTGTACAGCCCTACCCATGACCCCACACCCTACACATTATACATGCTAATCCTAAAGCCCCCATTCATTTCCCCCGCCCTTATTACTCCCTTCCCACAAACCCTACCCAGTCCCTTTCTCTTTGGAAACTGTTAGTCCACTCTCGGGTTCTGTGATTCTGCTGCTGTCTTTTCCTTCAGTTTTTCTTTGTTATCATTCTCCACACATGAGTGAATTCATTTGGTGCATGTATTTCTCCGCCTGGCCTGTTTGACTGAGCATAATAGAATCTAGCTCCATCCACGTTATTGCAAATGATAGGATTTGTTTTCTTCTTATGGCTGCTTATTGCACTTTTTAAACTGAATTTCATTCTTCTTTTTTGTTTGTAGTTTCGCTATGTGCTTTCACCATTGGTCTCCTGGTTATGAGCAGTACCTTTGTGTTAATCGATATGTACCTATATCTATCTTTCTGTCTGTCCATCTATTTATCAATCAATCATCTTTTTGTCTGCCCATCTGTCCTTGTGTACAGAATAGTTAACCATATATCCTATATCACTTTCCTACACTCTGCTTCCAATAATCCTGCAAAGTATCTAGGCTGTAGAGAGAGCACTGGGTTCACCGAGACACGTGCAGGTCGAGTCGGCCGCGTGTACCTACAAAACCAGGAAATGGAGGTGAAAGGACTTGAACCTGTATCTCTGTCCTCTGTCCTCTTATACTTCCTGCTCGCTTGGTAACTTTATTTAGCCACATTCAGTGAGTAAGTGATCCCTGAAGACCACAAGTATCCTTCGTCTGGTCCGGTTGTCGACAGAAAAGTGTACTTGGTTCCTTGCACACCACCATGTTTGAGGGACATCGGCGTGGTCACTGCTGATAGGTGCAGGGACAAATATAAAGGAACACCTATTTCTGGACAGGAGCAGTTGGGAACAAAGAGTGTGTTGTGGAGTGAAGTGTTTATTTGAGGGTCCAAACTTCCCTCCTTAGGTGGTTATTACTTCTTTACATTCGTGAACATCATAAAAAGCAATGATTTTAAAAGCCCAGACGCATATTATTACTACAATTGATTTGTTGAGGTGAGAGGAAATGAGAAGGAACTTGCTGCACCACTAAATCTATGCCTGAGCAGTGCTGAAATCAAACAAAAAGAATTCACGGTGGCTAGATAGGGCTATTTTCTACTGACTCTCTCTGGGGACTCAAACAGAATTCATTTGTTTGCTTGTTTCTTATTTTCACTTGTATAGGTAATCTGTCCCTGCCCCTTCAGCTGGTAGTTTGTCTGTGTCCTTGGATCTCAAGTGAGTCTCCAGTAAGGGAGCACGTAGGAGGTCTTGAGTTTTCATCAGTTCTTCTAACACTGTGTCTTTTGATTGGAGCACTCAAAGCCTGTACTTTTATTCTGATATTTGAGAGCTGTGCTCTTACTGCACTTTTAAATTCTTTTTGTTCTCATTAATATACAATCACATGCAGAACATTATGTTTTCCAGTCTACACCCTTCACCAAGACCCCGGCAAAAGCCAGTTACAGTCGCTGTCCGTCAGCATGTACTAAGATGCTGTAGAATCACTACATGTCTTCTCTGTGTTATGCAGCCGTACAAATGACCCCCCAAGTTACACACTATACATGCTAATCCTAATGCCCCCATTCTTTTTCCCCGCCGTTATTACTCCCTTCCCACAAACCCTACCCAGTCCCTTTCTTTTTGGTAACTGTTAGTCCTCTCTCGGGTTCTGTGAGTCTGCTGCTGTCTTTTCCTTCAGTTTTTCTTTGTTATCATACTCCACACATGAGTGAAATCATTTGGTACATGTATTTCTCCTCCTGGAATATTTGACTGAGCATAATACCCTCTAGCTCCATCCACGTTATTGCAAATGATAGGATTTGTTTTCTTCTTATGGCTGCTCACTGCACTTTTTAAACTGGATTTCATTCTTTTTTGTTTGTACTTTCGCTATGTGCTCTCACCGTTGCTCTCCTGGATATGAGCAGAAGCTTTGTGTTAATCGATATGTACCTATATCTATCTATCTGTCTGTCTATCTATTTATCAATCAATTAATCAATCAATCATCTTTTTGTCTGCCCATCTGTCCATGTGTACAGAACAGTTAACCATATATCCTATATCACTTTCCTACACTATGCTTCCAAATATCCTGCAAAGTATCGAGGCTGTAGAGAGAGCACTGAGTTCACCGAGACACTTGCAGGTCGAGTCGGCCGCGTGTACCTACAAAACCAGGAAATGGTTGTGCCGGTACTTGAACCCGTGTCTCTATCCTCTGTCCTCTTTCATCTCCTTCTAACTTACTGTCTGTATTAAGCCACATTCTTTGACTAAGTGCTCCCTGAAGACCACAAGTATCATTCCTCTGGGCCTGTTGTCGCGAGAAAAGTAAACTTGTTCTCTGCTCACCACCATGTCTGAAGGACATCAGCGTGATCACCGCCGATAGGACGGAGGGTCAAATAAAAAGGAACACCAATTTCTAGACAGGAGCAGTTGGGAGCTAAGAGTGTATTGTGGGGTGACGTGTTTATTTGAGGGTCCAAACTTCCCTCTTTAGGTAGTTATTAGATCTTCACATTCGTGAACATCATAAAACCCGCTGATTTCAAAGGCCCAGATGCTTATTATTACAGCAACTCAGTTGTTGAGGTGAGAGAAAATGGGAAGTATGTTGCTGCACCACTAAATCAATGGCTGGGTACGGCTGAAACCAAAGAAAAAGGAAACACGGTGGCCAGATAGGGCTATGTTTTTCTGACTGTCTCAGGGGACTCAAACAGAATCCATTTGTTTGATTGTTTGGTTTTCAGTTTCACTCGTGTAGGGTACTTGTCCACACACCTTCGGCTTGTAGTTTGTCTGTGTCCTTGGATCTCAAGTGAGTCTCCTGTAAGTAAGCACGTAGGTGTCTTGAGTTTTCATTACTTCTTTAAACCCTGTGTCTTTTGTTTGCTGCACTCAGTGCCTGACCTTTTATTCTGATGATTCAGAGCTGTGCACTTATTGCACTAAAAGAATTTTTTTTATCATTAAGCTAAAATCACTTGAAGAACATTATGTTTACTATGCTCCCCCCTTCACCAAGTACCCCTGAAAAACCTCTTCAGTTGCTGTCGTTCTGCGTAGTTGGATGCTGTAGACCCCTTCACCATGTCCCTCCCAACAGACCCCGTTACAGTCGCTGTTCATCAGTGAGTAGTAAGATGTTATATGATCTTTACTAGACTTCACTGTGTTGTACAGCACTCCCCATGCCCCCTCGACAGCAAGCATTATACATAATAAAACTAATGCCCCCATTCTTTCTCCTCACACTTATCCCTCCCTTCAGACCCACCCTGCCCAGTCCTTTTCCCTTTGGTAACTTTTAGTCAACTCTCGGGTACTGTGAGTCTGCTGCTGTTTTTTTCCTTCAGTTTTTCTTTGTTGTTATACTCCACACATGAGTGAAAACACTTGGTCGTTGCCTTTCTCCGCCTGGCCTCTTTCTCTGAACATACTACCGTCTAGCTCAATCCAGGTCATTGCAAATGGTAGTATTTGTTTTCTTCTTAAGGCTGCTTACTGCACTTTTTAAACTGGATTTCATTCTTCCTTTTTGTTTGTAGTTTAGCTATGTTATTCACCATTCAACTCCTGGTTATGAACAATAGCTTTGTGTCAATCGGTATGTATCTGTATCTATCTATCGAATGGTCTGTCTGTCTATCTATGTATCTATGTATGTATGTATGTATTTATCTATGTATCTATCTATCTATCTTCCTATCATCTATCTGTGATGTCTATCATCTATCAATCTATGTACCTATCTATCTATCTTTCATCTGTCATCTGTGTACCTATCTATCTATGAATCAATCATCTTTTTGTCTGCCCATCTATCCTTCTGTACAGAACAGTTAACAACATAGCCTATGTCTCTTCCCTACATTATGCTTCAAGAAATCTTGCAAGGTAACTAAGCCATAAGGAGAGCACTGTGTTCACTGATACACTTTCAGGTAGAGTCAGCCACGTGTGCTTACAAAACCAGTAAATGGAGGTGAAAGGACTTGAACCTGTATCTCTGTCCTCTGTCCTCTTATACTTCCTGCTCGCTTGGTGACTTTATGTAGCCACATTCAGTGAGTAAGTGATCCCTGAAGACCACAAGTATCCTTCGTCTGGTCCGGTTGTCGACAGAAAAGTGTACTTGGTTCCTTGCACACCACCATGTTTGAGGGACATCGGCGTGGTCACTGCTGATAGGTGCAGGGACAAATATAAAGGAACACCTATTTCTGGACAGGAGCAGTTGGGAACAAAGAGTGTTTTGTGGAGTGAAGTGTTTATTTCAGGGTCCAAACTTCTCTATTTAGGTGGTTATTACTTCTTTACATTCCTGAACATTATAAATGCAATGATTTTAAAAGCCCAGACGCATATTATTACAGCAGTTCATTTGTTGAGGTGAGAGGAAATGAGAAGGAAGTTGCTGCACCCCTAAATCTATGCCTGAGCACTGCTGAAAACAAACAAAAAGAATTCACGGTGGCTAGAGAGGGCTATTTTCTACTGACTCTCTCTGGGGACCAAAACAGAATCTATTTGTTTCTTTGTTTCTCAGTTTCACTTGTGTAGGGTACCTGTCCCCGCCCCTTCAGCTTGTAGTTTGTCTGTGTCCTTGGATCTCAAGTGAGTCTCCAGTAAGGGAGCACGTAGGTGGTCTTGAATTTTCATCATTTCTTCTAAACCTGTTTGTTTTGATTTCAGCACTCAAAGCCTGTACTTTTATTCTGATATTTGAGAGCTGTGCTCTTACAGCACTTTGAATTTTTTTTGTTTTCCTTAATGTACAATCACATGCAGAACATTATGTTTTCTAGCCTACCCTCTTCACCAAGTCTCCCCCAAATCCCAGTTACAGTCGCTGTCCATCAGCATGTACAAAGATTCTAAAGAATCACTACATGTCTTCTCTGTGTTGTACAGCCCTACCCATGACCCCACACCCTACACATTATACATGCTAATCCTAAAGCCCCCATTCATTTCCCCCGCCCTTATTACTCCCTTCCCACAAACCCTACCCAGTCCCTTTCTCTTTGGAAACTGTTAGTCCACTCTCGGGTTCTGTGATTCTGCTGCTGTCTTTTCCTTCAGTTTTTCTTTGTTATCATTCTCCACACATGAGTGAATTCATTTGGTGCATGTATTTCTCCGCCTGGCCTGTTTGACTGAGCATAATAGAATCTAGCTCCATCCACGTTATTGCAAATGATAGGATTTGTTTTCTTCTTATGGCTGCTTATTGCACTTTTTAAACTGAATTTCATTCTTCTTTTTTGTTTGTAGTTTCGCTATGTGCTTTCACCATTGGTCTCCTGGTTATGAGCAGTACCTTTGTGTTAATCGATATGTACCTATATCTATCTTTCTGTCTGTCCATCTATTTATCAATCAATCATCTTTTTGTCTGCCCATCTGTCCTTGTGTACAGAATAGTTAACCATATATCCTATATCACTTTCCTACACTCTGCTTCCAATAATCCTGCAAAGTATCTAGGCTGTAGAGAGAGCACTGGGTTCACCGAGACACGTGCAGGTCGAGTCGGCCGCGTGTACCTACAAAACCAGGAAATGGAGGTGAAAGGACTTGAACCTGTATCTCTGTCCTCTGTCCTCTTATACTTCCTGCTCGCTTGGTAACTTTATTTAGCCACATTCAGTGAGTAAGTGATCCCTGAAGACCACAAGTATCCTTCGTCTGGTCCGGTTGTCGACAGAAAAGTGTACTTGGTTCCTTGCACACCACCATGTTTGAGGGACATCGGCGTGGTCACTGCTGATAGGTGCAGGGACAAATATAAAGGAACACCTATTTCTGGACAGGAGCAGTTGGGAACAAAGAGTGTGTTGTGGAGTGAAGTGTTTATTTGAGGGTCCAAACTTCCCTCCTTAGGTGGTTATTACTTCTTTACATTCGTGAACATCATAAAAAGCAATGATTTTAAAAGCCCAGACGCATATTATTACTACAATTGATTTGTTGAGGTGAGAGGAAATGAGAAGGAACTTGCTGCACCACTAAATCTATGCCTGAGCAGTGCTGAAATCAAACAAAAAGAATTCACGGTGGCTAGATAGGGCTATTTTCTACTGACTCTCTCTGGGGACTCAAACAGAATTCATTTGTTTGCTTGTTTCTTATTTTCACTTGTATAGGTAATCTGTCCCTGCCCCTTCAGCTGGTAGTTTGTCTGTGTCCTTGGATCTCAAGTGAGTCTCCAGTAAGGGAGCACGTAGGAGGTCTTGAGTTTTCATCAGTTCTTCTAACACTGTGTCTTTTGATTGGAGCACTCAAAGCCTGTACTTTTATTCTGATATTTGAGAGCTGTGCTCTTACTGCACTTTTAAATTCTTTTTGTTCTCATTAATATACAATCACATGCAGAACATTATGTTTTCCAGTCTACACCCTTCACCAAGACCCCGGCAAAAGCCAGTTACAGTCGCTGTCCGTCAGCATGTACTAAGATGCTGTAGAATCACTACATGTCTTCTCTGTGTTATGCAGCCGTACAAATGACCCCCCAAGTTACACACTATACATGCTAATCCTAATGCCCCCATTCTTTTTCCCCGCCGTTATTACTCCCTTCCCACAAACCCTACCCAGTCCCTTTCTTTTTGGTAACTGTTAGTCCTCTCTCGGGTTCTGTGAGTCTGCTGCTGTCTTTTCCTTCAGTTTTTCTTTGTTATCATACTCCACACATGAGTGAAATCATTTGGTACATGTATTTCTCCTCCTGGAATATTTGACTGAGCATAATACCCTCTAGCTCCATCCACGTTATTGCAAATGATAGGATTTGTTTTCTTCTTATGGCTGCTCACTGCACTTTTTAAACTGGATTTCATTCTTTTTTGTTTGTACTTTCGCTATGTGCTCTCACCGTTGCTCTCCTGGATATGAGCAGAAGCTTTGTGTTAATCGATATGTACCTATATCTATCTATCTGTCTGTCTATCTATTTATCAATCAATTAATCAATCAATCATCTTTTTGTCTGCCCATCTGTCCATGTGTACAGAACAGTTAACCATATATCCTATATCACTTTCCTACACTATGCTTCCAAATATCCTGCAAAGTATCGAGGCTGTAGAGAGAGCACTGAGTTCACCGAGACACTTGCAGGTCGAGTCGGCCGCGTGTACCTACAAAACCAGGAAATGGTTGTGCCTGTACTTGAACCCGTGTCTCTATCCTCTGTCCTCTTTCATCTCCTTCTAACTTACTGTCTGTATTAAGCCACATTCTTTGACTAAGTGCTCCCTGAAGACCACAAGTATCATTCCTCTGGGCCTGTTGTCGCGAGAAAAGTAAACTTGTTCTCTGCTCACCACCATGTCTGAAGGACATCAGCGTGATCACCGCCGATAGGACGGAGGGTCAAATAAAAAGGAACACCAATTTCTAGACAGGAGCAGTTGGGAGCTAAGAGTGTATTGTGGGGTGACGTGTTTATTTGAGGGTCCAAACTTCCCTCTTTAGGTAGTTATTAGCTCTTCACATTCGTGAACATCATAAAACCCACTGATTTCAAAGGCCCAGATGCTTATTATTACAGCAACTCAGTTGTTGAGGTGAGAGAAAATGGGAAGTATGTTGCTGCACCACTAAATCAATGGCTGGGTACGGCTGAAACCAAAGAAAAAGGAAACACGGTGGCCAGATAGGGCTATGTTTTTCTGACTGTCTCAGGGGACTCAAACAGAATCCATTTGTTTGATTGTTTGGTTTTCAGTTTCACTCGTGTAGGGTACTTGTCCACACACCTTCGGCTTGTAGTTTGTCTGTGTCCTTGGATCTCAAGTGAGTCTCCTGTAAGTAAGCACGTAGGTGTCTTGAGTTTTCATTACTTCTTTAAACCCTGTGTCTTTTGTTTGCTGCACTCAGTGCCTGACCTTTTATTCTGATGATTCAGAGCTGTGCACTTATTGCACTAAAAGAATTTTTTTTATCATTAAGCTAAAATCACTTGAAGAACATTATGTTTACTATGCTCCCCCCTTCAACAAGTACCCCTGAAAAACCTCTTCAGTTGCTGTCGTTCTGCGTAGTTGGATGCTGTAGACCCCTTCACCATGTCCCTCCCAACAGACCCCGTTACAGTCGCTGTTCATCAGTGAGTAGTAAGATGTTATATGATCTTTACTAGACTTCTCTGTGTTGTACAGCACTCCCCATGCCCCCTCGACAGCAAGCATTATACATAATAAAACTAATGCCCCCATTCTTTCTCCTCACACTTATCCCTCCCTTCAGACCCACCCTGCCCAGTCCTTTTCCCTTTGGTAACTTTTAGTCAACTCTCGGGTACTGTGAGTCTGCTGCTGTTTTTTTCCTTCAGTTTTTCTTTGTTGTTATACTCCACACATGAGTGAAAACACTTGGTCCTTGCCTTTCTCCGCCTGGCCTCTTTCTCTGAACATACTACCGTCTAGCTCAATCCAGGTCATTGCAAATGGTAGTATTTGTTTTCTTCTTAAGGCTGCTTACTGCACTTTTTAAACTGGATTTCATTCTTCCTTTTTGTTTGTAGTTTAGCTATGTTATTCACCATTCAACTCCTGGTTATGAACAATAGCTTTGTGTCAATCGGTATGTATCTGTATCTATCTATCGAATGGTCTGTCTGTCTATCTATGTATCTATGTATGTATGTATGTATTTATCTATGTATCTATCTATCTATCTTCCTATCATCTATCTGTGATGTCTATCATCTATCAATCTATGTACCTATCTATCTATCTTTCATCTGTCATCTGTGTACCTATCTATCTATGAATCAATCATCTTTTTGTCTGCCCATCTATCCTTCTGTACAGAACAGTTAACAACATAGCCTATGTCTCTTCCCTACATTATGCTTCAAGAAATCTTGCAAGGTAACTAAGCCATAAGGAGAGCACTGTGTTCACTGATACACTTTCAGGTAGAGTCAGCCACGTGTGCTTACAAAACCAGTAAATGGAGGTGAAAGGACTTGAACCTGTATCTCTGTCCTCTGTCCTCTTATACTTCCTGCTCGCTTGGTGACTTTATGTAGCCACATTCAGTGAGTAAGTGATCCCTGAAGACCACAAGTATCCTTCGTCTGGTCCGGTTGTCGACAGAAAAGTGTACTTGGTTCCTTGCACACCACCATGTTTGAGGGACATCGGCGTGGTCACTGCTGATAGGTGCAGGGACAAATATAAAGGAACACCTATTTCTGGACAGGAGCAGTTGGGAACAAAGAGTGTTTTGTGGAGTGAAGTGTTTATTTCAGGGTCCAAACTTCTCTATTTAGGTGGTTATTACTTCTTTACATTCCTGAACATTATAAATGCAATGATTTTAAAAGCCCAGACGCATATTATTACAGCAGTTCATTTGTTGAGGTGAGAGGAAATGAGAAGGAAGTTGCTGCACCCCTAAATCTATGCCTGAGCACTGCTGAAAACAAACAAAAAGAATTCACGGTGGCTAGAGAGGGCTATTTTCTACTGACTCTCTCTGGGGACCAAAACAGAATCTATTTGTTTCTTTGTTTCTCAGTTTCACTTGTGTAGGGTACCTGTCCCCGCCCCTTCAGCTTGTAGTTTGTCTGTGTCCTTGGATCTCAAGTGAGTCTCCAGTAAGGGAGCACGTAGGTGGTCTTGAATTTTCATCATTTCTTCTAAACCTGTTTGTTTTGATTTCAGCACTCAAAGCCTGTACTTTTATTCTGATATTTGAGAGCTGTGCTCTTACAGCACTTTGAATTTTTTTTGTTTTCCTTAATGTACAATCACATGCACAACATTATGTTTTCTAGCCTACCCTCTTCACCAAGTCTCCCCCAAATCCCAGTTACAGTCGCTGTCCATCAGCATGTACAAAGATTCTAAAGAATCACTACATGTCTTCTCTGTGTTGTACAGCCCTACCCATGACCCCACACCCTACACATTATACATGCTAATCCTAAAGCCCCCATTCATTTCCCCCGCCCTTATTACTCCCTTCCCACAAACCCTACCCAGTCCCTTTCTCTTTGGAAACTGTTAGTCCACTCTCGGGTTCTGTGATTCTGCTGCTGTCTTTTCCTTCAGTTTTTCTTTGTTATCATTCTCCACACATGAGTGAATTCATTTGGTGCATGTATTTCTCCGCCTGGCCTGTTTGACTGAGCATAATAGAATCTAGCTCCATCCACGTTATTGCAAATGATAGGATTTGTTTTCTTCTTATGGCTGCTTATTGCACTTTTTAAACTGAATTTCATTCTTCTTTTTTGTTTGTAGTTTCGCTATGTGCTTTCACCATTGGTCTCCTGGTTATGAGCAGTACCTTTGTGTTAATCGATATGTACCTATATCTATCTTTCTGTCTGTCCATCTATTTATCAATCAATCATCTTTTTGTCTGCCCATCTGTCCTTGTGTACAGAATAGTTAACCATATATCCTATATCACTTTCCTACACTCTGCTTCCAATAATCCTGCAAAGTATCTAGGCTGTAGAGAGAGCACTGGGTTCACCGAGACACGTGCAGGTCGAGTCGGCCGCGTGTACCTACAAAACCAGGAAATGGAGGTGAAAGGACTTGAACCTGTATCTCTGTCCTCTGTCCTCTTATACTTCCTGCTCGCTTGGTAACTTTATTTAGCCACATTCAGTGAGTAAGTGATCCCTGAAGACCACAAGTATCCTTCGTCTGGTCCGGTTGTCGACAGAAAAGTGTACTTGGTTCCTTGCACACCACCATGTTTGAGGGACATCGGCGTGGTCACTGCTGATAGGTGCAGGGACAAATATAAAGGAACACCTATTTCTGGACAGGAGCAGTTGGGAACAAAGAGTGTGTTGTGGAGTGAAGTGTTTATTTGAGGGTCCAAACTTCCCTCCTTAGGTGGTTATTACTTCTTTACATTCGTGAACATCATAAAAAGCAATGATTTTAAAAGCCCAGACGCATATTATTACTACAATTGATTTGTTGAGGTGAGAGGAAATGAGAAGGAACTTGCTGCACCACTAAATCTATGCCTGAGCAGTGCTGAAATCAAACAAAAAGAATTCACGGTGGCTAGATAGGGCTATTTTCTACTGACTCTCTCTGGGGACTCAAACAGAATTCATTTGTTTGCTTGTTTCTTATTTTCACTTGTATAGGTAATCTGTCCCTGCCCCTTCAGCTGGTAGTTTGTCTGTGTCCTTGGATCTCAAGTGAGTCTCCAGTAAGGGAGCACGTAGGAGGTCTTGAGTTTTCATCAGTTCTTCTAACACTGTGTCTTTTGATTGGAGCACTCAAAGCCTGTACTTTTATTCTGATATTTGAGAGCTGTGCTCTTACTGCACTTTTAAATTCTTTTTGTTCTCATTAATATACAATCACATGCAGAACATTATGTTTTCCAGTCTACACCCTTCACCAAGACCCCGGCAAAAGCCAGTTACAGTCGCTGTCCGTCAGCATGTACTAAGATGCTGTAGAATCACTACATGTCTTCTCTGTGTTATGCAGCCGTACAAATGACCCCCCAAGTTACACACTATACATGCTAATCCTAATGCCCCCATTCTTTTTCCCCGCCGTTATTACTCCCTTCCCACAAACCCTACCCAGTCCCTTTCTTTTTGGTAACTGTTAGTCCTCTCTCGGGTTCTGTGAGTCTGCTGCTGTCTTTTCCTTCAGTTTTTCTTTGTTATCATACTCCACACATGAGTGAAATCATTTGGTACATGTATTTCTCCTCCTGGAATATTTGACTGAGCATAATACCCTCTAGCTCCATCCACGTTATTGCAAATGATAGGATTTGTTTTCTTCTTATGGCTGCTCACTGCACTTTTTAAACTGGATTTCATTCTTTTTTGTTTGTACTTTCGCTATGTGCTCTCACCGTTGCTCTCCTGGATATGAGCAGAAGCTTTGTGTTAATCGATATGTACCTATATCTATCTATCTGTCTGTCTATCTATTTATCAATCAATTAATCAATCAATCATCTTTTTGTCTGCCCATCTGTCCATGTGTACAGAACAGTTAACCATATATCCTATATCACTTTCCTACACTATGCTTCCAAATATCCTGCAAAGTATCGAGGCTGTAGAGAGAGCACTGAGTTCACCGAGACACTTGCAGGTCGAGTCGGCCGCGTGTACCTACAAAACCAGGAAATGGTTGTGCCGGTACTTGAACCCGTGTCTCTATCCTCTGTCCTCTTTCATCTCCTTCTAACTTACTGTCTGTATTAAGCCACATTCTTTGACTAAGTGCTCCCTGAAGACCACAAGTATCATTCCTCTGGGCCTGTTGTCGCGAGAAAAGTAAACTTGTTCTCTGCTCACCACCATGTCTGAAGGACATCAGCGTGATCACCGCCGATAGGACGGAGGGTCAAATAAAAAGGAACACCAATTTCTAGACAGGAGCAGTTGGGAGCTAAGAGTGTATTGTGGGGTGACGTGTTTATTTGAGGGTCCAAACTTCCCTCTTTAGGTAGTTATTAGATCTTCACATTCGTGAACATCATAAAACCCGCTGATTTCAAAGGCCCAGATGCTTATTATTACAGCAACTCAGTTGTTGAGGTGAGAGAAAATGGGAAGTATGTTGCTGCACCACTAAATCAATGGCTGGGTACGGCTGAAACCAAAGAAAAAGGAAACACGGTGGCCAGATAGGGCTATGTTTTTCTGACTGTCTCAGGGGACTCAAACAGAATCCATTTGTTTGATTGTTTGGTTTTCAGTTTCACTCGTGTAGGGTACTTGTCCACACACCTTCGGCTTGTAGTTTGTCTGTGTCCTTGGATCTCAAGTGAGTCTCCTGTAAGTAAGCACGTAGGTGTCTTGAGTTTTCATTACTTCTTTAAACCCTGTGTCTTTTGTTTGCTGCACTCAGTGCCTGACCTTTTATTCTGATGATTCAGAGCTGTGCACTTATTGCACTAAAAGAATTTTTTTTATCATTAAGCTAAAATCACTTGAAGAACATTATGTTTACTATGCTCCCCCCTTCACCAAGTACCCCTGAAAAACCTCTTCAGTTGCTGTCGTTCTGCGTAGTTGGATGCTGTAGACCCCTTCACCATGTCCCTCCCAACAGACCCCGTTACAGTCGCTGTTCATCAGTGAGTAGTAAGATGTTATATGATCTTTACTAGACTTCACTGTGTTGTACAGCACTCCCCATGCCCCCTCGACAGCAAGCATTATACATAATAAAACTAATGCCCCCATTCTTTCTCCTCACACTTATCCCTCCCTTCAGACCCACCCTGCCCAGTCCTTTTCCCTTTGGTAACTTTTAGTCAACTCTCGGGTACTGTGAGTCTGCTGCTGTTTTTTTCCTTCAGTTTTTCTTTGTTGTTATACTCCACACATGAGTGAAAACACTTGGTCGTTGCCTTTCTCCGCCTGGCCTCTTTCTCTGAACATACTACCGTGTAGCTCAATCCAGGTCATTGCAAATGGTAGTATTTGTTTTCTTCTTAAGGCTGCTTACTGCACTTTTTAAACTGGATTTCATTCTTCCTTTTTGTTTGTAGTTTAGCTATGTTATTCACCATTCAACTCCTGGTTATGAACAATAGCTTTGTGTCAATCGGTATGTATCTGTATCTATCTATCGAATGGTCTGTCTGTCTATCTATGTATCTATGTATGTATGTATGTATTTATCTATGTATCTATCTATCTATCTTCCTATCATCTATCTGTGATGTCTATCATCTATCAATCTATGTACCTATCTATCTATCTTTCATCTGTCATCTGTGTACCTATCTATCTATGAATCAATCATCTTTTTGTCTGCCCATCTATCCTTCTGTACAGAACAGTTAACAACATAGCCTATGTCTCTTCCCTACATTATGCTTCAAGAAATCTTGCAAGGTAACTAAGCCATAAGGAGAGCACTGTGTTCACTGATACACTTTCAGGTAGAGTCAGCCACGTGTGCTTACAAAACCAGTAAATGGAGGTGAAAGGACTTGAACCTGTATCTCTGTCCTCTGTCCTCTTATACTTCCTGCTCGCTTGGTAACTTTATTTAGCCACATTCAGTGAGTAAGTGATCCCTGAAGACCACAAGTATCCTTCGTCTGGTCCGGTTGTCGACAGAAAAGTGTACTTGGTTCCTTGCACACCACCATGTTTGAGGGACATCGGCGTGGTCACTGCTGATAGGTGCAGGGACAAATATAAAGGAACACCTATTTCTGGACAGGAGCAGTTGGGAACAAAGAGTGTTTTGTGGAGTGAAGTGTTTATTTCAGGGTCCAAACTTCTCTATTTAGGTGGTTATTACTTCTTTACATTCCTGAACATTATAAATGCAATGATTTTAAAAGCCCAGACGCATATTATTACAGCAGTTCATTTGGTGAGGTGAGAGGAAATGAGAAGGAAGTTGCTGCACCCCTAAATCTATGCCTGAGCACTGCTGAAAACAAACAAAAAGAATTCACGGTGGCTAGAGAGGGCTATTTTCTACTGACTCTCTCTGGGGACCAAAACAGAATCTATTTGTTTCTTTGTTTCTCAGTTTCACTTGTGTAGGGTACCTGTCCCCGCCCCTTCAGCTTGTAGTTTGTCTGTGTCCTTGGATCTCAAGTGAGTCTCCAGTAAGGGAGCACGTAGGTGGTCTTGAATTTTCATCATTTCTTCTAAACCTGTTTGTTTTGATTTCAGCACTCAAAGCCTGTACTTTTATTCTGATATTTGAGAGCTGTGCTCTTACAGCACTTTGAATTTTTTTTGTTTTCCTTAATGTACAATCACATGCACAACATTATGTTTTCTAGCCTACCCTCTTCACCAAGTCTCCCCCAAATCCCAGTTACAGTCGCTGTCCATCAGCATGTACAAAGATTCTAAAGAATCACTACATGTCTTCTCTGTGTTGTACAGCCCTACCCATGACCCCACACCCTACACATTATACATGCTAATCCTAAAGCCCCCATTCATTTCCCCCGCCCTTATTACTCCCTTCCCACAAACCCTACCCAGTCCCTTTCTCTTTGGAAACTGTTAGTCCACTCTCGGGTTCTGTGATTCTGCTGCTGTCTTTTCCTTCAGTTTTTCTTTGTTATCATTCTCCACACATGAGTGAATTCATTTGGTGCATGTATTTCTCCGCCTGGCCTGTTTGACTGAGCATAATAGAATCTAGCTCCATCCACGTTATTGCAAATGATAGGATTTGTTTTCTTCTTATGGCTGCTTATTGCACTTTTTAAACTGAATTTCATTCTTCTTTTTTGTTTGTAGTTTCGCTATGTGCTTTCACCATTGGTCTCCTGGTTATGAGCAGTACCTTTGTGTTAATCGATATGTACCTATATCTATCTTTCTGTCTGTCCATCTATTTATCAATCAATCATCTTTTTGTCTGCCCATCTGTCCTTGTGTACAGAATAGTTAACCATATATCCTATATCACTTTCCTACACTCTGCTTCCAATAATCCTGCAAAGTATCTAGGCTGTAGAGAGAGCACTGGGTTCACCGAGACACGTGCAGGTCGAGTCGGCCGCGTGTACCTACAAAACCAGGAAATGGAGGTGAAAGGACTTGAACCTGTATCTCTGTCCTCTGTCCTCTTATACTTCCTGCTCGCTTGGTAACTTTATTTAGCCACATTCAGTGAGTAAGTGATCCCTGAAGACCACAAGTATCCTTCGTCTGGTCCGGTTGTCGACAGAAAAGTGTACTTGGTTCCTTGCACACCACCATGTTTGAGGGACATCGGCGTGGTCACTGCTGATAGGTGCAGGGACAAATATAAAGGAACACCTATTTCTGGACAGGAGCAGTTGGGAACAAAGAGTGTGTTGTGGAGTGAAGTGTTTATTTGAGGGTCCAAACTTCCCTCCTTAGGTGGTTATTACTTCTTTACATTCGTGAACATCATAAAAAGCAATGATTTTAAAAGCCCAGACGCATATTATTACTACAATTGATTTGTTGAGGTGAGAGGAAATGAGAAGGAACTTGCTGCACCACTAAATCTATGCCTGAGCAGTGCTGAAATCAAACAAAAAGAATTCACGGTGGCTAGATAGGGCTATTTTCTACTGACTCTCTCTGGGGACTCAAACAGAATTCATTTGTTTGCTTGTTTCTTATTTTCACTTGTATAGGTAATCTGTCCCTGCCCCTTCAGCTGGTAGTTTGTCTGTGTCCTTGGATCTCAAGTGAGTCTCCAGTAAGGGAGCACGTAGGAGGTCTTGAGTTTTCATCAGTTCTTCTAACACTGTGTCTTTTGATTGGAGCACTCAAAGCCTGTACTTTTATTCTGATATTTGAGAGCTGTGCTCTTACTGCACTTTTAAATTCTTTTTGTTCTCATTAATATACAATCACATGCAGAACATTATGTTTTCCAGTCTACACCCTTCACCAAGACCCCGGCAAAAGCCAGTTACAGTCGCTGTCCGTCAGCATGTACTAAGATGCTGTAGAATCACTACATGTCTTCTCTGTGTTATGCAGCCGTACAAATGACCCCCCAAGTTACACACTATACATGCTAATCCTAATGCCCCCATTCTTTTTCCCCGCCGTTATTACTCCCTTCCCACAAACCCTACCCAGTCCCTTTCTTTTTGGTAACTGTTAGTCCTCTCTCGGGTTCTGTGAGTCTGCTGCTGTCTTTTCCTTCAGTTTTTCTTTGTTATCATACTCCACACATGAGTGAAATCATTTGGTACATGTATTTCTCCTCCTGGAATATTTGACTGAGCATAATACCCTCTAGCTCCATCCACGTTATTGCAAATGATAGGATTTGTTTTCTTCTTATGGCTGCTCACTGCACTTTTTAAACTGGATTTCATTCTTTTTTGTTTGTACTTTCGCTATGTGCTCTCACCGTTGCTCTCCTGGATATGAGCAGAAGCTTTGTGTTAATCGATATGTACCTATATCTATCTATCTGTCTGTCTATCTATTTATCAATCAATTAATCAATCAATCATCTTTTTGTCTGCCCATCTGTCCATGTGTACAGAACAGTTAACCATATATCCTATATCACTTTCCTACACTATGCTTCCAAATATCCTGCAAAGTATCGAGGCTGTAGAGAGAGCACTGAGTTCACCGAGACACTTGCAGGTCGAGTCGGCCGCGTGTACCTACAAAACCAGGAAATGGTTGTGCCTGTACTTGAACCCGTGTCTCTATCCTCTGTCCTCTTTCATCTCCTTCTAACTTACTGTCTGTATTAAGCCACATTCTTTGACTAAGTGCTCCCTGAAGACCACAAGTATCATTCCTCTGGGCCTGTTGTCGCGAGAAAAGTAAACTTGTTCTCTGCTCACCACCATGTCTGAAGGACATCAGCGTGATCACCGCCGATAGGACGGAGGGTCAAATAAAAAGGAACACCAATTTCTAGACAGGAGCAGTTGGGAGCTAAGAGTGTATTGTGGGGTGACGTGTTTATTTGAGGGTCCAAACTTCCCTCTTTAGGTAGTTATTAGCTCTTCACATTCGTGAACATCATAAAACCCACTGATTTCAAAGGCCCAGATGCTTATTATTACAGCAACTCAGTTGTTGAGGTGAGAGAAAATGGGAAGTATGTTGCTGCACCACTAAATCAATGGCTGGGTACGGCTGAAACCAAAGAAAAAGGAAACACGGTGGCCAGATAGGGCTATGTTTTTCTGACTGTCTCAGGGGACTCAAACAGAATCCATTTGTTTGATTGTTTGGTTTTCAGTTTCACTCGTGTAGGGTACTTGTCCACACACCTTCGGCTTGTAGTTTGTCTGTGTCCTTGGATCTCAAGTGAGTCTCCTGTAAGTAAGCACGTAGGTGTCTTGAGTTTTCATTACTTCTTTAAACCCTGTGTCTTTTGTTTGCTGCACTCAGTGCCTGACCTTTTATTCTGATGATTCAGAGCTGTGCACTTATTGCACTAAAAGAATTTTTTTTATCATTAAGCTAAAATCACTTGAAGAACATTATGTTTACTATGCTCCCCCCTTCAACAAGTACCCCTGAAAAACCTCTTCAGTTGCTGTCGTTCTGCGTAGTTGGATGCTGTAGACCCCTTCACCATGTCCCTCCCAACAGACCCCGTTACAGTCGCTGTTCATCAGTGAGTAGTAAGATGTTATATGATCTTTACTAGACTTCTCTGTGTTGTACAGCACTCCCCATGCCCCCTCGACAGCAAGCATTATACATAATAAAACTAATGCCCCCATTCTTTCTCCTCACACTTATCCCTCCCTTCAGACCCACCCTGCCCAGTCCTTTTCCCTTTGGTAACTTTTAGTCAACTCTCGGGTACTGTGAGTCTGCTGCTGTTTTTTTCCTTCAGTTTTTCTTTGTTGTTATACTCCACACATGAGTGAAAACACTTGGTCCTTGCCTTTCTCCGCCTGGCCTCTTTCTCTGAACATACTACCGTCTAGCTCAATCCAGGTCATTGCAAATGGTAGTATTTGTTTTCTTCTTAAGGCTGCTTACTGCACTTTTTAAACTGGATTTCATTCTTCCTTTTTGTTTGTAGTTTAGCTATGTTATTCACCATTCAACTCCTGGTTATGAACAATAGCTTTGTGTCAATCGGTATGTATCTGTATCTATCTATCGAATGGTCTGTCTGTCTATCTATGTATCTATGTATGTATGTATGTATTTATCTATGTATCTATCTATCTATCTTCCTATCATCTATCTGTGATGTCTATCATCTATCAATCTATGTACCTATCTATCTATCTTTCATCTGTCATCTGTGTACCTATCTATCTATGAATCAATCATCTTTTTGTCTGCCCATCTATCCTTCTGTACAGAACAGTTAACAACATAGCCTATGTCTCTTCCCTACATTATGCTTCAAGAAATCTTGCAAGGTAACTAAGCCATAAGGAGAGCACTGTGTTCACTGATACACTTTCAGGTAGAGTCAGCCACGTGTGCTTACAAAACCAGTAAATGGAGGTGAAAGGACTTGAACCTGTATCTCTGTCCTCTGTCCTCTTATACTTCCTGCTCGCTTGGTGACTTTATGTAGCCACATTCAGTGAGTAAGTGATCCCTGAAGACCACAAGTATCCTTCGTCTGGTCCGGTTGTCGACAGAAAAGTGTACTTGGTTCCTTGCACACCACCATGTTTGAGGGACATCGGCGTGGTCACTGCTGATAGGTGCAGGGACAAATATAAAGGAACACCTATTTCTGGACAGGAGCAGTTGGGAACAAAGAGTGTTTTGTGGAGTGAAGTGTTTATTTCAGGGTCCAAACTTCTCTATTTAGGTGGTTATTACTTCTTTACATTCCTGAACATTATAAATGCAATGATTTTAAAAGCCCAGACGCATATTATTACAGCAGTTCATTTGTTGAGGTGAGAGGAAATGAGAAGGAAGTTGCTGCACCCCTAAATCTATGCCTGAGCACTGCTGAAAACAAACAAAAAGAATTCACGGTGGCTAGAGAGGGCTATTTTCTACTGACTCTCTCTGGGGACCAAAACAGAATCTATTTGTTTCTTTGTTTCTCAGTTTCACTTGTGTAGGGTACCTGTCCCCGCCCCTTCAGCTTGTAGTTTGTCTGTGTCCTTGGATCTCAAGTGAGTCTCCAGTAAGGGAGCACGTAGGTGGTCTTGAATTTTCATCATTTCTTCTAAACCTGTTTGTTTTGATTTCAGCACTCAAAGCCTGTACTTTTATTCTGATATTTGAGAGCTGTGCTCTTACAGCACTTTGAATTTTTTTTGTTTTCCTTAATGTACAATCACATGCAGAACATTATGTTTTCTAGCCTACCCTCTTCACCAAGTCTCCCCCAAATCCCAGTTACAGTCGCTGTCCATCAGCATGTACAAAGATTCTAAAGAATCACTACATGTCTTCTCTGTGTTGTACAGCCCTACCCATGACCCCACACCCTACACATTATACATGCTAATCCTAAAGCCCCCATTCATTTCCCCCGCCCTTATTACTCCCTTCCCACAAACCCTACCCAGTCCCTTTCTCTTTGGAAACTGTTAGTCCACTCTCGGGTTCTGTGATTCTGCTGCTGTCTTTTCCTTCAGTTTTTCTTTGTTATCATTCTCCACACATGAGTGAATTCATTTGGTGCATGTATTTCTCCGCCTGGCCTGTTTGACTGAGCATAATAGAATCTAGCTCCATCCACGTTATTGCAAATGATAGGATTTGTTTTCTTCTTATGGCTGCTTATTGCACTTTTTAAACTGAATTTCATTCTTCTTTTTTGTTTGTAGTTTCGCTATGTGCTTTCACCATTGGTCTCCTGGTTATGAGCAGTACCTTTGTGTTAATCGATATGTACCTATATCTATCTTTCTGTCTGTCCATCTATTTATCAATCAATCATCTTTTTGTCTGCCCATCTGTCCTTGTGTACAGAATAGTTAACCATATATCCTATATCACTTTCCTACACTCTGCTTCCAATAATCCTGCAAAGTATCTAGGCTGTAGAGAGAGCACTGGGTTCACCGAGACACGTGCAGGTCGAGTCGGCCGCGTGTACCTACAAAACCAGGAAATGGAGGTGAAAGGACTTGAACCTGTATCTCTGTCCTCTGTCCTCTTATACTTCCTGCTCGCTTGGTAACTTTATTTAGCCACATTCAGTGAGTAAGTGATCCCTGAAGACCACAAGTATCCTTCGTCTGGTCCGGTTGTCGACAGAAAAGTGTACTTGGTTCCTTGCACACCACCATGTTTGAGGGACATCGGCGTGGTCACTGCTGATAGGTGCAGGGACAAATATAAAGGAACACCTATTTCTGGACAGGAGCAGTTGGGAACAAAGAGTGTGTTGTGGAGTGAAGTGTTTATTTGAGGGTCCAAACTTCCCTCCTTAGGTGGTTATTACTTCTTTACATTCGTGAACATCATAAAAAGCAATGATTTTAAAAGCCCAGACGCATATTATTACTACAATTGATTTGTTGAGGTGAGAGGAAATGAGAAGGAACTTGCTGCACCACTAAATCTATGCCTGAGCAGTGCTGAAATCAAACAAAAAGAATTCACGGTGGCTAGATAGGGCTATTTTCTACTGACTCTCTCTGGGGACTCAAACAGAATTCATTTGTTTGCTTGTTTCTTATTTTCACTTGTATAGGTATTCTGTCCCTGCCCCTTCAGCTGGTAGTTTGTCTGTGTCCTTGGATCTCAAGTGAGTCTCCAGTAAGGGAGCACGTAGGAGGTCTTGAGTTTTCATCAGTTCTTCTAACACTGTGTCTTTTGATTGGAGCACTCAAAGCCTGTACTTTTATTCTGATATTTGAGAGCTGTGCTCTTACTGCACTTTTAAATTCTTTTTGTTCTCATTAATATACAATCACATGCAGAACATTATGTTTTCCAGTCTACACCCTTCACCAAGACCCCGGCAAAAGCCAGTTACAGTCGCTGTCCGTCAGCATGTACTAAGATGCTGTAGAATCACTACATGTCTTCTCTGTGTTATGCAGCCGTACAAATGACCCCCCAAGTTACACACTATACATGCTAATCCTAATGCCCCCATTCTTTTTCCCCGCCGTTATTACTCCCTTCCCACAAACCCTACCCAGTCCCTTTCTTTTTGGTAACTGTTAGTCCTCTCTCGGGTTCTGTGAGTCTGCTGCTGTCTTTTCCTTCAGTTTTTCTTTGTTATCATACTCCACACATGAGTGAAATCATTTGGTACATGTATTTCTCCTCCTGGAATATTTGACTGAGCATAATACCCTCTAGCTCCATCCACGTTATTGCAAATGATAGGATTTGTTTTCTTCTTATGGCTGCTCACTGCACTTTTTAAACTGGATTTCATTCTTTTTTGTTTGTACTTTCGCTATGTGCTCTCACCGTTGCTCTCCTGGATATGAGCAGAAGCTTTGTGTTAATCGATATGTACCTATATCTATCTATCTGTCTGTCTATCTATTTATCAATCAATTAATCAATCAATCATCTTTTTGTCTGCCCATCTGTCCATGTGTACAGAACAGTTAACCATATATCCTATATCACTTTCCTACACTATGCTTCCAAATATCCTGCAAAGTATCGAGGCTGTAGAGAGAGCACTGAGTTCACCGAGACACTTGCAGGTCGAGTTGGCCGCGTGTACCTACAAAACCAGGAAATGGTTGTGCCGGTACTTGAACCCGTGTCTCTATCCTCTGTCCTCTTTCATCTCCTTCTAACTTACTGTCTGTATTAAGCCACATTCTTTGACTAAGTGCTCCCTGAAGACCACAAGTATCATTCCTCTGGGCCTGTTGTCGCGAGAAAAGTAAACTTGTTCTCTGCTCACCACCATGTCTGAAGGACATCAGCGTGATCACCGCCGATAGGACGGAGGGTCAAATAAAAAGGAACACCAATTTCTAGACAGGAGCAGTTGGGAGCTAAGAGTGTATTGTGGGGTGACGTGTTTATTTGAGGGTCCAAACTTCCCTCTTTAGGTAGTTATTAGATCTTCACATTCGTGAACATCATAAAACCCACTGATTTCAAAGGCCCAGATGCTTATTATTACAGCAACTCAGTTGTTGAGGTGAGAGAAAATGGGAAGTATGTTGCTGCACCACTAAATCAATGGCTGGGTACGGCTGAAACCAAAGAAAAAGGAAACACGGTGGCCAGATAGGGCTATGTTTTTCTGACTGTCTCAGGGGACTCAAACAGAATCCATTTGTTTGATTGTTTGGTTTTCAGTTTCACTCGTGTAGGGTACTTGTCCACACACCTTCGGCTTGTAGTTTGTCTGTGTCCTTGGATCTCAAGTGAGTCTCCTGTAAGTAAGCACGTAGGTGTCTTGAGTTTTCATTACTTCTTTAAACCCTGTGTCTTTTGTTTGCTGCACTCAGTGCCTGACCTTTTATTCTGATGATTCAGAGCTGTGCACTTATTGCACTAAAAGAATTTTTTTTATCATTAAGCTAAAATCACTTGAAGAACATTATGTTTACTATGCTCCCCCCTTCAACAAGTACCCCTGAAAAACCTCTTCAGTTGCTGTCGTTCTGCGTAGTTGGATGCTGTAGACCCCTTCACCATGTCCCTCCCAACAGACCCCGTTACAGTCGCTGTTCATCAGTGAGTAGTAAGATGTTATATGATCTTTACTAGACTTCTCTGTGTTGTACAGCACTCCCCATGCCCCCTCGACAGCAAGCATTATACATAATAAAACTAATGCCCCCATTCTTTCTCCTCACACTTATCCCTCCCTTCAGACCCACCCTGCCCAGTCCTTTTCCCTTTGGTAACTTTTAGTCAACTCTCGGGTACTGTGAGTCTGCTGCTGTTTTTTTCCTTCAGTTTTTCTTTGTTGTTATACTCCACACATGAGTGAAAACACTTGGTCGTTGCCTTTCTCCGCCTGGCCTCTTTCTCTGAACATACTACCGTCTAGCTCAATCCAGGTCATTGCAAATGGTAGTATTTGTTTTCTTCTTAAGGCTGCTTACTGCACTTTTTAAACTGGATTTCATTCTTCCTTTTTGTTTGTAGTTTAGCTATGTTATTCACCATTCAACTCCTGGTTATGAACAATAGCTTTGTGTCAATCGGTATGTATCTGTATCTATCTATCGAATGGTCTGTCTGTCTATCTATGTATCTATGTATGTATGTATGTATTTATCTATGTATCTATCTATCTATCTTCCTATCATCTATCTGTGATGTCTATCATCTATCAATCTATGTACCTATCTATCTATCTTTCATCTGTCATCTGTGTACCTATCTATCTATGAATCAATCATCTTTTTGTCTGCCCATCTATCCTTCTGTACAGAACAGTTAACAACATAGCCTATGTCTCTTCCCTACATTATGCTTCAAGAAATCTTGCAAGGTAACTAAGCCATAAGGAGAGCACTGTGTTCACTGATACACTTTCAGGTAGAGTCAGCCACGTGTGCTTACAAAACCAGTAAATGGAGGTGAAAGGACTTGAACCTGTATCTCTGTCCTCTGTCCTCTTATACTTCCTGCTCGCTTGGTGACTTTATGTAGCCACATTCAGTGAGTAAGTGATCCCTGAAGACCACAAGTATCCTTCGTCTGGTCCGGTTGTCGACAGAAAAGTGTACTTGGTTCCTTGCACACCACCATGTTTGAGGGACATCGGCGTGGTCACTGCTGATAGGTGCAGGGACAAATATAAAGGAACACCTATTTCTGGACAGGAGCAGTTGGGAACAAAGAGTGTTTTGTGGAGTGAAGTGTTTATTTCAGGGTCCAAACTTCTCTATTTAGGTGGTTATTACTTCTTTACATTCCTGAACATTATAAATGCAATGATTTTAAAAGCCCAGACGCATATTATTACAGCAGTTCATTTGGTGAGGTGAGAGGAAATGAGAAGGAAGTTGCTGCACCCCTAAATCTATGCCTGAGCACTGCTGAAAACAAACAAAAAGAATTCACGGTGGCTAGAGAGGGCTATTTTCTACTGACTCTCTCTGGGGACCAAAACAGAATCTATTTGTTTCTTTGTTTCTCAGTTTCACTTGTGTAGGGTACCTGTCCCCGCCCCTTCAGCTTGTAGTTTGTCTGTGTCCTTGGATCTCAAGTGAGTCTCCAGTAAGGGAGCACGTAGGTGGTCTTGAATTTTCATCATTTCTTCTAAACCTGTTTGTTTTGATTTCAGCACTCAAAGCCTGTACTTTTATTCTGATATTTGAGAGCTGTGCTCTTACAGCACTTTGAATTTTTTTTGTTTTCCTTAATGTACAATCACATGCAGAACATTATGTTTTCTAGCCTACCCTCTTCACCAAGTCTCCCCCAAATCCCAGTTACAGTCGCTGTCCATCAGCATGTACAAAGATTCTAAAGAATCACTACATGTCTTCTCTGTGTTGTACAGCCCTACCCATGACCCCACACCCTACACATTATACATGCTAATCCTAAAGCCCCCATTCATTTCCCCCGCCCTTATTACTCCCTTCCCACAAACCCTACCCAGTCCCTTTCTCTTTGGAAACTGTTAGTCCACTCTCGGGTTCTGTGATTCTGCTGCTGTCTTTTCCTTCAGTTTTTCTTTGTTATCATTCTCCACACATGAGTGAATTCATTTGGTGCATGTATTTCTCCGCCTGGCCTGTTTGACTGAGCATAATAGAATCTAGCTCCATCCACGTTATTGCAAATGATAGGATTTGTTTTCTTCTTATGGCTGCTTATTGCACTTTTTAAACTGAATTTCATTCTTCTTTTTTGTTTGTAGTTTCGCTATGTGCTTTCACCATTGGTCTCCTGGTTATGAGCAGTACCTTTGTGTTAATCGATATGTACCTATATCTATCTTTCTGTCTGTCCATCTATTTATCAATCAATCATCTTTTTGTCTGCCCATCTGTCCTTGTGTACAGAATAGTTAACCATATATCCTATATCACTTTCCTACACTCTGCTTCCAATAATCCTGCAAAGTATCTAGGCTGTAGAGAGAGCACTGGGTTCACCGAGACACGTGCAGGTCGAGTCGGCCGCGTGTACCTACAAAACCAGGAAATGGAGGTGAAAGGACTTGAACCTGTATCTCTGTCCTCTGTCCTCTTATACTTCCTGCTCGCTTGGTAACTTTATTTAGCCACATTCAGTGAGTAAGTGATCCCTGAAGACCACAAGTATCCTTCGTCTGGTCCGGTTGTCGACAGAAAAGTGTACTTGGTTCCTTGCACACCACCATGTTTGAGGGACATCGGCGTGGTCACTGCTGATAGGTGCAGGGACAAATATAAAGGAACACCTATTTCTGGACAGGAGCAGTTGGGAACAAAGAGTGTGTTGTGGAGTGAAGTGTTTATTTGAGGGTCCAAACTTCCCTCCTTAGGTGGTTATTACTTCTTTACATTCGTGAACATCATAAAAAGCAATGATTTTAAAAGCCCAGACGCATATTATTACTACAATTGATTTGTTGAGGTGAGAGGAAATGAGAAGGAACTTGCTGCACCACTAAATCTATGCCTGAGCAGTGCTGAAATCAAACAAAAAGAATTCACGGTGGCTAGATAGGGCTATTTTCTACTGACTCTCTCTGGGGACTCAAACAGAATTCATTTGTTTGCTTGTTTCTTATTTTCACTTGTATAGGTAATCTGTCCCTGCCCCTTCAGCTGGTAGTTTGTCTGTGTCCTTGGATCTCAAGTGAGTCTCCAGTAAGGGAGCACGTAGGAGGTCTTGAGTTTTCATCAGTTCTTCTAACACTGTGTCTTTTGATTGGAGCACTCAAAGCCTGTACTTTTATTCTGATATTTGAGAGCTGTGCTCTTACTGCACTTTTAAATTCTTTTTGTTCTCATTAATATACAATCACATGCAGAACATTATGTTTTCCAGTCTACACCCTTCACCAAGACCCCGGCAAAAGCCAGTTACAGTCGCTGTCCGTCAGCATGTACTAAGATGCTGTAGAATCACTACATGTCTTCTCTGTGTTATGCAGCCATACAAATGACCCCCCAAGTTACACACTATACATGCTAATCCTAATGCCCCCATTCTTTTTCCCCGCCGTTATTACTCCCTTCCCACAAACCCTACCCAGTCCCTTTCTTTTTGGTAACTGTTAGTCCTCTCTCGGGTTCTGTGAGTCTGCTGCTGTCTTTTCCTTCAGTTTTTCTTTGTTATCATACTCCACACATGAGTGAAATCATTTGGTACATGTATTTCTCCTCCTGGAATATTTGACTGAGCATAATACCCTCTAGCTCCATCCACGTTATTGCAAATGATAGGATTTGTTTTCTTCTTATGGCTGCTCACTGCACTTTTTAAACTGGATTTCATTCTTTTTTGTTTGTACTTTCGCTATGTGCTCTCACCGTTGCTCTCCTGGATATGAGCAGAAGCTTTGTGTTAATCGATATGTACCTATATCTATCTATCTGTCTGTCTATCTATTTATCAATCAATTAATCAATCAATCATCTTTTTGTCTGCCCATCTGTCCATGTGTACAGAACAGTTAACCATATATCCTATATCACTTTCCTACACTATGCTTCCAAATATCCTGCAAAGTATCGAGGCTGTAGAGAGAGCACTGAGTTCACCGAGACACTTGCAGGTCGAGTCGGCCGCGTGTACCTACAAAACCAGGAAATGGTTGTGCCGGTACTTGAACCCGTGTCTCTATCCTCTGTCCTCTTTCATCTCCTTCTAACTTACTGTCTGTATTAAGCCACATTCTTTGACTAAGTGCTCCCTGAAGACCACAAGTATCATTCCTCTGGGCCTGTTGTCGCGAGAAAAGTAAACTTGTTCTCTGCTCACCACCATGTCTGAAGGACATCAGCGTGATCACCGCCGATAGGACGGAGGGTCAAATAAAAAGGAACACCAATTTCTAGACAGGAGCAGTTGGGAGCTAAGAGTGTATTGTGGGGTGACGTGTTTATTTGAGGGTCCAAACTTCCCTCTTTAGGTAGTTATTAGATCTTCACATTCGTGAACATCATAAAACCCGCTGATTTCAAAGGCCCAGATGCTTATTATTACAGCAACTCAGTTGTTGAGGTGAGAGAAAATGGGAAGTATGTTGCTGCACCACTAAATCAATGGCTGGGTACGGCTGAAACCAAAGAAAAAGGAAACACGGTGGCCAGATAGGGCTATGTTTTTCTGACTGTCTCAGGGGACTCAAACAGAATCCATTTGTTTGATTGTTTGGTTTTCAGTTTCACTCGTGTAGGGTACTTGTCCACACACCTTCGGCTTGTAGTTTGTCTGTGTCCTTGGATCTCAAGTGAGTCTCCTGTAAGTAAGCACGTAGGTGTCTTGAGTTTTCATTACTTCTTTAAACCCTGTGTCTTTTGTTTGCTGCACTCAGTGCCTGACCTTTTATTCTGATGATTCAGAGCTGTGCACTTATTGCACTAAAAGAATTTTTTTTATCATTAAGCTAAAATCACTTGAAGAACATTATGTTTACTATGCTCCCCCCTTCACCAAGTACCCCTGAAAAACCTCTTCAGTTGCTGTCGTTCTGCGTAGTTGGATGCTGTAGACCCCTTCACCATGTCCCTCCCAACAGACCCCGTTACAGTCGCTGTTCATCAGTGAGTAGTAAGATGTTATATGATCTTTACTAGACTTCACTGTGTTGTACAGCACTCCCCATGCCCCCTCGACAGCAAGCATTATACATAATAAAACTAATGCCCCCATTCTTTCTCCTCACACTTATCCCTCCCTTCAGACCCACCCTGCCCAGTCCTTTTCCCTTTGGTAACTTTTAGTCAACTCTCGGGTACTGTGAGTCTGCTGCTGTTTTTTTCCTTCAGTTTTTCTTTGTTGTTATACTAAACACATGAGTGAAAACACTTGGTCGTTGCCTTTCTCCGCCTGGCCTCTTTCTCTGAACATACTACCGTCTAGCTCAATCCAGGTCATTGCAAATGGTAGTATTTGTTTTCTTCTTAAGGCTGCTTACTGCACTTTTTAAACTGGATTTCATTCTTCCTTTTTGTTTGTAGTTTAGCTATGTTATTCACCATTCAACTCCTGGTTATGAACAATAGCTTTGTGTCAATCGGTATGTATCTGTATCTATCTATCGAATGGTCTGTCTGTCTATCTATGTATCTATGTATGTATGTATGTATTTATCTATGTATCTATCTATCTATCTTCCTATCATCTATCTGTGATGTCTATCATCTATCAATCTATGTACCTATCTATCTATCTTTCATCTGTCATCTGTGTACCTATCTATCTATGAATCAATCATCTTTTTGTCTGCCCATCTATCCTTCTGTACAGAACAGTTAACAACATAGCCTATGTCTCTTCCCTACATTATGCTTCAAGAAATCTTGCAAGGTAACTAAGCCATAAGGAGAGCACTGTGTTCACTGATACACTTTCAGGTAGAGTCAGCCACGTGTGCTTACAAAACCAGTAAATGGAGGTGAAAGGACTTGAACCTGTATCTCTGTCCTCTGTCCTCTTATACTTCCTGCTCGCTTGGTGACTTTATGTAGCCACATTCAGTGAGTAAGTGATCCCTGAAGACCACAAGTATCCTTCGTCTGGTCCGGTTGTCGACAGAAAAGTGTACTTGGTTCCTTGCACACCACCATGTTTGAGGGACATCGGCGTGGTCACTGCTGATAGGTGCAGGGACAAATATAAAGGAACACCTATTTCTGGACAGGAGCAGTTGGGAACAAAGAGTGTTTTGTGGAGTGAAGTGTTTATTTCAGGGTCCAAACTTCTCTATTTAGGTGGTTATTACTTCTTTACATTCCTGAACATTATAAATGCAATGATTTTAAAAGCCCAGACGCATATTATTACAGCAGTTCATTTGGTGAGGTGAGAGGAAATGAGAAGGAAGTTGCTGCACCCCTAAATCTATGCCTGAGCACTGCTGAAAACAAACAAAAAGAATTCACGGTGGCTAGAGAGGGCTATTTTCTACTGACTCTCTCTGGGGACCAAAACAGAATCTATTTGTTTCTTTGTTTCTCAGTTTCACTTGTGTAGGGTACCTGTCCCCGCCCCTTCAGCTTGTAGTTTGTCTGTGTCCTTGGATCTCAAGTGAGTCTCCAGTAAGGGAGCACGTAGGTGGTCTTGAATTTTCATCATTTCTTCTAAACCTGTTTGTTTTGATTTCAGCACTCAAAGCCTGTACTTTTATTCTGATATTTGAGAGCTGTGCTCTTACAGCACTTTGAATTTTTTTTGTTTTCCTTAATGTACAATCACATGCACAACATTATGTTTTCTAGCCTACCCTCTTCACCAAGTCTCCCCCAAATCCCAGTTACAGTCGCTGTCCATCAGCATGTACAAAGATTCTAAAGAATCACTACATGTCTTCTCTGTGTTGTACAGCCCTACCCATGACCCCACACCCTACACATTATACATGCTAATCCTAAAGCCCCCATTCATTTCCCCCGCCCTTATTACTCCCTTCCCACAAACCCTACCCAGTCCCTTTCTCTTTGGAAACTGTTAGTTCACTCTCGGGTTCTGTGATTCTGCTGCTGTCTTTTCCTTCAGTTTTTCTTTGTTATCATTCTCCACACATGAGTGAATTCATTTGGTGCATGTATTTCTCCGCCTGGCCTGTTTGACTGAGCATAATAGAATCTAGCTCCATCCACGTTATTGCAAATGATAGGATTTGTTTTCTTCTTATGGCTGCTTATTGCACTTTTTAAACTGAATTTCATTCTTCTTTTTTGTTTGTAGTTTCGCTATGTGCTTTCACCATTGGTCTCCTGGTTATGAGCAGTACCTTTGTGTTAATCGATATGTACCTATATCTATCTTTCTGTCTGTCCATCTATTTATCAATCAATCATCTTTTTGTCTGCCCATCTGTCCTTGTGTACAGAATAGTTAACCATATATCCTATATCACTTTCCTACACTCTGCTTCCAATAATCCTGCAAAGTATCTAGGCTGTAGAGAGAGCACTGGGTTCACCGAGACACGTGCAGGTCGAGTCGGCCGCGTGTACCTACAAAACCAGGAAATGGAGGTGAAAGGACTTGAACCTGTATCTCTGTCCTCTGTCCTCTTATACTTCCTGCTCGCTTGGTAACTTTATTTAGCCACATTCAGTGAGTAAGTGATCCCTGAAGACCACAAGTATCCTTCGTCTGGTCCGGTTGTCGACAGAAAAGTGTACTTGGTTCCTTGCACACCACCATGTTTGAGGGACATCGGCGTGGTCACTGCTGATAGGTGCAGGGACAAATATAAAGGAACACCTATTTCTGGACAGGAGCAGTTGGGAACAAAGAGTGTGTTGTGGAGTGAAGTGTTTATTTGAGGGTCCAAACTTCCCTCCTTAGGTGGTTATTACTTCTTTACATTCGTGAACATCATAAAAAGCAATGATTTTAAAAGCCCAGACGCATATTATTACTACAATTGATTTGTTGAGGTGAGAGGAAATGAGAAGGAACTTGCTGCACCACTAAATCTATGCCTGAGCAGTGCTGAAATCAAACAAAAAGAATTCACGGTGGCTAGATAGAGCTATTTTCTACTGACTCTCTCTGGGGACTCAAACAGAATTCATTTGTTTGCTTGTTTCTTATTTTCACTTGTATAGGTAATCTGTCCCTGCCCCTTCAGCTGGTAGTTTGTCTGTGTCCTTGGATCTCAAGTGAGTCTCCAGTAAGGGAGCACGTAGGAGGTCTTGAGTTTTCATCAGTTCTTCTAACACTGTGTCTTTTGATTGGAGCACTCAAAGCCTGTACTTTTATTCTGATATTTGAGAGCTGTGCTCTTACTGCACTTTTAAATTCTTTTTGTTCTCATTAATATACAATCACATGCAGAACATTATGTTTTCCAGTCTACACCCTTCACCAAGACCCCGGCAAAAGCCAGTTACAGTCGCTGTCCGTCAGCATGTACTAAGATGCTGTAGAATCACTACATGTCTTCTCTGTGTTATGCAGCCGTACAAATGACCCCCCAAGTTACACACTATACATGCTAATCCTAATGCCCCCATTCTTTTTCCCCGCCGTTATTACTCCCTTCCCACAAACCCTACCCAGTCCCTTTCTTTTTGGTAACTGTTAGTCCTCTCTCGGGTTCTGTGAGTCTGCTGCTGTCTTTTCCTTCAGTTTTTCTTTGTTATCATACTCCACACATGAGTGAAATCATTTGGTACATGTATTTCTCCTCCTGGAATATTTGACTGAGCATAATACCCTCTAGCTCCATCCACGTTATTGCAAATGATAGGATTTGTTTTCTTCTTATGGCTGCTCACTGCACTTTTTAAACTGGATTTCATTCTTTTTTGTTTGTACTTTCGCTATGTGCTCTCACCGTTGCTCTCCTGGATATGAGCAGAAGCTTTGTGTTAATCGATATGTACCTATATCTATCTATCTGTCTGTCTATCTATTTATCAATCAATTAATCAATCAATCATCTTTTTGTCTGCCCATCTGTCCATGTGTACAGAACAGTTAACCATATATCCTATATCACTTTCCTACACTATGCTTCCAAATATCCTGCAAAGTATCGAGGCTGTAGAGAGAGCACTGAGTTCACCGAGACACTTGCAGGTCGAGTCGGCCGCGTGTACCTACAAAACCAGGAAATGGTTGTGCCGGTACTTGAACCCGTGTCTCTATCCTCTGTCCTCTTTCATCTCCTTCTAACTTAATGTCTGTATTAAGCCACATTCTTTGACTAAGTGCTCCCTGAAGACCACAAGTATCATTCCTCTGGGCCTGTTGTCGCGAGAAAAGTAAACTTGTTCTCTGCTCACCACCATGTCTGAAGGACATCAGCGTGATCACCGCCGATAGGACGGAGGGTCAAATAAAAAGGAACACCAATTTCTAGACAGGAGCAGTTGGGAGCTAAGAGTGTATTGTGGGGTGACGTGTTTATTTGAGGGTCCAAACTTCCCTCTTTAGGTAGTTATTAGATCTTCACATTCGTGAACATCATAAAACCCGCTGATTTCAAAGGCCCAGATGCTTATTATTACAGCAACTCAGTTGTTGAGGTGAGAGAAAATGGGAAGTATGTTGCTGCACCACTAAATCAATGGCTGGGTACGGCTGAAACCAAAGAAAAAGGAAACACGGTGGCCAGATAGGGCTATGTTTTTCTGACTGTCTCAGGGGACTCAAACAGAATCCATTTGTTTGATTGTTTGGTTTTCAGTTTCACTCGTGTAGGGTACTTGTCCACACACCTTCGGCTTGTAGTTTGTCTGTGTCCTTGGATCTCAAGTGAGTCTCCTGTAAGTAAGCACGTAGGTGTCTTGAGTTTTCATTACTTCTTTAAACCCTGTGTCTTTTGTTTGCTGCACTCAGTGCCTGACCTTTTATTCTGATGATTCAGAGCTGTGCACTTATTGCACTAAAAGAATTTTTTTTATCATTAAGCTAAAATCACTTGAAGAACATTATGTTTACTATGCTCCCCCCTTCACCAAGTACCCCTGAAAAACCTCTTCAGTTGCTGTCGTTCTGCGTAGTTGGATGCTGTAGACCCCTTCACCATGTCCCTCCCAACAGACCCCGTTACAGTCGCTGTTCATCAGTGAGTAGTAAGATGTTATATGATCTTTACTAGACTTCTCTGTGTTGTACAGCACTCCCCATGCCCCCTCGACAGCAAGCATTATACATAATAAAACTAATGCCCCCATTCTTTCTCCTCACACTTATCCGTCCCTTCAGACCCACCCTGCCCAGTCCTTTTCCCTTTGGTAACTTTTAGTCAACTCTCGGGTACTGTGAGTCTGCTGCTGTTTTTTTCCTTCAGTTTTTCTTTGTTGTTATACTCCACACATGAGTGAAAACACTTGGTCGTTGCCTTTCTCCGCCTGGCCTCTTTCTCTGAACATACTACCGTCTAGCTCAATCCAGGTCATTGCAAATGGTAGTATTTGTTTTCTTCTTAAGGCTGCTTACTGCACTTTTTAAACTGGATTTCATTCTTCCTTTTTGTTTGTAGTTTAGCTATGTTATTCACCATTCAACTCCTGGTTATGAACAATAGCTTTGTGTCAATCGGTATGTATCTGTATCTATCTATCGAATGGTCTGTCTGTCTATCTATGTATGTATGTATGTATGTATGTATTTATCTATGTATCTATCTATCTATCTTCCTATCATCTATCTGTGATGTCTATCATCTATCAATCTATGTACCTATCTATCTATCTTTCATCTGTCATCTGTGTACCTATCTATCTATGAATCAATCATCTTTTTGTCTGCCCATCTATCCTTCTGTACAGAACAGTTAACAACATAGCCTATGTCTCTTCCCTACATTATGCTTCAAGAAATCTTGCAAGGTAACTAAGCCATAAGGAGAGCACTTTGTTCACTGATACACTTTCAGGTAGAGTCAGCCACGTGTGCTTACAAAACCAGTAAATGGAGGTGAAAGGACTTGAACCTGTATCTCTGTCCTCTGTCCTCTTATACTTCCTGCTCGCTTGGTGACTTTATGTAGCCACATTCAGTGAGTAAGTGATCCCTGAAGACCACAAGTATCCTTCGTCTGGTCCGGTTGTCGACAGAAAAGTGTACTTGGTTCCTTGCACACCACCATGTTTGAGGGACATCGGCGTGGTCACTGCTGATAGGTGCAGGGACAAATATAAAGGAACACCTATTTCTGGACAGGAGCAGTTGGGAACAAAGAGTGTTTTGTGGAGTGAAGTGTTTATTTCAGGGTCCAAACTTCTCTATTTAGGTGGTTATTACTTCTTTACATTCCTGAACATTATAAATGCAATGATTTTAATAGCCCAGACGCATATTATTACAGCAGTTCATTTGTTGAGGTGAGAGGAAATGAGAAGGAAGTTGCTGCACCCCTAAATCTATGCCTGAGCACTGCTGAAAACAAACAAAAAGAATTCACGGTGGCTAGAGAGGGCTATTTTCTACTGACTCTCTCTGGGGACCAAAACAGAATCTATTTGTTTCTTTGTTTCTCAGTTTCACTTGTGTAGGGTACCTGTCCCCGCCCCTTCAGCTTGTAGTTTGTCTGTGTCCTTGGATCTCAAGTGAGTCTCCAGTAAGGGAGCACGTAGGTGGTCTTGAATTTTCATCATTTCTTCTAAACCTGTTTGTTTTGATTTCAGCACTCAAAGCCTGTACTTTTATTCTGATATTTGAGAGCTGTGCTCTTACAGCACTTTGAATTTTTTTTGTTTTCCTTAATGTACAATCACATGCACAACATTATGTTTTCTAGCCTACCCTCTTCACCAAGTCTCCCCCAAATCCCAGTTACAGTCGCTGTCCATCAGCATGTACAAAGATTCTAAAGAATCACTACATGTCTTCTCTGTGTTGTACAGCCCTACCCATGACCCCACACCCTACACATTATACATGCTAATCCTAAAGCCCCCATTCATTTCCCCCGCCCTTATTACTCCCTTCCCACAAACCCTACCCAGTCCCTTTCTCTTTGGAAACTGTTAGTCCACTCTCGGGTTCTGTGATTCTGCTGCTGTCTTTTCCTTCAGTTTTTCTTTGTTATCATTCTCCACACATGAGTGAATTCATTTGGTGCATGTATTTCTCCGCCTGGCCTGTTTGACTGAGCATAATAGAATCTAGCTCCATCCACGTTATTGCAAATGATAGGATTTGTTTTCTTCTTATGGCTGCTTATTGCACTTTTTAAACTGAATTTCATTCTTCTTTTTTGTTTGTAGTTTCGCTATGTGCTTTCACCATTGGTCTCCTGGTTATGAGCAGTACCTTTGTGTTAATCGATATGTACCTATATCTATCTTTCTGTCTGTCCATCTATTTATCAATCAATCATCTTTTTGTCTGCCCATCTGTCCTTGTGTACAGAATAGTTAACCATATATCCTATATCACTTTCCTACACTCTGCTTCCAATAATCCTGCAAAGTATCTAGGCTGTAGAGAGAGCACTGGGTTCACCGAGACACGTGCAGGTCGAGTCGGCCGCGTGTACCTACAAAACCAGGAAATGGAGGTGAAAGGACTTGAACCTGTATCTCTGTCCTCTGTCCTCTTATACTTCCTGCTCGCTTGGTAACTTTATTTAGCCACATTCAGTGAGTAAGTGATCCCTGAAGACCACAAGTATCCTTCGTCTGGTCCGGTTGTCGACAGAAAAGTGTACTTGGTTCCTTGCACACCACCATGTTTGAGGGACATCGGCGTGGTCACTGCTGATAGGTGCAGGGACAAATATAAAGGAACACCTATTTCTGGACAGGAGCAGTTGGGAACAAAGAGTGTGTTGTGGAGTGAAGTGTTTATTTGAGGGTCCAAACTTCCCTCCTTAGGTGGTTATTACTTCTTTACATTCGTGAACATCATAAAAAGCAATGATTTTAAAAGCCCAGACGCATATTATTACTACAATTGATTTGTTGAGGTGAGAGGAAATGAGAAGGAACTTGCTGCACCACTAAATCTATGCCTGAGCAGTGCTGAAATCAAACAAAAAGAATTCACGGTGGCTAGATAGGGCTATTTTCTACTGACTCTCTCTGGGGACTCAAACAGAATTCATTTGTTTGCTTGTTTCTTATTTTCACTTGTATAGGTAATCTGTCCCTGCCCCTTCAGCTGGTAGTTTGTCTGTGTCCTTGGATCTCAAGTGAGTCTCCAGTAAGGGAGCACGTAGGAGGTCTTGAGTTTTCATCAGTTCTTCTAACACTGTGTCTTTTGATTGGAGCACTCAAAGCCTGTACTTTTATTCTGATATTTGAGAGCTGTGCTCTTACTGCACTTTTAAATTCTTTTTGTTCTCATTAATATACAATCACATGCAGAACATTATGTTTTCCAGTCTACACCCTTCACCAAGACCCCGGCAAAAGCCAGTTACAGTCGCTGTCCGTCAGCATGTACTAAGATGCTGTAGAATCACTACATGTCTTCTCTGTGTTATGCAGCCGTACAAATGACCCCCCAAGTTACACACTATACATGCTAATCCTAATGCCCCCATTCTTTTTCCCCGCCGTTATTACTCCCTTCCCACAAACCCTACCCAGTCCCTTTCTTTTTGGTAACTGTTAGTCCTCTCTCGGGTTCTGTGAGTCTGCTGCTGTCTTTTCCTTCAGTTTTTCTTTGTTATCATACTCCACACATGAGTGAAATCATTTGGTACATGTATTTCTCCTCCTGGAATATTTGACTGAGCATAATACCCTCTAGCTCCATCCACGTTATTGCAAATGATAGGATTTGTTTTCTTCTTATGGCTGCTCACTGCACTTTTTAAACTGGATTTCATTCTTTTTTGTTTGTACTTTCGCTATGTGCTCTCACCGTTGCTCTCCTGGATATGAGCAGAAGCTTTGTGTTAATCGATATGTACCTATATCTATCTATCTGTCTGTCTATCTATTTATCAATCAATTAATCAATCAATTATCTTTTTGTCTGCCCATCTGTCCTTGTGTACAGAACAGTTAACCATATATCCTATATCACTTTCCTACACTATGCTTCCAAATATCCTGCAAAGTATCGAGGCTGTAGAGAGAGCACTGAGTTCACCGAGACACTTGCAGGTCGAGTCGGCCGCGTGTACCTACAAAACCAGGAAATGGTTGTGCCGGTACTTGAACCCGTGTCTCTATCCTCTGTCCTCTTTCATCTCCTTCTAACTTACTGTCTGTATTAAGCCACATTCTTTGACTAAGTGCTCCCTGAAGACCACAAGTATCATTCCTCTGGGCCTGTTGTCGCGAGAAAAGTAAACTTGTTCTCTGCTCACCACCATGTCTGAAGGACATCAGCGTGATCACCGCCGATAGGACGGAAGGTCAAATAAAAAGGAACACCAATTTCTAGACAGGAGCAGTTGGGAGCTAAGAGTGTATTGTGGGGTGACGTGTTTATTTGAGGGTCCAAACTTCCCTCTTTAAGTAGTTATTAGATCTTCACATTCGTGAACATCATAAAACCCGCTGATTTCAAAGGCCCAGATGCTTATTATTACAGCAACTCAGTTGTTGAGGTGAGAGAAAATGGGAAGTATGTTGCTGCACCACTAAATCAATGGCTGGGTACGGCTGAAACCAAAGAAAAAGGAAACACGGTGGCCAGATAGGGCTATGTTTTTCTGACTGTCTCAGGGGACTCAAACAGAATCCATTTGTTTGATTGTTTGGTTTTCAGTTTCACTCGTGTAGGGTACTTGTCCACACACCTTCGGCTTGTAGTTTGTCTGTGTCCTTGGATCTCAAGTGAGTCTCCTGTAAGTAAGCACGTAGGTGTCTTGAGTTTTCATTACTTCTTTAAACCCTGTGTCTTTTGTTTGCTGCACTCAGTGCCTGACCTTTTATTCTGATGATTCAGAGCTGTGCACTTATTGCACTAAAAGAATTTTTTTTATCATTAAGCTAAAATCACTTGAAGAACATTATGTTTACTATGCTCCCCCCTTCACCAAGTACCCCTGAAAAACCTCTTCAGTTGCTGTCGTTCTGCGTAGTTGGATGCTGTAGACCCCTTCACCATGTCCCTCCCAACAGACCCCGTTACAGTCGCTGTTCATCAGTGAGTAGTAAGATGTTATATGATCTTTACTAGACTTCACTGTGTTGTACAGCACTCCCCATGCCCCCTCGACAGCAAGCATTATACATAATAAAACTAATGCCCCCATTCTTTCTCCTCACACTTATCCCTCCCTTCAGACCCACCCTGCCCAGTCCTTTTCCCTTTGGTAACTTTTAGTCAACTCTCGGGTACTGTGAGTCTGCTGCTGTTTTTTTCCTTCAGTTTTTCTTTGTTGTTATACTCCACACATGAGTGAAAACACTTGGTCGTTGCCTTTCTCCGCCTGGCCTCTTTCTCTGAACATACTACCGTCTAGCTCAATCCAGGTCATTGCAAATGGTAGTATTTGTTTTCTTCTTAAGGCTGCTTACTGCACTTTTTAAACTGGATTTCATTCTTCCTTTTTGTTTGTAGTTTAGCTATGTTATTCACCATTCAACTCCTGGTTATGAACAATAGCTTTGTGTCAATCGGTATGTATCTGTATCTATCTATCGAATGGTCTGTCTGTCTATCTATGTATCTATGTATGTATGTATGTATTTATCTATGTATCTATCTATCTATCTTCCTATCATCTATCTGTGATGTCTATCATCTATCAATCTATGTACCTATCTATCTATCTTTCATCTGTCATCTGTGTACCTATCTATCTATGAATCAATCATCTTTTTGTCTGCCCATCTATCCTTCTGTACAGAACAGTTAACAACATAGCCTATGTCTCTTCCCTACATTATGCTTCAAGAAATCTTGCAAGGTAACTAAGCCATAAGGAGAGCACTGTGTTCACTGATACACTTTCAGGTAGAGTCAGCCACGTGTGCTTACAAAACCAGTAAATGGAGGTGAAAGGACTTGAACCTGTATCTCTGTCCTCTGTCCTCTTATACTTCCTGCTCGCTTGGTGACTTTATGTAGCCACATTCAGTGAGTAAGTGATCCCTGAAGACCACAAGTATCCTTCGTCTGGTCCGGTTGTCGACAGAAAAGTGTACTTGGTTCCTTGCACACCACCATGTTTGAGGGACATCGGCGTGGTCACTGCTGATAGGTGCAGGGACAAATATAAAGGAACACCTATTTCTGGACAGGAGCAGTTGGGAACAAAGAGTGTTTTGTGGAGTGAAGTGTTTATTTCAGGGTCCAAACTTCTCTATTTAGGTGGTTATTACTTCTTTACATTCCTGAACATTATAAATGCAATGATTTTAAAAGCCCAGACGCATATTATTACAGCAGTTCATTTGGTGAGGTGAGAGGAAATGAGAAGGAAGTTGCTGCACCCCTAAATCTATGCCTGAGCACTGCTGAAAACAAACAAAAAGAATTCACGGTGGCTAGAGAGGGCTATTTTCTACTGACTCTCTCTGGGGACCAAAACAGAATCTATTTGTTTCTTTGTTTCTCAGTTTCACTTGTGTAGGGTACCTGTCCCCGCCCCTTCAGCTTGTAGTTTGTCTGTGTCCTTGGATCTCAAGTGAGTCTCCAGTAAGGGAGCACGTAGGTGGTCTTGAATTTTCATCATTTCTTCTAAACCTGTTTGTTTTGATTTCAGCACTCAAAGCCTGTACTTTTATTCTGATATTTGAGAGCTGTGCTCTTACAGCACTTTGAATTTTTTTTGTTTTCCTTAATGTACAATCACATGCAGAACATTATGTTTTCTAGCCTACCCTCTTCACCAAGTCTCCCCCAAATCCCAGTTACAGTCGCTGTCCATCAGCATGTACAAAGATTCTAAAGAATCACTACATGTCTTCTCTGTGTTGTACAGCCCTACCCATGACCCCACACCCTACACATTATACATGCTAATCCTAAAGCCCCCATTCATTTCCCCCGCCCTTATTACTCCCTTCCCACAAACCCTACCCAGTCCCTTTCTCTTTGGAAACTGTTAGTCCACTCTCGGGTTCTGTGATTCTGCTGCTGTCTTTTCCTTCAGTTTTTCTTTGTTATCATTCTCCACACATGAGTGAATTCATTTGGTGCATGTATTTCTCCGCCTGGCCTGTTTGACTGAGCATAATAGAATCTAGCTCCATCCACGTTATTGCAAATGATAGGATTTGTTTTCTTCTTATGGCTGCTTATTGCACTTTTTAAACTGAATTTCATTCTTCTTTTTTGTTTGTAGTTTCGCTATGTGCTTTCACCATTGGTCTCCTGGTTATGAGCAGTACCTTTGTGTTAATCGATATGTACCTATATCTATCTTTCTGTCTGTCCATCTATTTATCAATCAATCATCTTTTTGTCTGCCCATCTGTCCTTGTGTACAGAATAGTTAACCATATATCCTATATCACTTTCCTACACTCTGCTTCCAATAATCCTGCAAAGTATCTAGGCTGTAGAGAGAGCACTGGGTTCACCAAGACACGTGCAGGTCGAGTCGGCCGCGTGTACCTACAAAACCAGGAAATGGAGGTGAAAGGACTTGAACCTGTATCTCTGTCCTCTGTCCTCTTATACTTCCTGCTCGCTTGGTAACTTTATTTAGCCACATTCAGTGAGTAAGTGATCCCTGAAGACCACAAGTATCCTTCGTCTGGTCCGGTTGTCGACAGAAAAGTGTACTTGGTTCCTTGCACACCACCATGTTTGAGGGACATCGGCGTGGTCACTGCTGATAGGTGCAGGGACAAATATAAAGGAACACCTATTTCTGGACAGGAGCAGTTGGGAACAAAGAGTGTGTTGTGGAGTGAAGTGTTTATTTGAGGGTCCAAACTTCCCTCCTTAGGTGGTTATTACTTCTTTACATTCGTGAACATCATAAAAAGCAATGATTTTAAAATCCCAGACGCATATTATTACTACAATTGATTTGTTGAGGTGAGAGGAAATGAGAAGGAACTTGCTGCACCACTAAATCTATGCCTGAGCAGTGCTGAAATCAAACAAAAAGAATTCACGGTGGCTAGATAGAGCTATTTTCTACTGACTCTCTCTGGGGACTCAAACAGAATTCATTTGTTTGCTTGTTTCTTATTTTCACTTGTATAGGTAATCTGTCCCTGCCCCTTCAGCTGGTAGTTTGTCTGTGTCCTTGGATCTCAAGTGAGTCTCCAGTAAGGGAGCACGTAGGAGGTCTTGAGTTTTCATCAGTTCTTCTAACACTGTGTCTTTTGATTGGAGCACTCAAAGCCTGTACTTTTATTCTGATATTTGAGAGCTGTGCTCTTACTGCACTTTTAAATTCTTTTTGTTCTCATTAATATACAATCACATGCAGAACATTATGTTTTCCAGTCTACACCCTTCACCAAGACCCCGGCAAAAGCCAGTTACAGTCGCTGTCCGTCAGCATGTACTAAGATGCTGTAGAATCACTACATGTCTTCTCTGTGTTATGCAGCCGTACAAATGACCCCCCAAGTTACACACTATACATGCTAATCCTAATGCCCCCATTCTTTTTCCCCGCCGTTATTACTCCCTTCCCACAAACCCTACCCAGTCCCTTTCTTTTTGGTAACTGTTAGTCCTCTCTCGGGTTCTGTGAGTCTGCTGCTGTCTTTTCCTTCAGTTTTTCTTTGTTATCATACTCCACACATGAGTGAAATCATTTGGTACATGTATTTCTCCTCCTGGAATATTTGACTGAGCATAATACCCTCTAGCTCCATCCACGTTATTGCAAATGATAGGATTTGTTTTCTTCTTATGGCTGCTCACTGCACTTTTTAAACTGGATTTCATTCTTTTTTGTTTGTACTTTCGCTATGTGCTCTCACCGTTGCTCTCCTGGATATGAGCAGAAGCTTTGTGTTAATCGATATGTACCTATATCTATCTATCTGTCTGTCTATCTATTTATCAATCAATTAATCAATCAATCATCTTTTTGTCTGCCCATCTGTCCATGTGTACAGAACAGTTAACCATATATCCTATATCACTTTCCTACACTATGCTTCCAAATATCCTGCAAAGTATCGAGGCTGTAGAGAGAGCACTGAGTTCACCGAGACACTTGCAGGTCGAGTCGGCCGCGTGTACCTACAAAACCAGGAAATGGTTGTGCCGGTACTTGAACCCGTGTCTCTATCCTCTGTCCTCTTTCATCTCCTTCTAACTTACTGTCTGTATTAAGCCACATTCTTTGACTAAGTGCTCCCTGAAGACCACAAGTATCATTCCTCTGGGCCTGTTGTCGCGAGAAAAGTAAACTTGTTCTCTGCTCACCACCATGTCTGAAGGACATCAGCGTGATCACCGCCGATAGGACGGAGGGTCAAATAAAAAGGAACACCAATTTCTAGACAGGAGCAGTTGGGAGCTAAGAGTGTATTGTGGGGTGACGTGTTTATTTGAGGGTCCAAACTTCCCTCTTTAGGTAGTTATTAGATCTTCACATTCGTGAACATCATAAAACCCGCTGATTTCAAAGGCCCAGATGCTTATTATTACAGCAACTCAGTTGTTGAGGTGAGAGAAAATGGGAAGTATGTTGCTGCACCACTAAATCAATGGCTGGGTACGGCTGAAACCAAAGAAAAAGGAAACACGGTGGCCAGATAGGGCTATGTTTTTCTGACTGTCTCAGGGGACTCAAACAGAATCCATTTGTTTGATTGTTTGGTTTTCAGTTTCACTCGTGTAGGGTACTTGTCCACACACCTTCGGCTTGTAGTTTGTCTGTGTCCTTGGATCTCAAGTGAGTCTCCTGTAAGTAAGCACGTAGGTGTCTTGAGTTTTCATTACTTCTTTAAACCCTGTGTCTTTTGTTTGCTGCACTCAGTGCCTGACCTTTTATTCTGATGATTCAGAGCTGTGCACTTATTGCACTAAAAGAATTTTTTTTATCATTAAGCTAAAATCACTTGAAGAACATTATGTTTACTATGCTCCCCCCTTCACCAAGTACCCCTGAAAAACCTCTTCAGTTGCTGTCGTTCTGCGTAGTTGGATGCTGTAGACCCCTTCACCATGTCCCTCCCAACAGACCCCGTTACAGTCGCTGTTCATCAGTGAGTAGTAAGATGTTATATGATCTTTACTAGACTTCACTGTGTTGTACAGCACTCCCCATGCCCCCTCGACAGCAAGCATTATACATAATAAAACTAATGCCCCCATTCTTTCTCCTCACACTTATCCCTCCCTTCAGACCCACCCTGCCCAGTCCTTTTCCCTTTGGTAACTTTTAGTCAACTCTCGGGTACTGTGAGTCTGCTGCTGTTTTTTTCCTTCAGTTTTTCTTTGTTGTTATACTCCACACATGAGTGAAAACACTTGGTCGTTGCCTTTCTCCGCCTGGCCTCTTTCTCTGAACATACTACCGTCTAGCTCAATCCAGGTCATTGCAAATGGTAGTATTTGTTTTCTTCTTAAGGCTGCTTACTGCACTTTTTAAACTGGATTTCATTCTTCCTTTTTGTTTGTAGTTTAGCTATGTTATTCACCATTCAACTCCTGGTTATGAACAATAGCTTTGTGTCAATCGGTATGTATCTGTATCTATCTATCGAATGGTCTGTCTGTCTATCTATGTATCTATGTATGTATGTATGTATTTATCTATGTATCTATCTATCTATCTTCCTATCATCTATCTGTGATGTCTATCATCTATCAATCTATGTACCTATCTATCTATCTTTCATCTGTCATCTGTGTACCTATCTATCTATGAATCAATCATCTTTTTGTCTGCCCATCTATCCTTCTGTACAGAACAGTTAACAACATAGCCTATGTCTCTTCCCTACATTATGCTTCAAGAAATCTTGCAAGGTAACTAAGCCATAAGGAGAGCACTGTGTTCACTGATACACTTTCAGGTAGAGTCAGCCACGTGTGCTTACAAAACCAGTAAATGGAGGTGAAAGGACTTGAACCTGTATCTCTGTCCTCTGTCCTCTTATACTTCCTGCTCGCTTGGTGACTTTATGTAGCCACATTCAGTGAGTAAGTGATCCCTGAAGACCACAAGTATCCTTCGTCTGGTCCGGTTGTCGACAGAAAAGTGTACTTGGTTCCTTGCACACCACCATGTTTGAGGGACATCGGCGTGGTCACTGCTGATAGGTGCAGGGACAAATATAAAGGAACACCTATTTCTGGACAGGAGCAGTTGGGAACAAAGAGTGTTTTGTGGAGTGAAGTGTTTATTTCAGGGTCCAAACTTCTCTATTTAGGTGGTTATTACTTCTTTACATTCCTGAACATTATAAATGCAATGATTTTAAAAGCCCAGACGCATATTATTACAGCAGTTCATTTGGTGAGGTGAGAGGAAATGAGAAGGAAGTTGCTGCACCCCTAAATCTATGCCTGAGCACTGCTGAAAACAAACAAAAAGAATTCACGGTGGCTAGAGAGGGCTATTTTCTACTGACTCTCTCTGGGGACCAAAACAGAATCTATTTGTTTCTTTGTTTCTCAGTTTCACTTGTGTAGGGTACCTGCCCCGCCCCTTCAGCTTGTAGTTTGTCTGTGTCCTTGGATCTCAAGTGAGTCTCCAGTAAGGGAGCACGTAGGTGGTCTTGAATTTTCATCATTTCTTCTAAACCTGTTTGTTTTGATTTCAGCACTCAAAGCCTGTACTTTTATTCTGATATTTGAGAGCTGTGCTCTTACAGCACTTTGAATTTTTTTTGTTTTCCTTAATGTACAATCACATGCAGAACATTATGTTTTCTAGCCTACCCTCTTCACCAAGTCTCCCCCAAATCCCAGTTACAGTCGCTGTCCATCAGCATGTACAAAGATTCTAAAGAATCACTACATGTCTTCTCTGTGTTGTACAGCCCTACCCATGACCCCACACCCTACACATTATACATGCTAATCCTAAAGCCCCCATTCATTTCCCCCGCCCTTATTACTCCCTTCCCACAAACCCTACCCAGTCCCTTTCTCTTTGGAAACTGTTAGTCCACTCTCGGGTTCTGTGATTCTGCTGCTGTCTTTTCCTTCAGTTTTTCTTTGTTATCATTCTCCACACATGAGTGAATTCATTTGGTGCATGTATTTCTCCGCCTGGCCTGTTTGACTGAGCATAATAGAATCTAGCTCCATCCACGTTATTGCAAATGATAGGATTTGTTTTCTTCTTATGGCTGCTTATTGCACTTTTTAAACTGAATTTCATTCTTCTTTTTTGTTTGTAGTTTCGCTATGTGCTTTCACCATTGGTCTCCTGGTTATGAGCAGTACCTTTGTGTTAATCGATATGTACCTATATCTATCTTTCTGTCTGTCCATCTATTTATCAATCAATCATCTTTTTGTCTGCCCATCTGTCCTTGTGTACAGAATAGTTAACCATATATCCTATATCACTTTCCTACACTCTGCTTCCAATAATCCTGCAAAGTATCTAGGCTGTAGAGAGAGCACTGGGTTCACCGAGACACGTGCAGGTCGAGTCGGCCGCGTGTACCTACAAAACCAGGAAATGGAGGTGAAAGGACTTGAACCTGTATCTCTGTCCTCTGTCCTCTTATACTTCCTGCTCGCTTGGTAACTTTATTTAGCCACATTCAGTGAGTAAGTGATCCCTGAAGACCACAAGTATCCTTCGTCTGGTCCGGTTGTCGACAGAAAAGTGTACTTGGTTCCTTGCACACCACCATGTTTGAGGGACATCGGCGTGGTCACTGCTGATAGGTGCAGGGACAAATATAAAGGAACACCTATTTCTGGACAGGAGCAGTTGGGAACAAAGAGTGTGTTGTGGAGTGAAGTGTTTATTTGAGGGTCCAAACTTCCCTCCTTAGGTGGTTATTACTTCTTTACATTCGTGAACATCATAAAAAGCAATGATTTTAAAAGCCCAGACGCATATTATTACTACAATTGATTTGTTGAGGTGAGAGGAAATGAGAAGGAACTTGCTGCACCACTAAATCTATGCCTGAGCAGTGCTGAAATCAAACAAAAAGAATTCACGGTGGCTAGATAGGGCTATTTTCTACTGACTCTCTCTGGGGACTCAAACAGAATTCATTTGTTTGCTTGTTTCTTATTTTCACTTGTATAGGTAATCTGTCCCTGCCCCTTCAGCTGGTAGTTTGTCTGTGTCCTTGGATCTCAAGTGAGTCTCCAGTAAGGGAGCACGTAGGAGGTCTTGAGTTTTCATCAGTTCTTCTAACACTGTGTCTTTTGATTGGAGCACTCAAAGCCTGTACTTTTATTCTGATATTTGAGAGCTGTGCTCTTACTGCACTTTTAAATTCTTTTTGTTCTCATTAATATACAATCACATGCAGAACATTATGTTTTCCAGTCTACACCCTTCACCAAGACCCCGGCAAAAGCCAGTTACAGTCGCTGTCCGTCAGCATGTACTAAGATGCTGTAGAATCACTACATGTCTTCTCTGTGTTATGCAGCCGTACAAATGACCCCCCAAGTTACACACTATACATGCTAATCCTAATGCCCCCATTCTTTTTCCCCGCCGTTATTACTCCCTTCCCACAAACCCTACCCAGTCCCTTTCTTTTTGGTAACTGTTAGTCCTCTCTCGGGTTCTGTGAGTCTGCTGCTGTCTTTTCCTTCAGTTTTTCTTTGTTATCATACTCCACACATGAGTGAAATCATTTGGTACATGTATTTCTCCTCCTGGAATATTTGACTGAGCATAATACCCTCTAGCTCCATCCACGTTATTGCAAATGATAGGATTTGTTTTCTTCTTATGGCTGCTCACTGCACTTTTTAAACTGGATTTCATTCTTTTTTGTTTGTACTTTCGCTATGTGCTCTCACCGTTGCTCTCCTGGATATGAGCAGAAGCTTTGTGTTAATCGATATGTACCTATATCTATCTATCTGTCTGTCTATCTATTTATCAATCAATTAATCAATCAATCATCTTTTTGTCTGCCCATCTGTCCATGTGTACAGAACAGTTAACCATATATCCTATATCACTTTCCTACACTATGCTTCCAAATATCCTGCAAAGTATCGAGGCTGTAGAGAGAGCACTGAGTTCACCGAGACACTTGCAGGTCGAGTCGGCCGCGTGTACCTACAAAACCAGGAAATGGTTGTGCCGGTACTTGAACCCGTGTCTCTATCCTCTGTCCTCTTTCATCTCCTTCTAACTTACTGTCTGTATTAAGCCACATTCTTTGACTAAGTGCTCCCTGAAGACCACAAGTATCATTCCTCTGGGCCTGTTGTCGCGAGAAAAGTAAACTTGTTCTCTGCTCACCACCATGTCTGAAGGACATCAGCGTGATCACCGCCGATAGGACGGAGGGTCAAATAAAAAGGAACACCAATTTCTAGACAGGAGCAGTTGGGAGCTAAGAGTGTATTGTGGGGTGACGTGTTTATTTGAGGGTCCAAACTTCCCTCTTTAGGTAGTTATTAGATCTTCACATTCGTGAACATCATAAAACCCGCTGATTTCAAAGGCCCAGATGCTTATTATTACAGCAACTCAGTTGTTGAGGTGAGAGAAAATGGGAAGTATGTTGCTGCACCACTAAATCAATGGCTGGGTACGGCTGAAACCAAAGAAAAAGGAAACACGGTGGCCAGATAGGGCTATGTTTTTCTGACTGTCTCAGGGGACTCAAACAGAATCCATTTGTTTGATTGTTTGGTTTTCAGTTTCACTCGTATAGGGTACTTGTCCACACACCTTCGGCTTGTAGTTTGTCTGTGTCCTTGGATCTCAAGTGAGTCTCCTGTAAGTAAGCACGTAGGTGTCTTGAGTTTTCATTACTTCTTTAAACCCTGTGTCTTTTGTTTGCTGCACTCAGTGCCTGACCTTTTATTCTGATGATTCAGAGCTGTGCACTTATTGCACTAAAAGAATTTTTTTTATCATTAAGCTAAAATCACTTGAAGAACATTATGTTTACTATGCTCCCCCCTTCACCAAGTACCCCTGAAAAACCTCTTCAGTTGCTGTCGTTCTGCGTAGTTGGATGCTGTAGACCCCTTCACCATGTCCCTCCCAACAGACCCCGTTACAGTCGCTGTTCATCAGTGAGTAGTAAGATGTTATATGATCTTTACTAGACTTCACTGTGTTGTACAGCACTCCCCATGCCCCCTCGACAGCAAGCATTATACATAATAAAACTAATGCCCCCATTCTTTCTCCTCACACTTATCCCTCCCTTCAGACCCACCCTGCCCAGTCCTTTTCCCTTTGGTAACTTTTAGTCAACTCTCGGGTACTGTGAGTCTGCTGCTGTTTTTTTCCTTCAGTTTTTCTTTGTTGTTATACTCCACACATGAGTGAAAACACTTGGTCGTTGCCTTTCTCCGCCTGGCCTCTTTCTCTGAACATACTACCGTCTAGCTCAATCCAGGTCATTGCAAATGGTAGTATTTGTTTTCTTCTTAAGGCTGCTTACTGCACTTTTTAAACTGGATTTCATTCTTCCTTTTTGTTTGTAGTTTAGCTATGTTATTCACCATTCAACTCCTGGTTATGAACAATAGCTTTGTGTCAATCGGTATGTATCTGTATCTATCTATCGAATGGTCTGTCTGTCTATCTATGTATCTATGTATGTATGTATGTATTTATCTATGTATCTATCTATCTATCTTCCTATCATCTATCTGTGATGTCTATCATCTATCAATCTATGTACCTATCTATCTATCTTTCATCTGTCATCTGTGTACCTATCTATCTATGAATCAATCATCTTTTTGTCTGCCCATCTATCCTTCTGTACAGAACAGTTAACAACATAGCCTATGTCTCTTCCCTACATTATGCTTCAAGAAATCTTGCAAGGTAACTAAGCCATAAGGAGAGCACTGTGTTCACTGATACACTTTCAGGTAGAGTCAGCCACGTGTGCTTACAAAACCAGTAAATGGAGGTGAAAGGACTTGAACCTGTATCTCTGTCCTCTGTCCTCTTATACTTCCTGCTCGCTTGGTGACTTTATGTAGCCACATTCAGTGAGTAAGTGATCCCTGAAGACCACAAGTATCCTTCGTCTGGTCCGGTTGTCGACAGAAAAGTGTACTTGGTTCCTTGCACACCACCATGTTTGAGGGACATCGGCGTGGTCACTGCTGATAGGTGCAGGGACAAATATAAAGGAACACCTATTTCTGGACAGGAGCAGTTGGGAACAAAGAGTGTTTTGTGGAGTGAAGTGTTTATTTCAGGGTCCAAACTTCTCTATTTAGGTGGTTATTACTTCTTTACATTCCTGAACATTATAAATGCAATGATTTTAAAAGCCCAGACGCATATTATTACAGCAGTTCATTTGGTGAGGTGAGAGGAAATGAGAAGGAAGTTGCTGCACCCCTAAATCTATGCCTGAGCACTGCTGAAAACAAACAAAAAGAATTCACGGTGGCTAGAGAGGGCTATTTTCTACTGACTCTCTCTGGGGACCAAAACAGAATCTATTTGTTTCTTTGTTTCTCAGTTTCACTTGTGTAGGGTACCTGTCCCCGCCCCTTCAGCTTGTAGTTTGTCTGTGTCCTTGGATCTCAAGTGAGTCTCCAGTAAGGGAGCACGTAGGTGGTCTTGAATTTTCATCATTTCTTCTAAACCTGTTTGTTTTGATTTCAGCACTCAAAGCCTGTACTTTTATTCTGATATTTGAGAGCTGTGCTCTTACAGCACTTTGAATTTTTTTTGTTTTCCTTAATGTACAATCACATGCACAACATTATGTTTTCTAGCCTACCCTCTTCACCAAGTCTCCCCCAAATCCCAGTTACAGTCGCTGTCCATCAGCATGTACAAAGATTCTAAAGAATCACTACATGTCTTCTCTGTGTTGTACAGCCCTACCCATGACCCCACACCCTACACATTATACATGCTAATCCTAAAGCCCCCATTCATTTCCCCCGCCCTTATTACTCCCTTCCCACAAACCCTACCCAGTCCCTTTCTCTTTGGAAACTGTTAGTCCACTCTCGGGTTCTGTGATTCTGCTGCTGTCTTTTCCTTCAGTTTTTCTTTGTTATCATTCTCCACACATGAGTGAATTCATTTGGTGCATGTATTTCTCCGCCTGGCCTGTTTGACTGAGCATAATAGAATCTAGCTCCATCCACGTTATTGCAAATGATAGGATTTGTTTTCTTCTTATGGCTGCTTATTGCACTTTTTAAACTGAATTTCATTCTTCTTTTTTGTTTGTAGTTTCGCTATGTGCTTTCACCATTGGTCTCCTGGTTATGAGCAGTACCTTTGTGTTAATCGATATGTACCTATATCTATCTTTCTGTCTGTCCATCTATTTATCAATCAATCATCTTTTTGTCTGCCCATCTGTCCTTGTGTACAGAATAGTTAACCATATATCCTATATCACTTTCCTACACTCTGCTTCCAATAATCCTGCAAAGTATCTAGGCTGTAGAGAGAGCACTGGGTTCACCAAGACACGTGCAGGTCGAGTCGGCCGCGTGTACCTACAAAACCAGGAAATGGAGGTGAAAGGACTTGAACCTGTATCTCTGTCCTCTGTCCTCTTATACTTCCTGCTCGCTTGGTAACTTTATTTAGCCACATTCAGTGAGTAAGTGATCCCTGAAGACCACAAGTATCCTTCGTCTGGTCCGGTTGTCGACAGAAAAGTGTACTTGGTTCCTTGCACACCACCATGTTTGAGGGACATCGGCGTGGTCACTGCTGATAGGTGCAGGGACAAATATAAAGGAACACCTATTTCTGGACAGGAGCAGTTGGGAACAAAGAGTGTGTTGTGGAGTGAAGTGTTTATTTGAGGGTCCAAACTTCCCTCCTTAGGTGGTTATTACTTCTTTACATTCGTGAACATCATAAAAAGCAATGATTTTAAAAGCCCAGACGCATATTATTACTACAATTGATTTGTTGAGGTGAGAGGAAATGAGAAGGAACTTGCTGCACCACTAAATCTATGCCTGAGCAGTGCTGAAATCAAACAAAAAGAATTCACGGTGGCTAGATAGAGCTATTTTCTACTGACTCTCTCTGGGGACTCAAACAGAATTCATTTGTTTGCTTGTTTCTTATTTTCACTTGTATAGGTAATCTGTCCCTGCCCCTTCAGCTGGTAGTTTGTCTGTGTCCTTGGATCTCAAGTGAGTCTCCAGTAAGGGAGCACGTAGGAGGTCTTGAGTTTTCATCAGTTCTTCTAACACTGTGTCTTTTGATTGGAGCACTCAAAGCCTGTACTTTTATTCTGATATTTGAGAGCTGTGCTCTTACTGCACTTTTAAATTCTTTTTGTTCTCATTAATATACAATCACATGCAGAACATTATGTTTTCCAGTCTACACCCTTCACCAAGACCCCGGCAAAAGCCAGTTACAGTCGCTGTCCGTCAGCATGTACTAAGATGCTGTAGAATCACTACATGTCTTCTCTGTGTTATGCAGCCGTACAAATGACCCCCCAAGTTACACACTATACATGCTAATCCTAATGCCCCCATTCTTTTTCCCCGCCGTTATTACTCCCTTCCCACAAACCCTACCCAGTCCCTTTCTTTTTGGTAACTGTTAGTCCTCTCTCGGGTTCTGTGAGTCTGCTGCTGTCTTTTCCTTCAGTTTTTCTTTGTTATCATACTCCACACATGAGTGAAATCATTTGGTACATGTATTTCTCCTCCTGGAATATTTGACTGAGCATAATACCCTCTAGCTCCATCCACGTTATTGCAAATGATAGGATTTGTTTTCTTCTTATGGCTGCTCACTGCACTTTTTAAACTGGATTTCATTCTTTTTTGTTTGTACTTTCGCTATGTGCTCTCACCGTTGCTCTCCTGGATATGAGCAGAAGCTTTGTGTTAATCGATATGTACCTATATCTATCTATCTGTCTGTCTATCTATTTATCAATCAATTAATCAATCAATCATCTTTTTGTCTGCCCATCTGTCCATGTGTACAGAACAGTTAACCATATATCCTATATCACTTTCCTACACTATGCTTCCAAATATCCTGCAAAGTATCGAGGCTGTAGAGAGAGCACTGAGTTCACCGAGACACTTGCAGGTCGAGTCGGCCGCGTGTACCTACAAAACCAGGAAATGGTTGTGCCGGTACTTGAACCCGTGTCTCTATCCTCTGTCCTCTTTCATCTCCTTCTAACTTACTGTCTGTATTAAGCCACATTCTTTGACTAAGTGCTCCCTGAAGACCACAAGTATCATTCCTCTGGGCCTGTTGTCGCGAGAAAAGTAAACTTGTTCTCTGCTCACCACCATGTCTGAAGGACATCAGCGTGATCACCGCCGATAGGACGGAGGGTCAAATAAAAAGGAACACCAATTTCTAGACAGGAGCAGTTGGGAGCTAAGAGTGTATTGTGGGGTGACGTGTTTATTTGAGGGTCCAAACTTCCCTCTTTAGGTAGTTATTAGATCTTCACATTCGTGAACATCATAAAACCCGCTGATTTCAAAGGCCCAGATGCTTATTATTACAGCAACTCAGTTGTTGAGGTGAGAGAAAATGGGAAGTATGTTGCTGCACCACTAAATCAATGGCTGGGTACGGCTGAAACCAAAGAAAAAGGAAACACGGTGGCCAGATAGGGCTATGTTTTTCTGACTGTCTCAGGGGACTCAAACAGAATCCATTTGTTTGATTGTTTGGTTTTCAGTTTCACTCGTGTAGGGTACTTGTCCACACACCTTCGGCTTGTAGTTTGTCTGTGTCCTTGGATCTCAAGTGAGTCTCCTGTAAGTAAGCACGTAGGTGTCTTGAGTTTTCATTACTTCTTTAAACCCTGTGTCTTTTGTTTGCTGCACTCAGTGCCTGACCTTTTATTCTGATGATTCAGAGCTGTGCACTTATTGCACTAAAAGAATTTTTTTTATCATTAAGCTAAAATCACTTGAAGAACATTATGTTTACTATGCTCCCCCCTTCACCAAGTACCCCTGAAAAACCTCTTCAGTTGCTGTCGTTCTGCGTAGTTGGATGCTGTAGACCCCTTCACCATGTCCCTCCCAACAGACCCCGTTACAGTCGCTGTTCATCAGTGAGTAGTAAGATGTTATATGATCTTTACTAGACTTCACTGTGTTGTACAGCACTCCCCATGCCCCCTCGACAGCAAGCATTATACATAATAAAACTAATGCCCCCATTCTTTCTCCTCACACTTATCCCTCCCTTCAGACCCACCCTGCCCAGTCCTTTTCCCTTTGGTAACTTTTAGTCAACTCTCGGGTACTGTGAGTCTGCTGCTGTTTTTTTCCTTCAGTTTTTCTTTGTTGTTATACTCCACACATGAGTGAAAACACTTGGTCGTTGCCTTTCTCCGCCTGGCCTCTTTCTCTGAACATACTACCGTCTAGCTCAATCCAGGTCATTGCAAATGGTAGTATTTGTTTTCTTCTTAAGGCTGCTTACTGCACTTTTTAAACTGGATTTCATTCTTCCTTTTTGTTTGTAGTTTAGCTATGTTATTCACCATTCAACTCCTGGTTATGAACAATAGCTTTGTGTCAATCGGTATGTATCTGTATCTATCTATCGAATGGTCTGTCTGTCTATCTATGTATCTATGTATGTATGTATGTATTTATCTATGTATCTATCTATCTATCTTCCTATCATCTATCTGTGATGTCTATCATCTATCAATCTATGTACCTATCTATCTATCTTTCATCTGTCATCTGTGTACCTATCTATCTATGAATCAATCATCTTTTTGTCTGCCCATCTATCCTTCTGTACAGAACAGTTAACAACATAGCCTATGTCTCTTCCCTACATTATGCTTCAAGAAATCTTGCAAGGTAACTAAGCCATAAGGAGAGCACTTTGTTCACTGATACACTTTCAGGTAGAGTCAGCCACGTGTGCTTACAAAACCAGTAAATGGAGGTGAAAGGACTTGAACCTGTATCTCTGTCCTCTGTCCTCTTATACTTCCTGCTCGCTTGGTGACTTTATGTAGCCACATTCAGTGAGTAAGTGATCCCTGAAGACCACAAGTATCCTTCGTCTGGTCCGGTTGTCGACAGAAAAGTGTACTTGGTTCCTTGCACACCACCATGTTTGAGGGACATCGGCGTGGTCACTGCTGATAGGTGCAGGGACAAATATAAAGGAACACCTATTTCTGGACAGGAGCAGTTGGGAACAAAGAGTGTTTTGTGGAGTGAAGTGTTTATTTCAGGGTCCAAACTTCTCTATTTAGGTGGTTATTACTTCTTTACATTCCTGAACATTATAAATGCAATGATTTTAATAGCCCAGACGCATATTATTACAGCAGTTCATTTGGTGAGGTGAGAGGAAATGAGAAGGAAGTTGCTGCACCCCTAAATCTATGCCTGAGCACTGCTGAAAACAAACAAAAAGAATTCACGGTGGCTAGAGAGGGCTATTTTCTACTGACTCTCTCTGGGGACCAAAACAGAATCTATTTGTTTCTTTGTTTCTCAGTTTCACTTGTGTAGGGTACCTGTCCCCGCCCCTTCAGCTTGTAGTTTGTCTGTGTCCTTGGATCTCAAGTGAGTCTCCAGTAAGGGAGCACGTAGGTGGTCTTGAATTTTCATCATTTCTTCTAAACCTGTTTGTTTTGATTTCAGCACTCAAAGCCTGTACTTTTATTCTGATATTTGAGAGCTGTGCTCTTACAGCACTTTGAATTTTTTTTGTTTTCCTTAATGTACAATCACATGCAGAACATTATGTTTTCTAGCCTACCCTCTTCACCAAGTCTCCCCCAAATCCCAGTTACAGTCGCTGTCCATCAGCATGTACAAAGATTCTAAAGAATCACTACATGTCTTCTCTGTGTTGTACAGCCCTACCCATGACCCCACACCCTACACATTATACATGCTAATCCTAAAGCCCCCATTCATTTCCCCCGCCCTTATTACTCCCTTCCCACAAACCCTACCCAGTCCCTTTCTCTTTGGAAACTGTTAGTCCACTCTCGGGTTCTGTGATTCTGCTGCTGTCTTTTCCTTCAGTTTTTCTTTGTTATCATTCTCCACACATGAGTGAATTCATTTGGTGCATGTATTTCTCCGCCTGGCCTGTTTGACTGAGCATAATAGAATCTAGCTCCATCCACGTTATTGCAAATGATAGGATTTGTTTTCTTCTTATGGCTGCTTATTGCACTTTTTAAACTGAATTTCATTCTTCTTTTTTGTTTGTAGTTTCGCTATGTGCTTTCACCATTGGTCTCCTGGTTATGAGCAGTACCTTTGTGTTAATCGATATGTACCTATATCTATCTTTCTGTCTGTCCATCTATTTATCAATCAATCATCTTTTTGTCTGCCCATCTGTCCTTGTGTACAGAATAGTTAACCATATATCCTATATCACTTTCCTACACTCTGCTTCCAATAATCCTGCAAAGTATCTAGGCTGTAGAGAGAGCACTGGGTTCACCGAGACACGTGCAGGTCGAGTCGGCCGCGTGTACCTACAAAACCAGGAAATGGAGGTGAAAGGGCTTGAACCTGTATCTCTGTCCTCTGTCCTCTTATACTTCCTGCTCGCTTGGTAACTTTATTTAGCCACATTCAGTGAGTAAGTGATCCCTGAAGACCACAAGTATCCTTCGTCTGGTCCGGTTGTCGACAGAAAAGTGTACTTGGTTCCTTGCACACCACCATGTTTGAGGGACATCGGCGTGGTCACTGCTGATAGGTGCAGGGACAAATATAAAGGAACACCTATTTCTGGACAGGAGCAGTTGGGAACAAAGAGTGTGTTGTGGAGTGAAGTGTTTATTTGAGGGTCCAAACTTCCCTCCTTAGGTGGTTATTACTTCTTTACATTCGTGAACATCATAAAAAGCAATGATTTTAAAAGCCCAGACGCATATTATTACTACAATTGATTTGTTGAGGTGAGAGGAAATGAGAAGGAACTTGCTGCACCACTAAATCTATGCCCGAGCACTGCTGAAATCAAACAAAAAGAATTCACGGTGGCTAGATAGGGCTATTTTCTACTGACTCTCTCTGGGGACTCAAACAGAATTCATTTGTTTGCTTGTTTCTTATTTTCACTTGTATAGGTAATCTGTCCCTGCCCCTTCAGCTGGTAGTTTGTCTGTGTCCTTGGATCTCAAGTGAGTCTCCAGTAAGGGAGCACGTAGGAGGTCTTGAGTTTTCATCAGTTCTTCTAACACTGTGTCTTTTGATTGGAGCACTCAAAGCCTGTACTTTTATTCTGATATTTGAGAGCTGTGCTCTTACTGCACTTTTAAATTCTTTTTGTTCTCATTAATATACAATCACATGCAGAACATTATGTTTTCCAGTCTACACCCTTCACCAAGACCCCGGCAAAAGCCAGTTACAGTCGCTGTCCGTCAGCATGTACTAAGATGCTGTAGAATCACTACATGTCTTCTCTGTGTTATGCAGCCGTACAAATGACCCCCCAAGTTACACACTATACATGCTAATCCTAATGCCCCCATTCTTTTTCCCCGCCGTTATTACTCCCTTCCCACAAACCCTACCCAGTCCCTTTCTTTTTGGTAACTGTTAGTCCTCTCTCGGGTTCTGTGAGTCTGCTGCTGTCTTTTCCTTCAGTTTTTCTTTGTTATCATACTCCACACATGAGTGAAATCATTTGGTACATGTATTTCTCCTCCTGGAATATTTGACTGAGCATAATACCCTCTAGCTCCATCCACGTTATTGCAAATGATAGGATTTGTTTTCTTCTTATGGCTGCTCACTGCACTTTTTAAACTGGATTTCATTCTTTTTTGTTTGTACTTTCGCTATGTGCTCTCACCGTTGCTCTCCTGGATATGAGCAGAAGCTTTGTGTTAATCGATATGTACCTATATCTATCTATCTGTCTGTCTATCTATTTATCAATCAATTAATCAATCAATCATCTTTTTGTCTGCCCATCTGTCCATGTGTACAGAACAGTTAACCATATATCCTATATCACTTTCCTACACTATGCTTCCAAATATCCTGCAAAGTATCGAGGCTGTAGAGAGAGCACTGAGTTCACCGAGACACTTGCAGGTCGAGTCGGCCGCGTGTACCTACAAAACCAGGAAATGGTTGTGCCGGTACTTGAACCCGTGTCTCTATCCTCTGTCCTCTTTCATCTCCTTCTAACTTACTGTCTGTATTAAGCCACATTCTTTGACTAAGTGCTCCCTGAAGACCACAAGTATCATTCCTCTGGGCCTGTTGTCGCGAGAAAAGTAAACTTGTTCTCTGCTCACCACCATGTCTGAAGGACATCAGCGTGATCACCGCCGATAGGACGGAGGGTCAAATAAAAAGGAACACCAATTTCTAGACAGGAGCAGTTGGGAGCTAAGAGTGTATTGTGGGGTGACGTGTTTATTTGAGGGTCCAAACTTCCCTCTTTAGGTAGTTATTAGATCTTCACATTCGTGAACATCATAAAACCCGCTGATTTCAAAGGCCCAGATGCTTATTATTACAGCAACTCAGTTGTTGAGGTGAGAGAAAATGGGAAGTATGTTGCTGCACCACTAAATCAATGGCTGGGTACGGCTGAAACCAAAGAAAAAGGAAACACGGTGGCCAGATAGGGCTATGTTTTTCTGACTGTCTCAGGGGACTCAAACAGAATCCATTTGTTTGATTGTTTGGTTTTCAGTTTCACTCGTATAGGGTACTTGTCCACACACCTTCGGCTTGTAGTTTGTCTGTGTCCTTGGATCTCAAATGAGTCTCCTGTAAGTAAGCACGTAGGTGTCTTGAGTTTTCATTACTTCTTTAAACCCTGTGTCTTTTGTTTGCTGCACTCAGTGCCTGACCTTTTATTCTGATGATTCAGAGCTGTGCACTTATTGCACTAAAAGAATTTTTTTTATCATTAAGCTAAAATCACTTGAAGAACATTATGTTTACTATGCTCCCCCCTTCACCAAGTACCCCTGAAAAACCTCTTCAGTTGCTGTCGTTCTGCGTAGTTGGATGCTGTAGACCCCTTCACCATGTCCCTCCCAACAGACCCCGTTACAGTCGCTGTTCATCAGTGAGTAGTAAGATGTTATATGATCTTTACTAGACTTCACTGTGTTGTACAGCACTCCCCATGCCCCCTCGACAGCAAGCATTATACATAATAAAACTAATGCCCCCATTCTTTCTCCTCACACTTATCCCTCCCTTCAGACCCACCCTGCCCAGTCCTTTTCCCTTTGGTAACTTTTAGTCAACTCTCGGGTACTGTGAGTCTGCTGCTGTTTTTTTCCTTCAGTTTTTCTTTGTTGTTATACTCCACACATGAGTGAAAACACTTGGTCGTTGCCTTTCTCCGCCTGGCCTCTTTCTCTGAACATACTACCGTCTAGCTCAATCCAGGTCATTGCAAATGGTAGTATTTGTTTTCTTCTTAAGGCTGCTTACTGCACTTTTTAAACTGGATTTCATTCTTCCTTTTTGTTTGTAGTTTAGCTATGTTATTCACCATTCAACTCCTGGTTATGAACAATAGCTTTGTGTCAATCGGTATGTATCTGTATCTATCTATCGAATGGTCTGTCTGTCTATCTATGTATCTATGTATGTATGTATGTATTTATCTATGTATCTATCTATCTATCTTCCTATCATCTATCTGTGATGTCTATCATCTATCAATCTATGTACCTATCTATCTATCTTTCATCTGTCATCTGTGTACCTATCTATCTATGAATCAATCATCTTTTTGTCTGCCCATCTATCCTTCTGTACAGAACAGTTAACAACATAGCCTATGTCTCTTCCCTACATTATGCTTCAAGAAATCTTGCAAGGTAACTAAGCCATAAGGAGAGCACTGTGTTCACTGATACACTTTCAGGTAGAGTCAGCCACGTGTGCTTACAAAACCAGTAAATGGAGGTGAAAGGACTTGAACCTGTATCTCTGTCCTCTGTCCTCTTATACTTCCTGCTCGCTTGGTGACTTTATGTAGCCACATTCAGTGAGTAAGTGATCCCTGAAGACCACAAGTATCCTTCGTCTGGTCCGGTTGTCGACAGAAAAGTGTACTTGGTTCCTTGCACACCACCATGTTTGAGGGACATCGGCGTGGTCACTGCTGATAGGTGCAGGGACAAATATAAAGGAACACCTATTTCTGGACAGGAGCAGTTGGGAACAAAGAGTGTTTTGTGGAGTGAAGTGTTTATTTCAGGGTCCAAACTTCTCTATTTAGGTGGTTATTACTTCTTTACATTCCTGAACATTATAAATGCAATGATTTTAAAAGCCCAGACGCATATTATTACAGCAGTTCATTTGGTGAGGTGAGAGGAAATGAGAAGGAAGTTGCTGCACCCCTAAATCTATGCCTGAGCACTGCTGAAAACAAACAAAAAGAATTCACGGTGGCTAGAGAGGGCTATTTTCTACTGACTCTCTCTGGGGACCAAAACAGAATCTATTTGTTTCTTTGTTTCTCAGTTTCACTTGTGTAGGGTACCTGTCCCCGCCCCTTCAGCTTGTAGTTTGTCTGTGTCCTTGGATCTCAAGTGAGTCTCCAGTAAGGGAGCACGTAGGTGGTCTTGAATTTTCATCATTTCTTCTAAACCTGTTTGTTTTGATTTCAGCACTCAAAGCCTGTACTTTTATTCTGATATTTGAGAGCTGTGCTCTTACAGCACTTTGAATTTTTTTTGTTTTCCTTAATGTACAATCACATGCACAACATTATGTTTTCTAGCCTACCCTCTTCACCAAGTCTCCCCCAAATCCCAGTTACAGTCGCTGTCCATCAGCATGTACAAAGATTCTAAAGAATCACTACATGTCTTCTCTGTGTTGTACAGCCCTACCCATGACCCCACACCCTACACATTATACATGCTAATCCTAAAGCCCCCATTCATTTCCCCCGCCCTTATTACTCCCTTCCCACAAACCCTACCCAGTCCCTTTCTCTTTGGAAACTGTTAGTCCACTCTCGGGTTCTGTGATTCTGCTGCTGTCTTTTCCTTCAGTTTTTCTTTGTTATCATTCTCCACACATGAGTGAATTCATTTGGTGCATGTATTTCTCCGCCTGGCCTGTTTGACTGAGCATAATAGAATCTAGCTCCATCCACGTTATTGCAAATGATAGGATTTGTTTTCTTCTTATGGCTGCTTATTGCACTTTTTAAACTGAATTTCATTCTTCTTTTTTGTTTGTAGTTTCGCTATGTGCTTTCACCATTGGTCTCCTGGTTATGAGCAGTACCTTTGTGTTAATCGATATGTACCTATATCTATCTTTCTGTCTGTCCATCTATTTATCAATCAATCATCTTTTTGTCTGCCCATCTGTCCTTGTGTACAGAATAGTTAACCATATATCCTATATCACTTTCCTACACTCTGCTTCCAATAATCCTGCAAAGTATCTAGGCTGTAGAGAGAGCACTGGGTTCACCAAGACACGTGCAGGTCGAGTCGGCCGCGTGTACCTACAAAACCAGGAAATGGAGGTGAAAGGACTTGAACCTGTATCTCTGTCCTCTGTCCTCTTATACTTCCTGCTCGCTTGGTAACTTTATTTAGCCACATTCAGTGAGTAAGTGATCCCTGAAGACCACAAGTATCCTTCGTCTGGTCCGGTTGTCGACAGAAAAGTGTACTTGGTTCCTTGCACACCACCATGTTTGAGGGACATCGGCGTGGTCACTGCTGATAGGTGCAGGGACAAATATAAAGGAACACCTATTTCTGGACAGGAGCAGTTGGGAACAAAGAGTGTGTTGTGGAGTGAAGTGTTTATTTGAGGGTCCAAACTTCCCTCCTTAGGTGGTTATTACTTCTTTACATTCGTGAACATCATAAAAAGCAATGATTTTAAAAGCCCAGACGCATATTATTACTACAATTGATTTGTTGAGGTGAGAGGAAATGAGAAGGAACTTGCTGCACCACTAAATCTATGCCTGAGCAGTGCTGAAATCAAACAAAAAGAATTCACGGTGGCTAGATAGAGCTATTTTCTACTGACTCTCTCTGGGGACTCAAACAGAATTCATTTGTTTGCTTGTTTCTTATTTTCACTTGTATAGGTAATCTGTCCCTGCCCCTTCAGCTGGTAGTTTGTCTGTGTCCTTGGATCTCAAGTGAGTCTCCAGTAAGGGAGCACGTAGGAGGTCTTGAGTTTTCATCAGTTCTTCTAACACTGTGTCTTTTGATTGGAGCACTCAAAGCCTGTACTTTTATTCTGATATTTGAGAGCTGTGCTCTTACTGCACTTTGAAATTCTTTTTGTTCTCATTAATATACAATCACATGCAGAACATTATGTTTTCCAGTCTACACCCTTCACCAAGACCCCGGCAAAAGCCAGTTACAGTCGCTGTCCGTCAGCATGTACTAAGATGCTGTAGAATCACTACATGTCTTCTCTGTGTTATGCAGCCGTACAAATGACCCCCCAAGTTACACACTATACATGCTAATCCTAATGCCCCCATTCTTTTTCCCCGCCGTTATTACTCCCTTCCCACAAACCCTACCCAGTCCCTTTCTTTTTGGTAACTGTTAGTCCTCTCTCGGGTTCTGTGAGTCTGCTGCTGTCTTTTCCTTCAGTTTTTCTTTGTTATCATACTCCACACATGAGTGAAATCATTTGGTACATGTATTTCTCCTCCTGGAATATTTGACTGAGCATAATACCCTCTAGCTCCATCCACGTTATTGCAAATGATAGGATTTGTTTTCTTCTTATGGCTGCTCACTGCACTTTTTAAACTGGATTTCATTCTTTTTTGTTTGTACTTTCGCTATGTGCTCTCACCGTTGCTCTCCTGGATATGAGCAGAAGCTTTGTGTTAATCGATATGTACCTATATCTATCTATCTGTCTGTCTATCTATTTATCAATCAATTAATCAATCAATCATCTTTTTGTCTGCCCATCTGTCCATGTGTACAGAACAGTTAACCATATATCCTATATCACTTTCCTACACTATGCTTCCAAATATCCTGCAAAGTATCGAGGCTGTAGAGAGAGCACTGAGTTCACCGAGACACTTGCAGGTCGAGTCGGCCGCGTGTACCTACAAAACCAGGAAATGGTTGTGCCGGTACTTGAACCCGTGTCTCTATCCTCTGTCCTCTTTCATCTCCTTCTAACTTACTGTCTGTATTAAGCCACATTCTTTGACTAAGTGCTCCCTGAAGACCACAAGTATCATTCCTCTGGGCCTGTTGTCGCGAGAAAAGTAAACTTGTTCTCTGCTCACCACCATGTCTGAAGGACATCAGCGTGATCACCGCCGATAGGACGGAGGGTCAAATAAAAAGGAACACCAATTTCTAGACAGGAGCAGTTGGGAGCTAAGAGTGTATTGTGGGGTGACGTGTTTATTTGAGGGTCCAAACTTCCCTCTTTAGGTAGTTATTAGATCTTCACATTCGTGAACATCATAAAACCCGCTGATTTCAAAGGCCCAGATGCTTATTATTACAGCAACTCAGTTGTTGAGGTGAGAGAAAATGGGAAGTATGTTGCTGCACCACTAAATCAATGGCTGGGTACGGCTGAAACCAAAGAAAAAGGAAACACGGTGGCCAGATAGGGCTATGTTTTTCTGACTGTCTCAGGGGACTCAAACAGAATCCATTTGTTTGATTGTTTGGTTTTCAGTTTCACTCGTGTAGGGTACTTGTCCACACACCTTCGGCTTGTAGTTTGTCTGTGTCCTTGGATCTCAAGTGAGTCTCCTGTAAGTAAGCACGTAGGTGTCTTGAGTTTTCATTACTTCTTTAAACCCTGTGTCTTTTGTTTGCTGCACTCAGTGCCTGACCTTTTATTCTGATGATTCAGAGCTGTGCACTTATTGCACTAAAAGAATTTTTTTTATCATTAAGCTAAAATCACTTGAAGAACATTATGTTTACTATGCTCCCCCCTTCACCAAGTACCCCTGAAAAACCTCTTCAGTTGCTGTCGTTCTGCGTAGTTGGATGCTGTAGACCCCTTCACCATGTCCCTCCCAACAGACCCCGTTACAGTCGCTGTTCATCAGTGAGTAGTAAGATGTTATATGATCTTTACTAGACTTCACTGTGTTGTACAGCACTCCCCATGCCCCCTCGACAGCAAGCATTATACATAATAAAACTAATGCCCCCATTCTTTCTCCTCACACTTATCCCTCCCTTCAGACCCACCCTGCCCAGTCCTTTTCCCTTTGGTAACTTTTAGTCAACTCTCGGGTACTGTGAGTCTGCTGCTGTTTTTTTCCTTCAGTTTTTCTTTGTTGTTATACTCCACACATGAGTGAAAACACTTGGTCGTTGCCTTTCTCCGCCTGGCCTCTTTCTCTGAACATACTACCGTCTAGCTCAATCCAGGTCATTGCAAATGGTAGTATTTGTTTTCTTCTTAAGGCTGCTTACTGCACTTTTTAAACTGGATTTCATTCTTCCTTTTTGTTTGTAGTTTAGCTATGTTATTCACCATTCAACTCCTGGTTATGAACAATAGCTTTGTGTCAATCGGTATGTATCTGTATCTATCTATCGAATGGTCTGTCTGTCTATCTATGTATCTATGTATGTATGTGTGTATTTATCTATGTATCTATCTATCTATCTTCCTATCATCTATCTGTGATGTCTATCATCTATCAATCTATGTACCTATCTATCTATCTTTCATCTGTCATCTGTGTACCTATCTATCTATGAATCAATCATCTTTTTGTCTGCCCATCTATCCTTCTGTACAGAACAGTTAACAACATAGCCTATGTCTCTTCCCTACATTATGCTTCAAGAAATCTTGCAAGGTAACTAAGCCATAAGGAGAGCACTTTGTTCACTGATACACTTTCAGGTAGAGTCAGCCACGTGTGCTTACAAAACCAGTAAATGGAGGTGAAAGGACTTGAACCTGTATCTCTGTCCTCTGTCCTCTTATACTTCCTGCTCGCTTGGTGACTTTATGTAGCCACATTCAGTGAGTAAGTGATCCCTGAAGACCACAAGTATCCTTCGTCTGGTCCGGTTGTCGACAGAAAAGTGTACTTGGTTCCTTGCACACCACCATGTTTGAGGGACATCGGCGTGGTCACTGCTGATAGGTGCAGGGACAAATATAAAGGAACACCTATTTCTGGACAGGAGCAGTTGGGAACAAAGAGTGTTTTGTGGAGTGAAGTGTTTATTTCAGGGTCCAAACTTCTCTATTTAGGTGGTTATTACTTCTTTACATTCCTGAACATTATAAATGCAATGATTTTAATAGCCCAGACGCATATTATTACAGCAGTTCATTTGGTGAGGTGAGAGGAAATGAGAAGGAAGTTGCTGCACCCCTAAATCTATGCCTGAGCACTGCTGAAAACAAACAAAAAGAATTCACGGTGGCTAGAGAGGGCTATTTTCTACTGACTCTCTCTGGGGACCAAAACAGAATCTATTTGTTTCTTTGTTTCTCAGTTTCACTTGTGTAGGGTACCTGTCCCCGCCCCTTCAGCTTGTAGTTTGTCTGTGTCCTTGGATCTCAAGTGAGTCTCCAGTAAGGGAGCACGTAGGTGGTCTTGAATTTTCATCATTTCTTCTAAACCTGTTTGTTTTGATTTCAGCACTCAAAGCCTGTACTTTTATTCTGATATTTGAGAGCTGTGCTCTTACAGCACTTTGAATTTTTTTTGTTTTCCTTAATGTACAATCACATGCAGAACATTATGTTTTCTAGCCTACCCTCTTCACCAAGTCTCCCCCAAATCCCAGTTACAGTCGCTGTCCATCAGCATGTACAAAGATTCTAAAGAATCACTACATGTCTTCTCTGTGTTGTACAGCCCTACCCATGACCCCACACCCTACACATTATACATGCTAATCCTAAAGCCCCCATTCATTTCCCCCGCCCTTATTACTCCCTTCCCACAAACCCTACCCAGTCCCTTTCTCTTTGGAAACTGTTAGTCCACTCTCGGGTTCTGTGATTCTGCTGCTGTCTTTTCCTTCAGTTTTTCTTTGTTATCATTCTCCACACATGAGTGAATTCATTTGGTGCATGTATTTCTCCGCCTGGCCTGTTTGACTGAGCATAATAGAATCTAGCTCCATCCACGTTATTGCAAATGATAGGATTTGTTTTCTTCTTATGGCTGCTTATTGCACTTTTTAAACTGAATTTCATTCTTCTTTTTTGTTTGTAGTTTCGCTATGTGCTTTCACCATTGGTCTCCTGGTTATGAGCAGTACCTTTGTGTTAATCGATATGTACCTATATCTATCTTTCTGTCTGTCCATCTATTTATCAATCAATCATCTTTTTGTCTGCCCATCTGTCCTTGTGTACAGAATAGTTAACCATATATCCTATATCACTTTCCTACACTCTGCTTCCAATAATCCTGCAAAGTATCTAGGCTGTAGAGAGAGCACTGGGTTCACCGAGACACGTGCAGGTCGAGTCGGCCGCGTGTACCTACAAAACCAGGAAATGGAGGTGAAAGGGCTTGAACCTGTATCTCTGTCCTCTGTCCTCTTATACTTCCTGCTCGCTTGGTAACTTTATTTAGCCACATTCAGTGAGTAAGTGATCCCTGAAGACCACAAGTATCCTTCGTCTGGTCCGGTTGTCGACAGAAAAGTGTACTTGGTTCCTTGCACACCACCATGTTTGAGGGACATCGGCGTGGTCACTGCTGATAGGTGCAGGGACAAATATAAAGGAACACCTATTTCTGGACAGGAGCAGTTGGGAACAAAGAGTGTGTTGTGGAGTGAAGTGTTTATTTGAGGGTCCAAACTTCCCTCCTTAGGTGGTTATTACTTCTTTACATTCGTGAACATCATAAAAAGCAATGATTTTAAAAGCCCAGACGCATATTATTACTACAATTGATTTGTTGAGGTGAGAGGAAATGAGAAGGAACTTGCTGCACCACTAAATCTATGCCCGAGCACTGCTGAAATCAAACAAAAAGAATTCACGGTGGCTAGATAGGGCTATTTTCTACTGACTCTCTCTGGGGACTCAAACAGAATTCATTTGTTTGCTTGTTTCTTATTTTCACTTGTATAGGTAATCTGTCCCTGCCCCTTCAGCTGGTAGTTTGTCTGTGTCCTTGGATCTCAAGTGAGTCTCCAGTAAGGGAGCACGTAGGAGGTCTTGAGTTTTCATCAGTTCTTCTAACACTGTGTCTTTTGATTGGAGCACTCAAAGCCTGTACTTTTATTCTGATATTTGAGAGCTGTGCTCTTACTGCACTTTTAAATTCTTTTTGTTCTCATTAATATACAATCACATGCAGAACATTATGTTTTCCAGTCTACACCCTTCACCAAGACCCCGGCAAAAGCCAGTTACAGTCGCTGTCCGTCAGCATGTACTAAGATGCTGTAGAATCACTACATGTCTTCTCTGTGTTATGCAGCCGTACAAATGACCCCCCAAGTTACACACTATACATGCTAATCCTAATGCCCCCATTCTTTTTCCCCGCCGTTATTACTCCCTTCCCACAAACCCTACCCAGTCCCTTTCTTTTTGGTAACTGTTAGTCCTCTCTCGGGTTCTGTGAGTCTGCTGCTGTCTTTTCCTTCAGTTTTTCTTTGTTATCATACTCCACACATGAGTGAAATCATTTGGTACATGTATTTCTCCTCCTGGAATATTTGACTGAGCATAATACCCTCTAGCTCCATCCACGTTATTGCAAATGATAGGATTTGTTTTCTTCTTATGGCTGCTCACTGCACTTTTTAAACTGGATTTCATTCTTTTTTGTTTGTACTTTCGCTATGTGCTCTCACCGTTGCTCTCCTGGATATGAGCAGAAGCTTTGTGTTAATCGATATGTACCTATATCTATCTATCTGTCTGTCTATCTATTTATCAATCAATTAATCAATCAATCATCTTTTTGTCTGCCCATCTGTCCATGTGTACAGAACAGTTAACCATATATCCTATATCACTTTCCTACACTATGCTTCCAAATATCCTGCAAAGTATCGAGGCTGTAGAGAGAGCACTGAGTTCACCGAGACACTTGCAGGTCGAGTCGGCCGCGTGTACCTACAAAACCAGGAAATGGTTGTGCCGGTACTTGAACCCGTGTCTCTATCCTCTGTCCTCTTTCATCTCCTTCTAACTTACTGTCTGTATTAAGCCACATTCTTTGACTAAGTGCTCCCTGAAGACCACAAGTATCATTCCTCTGGGCCTGTTGTCGCGAGAAAAGTAAACTTGTTCTCTGCTCACCACCATGTCTGAAGGACATCAGCGTGATCACCGCCGATAGGACGGAGGGTCAAATAAAAAGGAACACCAATTTCTAGACAGGAGCAGTTGGGAGCTAAGAGTGTATTGTGGGGTGACGTGTTTATTTGAGGGTCCAAACTTCCCTCTTTAGGTAGTTATTAGATCTTCACATTCGTGAACATCATAAAACCCGCTGATTTCAAAGGCCCAGATGCTTATTATTACAGCAACTCAGTTGTTGAGGTGAGAGAAAATGGGAAGTATGTTGCTGCACCACTAAATCAATGGCTGGGTACGGCTGAAACCAAAGAAAAAGGAAACACGGTGGCCAGATAGGGCTATGTTTTTCTGACTGTCTCAGGGGACTCAAACAGAATCCATTTGTTTGATTGTTTGGTTTTCAGTTTCACTCGTGTAGGGTACTTGTCCACACACCTTCGGCTTGTAGTTTGTCTGTGTCCTTGGATCTCAAGTGAGTCTCCTGTAAGTAAGCACGTAGGTGTCTTGAGTTTTCATTACTTCTTTAAACCCTGTGTCTTTTGTTTGCTGCACTCAGTGCCTGACCTTTTATTCTGATGATTCAGAGCTGTGCACTTATTGCACTAAAAGAATTTTTTTTATCATTAAGCTAAAATCACTTGAAGAACATTATGTTTACTATGCTCCCCCCTTCACCAAGTACCCCTGAAAAACCTCTTCAGTTGCTGTCGTTCTGCGTAGTTGGATGCTGTAGACCCCTTCACCATGTCCCTCCCAACAGACCCCGTTACAGTCGCTGTTCATCAGTGAGTAGTAAGATGTTATATGATCTTTACTAGACTTCACTGTGTTGTACAGCACTCCCCATGCCCCCTCGACAGCAAGCATTATACATAATAAAACTAATGCCCCCATTCTTTCTCCTCACACTTATCCCTCCCTTCAGACCCACCCTGCCCAGTCCTTTTCCCTTTGGTAACTTTTAGTCAACTCTCGGGTACTGTGAGTCTGCTGCTGTTTTTTTCCTTCAGTTTTTCTTTGTTGTTATACTCCACACATGAGTGAAAACACTTGGTCGTTGCCTTTCTCCGCCTGGCCTCTTTCTCTGAACATACTACCGTCTAGCTCAATCCAGGTCATTGCAAATGGTAGTATTTGTTTTCTTCTTAAGGCTGCTTACTGCACTTTTTAAACTGGATTTCATTCTTCCTTTTTGTTTGTAGTTTAGCTATGTTATTCACCATTCAACTCCTGGTTATGAACAATAGCTTTGTGTCAATCGGTATGTATCTGTATCTATCTATCGAATGGTCTGTCTGTCTATCTATGTATCTATGTATGTATGTATGTATTTATCTATGTATCTATCTATCTATCTTCCTATCATCTATCTGTGATGTCTATCATCTATCAATCTATGTACCTATCTATCTATCTTTCATCTGTCATCTGTGTACCTATCTATCTATGAATCAATCATCTTTTTGTCTGCCCATCTATCCTTCTGTACAGAACAGTTAACAACATAGCCTATGTCTCTTCCCTACATTATGCTTCAAGAAATCTTGCAAGGTAACTAAGCCATAAGGAGAGCACTGTGTTCACTGATACACTTTCAGGTAGAGTCAGCCACGTGTGCTTACAAAACCAGTAAATGGAGGTGAAAGGACTTGAACCTGTATCTCTGTCCTCTGTCCTCTTATACTTCCTGCTCGCTTGGTGACTTTATGTAGCCACATTCAGTGAGTAAGTGATCCCTGAAGACCACAAGTATCCTTCGTCTGGTCCGGTTGTCGACAGAAAAGTGTACTTGGTTCCTTGCACACCACCATGTTTGAGGGACATCGGCGTGGTCACTGCTGATAGGTGCAGGGACAAATATAAAGGAACACCTATTTCTGGACAGGAGCAGTTGGGAACAAAGAGTGTTTTGTGGAGTGAAGTGTTTATTTCAGGGTCCAAACTTCTCTATTTAGGTGGTTATTACTTCTTTACATTCCTGAACATTATAAATGCAATGATTTTAAAAGCCCAGACGCATATTATTACAGCAGTTCATTTGGTGAGGTGAGAGGAAATGAGAAGGAAGTTGCTGCACCCCTAAATCTATGCCTGAGCACTGCTGAAAACAAACAAAAAGAATTCACGGTGGCTAGAGAGGGCTATTTTCTACTGACTCTCTCTGGGGACCAAAACAGAATCTATTTGTTTCTTTGTTTCTCAGTTTCACTTGTGTAGGGTACCTGTCCCCGCCCCTTCAGCTTGTAGTTTGTCTGTGTCCTTGGATCTCAAGTGAGTCTCCAGTAAGGGAGCACGTAGGTGGTCTTGAATTTTCATCATTTCTTCTAAACCTGTTTGTTTTGATTTCAGCACTCAAAGCCTGTACTTTTATTCTGATATTTGAGAGCTGTGCTCTTACAGCACTTTGAATTTTTTTTGTTTTCCTTAATGTACAATCACATGCACAACATTATGTTTTCTAGCCTACCCTCTTCACCAAGTCTCCCCCAAATCCCAGTTACAGTCGCTGTCCATCAGCATGTACAAAGATTCTAAAGAATCACTACATGTCTTCTCTGTGTTGTACAGCCCTACCCATGACCCCACACCCTACACATTATACATGCTAATCCTAAAGCCCCCATTCATTTCCCCCGCCCTTATTACTCCCTTCCCACAAACCCTACCCAGTCCCTTTCTCTTTGGAAACTGTTAGTCCACTCTCGGGTTCTGTGATTCTGCTGCTGTCTTTTCCTTCAGTTTTTCTTTGTTATCATTCTCCACACATGAGTGAATTCATTTGGTGCATGTATTTCTCCGCCTGGCCTGTTTGACTGAGCATAATAGAATCTAGCTCCATCCACGTTATTGCAAATGATAGGATTTGTTTTCTTCTTATGGCTGCTTATTGCACTTTTTAAACTGAATTTCATTCTTCTTTTTTGTTTGTAGTTTCGCTATGTGCTTTCACCATTGGTCTCCTGGTTATGAGCAGTACCTTTGTGTTAATCGATATGTACCTATATCTATCTTTCTGTCTGTCCATCTATTTATCAATCAATCATCTTTTTGTCTGCCCATCTGTCCTTGTGTACAGAATAGTTAACCATATATCCTATATCACTTTCCTACACTCTGCTTCCAATAATCCTGCAAAGTATCTAGGCTGTAGAGAGAGCACTGGGTTCACCGAGACACGTGCAGGTCGAGTCGGCCGCGTGTACCTACAAAACCAGGAAATGGAGGTGAAAGGGCTTGAACCTGTATCTCTGTCCTCTGTCCTCTTATACTTCCTGCTCGCTTGGTAACTTTATTTAGCCACATTCAGTGAGTAAGTGATCCCTGAAGACCACAAGTATCCTTCGTCTGGTCCGGTTGTCGACAGAAAAGTGTACTTGGTTCCTTGCACACCACCATGTTTGAGGGACATCGGCGTGGTCACTGCTGATAGGTGCAGGGACAAATATAAAGGAACACCTATTTCTGGACAGGAGCAGTTGGGAACAAAGAGTGTGTTGTGGAGTGAAGTGTTTATTTGAGGGTCCAAACTTCCCTCCTTAGGTGGTTATTACTTCTTTACATTCGTGAACATCATAAAAAGCAATGATTTTAAAAGCCCAGACGCATATTATTACTACAATTGATTTGTTGAGGTGAGAGGAAATGAGAAGGAACTTGCTGCACCACTAAATCTATGCCCGAGCACTGCTGAAATCAAACAAAAAGAATTCACGGTGGCTAGATAGGGCTATTTTCTACTGACTCTCTCTGGGGACTCAAACAGAATTCATTTGTTTGCTTGTTTCTTATTTTCACTTGTATAGGTAATCTGTCCCTGCCCCTTCAGCTGGTAGTTTGTCTGTGTCCTTGGATCTCAAGTGAGTCTCCAGTAAGGGAGCACGTAGGAGGTCTTGAGTTTTCATCAGTTCTTCTAACACTGTGTCTTTTGATTGGAGCACTCAAAGCCTGTACTTTTATTCTGATATTTGAGAGCTGTGCTCTTACTGCACTTTTAAATTCTTTTTGTTCTCATTAATATACAATCACATGCAGAACATTATGTTTTCCAGTCTACACCCTTCACCAAGACCCCGGCAAAAGCCAGTTACAGTCGCTGTCCGTCAGCATGTACTAAGATGCTGTAGAATCACTACATGTCTTCTCTGTGTTATGCAGCCGTACAAATGACCCCCCAAGTTACACACTATACATGCTAATCCTAATGCCCCCATTCTTTTTCCCCGCCGTTATTACTCCCTTCCCACAAACCCTACCCAGTCCCTTTCTTTTTGGTAACTGTTAGTCCTCTCTCGGGTTCTGTGAGTCTGCTGCTGTCTTTTCCTTCAGTTTTTCTTTGTTATCATACTCCACACATGAGTGAAATCATTTGGTACATGTATTTCTCCTCCTGGAATATTTGACTGAGCATAATACCCTCTAGCTCCATCCACGTTATTGCAAATGATAGGATTTGTTTTCTTCTTATGGCTGCTCACTGCACTTTTTAAACTGGATTTCATTCTTTTTTGTTTGTACTTTCGCTATGTGCTCTCACCGTTGCTCTCCTGGATATGAGCAGAAGCTTTGTGTTAATCGATATGTACCTATATCTATCTATCTGTCTGTCTATCTATTTATCAATCAATTAATCAATCAATCATCTTTTTGTCTGCCCATCTGTCCATGTGTACAGAACAGTTAACCATATATCCTATATCACTTTCCTACACTATGCTTCCAAATATCCTGCAAAGTATCGAGGCTGTAGAGAGAGCACTGAGTTCACCGAGACACTTGCAGGTCGAGTCGGCCGCGTGTACCTACAAAACCAGGAAATGGTTGTGCCGGTACTTGAACCCGTGTCTCTATCCTCTGTCCTCTTTCATCTCCTTCTAACTTACTGTCTGTATTAAGCCACATTCTTTGACTAAGTGCTCCCTGAAGACCACAAGTATCATTCCTCTGGGCCTGTTGTCGCGAGAAATGTAAACTTGTTCTTTGCTCACCACCATGTCTGAAGGACATCAGCGTGATCACCGCCGATAGGACGGAGGGTCAAATAAAAAGGAACACCAATTTCTAGACAGGAGCAGTTGGGAGCTAAGAGTGTATTGTGGGGTGACGTGTTTATTTGAGGGTCCAAACTTCCCTCTTTAGGTAGTTATTAGATCTTCACATTCGTGAACATCATAAAACCCACTGATTTCAAAGGCCCAGATGCTTATTATTACAGCAACTCAGTTGTTGAGGTGAGAGAAAATGGGAAGTATGTTGCTGCACCACTAAATCAATGGCTGGGTACGGCTGAAACCAAAGAAAAAGGAAACACGGTGGCCAGATAGGGCTATGTTTTTCTGACTGTCTCAGGGGACTCAAACAGAATCCATTTGTTTGATTGTTTGGTTTTCAGTTTCACTCGTGTAGGGTACTTGTCCACACACCTTCGGCTTGTAGTTTGTCTGTGTCCTTGGATCTCAAGTGAGTCTCCTGTAAGTAAGCACGTAGGTGTCTTGAGTTTTCATTACTTCTTTAAACCCTGTGTCTTTTGTTTGCTGCACTCAGTGCCTGACCTTTTATTCTGATGATTCAGAGCTGTGCACTTATTGCACTAAAAGAATTTTTTTTATCATTAAGCTAAAATCACTTGAAGAACATTATGTTTACTATGCTCCCCCCTTCACCAAGTACCCCTGAAAAACCTCTTCAGTTGCTGTCGTTCTGCGTAGTTGGATGCTGCAGACCCCTTCACCATGTCCCTCCCAACAGACCCCGTTACAGTCGCTGTTCATCAGTGAGTAGTAAGATGTTATATGATCTTTACTAGACTTCTCTGTGTTGTACAGCACTCCCCATGCCCCCTCGACAGCAAGCATTATACATAATAAAACTAATGCCCCCATTCTTTCTCCTCACACTTATCCCTCCCTTCAGACCCACCCTGCCCAGTCCTTTTCCCTTTGGTAACTTTTAGTCAACTCTCGGGTACTGTGAGTCTGCTGCTGTTTTTTTCCTTCAGTTTTTCTTTGTTGTTATACTCCACACATGAGTGAAAACACTTGGTCATTGCCTTTCTCCGCCTGGCCTCATTCTCTGAACATACTACCGTCTAGCTCAATCCAGGTCATTGCAAATGGTAGTATTTGTTTTCTTCTTAAGGCTGCTTACTGCACTTTTTAAACTGGATTTCATTCTTCCTTTTTGTTTGTAGTTTAGCTATGTTATTCACCATTCAACTCCTGGTTATGAACAACAGCTTTGTGTCAATCGATATGTATCTGTATCTATCTATCTAATGGTCTGTCTGTCTATCTATGTATCTATGTATGTATGTATGTATTTATCTATGTATCTATCTATCTATCTATCTTCCTATCATCTCTCTGTGATGTCTATCATCTATCAATCTATGTACCTATCTATCTATCTTTCATCTGTCATCTGTGTACCTATCTATCTATGAATCAATCATCTTTTTGTCTGCCCATCTATCCTTCTGTACAGAACAGTTAACCACATAGCCTATGCCTCTTCCCTACATTATGCTGCCAGAAATCTTGCAAGGTAACTCATCCATAATGAGAGCACTGTGTTCACTGATACACTTTCAGGTAGAGTCAGCCGCGTGTGCTTACAAAACCAGTAAATGGAGGTGAAAGGACTTGAACCTGTATCTCTGTCCTCTGTCCTCTTATACTTCCTGCTCGCTTGGTGACTTTATGTAGCCACATTCAGTGAGTAAGTGATCCCTGAAGACCACAAGTATCCTTCGTCTGGTCCGGTTGTCGACAGAAAAGTGTACTTGGTTCCTTGCACACCACCATGTTTGAGGGACATCGGCGTGGTCACTCCTGATTGGTGCAGGGACAAATATAAAGGAACACCTATTTCTGGACAGGAGCAGTTGGGAACAAAGAGTGTTTTGTGGAGTGAAGTGTTTATTTCAGGGTCCAAACTTCTCTATTTAGGTGGTTATTACTTCTTTACATTCCTGAACATTATAAATGCAATGATTTTAATAGCCCAGACGCATATTATTACAGCAGTTCATTTGTTGAGGTGAGAGGAAATGAGAAGGAAGTTGCTGCACCCCTAAATCTATGCCTGAGCACTGCTGAAAACAAACAAAAAGAATTCACGGTGGCTAGAGAGGGCTATTTTCTACTGACTCTCTCTGGGGACCAAAACAGAATCTATTTGTTTCTTTGTTTCTCAGTTTCACTTGTGTAGGGTACCTGTCCCCGCCCCTTCAGCTTGTAGTTTGTCTGTGTCCTTGGATCTCAAGTGAGTCTCCAGTAAGGGAGCACGTAGGTGGTCTTGAATTTTCATCATTTCTTCTAAACCTGTTTGTTTTGATTTCAGCACTCAAAGCCTGTACTTTTATTCTGATATTTGAGAGCTGTGCTCTTACAGCACTTTGAATTTTTTTTGTTTTCCTTAATGTACAATCACATGCACAACATTATGTTTTCTAGCCTACCCTCTTCACCAAGTCTCCCCCAAATCCCAGTTACAGTCGCTGTCCATCAGCATGTACAAAGATTCTAAAGAATCACTACATGTCTTCTCTGTGTTGTACAGCCCTACCCATGACCCCACACCCTACACATTATACATGCTAATCCTAAAGCCCCCATTCATTTCCCCCGCCCTTATTACTCCCTTCCCACAAACCCTACCCAGTCCCTTTCTCTTTGGAAACTGTTAGTCCACTCTCGGGTTCTGTGATTCTGCTGCTGTCTTTTCCTTCAGTTTTTCTTTGTTATCATTCTCCACACATGAGTGAATTCATTTGGTGCATGTATTTCTCCGCCTGGCCTGTTTGACTGAGCATAATAGAATCTAGCTCCATCCACGTTATTGCAAATGATAGGATTTGTTTTCTTCTTATGGCTGCTTATTGCACTTTTTAAACTGAATTTCATTCTTCTTTTTTGTTTGTAGTTTCGCTATTTGCTTTCACCATTGGTCTCCTGGTTATGAGCAGTACCTTTGTGTTAATCGATATGTACCTATATCTATCTTTCTGTCTGTCCATCTATTTATCAATCAATCATCTTTTTGTCTGCCCATCTGTCCTTGTGTACAGAATAGTTAACCATATATCCTATATCACTTTCCTACACTCTGCTTCCAATAATCCTGCAAAGTATCTAGGCTGTAGAGAGAGCACTGGGTTCACCGAGACACGTGCAGGTCGAGTCGGCCGCGTGTACCTACAAAACCAGGAAATGGAGGTGAAAGGGCTTGAACCTGTATCTCTGTCCTCTGTCCTCTTATACTTCCTGCTCGCTTGGTAACTTTATTTAGCCACATTCAGTGAGTAAGTGATCCCTGAAGACCACAAGTATCCTTCGTCTGGTCCGGTTGTCGACAGAAAAGTGTACTTGGTTCCTTGCACACCACCATGTTTGAGGGACATCGGCGTGGTCACTGCTGATAGGTGCAGGGACAAATATAAAGGAACACCTATTTCTGGACAGGAGCAGTTGGGAACAAAGAGTGTGTTGTGGAGTGAAGTGTTTATTTGAGGGTCCAAACTTCCCTCCTTAGGTGGTTATTACTTCTTTACATTCGTGAACATCATAAAAAGCAATGATTTTAAAAGCCCAGACGCATATTATTACTACAATTGATTTGTTGAGGTGAGAGGAAATGAGAAGGAACTTGCTGCACCACTAAATCTATGCCTGAGCAGTGCTGAAATCAAACAAAAAGAATTCACGGTGGCTAGATAGGGCTATTTTCTACTGACTCTCTCTGGGGACTCAAACAGAATTCATTTGTTTGCTTGTTTCTTATTTTCACTTGTATAGGTAATCTGTCCCTGCCCCTTCAGCTGGTAGTTTGTCTGTGTCCTTGGATCTCAAGTGAGTCTCCAGTAAGGGAGCACGTAGGAGGTCTTGAGTTTTCATCAGTTCTTCTAACACTGTGTCTTTTGATTGGAGCACTCAAAGCCTGTACTTTTATTCTGATATATGAGAGCTGTGCTCTTACTGCACTTTGAAATTCTTTTTGTTCTCATTAATATACAATCACATGCAGAACATTATGTTTTCCAGTCTACACCCTTCACCAAGACCCCGGCAAAAGCCAGTTACAGTCGCTGTCCGTCAGCATGTACTAAGATGCTGTAGAATCACTACATGTCTTCTCTGTGTTATGCAGCCGTACAAATGACCCCCCAAGTTACACACTATACATGCTAATCCTAATGCCCCCATTCTTTTTCCCCGCCGTTATTACTCCCTTCCCACAAACCCTACCCAGTCCCTTTCTTTTTGGTAACTGTTAGTCCTCTCTCGGGTTCTGTGAGTCTGCTGCTGTCTTTTCCTTCAGTTTTTCTTTGTTATCATACTCCACACATGAGTGAAATCATTTGGTACATGTATTTCTCCTCCTGGAATATTTGACTGAGCATAATACCCTCTAGCTCCATCCACGTTATTGCAAATGATAGGATTTGTTTTCTTCTTATGGCTGCTCACTGCACTTTTTAAACTGGATTTCATTCTTTTTTGTTTGTACTTTCGCTATGTGCTCTCACCGTTGCTCTCCTGGATATGAGCAGAAGCTTTGTGTTAATCGATATGTACCTATATCTATCTATCTGTCTGTCTATCTATTTATCAATCAATTAATCAATCAATTATCTTTTTGTCTGCCCATCTGTCCTTGTGTACAGAACAGTTAACCATATATCCTATATCACTTTCCTACACTATGCTTCCAAATATCCTGCAAAGTATCGAGGCTGTAGAGAGAGCACTGAGTTCACCGAGACACTTGCAGGTCGAGTCGGCCGCGTGTACCTACAAAACCAGGAAATGGTTGTGCCGGTACTTGAACCCGTGTCTCTATCCTCTGTCCTCTTTCATCTCCTTCTAACTTACTGTCTGTATTAAGCCACATTCTTTGACTAAGTGCTCCCTGAAGACCACAAGTATCATTCCTCTGGGCCTGTTGTCGCGAGAAATGTAAACTTGTTCTTTGCTCACCACCATGTCTGAAGGACATCAGCGTGATCACCGCCGATAGGACGGAGGGTCAAATAAAAAGGAACACCAATTTCTAGACAGGAGCAGTTGGGAGCTAAGAGTGTATTGTGGGGTGACGTGTTTATTTGAGGGTCCAAACTTCCCTCTTTAGGTAGTTATTAGATCTTCACATTCGTGAACATCATAAAACCCACTGATTTCAAAGGCCCAGATGCTTATTATTACAGCAACTCAGTTGTTGAGGTGAGAGAAAATGGGAAGTATGTTGCTGCACCACTAAATCAATGGCTGGGTACGGCTGAAACCAAAGAAAAAGGAAACACGGTGGCCAGATAGGGCTATGTTTTTCTGACTGTCTCAGGGGACTCAAACAGAATCCATTTGTTTGATTGTTTGGTTTTCAGTTTCACTCGTGTAGGGTACTTGTCCACACACCTTCGGCTTGTAGTTTGTCTGTGTCCTTGGATCTCAAGTGAGTCTCCTGTAAGTAAGCACGTAGGTGTCTTGAGTTTTCATTACTTCTTTAAACCCTGTGTCTTTTGTTTGCTGCACTCAGTGCCTGACCTTTTATTCTGATGATTCAGAGCTGTGCACTTATTGCACTAAAAGAATTTTTTTTATCATTAAGCTAAAATCACTTGAAGAACATTATGTTTACTATGCTCCCCCCTTCACCAAGTGCCTCTGAAAAACCTCTTCAGTTGCTGTCGTTCTGCGTAGTTGGATGCTGTAGACCCCTTCACCATGTCCCTCCCAACAGACCCCGTTACAGTCGCTGTTCATCAGTGAGTAGTAAGATGTTATATGATCTTTACTAGACTTCTCTGTGTTGTACAGCACTCCCCATGCCCCCTCGACAGTAAGCATTATACATAATAAAACTAATGCCCCCATTCTTTCTCCTCACACTTATCCCTCCCTTCAGACCCACCCTGCCCAGTCCTTTTCCCTTTGGTAACTTTTAGTCAACTCTCGGGTACTGTGAGTCTGCTGCTGTTTTTTTCCTTCAGTTTTTCTTTGTTGTTATACTCCACACATGAATGAAAACACTTGGTCGTTGCCTTTCTCCGCCTGGCCTCTTTCTCTGAACATACTACCGTCTAGCTCAATCCAGGTCATTGCAAATGGTAGTATTTGTTTTCTTCTTAAGGCTGCTTACTGCACCTTTTAAACTGGATTTCATTCTTCCTTTTTGTTTGTAGTTTAGCTATGTTATTCACCATTCAACTCCTGGTTATGAACAATAGCTTTGTGTCAATCGGTATGTATCTGTATCTATCTATCGAATGGTCTGTCTGTCTATCTATGTATGTATGTATGTATTTATCTATGTATCTATCTATCTATCTTCCTATCATCTATCTGTGATGTCTATCATCTATCAATCTATGTACCTATCTATCTATCTTTCATCTGTCATCTGTGTACCTATCTATCTATGAATCAATCATCTTTTTGTCTGCCCATCTATCCTTCTGTACAGAACAGTTAACAACATAGCCTATGTCTCTTCCCTACATTATGCTTCAAGAAATCTTGCAAGGTAACTAAGCCATAAGGAGAGCACTTTGTTCACTGATACACTTTCAGGTAGAGTCAGCCACGTGTGCTTACAAAACCAGTAAATGGAGGTGAAAGGACTTGAACCTGTATCTCTGTCCTCTGTCCTCTTATACTTCCTGCTCGCTTGGTGACTTTATGTAGCCACATTCAGTGAGTAAGTGATCCCTGAAGACCACAAGTATCCTTCGTCTGGTCCGGTTGTCGACAGAAAAGTGTACTTGGTTCCTTGCACACCACCATGTTTGAGGGACATCGGCGTGGTCACTGCTGATAGGTGCAGGGACAAATATAAAGGAACACCTATTTCTGGACAGGAGCAGTTGGGAACAAAGAGTGTTTTGTGGAGTGAAGTGTTTATTTCAGGGTCCAAACTTCCCTCCTTAGGTGGTTATTACTTCTTTACATTCCTGAACATTATAAATGCAATGATTTTAATAGCCCAGACGCATATTATTACAGCAGTTCATTTGTTGAGGTGAGAGGAAATGAGAAGGAAGTTGCTGCACCCCTAAATCTATGCCTGAGCACTGCTGAAAACAAACAAAAAGAATTCACGGTGGCTAGAGAGGGCTATTTTCTACTGACTCTCTCTGGGGACCAAAACAGAATCTATTTGTTTCTTTGTTTCTCAGTTTCACTTGTGTAGGGTACCTGCCCCGCCCCTTCAGCTTGTAGTTTGTCTGTGTCCTTGGATCTCAAGTGAGTCTCCAGTAAGGGAGCACGTAGGTGGTCTTGAATTTTCATCATTTCTTCTAAACCTGTTTGTTTTGATTTCAGCACTCAAAGCCTGTACTTTTATTCTGATATTTGAGAGCTGTGCTCTTACAGCACTTTGAATTTTTTTTGTTTTCCTTAATGTACAATCACATGCAGAACATTATGTTTTCTAGCCTACCCTCTTCACCAAGTCTCCCCCAAATCCCAGTTACAGTCGCTGTCCATCAGCATGTACAAAGATTCTAAAGAATCACTACATGTCTTCTCTGTGTTGTACAGCCCTACCCATGACCCCACACCCTACACATTATACATGCTAATCCTAAAGCCCCCATTCATTTCCCCCGCCCTTATTACTCCCTTCCCACAAACCCTACCCAGTCCCTTTCTCTTTGGAAACTGTTAGTCCACTCTCGGGTTCTGTGATTCTGCTGCTGTCTTTTCCTTCAGTTTTTCTTTGTTATCATTCTCCACACATGAGTGAATTCATTTGGTGCATGTATTTCTCCGCCTGGCCTGTTTGACTGAGCATAATAGAATCTAGCTCCATCCACGTTATTGCAAATGATAGGATTTGTTTTCTTCTTATGGCTGCTTATTGCACTTTTTAAACTGAATTTCATTCTTCTTTTTTGTTTGTAGTTTCGCTATGTGCTTTCACCATTGGTCTCCTGGTTATGAGCAGTACCTTTGTGTTAATCGATATGTACCTATATCTATCTTTCTGTCTGTCCATCTATTTATCAATCAATCATCTTTTTGTCTGCCCATCTGTCCTTGTGTACAGAATAGTTAACCATATATCCTATATCACTTTCCTACACTCTGCTTCCAATAATCCTGCAAAGTATCTAGGCTGTAGAGAGAGCACTGGGTTCACCGAGACACGTGCAGGTCGAGTCGGCCGCGTGTACCTACAAAACCAGGAAATGGAGGTGAAAGGGCTTGAACCTGTATCTCTGTCCTCTGTCCTCTTATACTTCCTGCTCGCTTGGTAACTTTATTTAGCCACATTCAGTGAGTAAGTGATCCCTGAAGACCACAAGTATCCTTCGTCTGGTCCGGTTGTCGACAGAAAAGTGTACTTGGTTCCTTGCACACCACCATGTTTGAGGGACATCGGCGTGGTCACTGCTGATAGGTGCAGGGACAAATATAAAGGAACACCTATTTCTGGACAGGAGCAGTTGGGAACAAAGAGTGTGTTGTGGAGTGAAGTGTTTATTTGAGGGTCCAAACTTCCCTCCTTAGGTGGTTATTACTTCTTTACATTCGTGAACATCATAAAAAGCAATGATTTTAAAAGCCCAGACGCATATTATTACTACAATTGATTTGTTGAGGTGAGAGGAAATGAGAAGGAACTTGCTGCACCACTAAATCTATGCCTGAGCAGTGCTGAAATCAAACAAAAAGAATTCACGGTGGCTAGATAGGGCTATTTTCTACTGACTCTCTCTGGGGACTCAAACAGAATTCATTTGTTTGCTTGTTTCTTATTTTCACTTGTATAGGTAATCTGTCCCTGCCCCTTCAGCTGGTAGTTTGTCTGTGTCCTTGGATCTCAAGTGAGTCTCCAGTAAGGGAGCACGTAGGAGGTCTTGAGTTTTCATCAGTTCTTCTAACACTGTGTCTTTTGATTGGAGCACTCAAAGCCTGTACTTTTATTCTGATATATGAGAGCTGTGCTCTTACTGCACTTTGAAATTCTTTTTGTTCTCATTAATATACAATCACATGCAGAACATTATGTTTTCCAGTCTACACCCTTCACCAAGACCCCGGCAAAAGCCAGTTACAGTCGCTGTCCGTCAGCATGTACTAAGATGCTGTAGAATCACTACATGTCTTCTCTGTGTTATGCAGCCGTACAAATGACCCCCCAAGTTACACACTATACATGCTAATCCTAATGCCCCCATTCTTTTTCCCCGCCGTTATTACTCCCTTCCCACAAACCCTACCCAGTCCCTTTCTTTTTGGTAACTGTTAGTCCTCTCTCGGGTTCTGTGAGTCTGCTGCTGTCTTTTCCTTCAGTTTTTCTTTGTTATCATACTCCACACATGAGTGAAATCATTTGGTACATGTATTTCTCCTCCTGGAATATTTGACTGAGCATAATACCCTCTAGCTCCATCCACGTTATTGCAAATGATAGGATTTGTTTTCTTCTTATGGCTGCTCACTGCACTTTTTAAACTGGATTTCATTCTTTTTTGTTTGTACTTTCGCTATGTGCTCTCACCGTTGCTCTCCTGGATATGAGCAGAAGCTTTGTGTTAATCGATATGTACCTATATCTATCTATCTGTCTGTCTATCTATTTATCAATCAATTAATCAATCAATTATCTTTTTGTCTGCCCATCTGTCCTTGTGTACAGAACAGTTAACCATATATCCTATATCACTTTCCTACACTATGCTTCCAAATATCCTGCAAAGTATCGAGGCTGTAGAGAGAGCACTGAGTTCACCGAGACACTTGCAGGTCGAGTCGGCCGCGTGTACCTACAAAACCAGGAAATGGTTGTGCCGGTACTTGAACCCGTGTCTCTATCCTCTGTCCTCTTTCATCTCCTTCTAACTTACTGTCTGTATTAAGCCACATTCTTTGACTAAGTGCTCCCTGAAGACCACAAGTATCATTCCTCTGGGCCTGTTGTCGCGAGAAATGTAAACTTGTTCTTTGCTCACCACCATGTCTGAAGGACATCAGCGTGATCACCGCCGATAGGACGGAGGGTCAAATAAAAAGGAACACCAATTTCTAGACAGGAGCAGTTGGGAGCTAAGAGTGTATTGTGGGGTGACGTGTTTATTTGAGGGTCCAAACTTCCCTCTTTAGGTAGTTATTAGATCTTCACATTCGTGAACATCATAAAACCCACTGATTTCAAAGGCCCAGATGCTTATTATTACAGCAACTCAGTTGTTGAGGTGAGAGAAAATGGGAAGTATGTTGCTGCACCACTAAATCAATGGCTGGGTACGGCTGAAACCAAAGAAAAAGGAAACACGGTGGCCAGATAGGGCTATGTTTTTCTGACTGTCTCAGGGGACTCAAACAGAATCCATTTGTTTGATTGTTTGGTTTTCAGTTTCACTCGTGTAGGGTACTTGTCCACACACCTTCGGCTTGTAGTTTGTCTGTGTCCTTGGATCTCAAGTGAGTCTCCTGTAAGTAAGCACGTAGGTGTCTTGAGTTTTCATTACTTCTTTAAACCCTGTGTCTTTTGTTTGCTGCACTCAGTGCCTGACCTTTTATTCTGATGATTCAGAGCTGTGCACTTATTGCACTAAAAGAATTTTTTTTATCATTAAGCTAAAATCACTTGAAGAACATTATGTTTACTATGCTCCCCCCTTCACCAAGTACCCCTGAAAAACCTCTTCAGTTGCTGTCGTTCTGCGTAGTTGGATGCTGCAGACCCCTTCACCATGTCCCTCCCAACAGACCCCGTTACAGTCGCTGTTCATCAGTGAGTAGTAAGATGTTATATGATCTTTACTAGACTTCTCTGTGTTGTACAGCACTCCCCATGCCCCCTCGACAGCAAGCATTATACATAATAAAACTAATGCCCCCATTCTTTCTCCTCACACTTATCCCTCCCTTCAGACCCACCCTGCCCAGTCCTTTTCCCTTTGGTAACTTTTAGTCAACTCTCGGGTACTGTGAGTCTGCTGCTGTTTTTTTCCTTCAGTTTTTCTTTGTTGTTATACTCCACACATGAGTGAAAACACTTGGTCATTGCCTTTCTCCGCCTGGCCTCATTCTCTGAACATACTACCGTCTAGCTCAATCCAGGTCATTGCAAATGGTAGTATTTGTTTTCTTCTTAAGGCTGCTTACTGCACTTTTTAAACTGGATTTCATTCTTCCTTTTTGTTTGTAGTTTAGCTATGTTATTCACCATTCAACTCCTGGTTATGAACAACAGCTTTGTGTCAATCGATATGTATCTGTATCTATCTATCTAATGGTCTGTCTGTCTATCTATGTATCTATGTATGTATGTATGTATTTATCTATGTATCTATCTATCTATCTATCTTCCTATCATCTCTCTGTGATGTCTATCATCTATCAATCTATGTACCTATCTATCTATCTTTCATCTGTCATCTGTGTACCTATCTATCTATGAATCAATCATCTTTTTGTCTGCCCATCTATCCTTCTGTACAGAACAGTTAACCACATAGCCTATGCCTCTTCCCTACATTATGCTGCCAGAAATCTTGCAAGGTAACTCATCCATAATGAGAGCACTGTGTTCACTGATACACTTTCAGGTAGAGTCAGCCGCGTGTGCTTACAAAACCAGTAAATGGAGGTGAAAGGACTTGAACCTGTATCTCTGTCCTCTGTCCTCTTATACTTCCTGCTCGCTTGGTGACTTTATGTAGCCACATTCAGTGAGTAAGTGATCCCTGAAGACCACAAGTATCCTTCGTCTGGTCCGGTTGTCGACAGAAAAGTGTACTTGGTTCCTTGCACACCACCATGTTTGAGGGACATCGGCGTGGTCACTCCTGATTGGTGCAGGGACAAATATAAAGGAACACCTATTTCTGGACAGGAGCAGTTGGGAACAAAGAGTGTTTTGTGGAGTGAAGTGTTTATTTCAGGGTCCAAACTTCTCTATTTAGGTGGTTATTACTTCTTTACATTCCTGAACATTATAAATGCAATGATTTTAATAGCCCAGACGCATATTATTACAGCAGTTCATTTGTTGAGGTGAGAGGAAATGAGAAGGAAGTTGCTGCACCCCTAAATCTATGCCTGAGCACTGCTGAAAACAAACAAAAAGAATTCACGGTGGCTAGAGAGGGCTATTTTCTACTGACTCTCTCTGGGGACCAAAACAGAATCTATTTGTTTCTTTGTTTCTCAGTTTCACTTGTGTAGGGTACCTGTCCCCGCCCCTTCAGCTTGTAGTTTGTCTGTGTCCTTGGATCTCAAGTGAGTCTCCAGTAAGGGAGCACGTAGGTGGTCTTGAATTTTCATCATTTCTTCTAAACCTGTTTGTTTTGATTTCAGCACTCAAAGCCTGTACTTTTATTCTGATATTTGAGAGCTGTGCTCTTACAGCACTTTGAATTTTTTTTGTTTTCCTTAATGTACAATCACATGCAGAACATTATGTTTTCTAGCCTACCCTCTTCACCAAGTCTCCCCCAAATCCCAGTTACAGTCGCTGTCCATCAGCATGTACAAAGATTCTAAAGAATCACTACATGTCTTCTCTGTGTTGTACAGCCCTACCCATGACCCCACACCCTACACATTATACATGCTAATCCTAAAGCCCCCATTCATTTCCCCCGCCCTTATTACTCCCTTCCCACAAACCCTACCCAGTCCCTTTCTCTTTGGAAACTGTTAGTCCACTCTCGGGTTCTGTGATTCTGCTGCTGTCTTTTCCTTCAGTTTTTCTTTGTTATCATTCTCCACACATGAGTGAATTCATTTGGTGCATGTATTTCTCCGCCTGGCCTGTTTGACTGAGCATAATAGAATCTAGCTCCATCCACGTTATTGCAAATGATAGGATTTGTTTTCTTCTTATGGCTGCTTATTGCACTTTTTAAACTGAATTTCATTCTTCTTTTTTGTTTGTAGTTTCGCTATGTGCTTTCACCATTGGTCTCCTGGTTATGAGCAGTACCTTTGTGTTAATCGATATGTACCTATATCTATCTTTCTGTCTGTCCATCTATTTATCAATCAATCATCTTTTTGTCTGCCCATCTGTCCTTGTGTACAGAATAGTTAACCATATATCCTATATCACTTTCCTACACTCTGCTTCCAATAATCCTGCAAAGTATCTAGGCTGTAGAGAGAGCACTGGGTTCACCGAGACACGTGCAGGTCGAGTCGGCCGCGTGTACCTACAAAACCAGGAAATGGAGGTGAAAGGGCTTGAACCTGTATCTCTGTCCTCTGTCCTCTTATACTTCCTGCTCGCTTGGTAACTTTATTTAGCCACATTCAGTGAGTAAGTGATCCCTGAAGACCACAAGTATCCTTCGTCTGGTCCGGTTGTCGACAGAAAAGTGTACTTGGTTCCTTGCACACCACCATGTTTGAGGGACATCGGCGTGGTCACTGCTGATAGGTGCAGGGACAAATATAAAGGAACACCTATTTCTGGACAGGAGCAGTTGGGAACAAAGAGTGTGTTGTGGAGTGAAGTGTTTATTTGAGGGTCCAAACTTCCCTCCTTAGGTGGTTATTACTTCTTTACATTCGTGAACATCATAAAAAGCAATGATTTTAAAAGCCCAGACGCATATTATTACTACAATTGATTTGTTGAGGTGAGAGGAAATGAGAAGGAACTTGCTGCACCACTAAATCTATGCCTGAGCAGTGCTGAAATCAAACAAAAAGAATTCACGGTGGCTAGATAGGGCTATTTTCTACTGACTCTCTCTGGGGACTCAAACAGAATTCATTTGTTTGCTTGTTTCTTATTTTCACTTGTATAGGTAATCTGTCCCTGCCCCTTCAGCTGGTAGTTTGTCTGTGTCCTTGGATCTCAAGTGAGTCTCCAGTAAGGGAGCACGTAGGAGGTCTTGAGTTTTCATCAGTTCTTCTAACACTGTGTCTTTTGATTGGAGCACTCAAAGCCTGTACTTTTATTCTGATATATGAGAGCTGTGCTCTTACTGCACTTTGAAATTCTTTTTGTTCTCATTAATATACAATCACATGCAGAACATTATGTTTTCCAGTCTACACCCTTCACCAAGACCCCGGCAAAAGCCAGTTACAGTCGCTGTCCGTCAGCATGTACTAAGATGCTGTAGAATCACTACATGTCTTCTCTGTGTTATGCAGCCGTACAAATGACCCCCCAAGTTACACACTATACATGCTAATCCTAATGCCCCCATTCTTTTTCCCCGCCGTTATTACTCCCTTCCCACAAACCCTACCCAGTCCCTTTCTTTTTGGTAACTGTTAGTCCTCTCTCGGGTTCTGTGAGTCTGCTGCTGTCTTTTCCTTCAGTTTTTCTTTGTTATCATACTCCACACATGAGTGAAATCATTTGGTACATGTATTTCTCCTCCTGGAATATTTGACTGAGCATAATACCCTCTAGCTCCATCCACGTTATTGCAAATGATAGGATTTGTTTTCTTCTTATGGCTGCTCACTGCACTTTTTAAACTGGATTTCATTCTTTTTTGTTTGTACTTTCGCTATGTGCTCTCACCGTTGCTCTCCTGGATATGAGCAGAAGCTTTGTGTTAATCGATATGTACCTATATCTATCTATCTGTCTGTCTATCTATTTATCAATCAATTAATCAATCAATTATCTTTTTGTCTGCCCATCTGTCCTTGTGTACAGAACAGTTAACCATATATCCTATATCACTTTCCTACACTATGCTTCCAAATATCCTGCAAAGTATCGAGGCTGTAGAGAGAGCACTGAGTTCACCGAGACACTTGCAGGTCGAGTCGGCCGCGTGTACCTACAAAACCAGGAAATGGTTGTGCCGGTACTTGAACCCGTGTCTCTATCCTCTGTCCTCTTTCATCTCCTTCTAACTTACTGTCTGTATTAAGCCACATTCTTTGACTAAGTGCTCCCTGAAGACCACAAGTATCATTCCTCTGGGCCTGTTGTCGCGAGAAATGTAAACTTGTTCTTTGCTCACCACCATGTCTGAAGGACATCAGCGTGATCACCGCCGATAGGACGGAGGGTCAAATAAAAAGGAACACCAATTTCTAGACAGGAGCAGTTGGGAGCTAAGAGTGTATTGTGGGGTGACGTGTTTATTTGAGGGTCCAAACTTCCCTCTTTAGGTAGTTATTAGATCTTCACATTCGTGAACATCATAAAACCCACTGATTTCAAAGGCCCAGATGCTTATTATTACAGCAACTCAGTTGTTGAGGTGAGAGAAAATGGGAAGTATGTTGCTGCACCACTAAATCAATGGCTGGGTACGGCTGAAACCAAAGAAAAAGGAAACACGGTGGCCAGATAGGGCTATGTTTTTCTGACTGTCTCAGGGGACTCAAACAGAATCCATTTGTTTGATTGTTTGGTTTTCAGTTTCACTCGTGTAGGGTACTTGTCCACACACCTTCGGCTTGTAGTTTGTCTGTGTCCTTGGATCTCAAGTGAGTCTCCTGTAAGTAAGCACGTAGGTGTCTTGAGTTTTCATTACTTCTTTAAACCCTGTGTCTTTTGTTTGCTGCACTCAGTGCCTGACCTTTTATTCTGATGATTCAGAGCTGTGCACTTATTGCACTAAAAGAATTTTTTTTATCATTAAGCTAAAATCACTTGAAGAACATTATGTTTACTATGCTCCCCCCTTCACCAAGTACCCCTGAAAAACCTCTTCAGTTGCTGTCGTTCTGCGTAGTTGGATGCTGTATACCCCTTCACCATGTCCCTCCCAACAGACCCCGTTACAGTCGCTGTTCATCAGTGAGTAGTAAGATGTTATATGATCTTTACTAGACTTCTCTGTGTTGTACAGCACTCCCCATGCCCCCTCGACAGTAAGCATTATACATAATAAAACTAATGCCCCCATTCTTTCTCCTCACACTTATCCCTCCCTTCAGACCCACCCTGCCCAGTCCTTTTCCCTTTGGTAACTTTTAGTCAACTCTCGGGTACTGTGAGTCTGCTGCTGTTTTTTTCCTTCAGTTTTTCTTTGTTGTTATACTCCACACATGAGTGAAAACACTTGGTCGTTGCCTTTCTCCGCCTGGCCTCTTTCTCTGAACATACTACCGTCTAGCTCAATCCAGGTCATTGCAAATGGTAGTATTTGTTTTCTTCTTAAGGCTGCTTACTGCACTTTTTAAACTGGATTTCATTCTTCCTTTTTGTTTGTAGTTTAGCTATGTTATTCACCATTCAACTCCTGGTTATGAACAATAGCTTTGTGTCAATCGGTATGTATCTGTATCTATCTATCGAATGGTCTGTCTGTCTATCTATGTATGTATGTATGTATTTATCTATGTATCTATCTATCTATCTTCCTATCATCTATCTGTGATGTCTATCATCTATCAATCTATGTACCTATCTATCTATCTTTCATCTGTCATCTGTGTACCTATCTATCTATGAATCAATCATCTTTTTGTCTGCCCATCTATCCTTCTGTACAGAACAGTTAACAACATAGCCTATGTCTCTTCCCTACATTATGCTTCAAGAAATCTTGCAAGGTAACTAAGCCATAAGGAGAGCACTTTGTTCACTGATACACTTTCAGGTAGAGTCAGCCACGTGTGCTTACAAAACCAGTAAATGGAGGTGAAAGGACTTGAACCTGTATCTCTGTCCTCTGTCCTCTTATACTTCCTGCTCGCTTGGTGACTTTATGTAGCCACATTCAGTGAGTAAGTGATCCCTGAAGACCACAAGTATCCTTCGTCTGGTCCGGTTGTCGACAGAAAAGTGTACTTGGTTCCTTGCACACCACCATGTTTGAGGGACATCGGCGTGGTCACTGCTGATAGGTGCAGGGACAAATATAAAGGAACACCTATTTCTGGACAGGAGCAGTTGGGAACAAAGAGTGTTTTGTGGAGTGAAGTGTTTATTTCAGGGTCCAAACTTCCCTCCTTAGGTGGTTATTACTTCTTTACATTCCTGAACATTATAAATGCAATGATTTTAATAGCCCAGACGCATATTATTACAGCAGTTCATTTGTTGAGGTGAGAGGAAATGAGAAGGAAGTTGCTGCACCCCTAAATCTATGCCTGAGCACTGCTGAAAACAAACAAAAAGAATTCACGGTGGCTAGAGAGGGCTATTTTCTACTGACTCTCTCTGGGGACCAAAACAGAATCTATTTGTTTCTTTGTTTCTCAGTTTCACTTGTGTAGGGTACCTGTCCCCGCCCCTTCAGCTTGTAGTTTGTCTGTGTCCTTGGATCTCAAGTGAGTCTCCAGTAAGGGAGCACGTAGGTGGTCTTGAATTTTCATCATTTCTTCTAAACCTGTTTGTTTTGATTTCAGCACTCAAAGCCTGTACTTTTATTCTGATATTTGAGAGCTGTGCTCTTACAGCACTTTGAATTTTTTTTGTTTTCCTTAATGTACAATCACATGCAGAACATTATGTTTTCTAGCCTACCCTCTTCACCAAGTCTCCCCCAAATCCCAGTTACAGTCGCTGTCCATCAGCATGTACAAAGATTCTAAAGAATCACTACATGTCTTCTCTGTGTTGTACAGCCCTACCCATGACCCCACACCCTACACATTATACATGCTAATCCTAAAGCCCCCATTCATTTCCCCCGCCCTTATTACTCCCTTCCCACAAACCCTACCCAGTCCCTTTCTCTTTGGAAACTGTTAGTCCACTCTCGGGTTCTGTGATTCTGCTGCTGTCTTTTCCTTCAGTTTTTCTTTGTTATCATTCTCCACACATGAGTGAATTCATTTGGTGCATGTATTTCTCCGCCTGGCCTGTTTGACTGAGCATAATAGAATCTAGCTCCATCCACGTTATTGCAAATGATAGGATTTGTTTTCTTCTTATGGCTGCTTATTGCACTTTTTAAACTGAATTTCATTCTTCTTTTTTGTTTGTAGTTTCGCTATGTGCTTTCACCATTGGTCTCCTGGTTATGAGCAGTACCTTTGTGTTAATCGATATGTACCTATATCTATCTTTCTGTCTGTCCATCTATTTATCAATCAATCATCTTTTTGTCTGCCCATCTGTCCTTGTGTACAGAATAGTTAACCATATATCCTATATCACTTTCCTACACTCTGCTTCCAATAATCCTGCAAAGTATCTAGGCTGTAGAGAGAGCACTGGGTTCACCGAGACACGTGCAGGTCGAGTCGGCCGCGTGTACCTACAAAACCAGGAAATGGAGGTGAAAGGGCTTGAACCTGTATCTCTGTCCTCTGTCCTCTTATACTTCCTGCTCGCTTGGTAACTTTATTTAGCCACATTCAGTGAGTAAGTGATCCCTGAAGACCACAAGTATCCTTCGTCTGGTCCGGTTGTCGACAGAAAAGTGTACTTGGTTCCTTGCACACCACCATGTTTGAGGGACATCGGCGTGGTCACTGCTGATAGGTGCAGGGACAAATATAAAGGAACACCTATTTCTGGACAGGAGCAGTTGGGAACAAAGAGTGTGTTGTGGAGTGAAGTGTTTATTTGAGGGTCCAAACTTCCCTCCTTAGGTGGTTATTACTTCTTTACATTCGTGAACATCATAAAAAGCAATGATTTTAAAAGCCCAGACGCATATTATTACTACAATTGATTTGTTGAGGTGAGAGGAAATGAGAAGGAACTTGCTGCACCACTAAATCTATGCCTGAGCAGTGCTGAAATCAAACAAAAAGAATTCACGGTGGCTAGATAGGGCTATTTTCTACTGACTCTCTCTGGGGACTCAAACAGAATTCATTTGTTTGCTTGTTTCTTATTTTCACTTGTATAGGTAATCTGTCCCTGCCCCTTCAGCTGGTAGTTTGTCTGTGTCCTTGGATCTCAAGTGAGTCTCCAGTAAGGGAGCACGTAGGAGGTCTTGAGTTTTCATCAGTTCTTCTAACACTGTGTCTTTTGATTGGAGCACTCAAAGCCTGTACTTTTATTCTGATATATGAGAGCTGTGCTCTTACTGCACTTTGAAATTCTTTTTGTTCTCATTAATATACAATCACATGCAGAACATTATGTTTTCCAGTCTACACCCTTCACCAAGACCCCGGCAAAAGCCAGTTACAGTCGCTGTCCGTCAGCATGTACTAAGATGCTGTAGAATCACTACATGTCTTCTCTGTGTTATGCAGCCGTACAAATGACCCCCCAAGTTACACACTATACATGCTAATCCTAATGCCCCCATTCTTTTTCCCCGCCGTTATTACTCCCTTCCCACAAACCCTACCCAGTCCCTTTCTTTTTGGTAACTGTTAGTCCTCTCTCGGGTTCTGTGAGTCTGCTGCTGTCTTTTCCTTCAGTTTTTCTTTGTTATCATACTCCACACATGAGTGAAATCATTTGGTACATGTATTTCTCCTCCTGGAATATTTGACTGAGCATAATACCCTCTAGCTCCATCCACGTTATTGCAAATGATAGGATTTGTTTTCTTCTTATGGCTGCTCACTGCACTTTTTAAACTGGATTTCATTCTTCTTTTTTGTTTGTACTTTCGCTATGTGCTCTCACCGTTGCTCTCCTGGATATGAGCAGAAGCTTTGTGTTAATCGATATGTACCTATATCTATCTATCTGTCTGTCTATCTATTTATCAATCAATTAATCAATCAATCATCTTTTTGTCTGCCCATCTGTCCATGTGTACAGAACAGTTAACCATATATCCTATATCACTTTCCTACACTATGCTTCCAAATATCCTGCAAAGTATCGAGGCTGTAGAGAGAGCACTGAATTCACCGAGACACTTGCCGGTCGAGTCGGCCGCGTGTACCAACAAAACCAGGAAATGGTTGTGCCGGTACTTGAACCCGTGTCTCTATCCTCTGTCCTCTTTCATCTCCTTCTAACTTACTGTCTGTATTTAGCCACATTCTTTGACTAAGTGCTCCCTGAAGACCACAAGTATCATTCCTCTGGGCCTGTTGTCGTGAGAAAAGTAAACATGTTCTTTGCTCACCACCATGTCTGATGGACATCAGCGTGATCACCGCCGATAGGACGGAGGGTCAAATAAAAAGGAACACCAATTTCTAGACAGGAGCAGTTGGGAGCTAAGAGTGTATTGTGGGGTGACGTGTTTATTTGAGGGTCCAAACTTCCCTCTTTAGGTAGTTATTAGATCTTCACATTCGTGAACATCATAAAACCCACTGATTTCAAAGGCCCAGATGCTTATTATTACAGCAACTCAGTTGTTGAGGTGAGAGAAAATGAGAAGTATGTTGCTGCACCACTAAATCAATGGCTGGGTACGGCTGAAACCAAAGAAAAAGGAAACACGGTGGCCAGATAGGGCTATGTTTTTCTGACTGTCTCAGGGGACTCAAACAGAATCCATTTGTTTGATTGTTTGGTTTTCAGTTTCACTCGTGTAGCGTACTTGTCCACACACCTTCGGCTTGTAGTTTGTCTGTGTCCTTGGATCTCAAGTGAGTCTCCTGTAAGTAAGCACGTAGGTGTCTTGAGTTTTCATTACTTCTTTAAACCCTGTGTCTTTTGTTTGCTGCACTCAGTGCCTGACCTTTTATTCTGATGATTCAGAGCTGTGCACTTATTGCACTAAAAGAATTTTTTTTATCATTAAGCTAAAATCACTTGAAGAACATTATGTTTACTATGCTCCCCCCTTCACCAAGTACCCCTGAAAAACCTCTTCAGTCGCTGTCGTTCTGCGTAGTTGGATGCTGTAGACCCCTTCACCATGTCCCTCCCAACAGACCCCGTTACAGTCGCTGTTCATCAGTGAGTAGTAAGATGTTATATGATCTTTACTAGCCTTCTCTGTGTTGTACAGCACTCCCCATGCCCCCTCGACAGCAAGCATTATACATAATAAAACTAATGCCCCCATTCTTTCTCCTCACACTTATCCCTCCCTTCAGACCCACCCTGCCCAGTCCTTTTCCCTTTGGTAACTTTTAGTCAACTCTCGGGTACTGTGAGTCTGCTGCTGTTTTTTTCCTTCAGTTTTTCTTTGTTGTTATACTCCACACATGAGTGAAAACACTTTGTACTTGTCTTTCTCCGCCTGGCCTATTTCTCTGAACATACTACCATCTAGCTCCATCCAGGTCATTGCAAATGGTAGTATTTGTTTTCTTCTTAAGGCTGCTTACTGCACTTTTTAAACTGGATTTCATTCTTCCTTTTTGTTTGTAGTTTAGCTATGTTATTCACCATTCAACTCCTGGTTATGAACAACAGCTTTGTGTCAATCGGTATGTATCTGTATCTATCTATCTAATGGTCTGTCTGTCTATCTATGTATCTATGTATGTATGTATGTATTTATCTATGTATCTATCTATCTATCTATCTTCCTATCATCTCTCTGTGATGTCTATCATCTATCAATCTATGTACCTATCTATCTATCTTTCATCTGTCATCTGTGTACCTATCTATCTATGAATCAATCATTTTTTGTCTGCCCATCTATCCTTCTGTACAGAACAGTTAACCACATAGCCTATGCCTCTTCCCTACATTACGCTGCCAGAAATTTTGCAAGGTAACTAAGCCATAAGGAGAGCACTGTGTTCACTGATACACTTTCAGGAAGAGTCAGCCGCGTGTGCTTACAAAACCAGTAAATGGAGGTGAAAGGACTTGAACCTGTATCTCTGTCCTCTGTCCTCTTATATTTCCTGCTCGCTTGGTGACTTTATGTAGCCACATTCAGTGAGTAAGTGATCCCTGAAGACCACAAGTATCCTTCGTCTGGTCCGGTTGTCGACAGAAAAGTGTACTTGGTTCCTTGCACACCACCATGTTTGAGGGACATCGGCGTGGTCACTGCTGATAGGTGCAGGGACAAATATAAAGGAACACCTATTTCTGGACAGGAGCAGTTGGGAACAAAGAGTGTTTTGTGGAGTGAAGTGTTTATTTCAGGGTCCAAACTTCTCTATTTAGGTGGTTATTACTTCTTTACATTCCTGAACATTATAAATGCAATGATTTTAATAGCCCAGACGCATATTATTACAGCAGTTCATTTGTTGAGGTGAGAGGAAATGAGAAGGAAGTTGCTGCACCCCTAAATCTATGCCTGAGCACTGCTGAAAACAAACAAAAAGAATTCACGGTGGCTAGAGAGGGCTATTTTCTACTGATTCTCTCTGGGGACCAAAACAGAATCTATTTGTTTCTTTGTTTCTCAGTTTCACTTGTGTAGGGTACCTGTCCCCGCCCCTTCAGCTTGTAGTTTGTCTGTGTCCTTGGATCTCAAGTGAGTCTCCAGTAAGGGAGCACGTAGGTGGTCTTGAATTTTCATCATTTCTTCTAAACCTGTTTGTTTTGATTTCAGCACTCAAAGCCTGTACTTTTATTCTGATATTTGAGAGCTGTGCTCTTACAGCACTTTGAATTTTTTTTGTTTTCCTTAATGTACAATCACATGCAGAACATTATGTTTTCTAGCCTACCCTCTTCACCAAGTCTCCCCCAAATCCCAGTTACAGTCGCTGTCCATCAGCATGTACAAAGATTCTAAAGAATCACTACATGTCTTCTCTGTGTTGTACAGCCCTACCCATGACCCCACACCCTACACATTATACATGCTAATCCTAAAGCCCCCATTCATTTCCCCCGCCCTTATTACTCCCTTCCCACAAACCCTACCCAGTCCCTTTCTCTTTGGAAACTGTTAGTCCACTCTCGGGTTCTGTGATTCTGCTGCTGTCTTTTCCTTCAGTTTTTCTTTGTTATCATTCTCCACACATGAGTGAATTCATTTGGTGCATGTATTTCTCCGCCTGGCCTGTTTGACTGAGCATAATAGAATCTAGCTCCATCCACGTTATTGCAAATGATAGGATTTGTTTTCTTCTTATGGCTGCTTATTGCACTTTTTAAACTGAATTTCATTCTTCTTTTTTGTTTGTAGTTTCGCTATGTGCTTTCACCATTGGTCTCCTGGTTATGAGCAGTACCTTTGTGTTAATCGATATGTACCTATATCTATCTTTCTGTCTGTCCATCTATTTATCAATCAATCATCTTTTTGTCTGCCCATCTGTCCTTGTGTACAGAATAGTTAACCATATATCCTATATCACTTTCCTACACTCTGCTTCCAATAATCCTGCAAAGTATCTAGGCTGTAGAGAGAGCACTGGGTTCACCGAGACACGTGCAGGTCGAGTCGGCCGCGTGTACCTACAAAACCAGGAAATGGAGGTGAAAGGACTTGAACCTGTATCTCTGTCCTCTGTCCTCTTATACTTCCTGCTCGCTTGGTGACTTTATTTAGCCACATTCAGTGAGTAAGTGATCCCTGAAGACCACAAGTATCCTTCGTCTGGTCCGGTTGTCGACAGAAAAGTGTACTTGTTTCCTGGCACACCACCATGTTTGAGGGACATCGGCGTGGTCACTGCTGATAGGTGCAGGGAGAAATATAAAGGAACACCTATTTCTGGACAGGAGCAGTTGGAAACAAGAGTGTGTTGTGGAGTGAAGTGTTTATTTGAGGGTCCAAACTTCCCTCCTTAGGTGGTTATTACTTCTTTACATTCGTGAACATCATAAAAAGCAATGATTTTAAAAGCCCAGACGCATATTATTACTACAATTGATTTGTTGAGGTGAGAGGAAATGAGAAGGAACTTGTTGCACCACTAAATCTATGCCTGAGCAGTGCTGAAATCAAACAAAAAGAATTCACGGTGGCTAGATAGGGCTATTTTCTACTGACTCTCTCTGGGGACTCAAACAGAATTCATTTGTTTGCTTGTTTCTTATTTTCACTTGTATAGGTAATCTGTCCCCGCCCCTTCAGGTGGTAGTTTGTCTGTGTCCTTGGATCTCAAGTGAGTCTCCAGTAAGGGAGCACGTAGGAGGTCTTGAGATTTCATCAGTTCTTCTAACACTGTGTCTTTTGATTGGAGCACTCAAAGCCTGTACTTTTATTCTGATATATGAGAGCTGTGCTCTTACTGCACTTTGAAATTCTTTTTGTTCTCATTAATATACAATCACATGCAGAACATTATGTTTTCCAGTCTACACCCTTCACCAAGACCCCGGCAAAAGCCAGTTACAGTCGCTGTCCGTCAGCGTGTACTAAGATTCTGTAGAATCACTACATGTCTTCTCTGTGTTATACAGCCGTACAAATGACCCCCCAAGTTACACACTATACATGCTAATCCTAATGCCCCCATTCTTTTTCCCCGCCGTTATTACTCCCTTCCCACAAACCCTACCCAGTCCCTTTCTTTTTGGTACCTGTTAGTCCTCTCTCGGGTTCTGTGAGTCTGCTGCTGTCTTTTCCTTCAGTTTTTCTTTGTTATCATACTCCACACATGAGTGAAATCATTTGGTACATGTATTTCTCCTCCTGGAATATTTGACTGAGCATAATACCCTCTAGCTCCATCCACGTTATTGCAAATGATAGGATTTGTTTTCTTCTTATGGCTGCTCACTGCACTTTTTAAACTGGATTTCATTCTTCTTTTTTGTTTGTACTTTCGCTATGTGCTCTCACCATTGCTCTCCTGCATATGAGCAGAAGCTTTGTGTTAATCGATATGTACCTATATCTATCTATCTGTCTGTCTATCTATTTATCAATCAATCAATCAATCAATCATCTTTTTGTCTGCCCATCTGTCCATGTGTACAGAACAGTTAACCATATATCCTATATCACTTTCTACACTATGCTTCCAAATATCCTGCAAAGTATCGAGGCTGTAGAGAGAGCACTGAGTTCACCGAGACACTTGCAGGTCGAGTCGGCCGCGTGTACCTACAAAACCAGGAAATGGTTGTGCCGGTACTTGAACCCGTGTCTCTATCCTCTGTCGTCTTTCATCTTCTTCTAACTTACTGTCTGTATTTAGCCACATTCTTTGACTAAGTGCTCCCTGAAGACCACAAGTATCATTCCTCTGGGCCTGTTGTCGTGAGAAAAGTAAACATGTTCTTTGCTCACCACCATGTCTGAAGGACATCACCGTGATCACCGCCGATAGGACGGAGGGTCAAATAAAAAGGAACACCAATTTCTAGACAGGAGCAGTTGTGAGCTAAGTGTGTATTGTGGGGTGACGTGTTTATTTGAGGGTCCAAACTTCCCTCTTTAGGTAGTTATTAGATCTTCACATTCGTGAACATCATAAAACCCACTGATTTCAAAGGCCCAGATGCTTATTATTACAGCAACTCAGTTGTTGAGGTGAGAGAAAATGAGAAGTATGTTGCTGCACCACTAAATCAATGGCTGGGTATAGCTGAAACCAAAGAAAAAGGAAACACGGTGGCCAGATAGGGCTATGTTTTTCTGACTGTCTCAGGGGACTCAAACAGAATCCATTTGTTTGATTGTTTGGTTTTCAGTTTCACTCGTGTAGCGTACTTGTCCACACACCTTCGGCTTGTAGTTTGTCTGTGTCCTTGGATCTCAAGTGAGTCTCCTGTAAGTAAGCACGTAGGTGTCTTGAGTTTTCATTACTTCTTTAAACCCTGTGTCTTTTGTTTGCTGCACTCAGTGACTGACCTTTTATTCTGATGATTCAGAGCTGTGCACTTATGGCACTTAAAGAATTTTTTTTATCATTAAGCTAAAATCACTTGAAGAACATTATGTTTACTATGCACCCCCCTTCACCAAGTACCCCTGAAAAACCTCTTCAGTCGCTGTCGTTCTGCATAGTTGGAGGCTGTAGACCCCTTCACCATGTCCCTCCCAACAGACCCCGTTACAGTCGCTGTTCATCAGTGAGTAGTAAGATGTTATATGATCTTTACTAGCCTTCTCTGTGTTGTACAGCACTCCCCATGACCCCTCGACAGCAAGCATTGTACATAATAAAACTAATGCCCCCATTCTTTCTCCTCACACTTATCCCTCCCTTCAGACCCACCCTGCCCAGTCCTTTTCCCTTTGGAAACTTTTAGTCAACTCTCGGGTACTGTGAGTCTGCTGCTGTTTTTTTCCTTCAGTTTTTCTTTGTTGTTATACTCCACACATGAGTGAAAACACTTTGTACTTGTCTTTCTCCGCCTGGCCTATTTCTCTGAACATACTACCATCTAGCTCCATCCAGGTCATTGCAAATGGTAGTATTTGTTTTCTTCTTAAGGCTGCTTACTGCACTTTTTAAACTGGATTTCATTCTTCCTTTTTGTTTGTAGTTTAGCTATGTTATTCACCATTCAACTCCTGGTTATGAACAATAGCTTTGTGTCAGTCGATATGTATCTGTATCTATCTATCTAATGGTCTGTCTGTCTATCTATGTATCTATGTATGTATGTATGTATTTATCTATGTATCTATCTATCTATCTATCTTCCTATCATCTATCTGTGATGTCTATCATCTATCAATCTATGTACCTATCTATCTATCTTTCATCTGTCATCTGTGTACCTATCTATCTATGAATCAATCATCTTTTTGTCTGCCCATCTATCCTTCTGTACAGAACAGTTAACCACATAGCCTATGCCTCTTCCCTACATTATGCTGCCAGAAATCTTGCAAGGTAACTAAGCCATAAGGAGAGCACTGTGTTCACTGATACACTTTCAGGTAGAGTCAGCCGCGTGTGCTTACAAAACCAGTAAATGGAGGTGAAAGGACTTGAACCTGTATCTCTGTCCTCTGTCCTCTTATACTTCCTGCTCGCTTGGTGACTTTATGTAGCCACATTCAGTGAGTAAGTGATCCCTGAAGACCACAAGTATCCTTCGTCTGGTCCGGTTGTCGACAGAAAAGTGTACTTGGTTCCTTGCACACCACCATGTTTGAGGGACATCGGCGTGGTCACTGCTGATAGGTGCAGGGACAAATATAAAGGAACACCTATTTCTGGACAGGAGCAGTTGGGAACAAAGAGTGTGTTGTGGAGTGAAGTGTTTATTTGAGGGTCCAAACTTCCCTCCTTAGGTGGTTATTACTTCTTTACATTCGTGAACATCATAAAAAGCAATGATTTTAAAAGCCCAGACGCATATTATTACTACAATTGATTTGTTGAGGTGAGAGGAAATGAGAAGGAACTTGCTGCACCACTAAATCTATGCCTGAGCAGTGCTGAAATCAAACAAAAAGAATTCACGGTGGCTAGATAGGGCTATTTTCTACTGACTCTCTCTGGGGACTCAAACAGAATTCATTTGTTTGCTTGTTTCTTATTTTCACTTGTATAGGTAATCTGTCCCTGCCCCTTCAGCTGGTAGTTTGTCTGTGTCCTTGGATCTCAAGTGAGTCTCCAGTAAGGGAGCACGTAGGAGGTCTTGAGTTTTCATCAGTTCTTCTAACACTGTGTCTTTTGATTGGAGCACTCAAAGCCTGTACTTTTATTCTGATATATGAGAGCTGTGCTCTTACTGCACTTTGAAATTCTTTTTGTTCTCATTAATATACAATCACATGCAGAACATTATGTTTTCCAGTCTACACCCTTCACCAAGACCCCGGCAAAAGCCAGTTACAGTCGCTGTCCGTCAGCATGTACTAAGATGCTGTAGAATCACTACATGTCTTCTCTGTGTTATGCAGCCATACAAATGACCCCCCAAGTTACACACTATACATGCTAATCCTAATGCCCCCATTCTTTTTCCCCGCCGTTATTACTCCCTTCCCACAAACCCTACCCAGTCCCTTTCTTTTTGGTAACTGTTAGTCCTCTCTCGGGTTCTGTGAGTCTGCTGCTGTCTTTTCCTTCAGTTTTTCTTTGTTATCATACTCCACACATGAGTGAAATCATTTGGTACATGTATTTCTCCTCCTGGAATATTTGACTGAGCATAATACCCTCTAGCTCCATCCACGTTATTGCAAATGATAGGATTTGTTTTCTTCTTATGGCTGCTCACTGCACTTTTTAAACTGGATTTCATTCTTCTTTTTTGTTTGTACTTTCGCTATGTGCTCTCACCATTGCTCTCCTGGATATGAGCAGAAGCTTTGTGTTAATCGATATGTACCTATATCAATCTATCTGTCTGTCTATCTATTTATCAATCAATTAATCAATCAATCATCTTTTTGTCTGCCCATCTGTCCATGTGTACAGAACAGTTAACCATATATCCTATATCACTTTCCTACACTATGCTTCCAAATATCCTGCAAAGTATCGAGGCTGTAGAGAGAGCACTGAGTTCACCGAGACACTTGCAGGTCGAGTCGGCCGCGTGTACCTACAAAACCAGGAAATGGTTGTGCCGGTACTTGAACCCGTGTCTCTATCCTCTGTCCTCTTTCATCTCCTTCTAACTTACTGTCTGTATTTAGCCACATTCTTTGACTAAGTGCTCCCTGAAGACCACAAGTATCATTCCTCTGGGCCTGTTGTCGTGAGAAAAGTAAACATGTTCTTTGCTCACCACCATGTCTGAAGGACATCAGCGTGATCACCGCCGATAGGACGGAGGGTCAAATAAAAAGGAACACCAATTTCTAGACAGGAGCAGTTGGGAGCTAAGAGTGTATTGTGGGGTGACGTGTTTATTTGAGGGTCCAAACTTCCCTCTTTAGGTAGTTATTAGATCTTCACATTCGTGAACATCATAAAACCCACTGATTTCAAAGGCCCAGATGCTTATTATTACAGCAACTCAGTTGTTGAGGTGAGAGAAAATGAGAAGTATGTTGCTGCACCACTAAATCAATGGCTGGGTACGGCTGAAACCAAAGAAAAAGGAAACACGGTGGCCAGATAGGGCTATGTTTTTCTGAGTGTCTCAGGGGACTCAAACAGAATCCATTTGTTTGATTGTTTGGTTTTCAGTTTCACTCGTGTAGCGTACTTGTCCACACACCTTCGGCTTGTAGTTTGTCTGTTTCCTTGGATCTCAAGTGAGTCTCCTGTAAGTAAGCACGTAGGTGTCTTGAGTTTTCATCCCTTCTTTAAACCCTGTGTCTTTTGTTTGCTGCACTCAGTGCCTGACCTTTTATTCTGATGATTCAGAGCTGTGCACTTATTGCACTTAAAGAATTTTTTTTATCATTAAGCTAAAATCACTTGAAGAACATTATGTTTACTATGCTCTCCCCTTCACCAATTACCCCTGAAAAACCTCTTCAGTCGCTGTCAATCTGCGTAGTTGGATCTGTAGACCCCTTCAACATGTCCCTCCCAACCGACCCCGTTACAGTCGCTGTCCATCCGTGAGTAGTAAGATGCTATATGATCTCTACTAGCCTTCTCTGTGTTGTACAGCACTCCCCATGCCCCCTCGACCCCAAGCATTATACATGCTAAATCTAATGCCACCATTCTTTCTCCTCACACTTATCCCTCCATTCAGACCCACCCTGCCCAGAACTTTTCCCTTTGGTAACTTTTAGTCAACTCTCGGGTTCTGTGAATCTGCTGCTGTTTTTTTCCTTCAGTTTTTCTTTGTTGTTATACGCCACACATGAGTGAAAACACTTGGTACTTGTCTTTCTCCGTCTGGCCTATTTCTCTGAACATAGTACCGTCTAGCTCCATCCAGGTCATTGCAAATGGCAGTATTTGTTTTCTTCTTAAGCCGGCTTACTGCACTTTTTAAACTGGATTTCATTCTTCCTTTTTGTTTGTAGTTTAGCTATGTTATTCACCATTCAACTCCTGGTTATGAACAATAGCTTTGTGTCAATCGATATGTATCTGTATCTATCTATCTAATGGTCTGTATGTCTATCTATGTATCTATGTATGTATGTATGTATTTATCTATGTATCTATCTATCTATCTATCTTCCTATCATCTATCTGTGATGTCTATCATCTATCAATCTATGTACCTATCTATCTATCTTTCATCTGTCATCTGTGTACCTATCTATCTATGAATCAATCATCTTTTTGTCTGCCCATCTATCCTTCTGTACAGAACAGTTAACAACATAGCCTATGTCTCTTCCCTATATTATGCTTCCAGAAATCTTGCAAGGTAACTAAGCCATAAGGAGAGCACTGTGTTCACCGATACCCTTTCAGGTAGAGTCAGCCGCGTGTGCTTACAAAACCAGTAAATGGAGGTGAAAGGACTTGAACCTGTATCTCCGTCCTCTGTCCTCTTATACTTCCTGCTCGCTTGGTGACTTTATTTAGCCACATTCAGTGAGTAAGTGATCCCTGAAGACCACAAGTATCCTTCGTCTGGTCCGGTTTTCGACAGAAAAGTGTACTTGGTTCTTTGCACACCATCATGTTTGAGGGACATCGGCGTGATCACTGCTGATAGGTGCAGGGACAAATATAAAGGAACACCTATTTCTGGACAGGAGCAGTTGGGAACAAAGAGTGTGTTGTGGAGTGAAGTGTTTGTTTGAGGGTCCAAACTTCCCTCCTAAGGTGGTTATTACATCTTTGCATTCGTGAACATCATAAAAAGCAATGATTTTAAAAGCCCAGACGCATATTATTTCAGCAATTCATTTGTTGAGGGGAGAGGAAATGAGAAGGAACTTGCTGCACCACTAAATCTATGCCCGAACACTGCTGAAATCAAACAAAAAGAATTCACGGTGGCTAGTTAGGGCTATTTCCTACTGACTCTCTCTGGGGACTCAAACAGAATTCATTTGTTTGCTTGTTTATTATTTTCACTTGTATAGGTAATCTGTCCCCGCCCCTTCAGCTGGTAGTTTGTCTGTGTCCTTGGATCTCAAGTGAGTCTCCAGTAAGGGAGCACGTAGGAGGTCTTGAGTTTTCATCAGTTCTTCTAACACTGTGTCTTTTGATTGGAGCACTCAAAGCCTGTACTTTTATTCTGATATTTTAGAGCTGTGCTCATACTGCCCTATGAAATACTTTTTGTTCTCATTAATATACAATCACATGCAGAACATTATGTTTTCCAGTCTACACCCTTCACCAAGACCCCGGCAAAAGCCAGTTACAGTCGCTGTCAGTCTGCGTGTCCTAAGACGCTGTAGAATCACTACATGTCTTCTCTGTGTTATGCAGCCGTACAAATGACCCCCCAAGTTACACACTATACATGCTAATCCTAATGCCCCCATTCTTTTTCCCCGCCCTTATTACTCCCTTCCCACAAACCCTACCCAGTCCCTTTCTTTTTGGTAAATGTTAGTCCACTCTCGGTTTCTGTGAGTCTGCTGCTGTCTTTTCCTTCACTTTTTCTTTGTTATCATACTCCACACATGAGTGAAATCATTTGGTACATGTATTTCTCCTCCTGGAATATTTGACTGAGCATAATACCCTCTAGCTCCATTCAAGTTATTGCAAATGATAGGATTTGTTTTCTTCTTATGGCTGCCTACTGCACTCTTTAAACTTGATTTCATTCTTCTTTTTTGTTTGTAGTTTCGCTATGTGCTTTCACCACTGCTCTTCTGGTTATGAGCAGTAGCTTTGTGTTAATCGATATGTACCTATATCTATCTTTCTGTCTGTCTATCTATTTATCAATCAATCAATCAATCAATCATGTTTTTGTCTGCCCATCTGTCCTTGTGTACAGAACAGTTAACCATATATCCTATGTCACTTTCCTACACTATGCTTACAAAAATCCTGCCAAGTATCTAGGCTGTAGAGAGAGCACTGGGTTCACCGAGACACTTGCAGCTCGAGTCGGCTGCGTGTACCTACAAAACCAGGAAATTATTGTGCCGAGACTTGAACCCGTGTCTCTATCCTCTGTCCTCTTTCATCTCCTTCTAACTTACTGTCTGTATTTAGCCACATTCTTTAACTATGTGCTCCCTGAAGACCACAAGTATCATTCCTCTTTGCCTGTTGTCGCGAGAAAAGTAAACTTATTCTTTGCTCACCACCATGTTTGAAGGACATCAGTGTGATCACCGCCGATAGGACGGAGGGTCAAATAAAAAGGAACACCAATTTCTAGAGAGGAGCAGTTGGGAGCTAAGAGTGTATTGTGGGGTGACGTGTTTATTTGAGTGTCCAAACTTCCCTCTTTAGGTAGTTATTAGATCTTCACATTCGTGAACATCATAAAACCCACTGATTTCAAAGGCCCAGATGCTTATTATTACAGCAACTCAGTTGTTGATGTGAGAGAAAATGAGGAGTATGTTGTTGCACAACTAAATCAATGGCTGGGAACGGCTGAAACCAAACAAAAAGAATTCACGGTGGCCAGATAGGTCTATTTTCTTCTGACTGTCAAAGGGGACTCAAACAGAATCCATTTGTTTGATTGTTTGATTTTCAGTTTCACTCGTGTAGTGTACTTGTCCACACACCTTCGGCTTGTAGTTTGACTGTGTCCTTGGATCTCAAGTGAGTCTCCTGTAAGTAAGCACGTAGGTGTCTTGAGTTTTCATCCCTTCTTTAAACCCTGTGTCTTTTGTTTTCTGCACTCAGTGCCTGACCTTTTTTTCTGATGATTCAGAGCTGTGCACTTATTGCACTTAAAGAATGTTTTTTATCATTAAGCTAAAATCACTTGAAGAACATTATGTTTACTATGCTCCCCCCTTCACCAAGTACCCCTGAAAAACCTCTTCAGCCGCTGTCGATCTGCGTAGTTGGATGCTGTAGACCCCTTCACCATGTCCCTCCCAACAGACCCGGTTACAGTCGCTGTATATCAGTGAGTAGTAAGATGCTATATGATCTCTACTAGCCTTCTCTGTGTTGTACAGCACTCCCCATGCCCCCTCGGCCCCAAGCATTGTATATGCTAAAACCAATGCCCCCACTCTTTCTCCTCACACTTATCCCTCCATTCAGACCCACCCTGCCCAGTCCCTTTCCCTTTGGTAACTTTTAGTCAACTCTCGGGTTCTGTGAGTCTGCTGCTGTTTTTTTCCTTCAGTTTTTCTTTGTTGTTATACTCCACACATGAGTGAAAACACTTGGTACTTGTCTTTCTCCGTCTGGCCTATTTCTCTGAACATAGTACCGTCTAGCTCCATCCAGGTCATTGCAAATGGTAGTATTTGATTTCTTCTTAAGGCTGCTTACTGCACTTTTTAAACTGGATTTCATTCTTCCTTTTTGTTTGTAGTTTAGCTGTGTTATTCACCATTCAACTCCTGGTTATGAACAATAGCTTTGTGTCAATCGATATGTATCTGTATCTATCTATCTATCTAATGGTCTGTCTGTCTATGTATGTATGTATGTATGTATGTATGTATTTATCTATGTATCTATCTATCTATCTTCCTATCATCTATCTGTGATGTCTATCATCTATCAATCTATGTACCTATCTATCTATTTTTCATCTGTCATCTGTGTACCTATCTATCTATGAATCAACCATCTTTTTGTCTGCCCATCTGTCCTTCTGTACAGAACAGTTAACAACATAGCCTATGTCTCTTCCCTACATTATGCTTCCAGAAATCTTGCAAGGTAACTAAGCCATAAGGAGAACACTGTGTTCACCGATACACTTTCAGGTAGAGTCAGCCGCGTGTGCTTACAAAACCAGTAAATGGAGGTGAAAGGACTTGAACCTGTATCTCTGTCCTCTGTCCTCTTATACTTCCTGCTCGCTTGGTGACTTTATTTAGCCACATTCATTGAGTAAGTGATCCCTGAAGACCACAAGTATCCTTCGTCTGGTCCGGTTGTCGACAGAAAAGTGTACTTGGTTCTTTGCACACCACCATGTTTGAGGGACATCGGCGTGATCACTGCTGATAGGTGCAGGGACAAATATAAAGGAACACCTATTTCTGGACAGGAGCAGTTGGGAACAAAGAGTGTGTTGTGGAGTGAAGTGTTTGTTTGAGGGTCCAAACTTCCCTCCTTAAGTGGTTATTACTTCTTTACATTCGTGAACATCATAAAAAGCAATGATTTTAAAAGCCCAGACGCATATTATTACAGCAATTCATTTGTTGAGGTGAGAGGAAATGAGAAGGAACTTGCTGCACCACTAAATCTATGCCTGAGCAGTGCTGAAATCAAACAAAAAGAATTCACGGTGGCTAGATAGGGCTATTTTCTACTGACTCTCTCTGGGGACTCAAACAGAATTCATTTGTTTGCTTGTTTCTTATTTTCACTTGTAAAGGTAATCTGTCCCCGCCCCTTCAGCTTGTAGTTTGTCTGTGTCCTTGGATCTCAAGTGAGTCTCCAGTAAGGGAGCACGTAGTAGGTCTTGAGTTTTCATCAGTTCTTCTAACACTGTGTCTTTTGATTGGAGCACTCAAAGCCTGTACTGTTATTCTGATATTTGAGAGCTGTGCTCTTACTGCACTTTGAAATTCTTTTTGTTCTCATTAATATGCAATCACATGCAGAACATTATGTTTTCCAGTCTACACCCTTCACCAAGACCCCGGCTAAAGCCAGTTACAGTCGCTGTCCATCAGCGTGTACTAAGATGCTGTAGAATCACTACATGTCTTCTCTGTGTTATGCAGCCGTACAAATGACCCCCCAAGTTACACACTATACATGCTAATCCTAATGCCCCCATTCTTTTTCCCCGCCGTTATTACTCCCTTCCCACAAACCCTACCCAGTCCCTTTCTTTTTGGTAACTGTTAGTCCTCTCTCGGGTTCTGTGAGTCTGCTGCTGTCTTATCCTTCAGTTTTTCTTTGTTATCATACTCCACACATGAGTGAAATCATTTGGTACATGTATTTCTCCTCCTGGAATATTTGACTGAGCATAATACCCTCTAGCTCCATCCACGTTATTGCAAATGATAGGATTTGTTTTCTTCTTATGGCTGCTCACTGCACTTTTTAAACTAGATTTCATTCTTCTTTTTTTTTGTACTTTCGCTATGTGCTCTCACCATTGCTCTCCTGCATATGAGCAGAAGCTTTGTGTTAATCGATATGTACCTATATCTATCTATCTGTCTGCCTATCTATTTATCAATCAAATAATCAATCAATCATCTTTTTGTCTGCCCATCTGTCCATGTGTACAGAACTGTTAACCATATATCCTATATCAATTTCCTACACTATGCTTCCAAATATCCTGCAAAGTATCGAGGCTGTAGAGAGAGCACTGAGTTCACCGAGACACTTGCAGGTCGAGACGGCCGCGTGTACCTACAAAACCAGGAAATGTTTGTGCCGGTACTTGAACCCGTGTCTCTATCCTCTGTCCTCTTTCATCTCCTTCTAACTTACTGTCTGTATTTAGCCACATTCTTTGACTAAGTGCTCCCTGAAGACCACAAGTATCTTTCCTCTGGGCCTGTTGTCGCGAGAAAAGTAAACTTGTTCTTTGCTCACCACCATGTCTGAAGGACATCAGCGTGATCACCGCTGATAGGACGGAGGGTCAAATAAAAAGGAATACCAATATCGAGACAGGAGCAGTTGGGAGCTAAGAGTGTATTGTGGGGTGACGTGTTTATTTGCGGGTCCAATCTTCCCTCTTTAGGAAGTTATTAGATCTTCACATTCGTGAACATCATAAAACCCACTGATTTCAAAGGCCCAGATGCTTATTATTACAGCAACTCAGTTGTTGAGGTGAGAGAAAATGAGAAGTATGTTGCTGCACCACTAAATCAATGGCTGGGTACGGCTGAAACCAAAGAAAAAGGAAACACGGTGGCCAGATAGGGCTATGTTTTTCTGAGTGTCTCAGGGGACTCAAACAGAATCCATTTGTTTGATTGTTTGGTTTTCAGTTTCACTCGTGTAGCGTACTTGTGCACACACCTTCGGCTTGTAGTTTGACTGTGTCCTTGGATCTCAAGTGAGTCTCCTGTAAGTAAGCACGTAGGTGTCTTGAGTTTTCATTACTTCTTTAAACCCTGTGTCTTTTGTTTGCTGCACTCAGTGCCTGACCTTTTATTCTGATGATTCAGAGCTGTGCACTTATTGCACTTAAAGAATTTTTTTTATCATTAATCTAAAATCACTTGAAGAACATTATGTTTACTATGCTCCCCCCTTCACCAAGTACCCCTGAAAAACCTCTTCAGTCGCTGTCGTTCTGCGTAGTTGGATGCTGTAGACCCCTTCACCATGTCCCTCCCAACAGACCCCGTTACAGTAGCTGTTCATCAGTGAGTAGTAAGATGTTATATGATCTTTACTAGCCTTCTCTGTGTTGTACAGCACTCCCAATGCCCCCTCGACAGCAAGCATTATACATAATAAAACTAATGCCCCCATTCTTTCTCCTCAAACTTATCCCTCCCTTCAGACCCACCCTGCCCAGTCCTTTTCCCTTTGGTAACTTTTAGTCAACTCTCGGGTACTGTGAGTCTGCTGCTGTTTTTTTCCTTCAGTTTTTCTTTGTTGTTATACTCCACACATGAGTGAAAACACTTGGTACTTGTCTTTCTCCGTCTGGCCTATTTCTCTGAACATAGTACCGTCTAGCTCCATCCAGGTCATTGCAAATGGTAGTATTTGTTTTCTTCTTAAGGCTGCTTACTGCACTTTTTAAACTGGATTTCATTCTTCCTTTTTGTTTGTAGTTTAGCTATGTTATTCACCATTCAACTCCTGGTTATGAACAATAGCTTTGTGTCAATCGATATGTATCTGTATCTATCTATCTTATGGTCTGTCTGTCTATGTATGTATGTATGTATGTATGTATGTATCTATGTATCTATCTTCCTATCATCTATCTATGATGTCTATCATCTATCAATCTATGTACCTATCTATCTGTCTTTCATATGTTATCTGTGTACCTATCTATCTATGAATCAACCATCTTTTTGTCTGCCCATCTATCCTTCTGCACAGAACAGTTAACAACATAGCCTATGTCTCTTCCCTACATTATGCTTCCAGAAATCTTGCAAGGTAACTAAGCCATAAGGAGAGCACTGTGTTCACCGATACTCTTTCAGGTAGAGTCAGCCGCGTGTGCTTACAAAACCAGTAAATGGAGGTGAAAGGACTTGAACCTGTATCTCTGTCCTCTGTCCTCTTATACTTCCTGCTCGCTTGGTACTTTATGTAGCCACATTCAGTGAGTAAGTGATCCCTGAAGACCACAAGTATCCTTCGTCTGGTCCGGTTGTCGAAAGAAAAGTGTACTTGGTTCTTTGCACACCACCATGTTTGAGGGACATCGGCGTGATCACTGCTGATAGGTGCAGGGACAAATATAAAGGAACACCTATTTCTGGACAGGAGCACTTGGGAACAAAGTGTGTGTTGTGGAGTGAAGTGTTTATTTGAGGGTCCAAACTTCCCTCCTTAGGTGGTTATTACTTCTTTACATTCGTGAACATCATAAAAAGCAATGATTTTAAAAGCCCAGACGCATATTATTACAGCAATTCATTTGTTGATGTGAGAGGAAATGAGAAGTAACTAGCTGCACCACTAAATCTGTGCCTGAGCACTGCTGAAATCAAACAAAAAGGATTCATGGTGGCTAGATAGGGCTATTTTCTAATGACTCACTCTGGGGACTCAAACAGAATTCATTTGTTTGTTTGTTTCTTATTTTCACTTCTATAGGTAATCTGTCCCCGCCCCTTCAGCTTGTAGTTTGTCTGTGTCCTTGTATCTCAAGTGAGTCTCCAGTAAGGGATCACGTAGGAGGTCTTGAGTTTTCATCAGTTCTTCTAAAACTGTGTCTTTTGATTGGAGCACTCAAAGCCTGTACTTTTTTTCTGATATTTGATAGCTGTACTCTTACTGCACTTTGAAATATTTTTTGTTCTCATTAATATACAATCACATGCCGAACATTATGTTTTCCAGTCTACACCCTTCACCAAGTTCCCGGCATAAGCTAGTTACAGTCGCTGTCCGCCAGCGTGTTCTAAGATACTGTAGAATCACTACATGTCTTCTCTGTGTTATGCAGCCGTACAAATGACCCCCCAATTTACACACTATACATGCTAATCCTAATGCCCCCATTCTTTTTCCCCGCCCTTATTATCCCCTTCCCACAAACCCTACCCAGTCCCTTTCTTTTTGGTAACTGTTAGTCCACTTTCGGGTTCTGTGAGTCTGCTACTGTCTTTTCCTTCAGTTTTTCTTTGTTATCATACTCCACACATGAGTGAAATCATTTGGTACATGTATTTCTCCTCCTGGAATATTTGACTGAGCATAATACCCTCTAGCTCCATCCACGTTATTGCAAATGATAGGATTTGTTTATTCTTATGGCTGCCTACTGCACTTTATAAACTGGATTTCATTCTTCTTTTTTGTTTGTAGTTTCGCTATGTGCTTTCACCATTGTTCTCCTGGTTATGAGCAGTAGCTTTGTGTTAATCGATATGTACCTATATCTATCTTTCTGTCTGTCTATCTATTTATCAATCAATCAATCAATCAATCATCTTTTTGTCTGCCCATCTGTCCTTGTGTACAGAACAGTTAACCGTATATCCTATATCACTTTCCTACACTATGCTTCCAAAAATCCTGCAAAGTATCTAGGCTGTAGAGAGAGCACTGGGTTCACCGAGACACTTGCAGGTCGAGTCGGCCGCGTGTACCTACAAAACCAGGAAATTTTTGTGCCGAGACTTGAACCCGTGTCTCTATCCTCTGTCCTCTTTCATCTCCTTCTAACTTACTGTCTGTATTTAGCCACATTCTTTGACTATGTGCTCCCTGAAGACCACAAGTATCATTCCTCTGGGCCTGTTGTCGTGAGAAAAGTAAACTTGTTCTTTGCTCACCACCATGTCTGAAGGACATCAGCGTGATCACCGCCGATAGGACGGAGGGTCAAATAAAAAGGAACACCAATTTCTAGACAGGAGCAGTTGGGAGCTAAGAGTGCATTGTGGGGTGACGTGTTTATTTGAGTGACCAAACTTCCCTCTTTAGGTAGTTATTAGATCTTCACATTCGTGAACATCATAAAACCCACTGATTTCAAAGGCCCAGATGCTTATTATTACAGCAACTCAGTTGTTGAGGTGAGAGAAAATGAGAAGTATGTTGCTGCACAACTAAATCAATGGCTGGGAACGGCTGAAACCAAACAAAAAGAATTCACGGTCTCCAGATAGGTCTATTTTCTTCTGACTGTCAAAGGGGACTCAAACAGAATCCATTTGTTTGATTGTTTGATTTTCAGTTTCACTCGTGTAGCGTACTTGTGCACACACCTTCGGCTTGTAGTTTGACTGTGTCCTTGGATCTCAAGTGAGTCTCCTGTAAGTAAGCACGTAAGTGTCTTGAGTTTTCATCCCTTCTTTAAACCATGTGTCTTTTGTTTTCTGCACTCAGTGCCTGACCTTTTTTTCTGATGATTCAGAGCTGTGCACTTATTGCACTTAAAGAATGTTTTTTATCATTAAGCTAAAATCACTTGAAGAACATTATGTTTACTATGCTCCCCCCTTCACCAAGTACCCCTGAAAAACCTCTTCAGCCGCTGTCGATCTGCGTAGTTGGATGCTGTAGACCCCTTCACCATGTCCCTCCCAACAGACCCCGTTAGAGTCGCTGTATATCAGTGAGTAGTAAGATGCTATATGATCTCTACTAGCCTTCTCTGTGTTGTACAGCACTCCCCATGCCCCCTCGGCCCCAAGCATTATATATGCTAAAACCAATGCCCCCACTCTTTCTCCTCAAACTTATCCCTCCATTCAGACCCACCCTGCCCAGTCCCTTTCCCTTTGGTAACTTTTAGTCAACTCTCGGGTTCTGTGAGTCTGCTGCTGTTTTTTTCCTTCAGTTTTTCTTTGTTGTTATACTCCACACATGAGTGAAAACACTTGGTACTTGTCTTTCTCCGTCTGGCCTATTTCTCTGAACATAGTACCGTCTAGCTCCATCCAGGTCATTGCAAATGGTAGTATTTGTTTTCTTCTTAAGGCTGCTTACTGCACTTTTTAAACTGGATTTCATTCTTCCTTTTTGTTTGTAGTTTAGCTGTGTTATTCACCATTCAACTCCTGGTTATGAACAATAGCTTTGTGTCAATTGATATGTATCTGTATCTATCTATCTTATGGTCTGTCTGTCTATGTATGTATGTATGTATGTATGTATGTATCTATGTATCTATCTTCCTATCATCTATCTATGATGTCTATCATCTATCAATCTATGTACCTATCTATCTGTCTTTCATATGTTATCTGTGTACCTATCTATCTATGAATCAACCATCTTTTTGTCTGCCCATCTATCCTTCTGCACAGAACAGTTAACAACATAGCCTATGTCTCTTCCCTACATTATGCTTCCAGAAATCTTGCAAGGTAACTAAGCCATAAGGAGAGCACTGTGTTCACCGATACTCTTTCAGGTAGAGTCAGCCGCGTGTGCTTACAAAACCAGTAAATGGAGGTGAAAGGACTTGAACCTGTATCTCTGTCCTCTGTCCTCTTATACTTCCTGCTCGCTTGGTGACTTTATGTAGCCACATTCAGTGAGTAAGTGATCCCTGAAGACCACAAGTATCCTTCGTCTGGTCCGGTTGTCGAAAGAAAAGTGTACTTGGTTCTTTGCACACCACCATGTTTGAGGGACATCGGCGTGATCACTGCTGATAGGTGCAGGGACAAATATAAAGGAACACCTATTTCTGGACAGGAGCACTTGGGAACAAAGAGTGTGTTGTGGAGTGAAGTGTTTATTTGAGGGTCCAAACTTCCCTCCTTAGGTGGTTATTACTTCTTTACATTCGTGAACATCATAAAAAGCAATGATTTTAAAAGCCCAGACGCATATTATTACAGCAATTCATTTGTTGATGTGAGAGGAAATGAGAAGTAACTAGCTGCACCACTAAATCTGTGCCTGAGCACTGCTGAAATCAAACAAAAAGGATTCATGGTGGCTAGATAGGGCTATTTTCTAATGACTCACTCTGGGGACTCAAACAGAATTCATTTGTTTGTTTGTTTCTTATTTTCACTTCTATAGGTAATCTGTCCCCGCCCCTTCAGCTTGTAGTTTGTCTGTGTCCTTGTATCTCAAGTGAGTCTCCAGTAAGGGAGCACGTAGGAGGTCTTGAGTTTTCATCAGTTCTTCTAAAACTGTGTCTTTTGATTGGAGCACTCAAAGCCTGTACTTTTTTTCTGATATTTGATAGCTGTACTCTTACTGCACTTTGAAATATTTTTTGTTCTCATTAATATACAATCACATGCCGAACATTATGTTTTCCAGTCTACACCCTTCACCAAGTTCCCGGCATAAGCTAGTTACAGTCGCTGTCCGCCAGCGTGTTCTAAGATACTGTAGAATCACTACATGTCTTCTCTGTGTTATGCAGCCGTACAAATGACCCCCCAATTTACACACTATACATGCTAATCCTAATGCCCCCATTCTTTTTCCCCGCCCTTATTACTCCCTTCCCACAAACCCTACCCAGTCCCTTTCTTTTTGGTAACTGTTAGTCCACTTTCGGGTTCTGTGAGTCTGCTGCTGTCTTTTCCTTCAGTTTTTCTTTGTTATCATACTCCACACATGAGTGAAATCATTTGGTACATGTATTTCTCCTCCTGGAATATTTGACTGAGCATAATACCCTCTAGCTCCATCCACGTTATTGCAAATGATAGGATTTGTTTATTCTTATGGCTGCCTACTGCACTTTATAAACTGGATTTCATTCTTCTTTTTTGTTTGTAGTTTCGCTATGTGCTTTCACCATTGTTCTCCTGGTTATGAGCAGTAGCTTTGTGTTAATCGATATGTACCTATATCTATCTTTCTGTCTGTCTATCTATTTATCAATCAATCAATCAATCATCTTTTTGTCTGCCCATCTGTCCTTGTGTACAGAACAGTTAACCGTATATCCTATATCACTTTCCTACACTATGCTTCCAAAAATCCTGCAAAGTATCTAGGCTGTAGAGAGAGCACTGGGTTCACCGAGACACTTGCAGGTCGAGTCGGCCGCGTGTACCTACAAAACCAGGAAATTTTTGTGCCGAGACTTGAACCCGTGTCTCTATCCTCTGTCCTCTTTCATCTCCTTCTAACTTACTGTCTGTATTTAGCCACATTCTTTGACTATGTGCTCCCTGAAGACCACAAGTATCATTCCTCTGGGCCTGTTGTCGCGAGAAAAGTAAACTTGTTCTTTGCTCACCACCATGTCTGAAGGACATCAGCGTGATCACCGCCGATAGGACGGAGGGTCAAATAAAAAGGAACACCAATTTCTAGACAGGAGCAGTTGGGAGCTAAGAGTGCATTGTGGGGTGACGTGTTTATTTGAGTGACCAAACTTCCCTCTTTAGGTAGTTATTAGATCTTCACATTCGTGAACATCATAAAACCCACTGATTTCAAAGGCCCAGATGCTTATTATTACAGCAACTCAGTTGTTGAGGTGAGAGAAAATGAGAAGTATGTTGCTGCACAACTAAATCAATGGCTGGGAACGGCTGAAACCAAACAATAAGAATTCACGGTCTCCAGATAGGTCTATTTTCTTCTGACTGTCAAAGGGGACACAAACAGAATCCATTTGTTTGATTGTTTGATTTTCAGTTTCACTCGTGTAGCGTACTTGTCCACACACCTTCGGCTTGTAGTTTGACTGTGTCCTTGGATCTCAAGTGAGTCTCCTGTAAGTAAGCACGTAAGTGTCTTGAGTTTTCATCCCTTCTTTAAACCCTGTGTCTTTTGTTTTCTGCACTCAGTGCCTGACCTTTTTTTCTGATGATTCAGAGCTGTGCACTTATTGCACTTAAAGAATGTTTTTTATCATTAAGCTAAAATCACTTGAAGAACATTATGTTTACTATGCTCCCCCCTTCACCAAGTACACCTGAAAAACCTCTTCAGCCGCTGTCGATCTGCGTAGTTGGATGCTGTAGACCCCTTCACTATGTCCCTCCCAACAGACCCCGTTAGAGTCGCTGTATATCAGTGAGTAGTAAGATGCTATATGATCTCTACTAGCCTTCTCTGTGTTGTACAGCACTCCCCATGCCCCCTCGGCCCCAAGCATTATATATGCTAAAACCAATGCCCCCACTCTTTCTCCTCAAACTTATCCCTCCATTGAGACCCACCCTGCCCAGTCCTTTTCCCTTTGGTAACTTTTAGTCAACTCTCGGGTTCTGTGAGTCTGCTGCTGTTTTTTTCCTTCAGTTTTTCTTTGTTGTTATACTCCACACATGAGTGAAAACACTTGGTACTTGTCTTTCTCCGTCTGGCCTATTTCTCTGAACATAGTACCGTCTAGCTCCATCCAGGTCATTGCAAATGGTAGTATTTGTTTTCTTCTTAAGGCTGCTTACTGCACTTTTTAAACTGGATTTCATTCTTCCTTTTTGTTTGTAGTTTAGCTATGTTATTCTAACCATTCAACTCCTGGTTATGAACAATAGCTTTGTGTCAATCGATATGTATCTGTATCTATCTATCTTATGGTCTATCTGTCTATGTATGTATGTATGTATGTATGTATGTATCTATGTATCTATCTTCCTATCATCTATCTATGATGTCTATCATCTATCAATCTATGTACCTATCTATCTGTCTTTCATATGTTAACTGTGTACCTATCTATCTATGAATCAACCATCTTTTTGTCTGCCCATCTATCCTTCTGCACAGAACAGTTAACAACATAGCCTATGTCTCTTCCCTACATTATGCTTCCAGAAATCTTGCAAGGTAACTAAGCCATAAGGAGAGCACTGTGTTCACCGATACTCTTTCAGGTAGAGTCAGCCGCGTGTGCTTACAAAACCAGTAAATGGAGGTGAAAGGACTTGAACCTGTATCTCTGTCCTCTGTCCTCTTATACTTCCTGCTCGCTTGGTGACTTTATGTAGCCACATTCAGTGAGTAAGTGATCCCTGAAGACCACAAGTATCCTTCGTCTGGTCCGGTTGTCGAAAGAAAAGTGTACTTGGTTCTTTGCACACCACCATGTTTGAGGGACATCGGCGTAATCACTGCTGATAGGTGCAGGGACAAATATAAAGGAACACCTATTTCTGGACAGGAGCACTTGGGAACAAAGAGTGTGTTGTGGAGTGAAGTGTTTATTTGAGGGTCCAAACTTCCCTCCTTAGGTGGTTATTACTTCTTTACATTCGTGAACATCATAAAAAGCAATGATTTTAAAAGCCCAGACGCATATTATTACAGCAATTCATTTGTTGATGTGAGAGGAAATGAGAAGTAACTAGCTGCACCACTAAATCTGTGCCTGAGCACTGCTGAAATCAAACAAAAAGGATTCATGGTGGCTAGATAGGGCTATTTTCTAATGACTCACTCTGGGGACTCAAACAGAATTCATTTGTTTGTTTGTTTCTTATTTTCACTTCTATAGGTAATCTGTCCCCGCCCCTTCAGCTTGTAGTTTGTCTGTGTCCTTGTATCTCAAGTGAGTCTCCAGTAAGGGAGCACGTAGGAGGTCTTGAGTTTTCATCAGTTCTTCTAAAACTGTGTCTTTTGATTGGAGCACTCAAAGCCTGTACTTTTTTTCTGATATTTGATAGCTGTACTCTTACTGCACTTTGAAATATTTTTTGTTCTCATTAATATACAATCACATGCCGAACATTATGTTTTCCAGTCTACACCCTTCACCAAGTTCCCGGCATAAGCTAGTTACAGTCGCTGTCCGCCAGCATGTTCTAAGATACTGTAGAATCACTACATGTCTTCTCTGTGTTATGCAGCCGTACAAATGACCCCCCAATTTACACACTATACATGCTAATCCTAATGCCCCCATTCTTTTTCCCCGCCCTTATTACTCCCTTCCCACAAACCCTACCCAATCCCTTTCTTTTTGGTAACTGTTAGTCCACTTTCGGGTTCTGTGAGTCTGCTGCTGTCTTTTCCTTCAGTTTTTCTTTGTTATCATACTCCACACATGAGTGAAATCATTTGGTACATGTATTTCTCCTCCTGTAATATTTGACTGAGCATAATACCCTCTAGCTCCATCCACGTTATTGCAAATGATAGGATTTGTTTATTCTTATGGCTGCCTACTGCACTTTATAAACTGGATTTCATTCTTCTTTTTTGTTTGTAGTTTCGCTATGTGCTTTCACCATTGCTCTCCTGGTTATGAGCAGTAGCTTTGTGTTAATTGATATGTACCTATATCTACCTATCTGTCTATCTATTTATCAATCAAATAATCAATCAATCAATCATCTTTTTGTCTGCCCATCTGTCCTTGTGTACAGAACAGTTAACCATGTATCCTATATCACTTTCCTACACTATGCTTCCAAAAATCCTGCAAAGTATCTAGGCTGTAGAGAGAGCACTGGGTTCACCGAGACACTTGCAGGTCGAGTCGGCCGCGTGTATCTACAAAACCAGGAAATGGTTGTGCCGGGACTTGAACCCGTGTCTCTATCCTCTGTCCTCTTTCATCTCCTTCTAACTTACTGTCTGTATTTAGCCACATTCTTTGCCTAAGTGCTCCCTGAAGACCACAAGTATCATTCCTCTGGGCCTGTTGTCGCGAGAAAAGTAAACTTGTTCTTTGCTCACCACCATGTTTGGAGGACATCAGCGTGATCACCACCGATAGGACGGAGGGTCAAATAAAAAGGAACACCAATTTCTAGAGAGGAGCAGTTGGGAGATAAGAGTGTATTGTGGGGTGACGTGTTTATTTGAATGTCCAAACTTCCCTCTTTAGGTAGTTATTAGATCTTCACATTCTTGAACATCATAAAACCCACTGATTTCAAAGGCCCAGATGCTTATTATTACAGCAACTCAGTTGTTGAGGTGAGAGAAAATGAGAAGTATGTTGCTGCACCACTAAATCAATGTCTGGGAACGGCTGAAACCAAACAAAAAGAATTCACGGTGGCCAGATAGGGCTATTTTTTTCTGACTGTCCCAGGGGACTCAAACAGAATCCATTTGTTTGATTGTTTGTTTTTCAGTCTCACTCGTGTAGAGTACTTGTCCACACATCTTCGGCTTGTAGTTTGTCTGTGTTCTTGGATCTGAAGTGTGTCTCCTGTAAGTAAGCACGTAGGTGTCTTGAGTTTTCATCCCTTCTTTTAACCCTGTGTCTTTTGTTTGCTGCACTCAGTGCCTGACCTTTTATTCTGATGATTCAGAGCTGTGCACTTTTTACAATTAAAGAATTTTTTTTATCATTAAGCTAAAATCACTTGAAGAACATTATGTTTACTGTGCTCCCCCTTCACCAAGCACCCCTGAAAAACCTCTTCAGTCGCTGTCGATCTGCGTAGTTGGATGTTGTAGACCCCTTCACCATGTCCCTCCCAACAGACCCAGTTACAGTCGCTGTCCATCCGTGAGTAGTAAGATGCTATATGATCTCTACTAGCCTTCTCTGTGTTGTACAGCACTCCACATGCCCCCTCGACCCCAAGCATTATACATGCAAAACTAATGCCCCCATTCTTTCTCCTCACACTTATACCTCCCTTCAGACCCACCCTGCCCAGTCCTTTTCCCTTTGGTAACTTTTAGTCAACTCTCGGATTCTGTGAGTCTGCTGCTGTTTTTTTCCTTCATTTTTCCTTTGTTGTTATACTCCACACATGAGTGAAAACACTTGGTACTTGTCTTTCTCCGCCTGGCCTATTTCTCTGAACATACTACCATCTAGCTCCATCCAGGTCATTGCAAATTGTAGTATTTGTTTTCTTCCTAAGGCTGCTTACTGCACTTTTTAAACTGGATTACATTCTTCCTTTTTGTTTGTAGTTTAGCTATGTTATTCACCATTCAACTCCTGGTTATGAACAATAGCTTTGTGTCAATCGATATGTATCTGTATCTATCTATCTTATGGTCTGTCTATCTATGTATCTATGTATGTATGTATGTATGTATCTATGTGTCTATCTTCCTATCATCTATCTATGATGTCTATCATCTATCCATCTATGTACCTATCTATCTATCTTTCATCTGTTATCTGTGTACCTATCTATCTATGAATCAACCATCTTTTTGTCTGCCCATCTATCCTTCTGTACAGAACAGTTAACAACATAGCCTATGTCTCTTCCCTACATTATGCTTCCAGAAATCTTGCAAGGTAACTAAGCCATAAGGAGAGCACTGTGTTCACCGATACACTTTCATGTAGAGTCAGCCGCGTGTGCTTACAAAACCAGTAAATGGAGGTGAAAGGTCTTGAACCTGTATCTCTGTCCTCTGTCCTCTTATACTTCCTGCTCGCTTGGTGACTTTATTTAGCCACATTCAGTGAGTAAGTGATCCCTGAACACCACAAGTATCCTTCGTCTGGTCCCGTTTTCGAAAGAAAAGTGTACTTGATTCTTTGCACACCACCATGTTTGAGGGACATCGGCGTGATCACTGCTGATAGGTACAGGGACAAATATAAAGGAACACCTATTTCTGGACAGGAGCAGTTATGAACAAAGAGTGTGCTGTGGAGTGAAGTGTTTATTTGAGGGTCCAAACTTCCCTCCTTAGGTGTTATTTCCTCTTTACATTCGTGAACATCATAAAAAGCAATGATTTTAAAAGCCCAGACGCATATTATTACAGCAATTCATTTGTTGAGGTGAGAGGAAATGTGAAGGAACTTGCTGTACCACTAAATCTATGCCTGAGCACTGCTGAAATCAAACAAAAAGAATTCATGGTGGCTTGATAGGGCTATTTTCTACTGACGCTCTCTAGGGACTCAAACAGAATTCATCTGTTTGTTTGTTTCTTATTTTCACTTCTATAGGTAATCTGTCCCCGCCCCTTTAGCTTGTAGTTTGTCTGTGTCCTTGGATCTCAAGTGAGTCTCCAGTAAGGGAGCACGTAGGAGGTCTTGTGTTTTCATCAGTTCTTCTAACACTGTGTCTTTTGATTGGAGCACTCAAAGCCTGTACTTTTTTTCTGATATTTGAGAGCTGTGCTCTTACTGCACTTTGAAATATTTTTTGTTCTCATTAATATACAATCACATGCAGAACATTATGTTTTCCAGTCTACACCCTTCACCAAGTTCCCGGCAAAAGCAAGTTACAGTCGCTGTCCGTCAGCGTGTTCTAAGATACTGTAGAATCACTACATGTCTTCTCTGTATTATGCAGCCGTACAAATGACCCCCCAATTTACACACTATACATGCTAATCCTAATGCCCCCATTCTTTTTCCCCGCCCTTATTACTCCCTTCCCACAAACCCTACCCAGTCCCTTTCTTTTTGGTAACTGTTAGTCCACTTTCGGGTTCTGTGAGTCTGCTGCTGTCTTTTCCTTCAGTTTTTCTTTGTTATCATACTCTACACATGAGTGAAATCATTTGGTACATGTATTTCTCCTCCTGGAATATTTGACTGAGCATAATACCCTCTAGCTCCATCCACGTTATTGCAAATGATAGGATTTGTTTATTCTTATGGCTGCCTACTGCACTTTATAAACTGGATTTCATTCTTCTTTTTTGTTTGTAGTTTCGCTATGTGCTTTCACCATTGCTCTCCTGGTTATGAGCAGTAGCTTTGTGTTAATTGATATGTACCTATATCTACCTATCTGTCTATCTATTTATCAATCAATCAATCAATCAATCAATCATCTTTTTGTCTGCCCATCTGTCCTTGTGTACATAACAGTTAACCATATATCCTATATCACTTTCCTACACTATGCTTCTAAAAATCCTGCAAAGTATCTAGGCTGTAGAAAGAGCACTGGGTTCACCGAGACACTTGCAGGTCGAGTCGGCCGCGTGTATCTACAAAACCAGGAAATGGTTGTGCCGGGACTTGAACCCGTGTCTCTATCCTCTGTCCTCTTTCATCTCCTTCTAACTTACTGTCTGTATTTAGCCACATTCTTTGCCTAAGTGCTCCCTGAAGACCACAAGTATCATTCCTCTGGGCCTGTTGTCGCGAGAAAAGTAAACTTGTTCTTTGCTCACCACCATGTCTGAAGGACATCAGCGTGATCACCACCGATAGGACGGAGGGTCAAATAAAAAGGAACACCAATTTCTAGAGAGGAGCAGTTGGGAGATAAGAGTGTATTGTGGGGTGACGTGTTTATTTGAATGACCAAACTTCCCTCTTTAGGTAGTTATTAGATCTTCACATTCTTGAACATCATAAAACCCACTGATTTCAAAGGCCCAGATGCTTATTATTACAGCAACTCAGTTGTTGAGGTGAGAGAAAATGAGAAGTATGTTGCTGCACCACTAAATCAATGTCTGGGAACGGCTGAAACCAAACAAAAAGAATTCACGGTGGCCAGATAGGGCTATTTTTTTCTGACTGTCCCAGGGGACTCAAACAGAATCCATTTGTTTGATTGTTTGTTTTTCAGTCTCACTCGTGTAGAGTACTTGTCCACACATCTTCGGCTTGTAGTTTGTCTGTGTTCTTGGATCTGAAGTGAGTCTCCTGTAAGTAAGCACGTAGGTGTCTTGAGTTTTCATCCCTTCTTTTAACCCTGTGTCTTTTGTTTGCTGCACTCAGTGCCTGACCTTTTTTTCTGATGATTCAGAGCTGTGCACTTATTGCACTTAAAGAATGTTTTTTATCATTAAGCTAAAATCACTTGAAGAACATTATGTTTACTATGCTCCCCCCTTCAGCAAGTACCCCTGAAAAACCTCTTCAGCCGCTGTCGATCTGCGTAGTTGGATGCTGTAGACCCCTTCACCATGTCCCTCCCAACAGACCCCGTTAGAGTCGCTGTATATCAGTGAGTAGTAAGATGCTATATGATCTCTACTAGCCTTCTCTGTGTTGTACAGCACTCCCAATGCCCCCTCGGCCCCAAGCATTATATATGCTAAAACCAATGCCCCCACTCTTTCTCCTCAAACTTATCCCTCCATTCAGACCCACCCTGCCCAGTCCTTTTCCCTTTGGTAACTTTTAGTCAACTCTCGGGTTCTGTGAGTCTGCTGCTGTTTTTTTCCTTCAGTTTTTCTTTGTTGTTATACTCCACACATGAGTGAAAACACTTGGTACTTGTCTTTCTCCGTCTGGCCTATTTCTCTGAACATAGTACCGTCTAGCTCCATCCAGGTCATTGCAAATGGTAGTATTTGTTTTCTTCTTAAGGCTGCTTACTGCACTTTTTAAACTGGATTTCATTCTTCCTTTTTGTTTGTAGTTTAGCTATGTTATTCACCATTCAACTCCTGGTTATGAACAATAGCTTTGTGTCAATCGATATGTATCTGTATCTATCTATCTTATGGTCTGTCTGTCTATGTATGTATGTATGTATGTATGTATGTATCTATGTATCTATCTTCCTATCATCTATCTATGATGTCTATCATCTATCAATCTATGTACCTATCTATCTGTCTTTCATATGTTATCTGTGTACCTATCTATCTATGAATCAACCATCTTTTTGTCTGCCCATCTATCCTTCTGCACAGAACAGTTAACAACATAGACTATGTCTCTTCCCTACATTATGCTTCCAGAAATCTTGCAAGGTAACTAAGCCATAAGGAGAGCACTGTGTTCACCGATACTCTTTCAGGTAGAGTCAGCCGCGTGTGCTTACAAAACCAGTAAATGGAGGTGAAAGGACTTGAACCTGTATCTCTGTCCTCTGTCCTCTTATACTTCCTGCTCGCTTGGTGACTTTATGTAGCCACATTCAGTGAGTAAGTGATCCCTGAAGACCACAAGTATCCTTCGTCTGGTCCGGTTGTCGAAAGAAAAGTGTACTTGGTTCTTTGCACACCACCATGTTTGAGGGACATCGGCGTAATCACTGCTGATAGGTGCAGGGACAAATATAAAGGAACACCTATTTCTGGACAGGAGCACTTGGGAACAAAGAGTGTGTTGTGGAGTGAAGTGTTTATTTGAGGGTCCAAACTTCCCTCCTTAGGTGGTTATTACTTCTTTACATTCGTGAACATCATAAAAAGCAATGATTTTAAAAGCCCAGACGCATATTATTACAGCAATTCATTTGTTGATGTGAGAGGAAATGAGAAGTAACTAGCTGCACCACTAAATCTGTGCCTGAGCACTGCTGAAATCAAACAAAAAGGATTCATGGTGGCTAGATAGGGCTATTTTCTAATGACTCACTCTGGGGACTCAAACAGAATTCATTTGTTTGTTTGTTTCTTATTTTCACTTCTATAGGTAATCTGTCCCCGCCCCTTCAGCTTGTAGTTTGTCTGTGTCCTTGTATCTCAAGTGAGTCTCCAGTAAGGGAGCACGTAGGAGGTCTTGAGTTTTCATCAGTTCTTCTAAAACTGTGTCTTTTGATTGGAGCACTCAAAGCCTGTACTTTTTTTCTGATATTTGATAGCTGTACTCTTACTGCACTTTGAAATATTTTTTGTTCTCATTAATATACAATCACATGCCGAACATTATGTTTTCCAGTCTACACCCTTCACCAAGTTCCCGGCATAAGCTAGTTACAGTCGCTGTCCGCCAGCGTGTTCTAAGATACTGTAGAATCACTACATGTCTTCTCTGTGTTATGCAGCCGTACAAATGACCCCCCAATTTACACACTATACATGCTAATCCTAATGCCCCCATTCTTTTTCCCCGCCCTTATTACTCCCTTCCCACAAACCCTACCCAGTCCCTTTCTTTTTGGTAACTGTTAGTCCACTTTCGGGTTCTGTGAGTCTGCTGCTGTCTTTTCCTTCAGTTTTTCTTTGTTATCATACTCCACACATGAGTGAAATCATTTGGTACATGTATTTCTCCTCCTGGAATATTTGACTGAGCATAATACCCTTTAGCTCCATCCACGTTATTGCAAATGATAGGATTTGTTTATTCTTATGGCTGCCTACTGCACTTTATAAACTGGATTTCATTCTTCTTTTTTGTTTGTAGTTTCGCTATGTGCTTTCACCATTGTTCTCCTGGTTATGAGCAGTAGCTTTGTGTTAATCGATATGTACCTATATCTATCTTTCTGTCTGTCTATCTATTTATCAATCAATCAATCAATCATCTTTTTGTCTGCCCATCTGTCCTTGTGTACAGAACAGTTAACCATATATCCTATATCACTTTCCTACACTATGCTTCCAAAAATCCTGCAAAGTATCTAGGCTGTAGAGAGAGCACTGGGTTCACCGAGACACTTGCAGGTCGAGTCGGCCGCGTGTACCTACAAAACCAGGAAATTTTTGTGCCGAGACTTGAACCCGTGTCTCTATCCTCTGTCCTCTTTCATCTCCTTCTAACTTACTGTCTGTATTTAGCCACATTCTTTGACTATGTGCTCCCTGAAGACCACAAGTATCATTCCTCTGTTCCTGTTGTCGCGAGAAAAGTAAACTTGTTCTTTGCTCACCACCATGTCTGAAGGACATCAGCGTGATCACCGCCGATAGGACGGAGGGTCAAATAAAAAGGAACACCAATTTCTAGACAGGAGCAGTTGGGAGCTAAGAGTGCATTGTGGGGTGACGTGTTTATTTGAGTGACCAGACTTCCCTCTTTAGGTAGTTATTAGATCTTCACATTCGTGAACATCATAAAACCCACTGATTTCAAAGGCCCAGATGCTTATTATTACAGCAACTCAGTTGTTGAGGTGAGAGAAAATGAGAAGTATGTTGCTGCACAACTAAATCAATGGCTGGGAACGGCTGAAACCAAACAAAAAGAATTCACGGTCTCCAGATAGGTCTATTTTCTTCTGACTGTCAAAGGGGACTCAAACAGAATCCATTTGTTTGATTGTTTGATTTTCAGTTTCACTCGTGTAGCGTACTTGTGCACACACCTTCGGCTTGTAGTTTGACTGTGTCCTTGGATCTCAAGTGAGTCTCCTGTAAGTAAGCACGTAAGTGTCTTGAGTTTTCATCCCTTCTTTAAACCCTGTGTCTTTTGTTTGCTGCACTCAGTGCCTGACCTTTTATTCTGATGATTCAGAGCTGTGCACTTATTGCACTAAAAGAATTTTTTTTATCATTAAGCTAAAATCACTTGAAGAACATTATGTTTACTATGCTCCCCCCTTCACCAAGTACCCCTGAAAAACCTCTTCAGTTGCTGTCGTTCTGCGTAGTTGGATGCTGTAGACCCCTTCACCATGTCCCTCCCAACAGACCCCGTTAGAGTCGCTGTATATCAGTGAGTAGTAAGATGCTATATGGTCTCTACTAGCCTTCTCTGTGTTGTACAGCACTCCCAATGCCCCCTCGGCCCCAAGCATTATATATGCTAAAACCAATGCCCCCACTCTTTCTCCTCAAACTTATCCCTCCATTCAGACCCACCCTGCCCAGTCCTTTTCCCTTTGGTAACTTTTAGTCAACTCTCGGGTTCTGTGAGTCTGCTGCTGTTTTTTTCCTTCAGTTTTTCTTTGTTGTTATACTCCACACATGAGTGAAAACACTTGGTACTTGTCTTTCTCCGTCTGGCCTATTTCTCTGAACATAGTACCGTCTAGCTCCATCCAGGTCATTGCAAATGGTAGTATTTGTTTTCTTCTTAAGGCTGCTTACTGCACTTTTTAAACTGGATTTCATTCTTCCTTTTTGTTTGTAGTTTAGCTATGTTATTCACCATTCAACTCCTGGTTATGAACAATAGCTTTGTGTCAATCGATATGTATCTGTATCTATCTATCTTATGGTCTGTCTGTCTATGTATGTATGTATGTATGTATGTATGTATCTATGTATCTATCTTCCTATCATCTATCTATGATGTCTATCATCTATCAATCTATGTACCTATCTATCTGTCTTTCATATGTTATCTGTGTACCTATCTATCTATGAATCAACCATCTTTTTGTCTGCCCATCTATCCTTCTGCACAGAACAGTTAACAACATAGCCTATGTCTCTTCCCTACATTATGCTTCCAGAAATCTTGCAAGGTAACTAAGCCATAAGGAGAGCACTGTGTTCACCGATACTCTTTCAGGTAGAGTCAGCCGCGTGTGCTTACAAAACCAGTAAATGGAGGTGAAAGGACTTGAACCTGTATCTCTGTCCTCTGTCCTCTTATACTTCCTGCTCGCTTGGTGACTTTATGTAGCCACATTCAGTGAGTAAGTGATCCCTGAAGACCACAAGTATCCTTCGTCTGGTCCGGTTGTCGAAAGAAAAGTGTACTTGGTTCTTTGCACACCACCATGTTTGAGGGACATCGGCGTAATCACTGCTGATAGGTGCAGGGACAAATATAAAGGAACACCTATTTCTGGACAGGAGCACTTGGGAACAAAGAGTGTGTTGTGGAGTGAAGTGTTTATTTGAGGGTCCAAACTTCCCTCCTTAGGTGGTTATTACTTCTTTACATTCGTGAACATCATAAAAAGCAATGATTTTAAAAGCCCAGACGCATATTATTACAGCAATTCATTTGTTGATGTGAGAGGAAATGAGAAGTAACTAGCTGCACCACTAAATCTGTGCCTGAGCACTGCTGAAATCAAACAAAAAGGATTCATGGTGGCTAGATAGGGCTATTTTCTAATGACTCACTCTGGGGACTCAAACAGAATTCATTTGTTTGTTTGTTTCTTATTTTCACTTCTATAGGTAATCTGTCCCCGCCCCTTCAGCTTGTAGTTTGTCTGTGTCCTTGTATCTCAAGTGAGTCTCCAGTAAGGGAGCACGTAGGAGGTCTTGAGTTTTCATCAGTTCTTCTAAAACTGTGTCTTTTGATTGGAGCACTCAAAGCCTGTACTTTTTTTCTGATATTTGATAGCTGTACTCTTACTGCACTTTGAAATATTTTTTGTTCTCATTAATATACAATCACATGCCGAACATTATGTTTTCCAGTCTACACCCTTCACCAAGTTCCCGGCATAAGCTAGTTACAGTCGCTGTCCGCCAGCGTGTTCTAAGATACTGTAGAATCACTACATGTCTTCTCTGTGTTATGCAGCCGTACAAATGACCCCCCAATTTACACACTATACATGCTAATCCTAATGCCCCCATTCTTTTTCCCCGCCCTTATTACTCCCTTCCCACAAACCCTACCCAGTCCCTTTCTTTTTGGTAACTGTTAGTCCACTTTCGGGTTCTGTGAGTCTGCTGCTGTCTTTTCCTTCAGTTTTTCTTTGTTATCATACTCCACACATGAGTGAAATCATTTGGTACATGTATTTCTCCTCCTGGAATATTTGACTGAGCATAATACCCTTTAGCTCCATCCACGTTATTGCAAATGATAGGATTTGTTTATTCTTATGGCTGCCTACTGCACTTTATAAACTGGATTTCATTCTTCTTTTTTGTTTGTAGTTTCGCTATGTGCTTTCACCATTGTTCTCCTGGTTATGAGCAGTAGCTTTGTGTTAATCGATATGTACCTATATCTATCTTTCTGTCTGTCTATCTATTTATCAATCAATCAATCAATCATCTTTTTGTCTGCCCATCTGTCCTTGTGTACAGAACAGTTAACCATATATCCTATATCACTTTCCTACACTATGCTTCCAAAAATCCTGCAAAGTATCTAGGCTGTAGAGAGAGCACTGGGTTCACCGAGACACTTGCAGGTCGAGTCGGCCGCGTGTACCTACAAAACCAGGAAATTTTTGTGCCGAGACTTGAACCCGTGTCTCTATCCTCTGTCCTCTTTCATCTCCTTCTAACTTACTGTCTGTATTTAGCCACATTCTTTGACTATGTGCTCCCTGAAGACCACAAGTATCATTCCTCTGGGCCTGTTGTCGCGAGAAAAGTAAACTTGTTCTTTGCTCACCACCATGTCTGAAGGACATCAGCGTGATCACCGCCGATAGGACGGAGGGTCAAATAAAAAGGAACACCAATTTCTAGACAGGAGCATTTGGGAGCTAAGAGTGCATTGTGGGGTGACGTGTTTATTTGAGTGACCAAACTTCCCTCTTTAGGTAGTTATTAGATCTTCACATTCGTGAACATCATAAAACCCACTGATTTCAAAGGCCCAGATGCTTATTATTACAGCAACTCAGTTGTTGAGGTGAGAGAAAATGAGAAGTATGTTGCTGCACAACTAAATCAATGGCTGGGAACGGCTGAAACCAAACAAAAAGAATTCACGGTCTCCAGATAGGTCTATTTTCTTCTGACTGTCAAAGGGGACTCAAACAGAATCCATTTGTTTGATTGTTTGATTTTCAGTTTCACTCGTGTAGCGTACTTGTCCACACACCTTCGGCTTGTAGTTTGACTGTGTCCTTGGATCTCAAGTGAGTCTCCTGTAAGTAAGCACGTAAGTGTCTTGAGTTTTCATCCCTTCTTTAAAACCTGTGTCTTTTGTTTTCTACACTCAGTGCCTGACCTTTTTTTCTGATGATTCAGAGCTGTGCACTTATTGCACTTAAAGAATGTTTTTTATCATTAAGCTAAAATCACTTGAAGAACATTATGTTTACTATGCTCCCCCCTTCAGCAAGTACCCCTGAAAAACCTCTTCAGCCGCTGTCGATCTGCGTAGTTGGATGCTGTAGACCCCTTCACCATGTCCCTCCCAACAGACCCCGTTAGAGTCGCTGTATATCAGTGAGTATTAAGATGCTATATGATCTCTACTAGCCTTCTCTGTGTTGTACAGCACTCCCAATGCCCCCTCGGCCCCAAGCATTATATATGCTAAAACCAATGCCCCCACTCTTTCTCCTCAAACTTATCCCTCCATTCAGACCCACCCTGCCCAGTCCTTTTCCCTTTGGTAACTTTTAGTCAACTCTCGGGTTCTGTGAGTCTGCTGCTGTTTTTTTCCTTCAGTTTTTCTTTGTTGTTATACTCCACACATGAGTGAAAACACTTGGTACTTGTCTTTTTCCGTCTGGCCTATTTCTCTGAACATAGTACCGTCTAGCTCCATCCAGGTCATTGCAAATGGTAGTATTTGTTTTCTTCTTAAGGCTGCTTACTGCACTTTTTAAACTGGATTTCATTCTTCCTTTTTGTTTGTAGTTTAGCTATGTTATTCACCATTCAACTCCTGGTTATGAACAATAGCTTTGTGTCAATCGATATGTATCTGTATCTATCTATCTTATGGTCTGTCTGTCTATGTATGTATGTATGTATGTATGTATGTATCTATGTATCTATCTTCCTATCATCTATCTATGATGTCTATCATCTATCAATCTATGTACCTATCTATCTGTCTTTCATATGTTATCTGTGTACCTATCTATCTATGAATCAACCATCTTTTTGTCTGCCCATCTATCCTTCTGCACAGAACAGTTAACAACATAGCCTATGTCTCTTCCCTACATTATGCTTCCAGAAATCTTGCAAGGTAACTAAGCCATAAGGAGAGCACTGTGTTCACCGATACTCTTTCAGGTAGAGTCAGCCGCGTGTGCTTACAAAACCAGTAAATGGAGGTGAAAGGACTTGAACCTGTATCTCTGTCCTCTGTCCTCTTATACTTCCTGCTCTCTTGGTGACTTTATGTAGCCACATTCAGTGAGTAAGTGATCCCTGAAGACGACAACTATCCTTCGTCTGGTCCGGTTGTCGAAAGAAAAGTGTACTTGGTTCTTTGCACACCACCATGTTTGAGGGACATCGGCGTAATCACTGCTGATAGGTGCAGGGACAAATATAAAGGAACACCTATTTCTTTACAGGAGCACTTGGGAACAAAGAGTGTGTTGTGGAGTGAAGTGTTTATTTGAGGGTCCAAACTTCCCTCCTTAGGTGGTTATTACTTCTTTACATTCGTGAACATCATAAAAAGCAATGATTTTAAAAGCCCAGACGCATATTATTACAGCAATTCATTTGTTGATGTGAGAGGAAATGAGAAGTAACTAGCTGCACCACTAAATCTGTGCCTGAGCACTGCTGAAATCAAACAAAAAGGATTCATGGTGGCTAGATAGGGCTATTTTCTAATGACTCACTCTGGGGACTCAAACAGAATTCATTTGTTTGTTTGTTTCTTATTTTCACTTCTATAGGTAATCTGTCCCCGCCCCTTCAGCTTGTAGTTTGTCTGTGTCCTTGTATCTCAAGTGAGTCTCCAGTAAGGGAGCACGTAGGAGGTCTTGAGTTTTCATCAGTTCTTCTAAAACTGTGTCTTTTGATTGGAGCACTCAAAGCCTGTACTTTTTTTCTGATATTTGAGAGCTGTACTCTTACTGCACTTTGAAATATTTTTTGTTCTCATTAATATACAATCACATGCAGAACATTATGTTTTCCAGTCTACACCCTTCACCAAGTTCCCGGCATAAACTAGTTACAGTCACTGTCCGCCAGCGTGTTCTAAGATACTGTAGAATCACTACATGTCTTCTCTGTGTTATGCAGCCGTACAAATGACCCCCCAATTTACACACTATACATGCTAATCCTAATGCCCCCATTCTTTTTCCCCGCCCTTATTACTCCCTTCCACAAACCCTACCCAGTCCCTTTCTTTTTGGTAACTGTTAGTCCACTTTCGGGTTCTGTGAGTCTGCTGCTGTCTTTTCCTTCAGTTTTTCTTTGTTATCATACTCCACACATGAGTGAAATCATTTGGTACATGTATTTCTCCTCCTGGAATATTTGACTGAGCATAATACCCTTTAGCTCCATCCACGTTATTGCAAATGATAGGATTTGTTTATTCTTATGGCTGCCTACTGCACTTTATAAACTGGATTTCATTCTTCTTTTTTGTTTGTAGTTTCGCTATGTGCTTTCACCATTGCTCTCCTGGTTATGAGTAGTAGCTTTGTGTTAATTGATATGTACCTATATCTATCTATCTGTCTATCTATTTATCAATCAATCAATCAATCAGTCAATCATCTTTTTGTCTGCCCATCTGTCCTTGTGTACAGAACAGTTAACCATATATCCTATATCACTTTCCTACACTATGCTTCCAAAAATCCTGCAAAGTATCTAGGCTGTAGAGAGAGCACTGGGTTCACCGAGACACTTGCAGGTCGAGTCGGCCGCGTGTATCTACAAAACCAGGAAATGGTTGTGCCGGGACTTGAACCCGTGTCTCTATCCTCTGTCCTCTTTCATCTCCTTCAAACTTACTGTCTGTATTTAGCCACATTCTTTGCCTAAGTGCTCCCTGAAGACCACAAGTATCATTCCTCTGGGCCTGTTGTCGCGAGAAAAGTAAACTTGTTCTTTGCTCACCACCATGTTTGGAGGACATCAGCGTGATCACCACCGATAGGACGGAGGGTCAAATAAAAAGGAACACCAATTTCTAGAGAGGAGCAGTTGGGAGATAAGAGTGTATTGTGGGGTGACGTGTTTATTTGAATGTCCAAACTTCCCTCTTTAGGTAGTTATTAGATCTTCACATTCTTGAACATCATAAAACCCACTGATTTCAAAGGCCCAGATGCTTATTATTACAGCAACTCAGTTGTTGAGGTGAGAGAAAATGAGAAGTATGTTGCTGCACCACTAAATCAATGTCTGGGAACGGCTGAAACCAAACAAAAAGAATTCACGGTGGCCAGATAGGGCTATTTTTTTCTGACTGTCCCAGGGGACTCAAACAGAATCCATTTGTTTGATTGTTTGTTTTTCAGTCTCACTCGTGTAGAGTACTTGTCCACACATCTTCGGCTTGTAGTTTGTCTGTGTTCTTGGATCTGAAGTGAGTCTCCTGTAAGTAAGCACGTAGGTGTCTTGAGTTTTCATCCCTTCTTTTAACCCTGTGTCTTTTGTTTGCTGCACTCAGTGCCTGACCTTTTATTCTGATGATTCAGAGCTGTGCACTTATTACAATTAAAGAATTTTTTTTATCATTAAGCTAAAATCACTTGAAGAACATTATGTTTACTGTGCTCCCCCTTCACCAAGCACCCCTGAAAAACCTCTTCAGTCGCTGTCGATCTGCGTAGTTGGATGTTGTAGACCCCTTCACCATGTCCCTCCCAACAGACCCAGTTACAGTCGCTGTCCATCCGTGAGTAGTAAGATGCTATATGATCTCTACTAGCCTTCTCTGTGTTGTACAGCACTCCCCATGCCCCCTCGACCCCAAGCATTATACATGCAAAACTAATGCCCCCATTCTTTCTCCTCACACTTATACCTCCCTTCAGACCCACCCTGCCCAGTCCTTTTCCCTTTGGTAACTTTTAGTCAACTCTCGGGTTCTGTGAGTCTGCTGCTGTTTTTTTCCTTCATTTTTCCTTTGTTGTTATACTCCACACATGAGTGAAAACACTTGGTACTTGTCTTTCTCCGCCTGGCCTATTTCTCTGAACATACTACCATCTAGCTCCATCCAGGTCATTGCAAATTGTAGTATTTGTTTTCTTCCTAAGGCTGCTTACTGCACTTTTAAACTGGATTACATTCTTCCTTTTTGTTTGTAGTTTAGCTATGTTATTCACCATTCAACTCCTGGTTATGAACAATAGCTTTGTGTCAATCGATATGTATCTGTATCTACCTATCTTATGGTCTGTCTGTCTATCTATGTATGTATGTATGTATGTATGTATGTATCTATGTGTCTATCTTCCTATCATCTATAAATGATGTCTATCATCTATCCATCTATGTACCTATCTATCTATCTTTCATCTGTTATCTGTGTACCTATCTATCTATGAATCAACCATCTTTTTGTCTGCCCATCTATCCTTCTGTACAGAACAGTTAACAACATAGCCTATGTCTCTTCCCTACATTATGCTTCCAGAAATCTTGCAAGGTAACTAAGCCATAAGGAGAGCACTGTGTTCACCGATACACTTTCATGTAGAGTCAGCCGCGTGTGCTTACAAAACCAGTAAATGGAGGTGAAAGGTCTTGAACCTGTATCTCTGTCCTCTGTCCTCTTATACTTCCTGCTCGCTTGGTGACTTTATTTAGCCACATTCAGTGAGTAAGTGATCCCTGAACACCACAAGTATCCTTCGTCTGGTCCCGTTGTCGAAAGAAAAGTGTACTTGGTTCTTTGCACACCACCATGTTTGAGGGACATCGGCGTGATCACTGCTGATAGGTACAGGGACAAATATAAAGGAACACCTATTTCTGGACAGGAGCAGTTATGAACAAACAGTGTGCTGTGGAGTGAAGTGTTTATTTGAGGGTCCAAACTTCCCTCCTTAGGTGTTATTTCCTCTTTACATTCGTGAACATCATAAAAAGCAATGATTTTAAAAGCCCAGACGCATATTATTACAGCAATTCATTTGTTGAGGTGAGAGGAAATGTGAAGGAACTTGCTGTACCACTAAATCTATGCCTGAGCACTGCTGAAATCAAACAAAAAGAATTCATGTTGGCTGGATAGGGCTATTTTCTACTGACGCTCTCTAGGGACTCAAACAGAATTCATCTGTTTGTTTGTTTCTTATTTTCACTTCTATAGGTAATCTGTCCCCGCCCCTTCAGCTTGTAGTTTGTCTGTGTCCTTGGATCTCAAGTGAGTCTCCAGTAAGGGAGCACGTAGGAGGTCTTGTGTTTTCATCAGTTCTTCTAACACTGTGTCTTTTGATTGGAGCACTCAAAGCCTGTACTTTTTTTCTGATATTTGAGAGCTGTGCTCTTACTGCACTTTGAAATATTTTTTGTTCTCATTAATATACAATCACATGCAGAACATTATGTTTTCCAGTCTACACCCTTCACCAAGTTCCCGCCAAAAGCAAGTTACAGTCGCTGTCAGTCAGCGTGTTCTAAGATACTGTAGAATCACTACATGTCTTCTCTGTGTTATGCAGCCGTACAAATGACCCCCCAATTTACACACTATACATGCTAATCCTAATGCCCCCATTCTTTTTCCCCGCCCTTATTACTCCCTTCCCACAAACCCTACCCAGTCCCTTTCTTTTTGTTAACTGTTAGTCCACTTTCGGGTTCTGTGAGTCTGCTGCTGTCTTTTCCTTCAGTTTTTCTTTGTTATCATACTCCACACATGAGTGAAATCATTTGGTACATGTATTTCTCCTCCTGGAATATTTGACTGAGCATAATACCCTCTAGCTCCATCCACGTTATTGCAAATGATAGGATTTGTTTATTCTTATGGCTGCCTACTGCACTTTATAAACTGGATTTCATTCTTCTTTTTTGTTTGTAGTTTCGCTATGTGCTTTCACCATTGCTCTCCTGGTTATGAGCAGTAGCTTTGTGTTAACTGATATGTACCTATATCTATCTATCTGTCTATCTATTATCAATCAATCAATCAATCAATCAATCATCTTTTTGTCTGCCCATCTGTCCTTGTGTACAGAACAGTTAACCATATATCCTATATCACTTTCCTACACTATGCTTCCAAAAATCCTGCAAAGTATCTAGGCTGTAGAGAGAGCACTGGGTTCACCGAGACACTTGCAGGTCGAGTCGGCCGCGTGTATCTACAAAACCAGGAAATGGTTGTGCCGGGACTTGAACCCGTGTCTCTATCCTCTGTCCTCTTTCATCTCCTTCTAACTTACTGTCTGTATTTAGCCACATTCTTTGCCTAAGTGCTCCCTGAAGACCACAAGTATCATTCCTCTGGGCCTGTTGTCGCGAGAAAAGTAAACTTGTTCTTTGCTCACCACCATGTTTGGAGGACATCAGCGTGATCACCACCGATAGGACGGAGGGTCAAATAAAAAGGAACACCAATTTCTAGAGAGGAGCAGTTGGGAGATAAGAGTGTATTGTGGGGTGACGTGTTTATTTGAATGTCCAAACTTCCCTCTTTAGGTAGTTATTAGATCTTCACATTCTTGAACATCATAAAACCCACTGATTTCAAAGGCCCAGATGCTTATTATTACAGCAACTCAGTTGTTGAGGTGAGAGAAAATGAGAAGTATGTTGCTGCACCACTAAATCAATGTCTGGGAACGGCTGAAACCAAACAAAAAGAATTCACGGTGGCCAGATAGGGCTATTTTTTTCTGACTGTCCCAGGGGACTCAAACAGAATCCATTTGTTTGATTGTTTGTTTTTCAGTCTCACTCGTGTAGAGTACTTGTCCACACATCTTCGGCTTGTAGTTTGTCTGTGTTCTTGGATCTGAAGTGAGTCTCCTGTAAGTAAGCACGTAGGTGTCTTGAGTTTTCATCCCTTCTTTTAACCCTGTGTCTTTTGTTTGCTGCACTCAGTGCCTGACCTTTTATTCTGATGATTCAGAGCTGTGCACTTATTACAATTAAAGAATTTTTTTTATCATTAAGCTAAAATCACTTGAAGAACATTATGTTTACTGTGCTCCCCCTTCACCAAGCACCCCTGAAAAACCTCTTCAGTCGCTGTCGATCTGCGTAGTTGGATGTTGTAGACCCCTTCACCATGTCCCTCCCAACAGACCCAGTTACAGTCGCTGTCCATCCGTGAGTAGTAAGATGCTATATGATCTCTACTAGCCTTCTCTGTGTTGTACAGCACTCCCCATGCCCCCTCGACCCCAAGCATTATACATGCAAAACTAATGCCCCCATTCTTTCTCCTCACACTTATACCTCCCTTCAGACCCACCCTGCCCAGTCCTTTTCCCTTTGGTAACTTTTAGTCAACTCTCGGGTTCTGTGAGTCTGCTGCTGTTTTTTTCCTTCATTTTTCCTTTGTTGTTATACTCCACACATGAGTGAAAACACTTGGTACTTGTCTTTCTCCGCCTGGCCTATTTCTCTGAACATACTACCATCTAGCTCCATCCAGGTCATTGCAAATTGTAGTATTTGTTTTCTTCCTAAGGCTGCTTACTGCACTTTTAAACTGGATTACATTCTTCCTTTTTGTTTGTAGTTTAGCTATGTTATTCACCATTCAACTCCTGGTTATGAACAATAGCTTTGTGTCAATCGATATGTATCTGTATCTACCTATCTTATGGTCTGTTTGTCTATCTATGTATGTATGTATGTATGTATGTATGTATCTATGTGTCTATCTTCCTATCATCTATAAATGATGTCTATCATCTATCCATCTATGTACCTATCTATCTATCTTTCATCTGTTATCTGTGTACCTATCTATCTATGAATCAACCATCTTTTTGTCTGCCCATCTATCCTTCTGTACAGAACAGTTAACAACATAGCCTATGTCTCTTCCCTACATTATGCTTCCAGAAATCTTGCAAGGTAACTAAGCCATAAGGAGAGCACTGTGTTCACCGATACACTTTCATGTAGAGTCAGCCGCGTGTGCTTACAAAACCAGTAAATGGAGGTGAAAGGTCTTGAACCTGTATCTCTGTCCTCTGTCCTCTTATACTTCCTGCTCGCTTGGTGAATTTATTTAGCCACATTCAGTGAGTAAGTGATCCCTGAACACCACAAGTATCCTTCGTCTGGTCCGGTTGTCGAAAGAAAAGTGTACTTGGTTCTTTGCACACCACCATGTTTGAGGGACATCGGCGTGATCACTGCTGATAGGTACAGGGACAAATATAAAGGAACACCTATTTCTGGACAGGAGCAGTTATGAACAAAGAGTGTGTTGTGGAGTGAAGTGTTTATTTGAGGGTCCAAACTTCCCTCCTTAGGTGTTATTTCCTCTTTACATTCGTGAACATCATAAAAAGCAATGATTTTAAAAGCCCAGACGCATATTATTACAGCAATTCATTTGTTGAGGTGAGAGGAAATGTGAAGGAACTTGCTGTACCACTAAATCTATGCCTGAGCACTGCTGAAATCAAACAAAAAGAATTCATGTTGGCTGGATAGGGCTATTTTCTACTGACGCTCTCTAGGGACTCAAACAGAATTCATCTGTTTGTTTGTTTCTTATTTTCACTTGTATAGGTAATCTGTCCCCGCCCCTTCAGCTTGTAGTTTGTCTGTGTCCTTGGATCTCAAGTGAGTCTCCAGTAAGGGAGCACGTAGGAGGTCTTGAGTTTTCATCAGTTCTTCTAACACTGTGTCTTTTGATTGGAGCACTCAAAGCCTGTACTTTTTTTCTGATATTTGAGAGCTGTGCTCTTACTGCACTTTGAAATATTTTTTGTTCTCATTAATATACAATCACATGCAGAACATTATGTTTTCCAGTCTACACCCTTCACCAAGTTCCCGGCAAAAGCCAGTTACAGTCGCTGTCCGTCAGCGTGTTCTAAGATACTGTAGAATCACTACATGTCTTCTCTGTGTTATGCAGCCGTACAAATGACCCCCCAATTTACACAATATACATGCTAATCCTAATGCCCCCATTCTTTTTCTCCGCCCTTATTACTCCCTTCCCACAAGCCCTACCCAGTCCCTTTCTTTTTGGTAACTGTTAGTCCACTTTCGGGTTCTGTGAGTCTGCTGCTGTCTTTTCCTTCAGTTTTTCTTTGTTATCATACTCCACACATGAGTGAAATCATTTGGTACATGTATTTCTCCTCCTGGAATATTTGACTGAGCATAATACCCTCTAGCTCCATCCACGTTATTGCAAATGATAGGATTTGTTTATTCTTATGGCTGCCTACTGCACTTTATAAACTGGATTTCATTCTTCTTTTTTGTTTGTAGTTTCGCTATGTGCTTTCACCATTGCTCTCCTGGTTATGAGCAGTAGATTTGTGTTAATTGATATGTACGTATATCTATCTATCTGTCTATCTATTTATCAATCAATCAATCAATCAATCAATCATCTTTTTGTCTGCCCATCTGTCCTTGTGTACAGAACAGTTAACCATATATCCTATATCACTTTCCTACACTATGCTTCCAAAAATCCTGCAAAGTATCTAGGCTGTAGAGAGAGCACTGGGTTCACCGAGACACTTGCAGGTCGAGTCGGCCGCGTGTATCTACAAAACCAGGAAATGGTTGTGCCGGGACTTGAACCCGTGTCTCTATCCTCTGTCCTCTTTCATCTCCTTCTAACTTACTGTCTGTATTTAGCCACATTCTTTGACTAAGTGCTCCCTGAAGACCACAAGTATCATTCCTCTGGGCCTGTTGTCGCGAGAAAAGTAAACTTGTTCTTTGCTCACCACCATGTTTGAAGGACATCAGCGTGATCACCGCCGATAGGACGGAGGGTCAAATAAAAAGGAACACCAATTTCTAGAGAGGAGCAGTTGGGAGATAAGAGTGTATTGTGGGGTGACGTGTTTATTTGAATGTCCAAACTTCCCTCTTTAGGTAGTTAATAGATCTTCACATTCTTGAACATCATAAAACCCACTGATTTCAAAGGCCCAGATGCTTATTATTACAGCAACTCAGTTGTTGAGGTGAGAGAAAATGAGAAGTATGTTGCTGCACCACTAAATCAATGTCTGGGAACGGCTGAAACCAAACAAAAAGAATTCACGGTGGCCAGATAGGGCTATTTTTTTCTGACTGTCCCAGGGGACTCAAACAGAATCCATTTGTTTGATTGTTTGTTTTTCAGTCTCACTCGTGTAGAGTACTTGTCCACACATCTTCGGCTTGTAGTTTTTCTGTGTTCTTGGATCTGAAGTGAGTCTCCTGTAAGTAAGCACGTAGGTGTCTTGAGTTTTCATCCCTTCTTTTAACCCTGTGTCTTTTGTTTGCTGCACTCAGTGCCTGACCTTTTATTCTGATGATTCAGAGCTGTGCACTTATTACAATTAAAGAATTTTTTTTATCATTAAGTTAAAATCACTTGAAGAACATTATGTTTACTGTGCTCCGCCTTCACCAAGCACCCCTGAAAAACCTCTTCAGTCGCTGTCGATCTGCGTAGTTGGATGCTGTAGACCCCTTCACCATGTCCCTCCCAACAGACCCGGTTACAGTCGCTGTCCATCCGTGAGTAGTAAGATGCTATATGATCTCTACTAGCCTTCTCTGTGTTGTACAGCACTCCCCATGCCCCCTCGACCCCAAGCATTATACATGCAAAACTAATGTCCCCATTCTTTCTCCTCACACTTATACCTCCCTTCAGACCCACCCTGCCCAGTCTTATTCCCTTTGGTAACTTTTAGTCAACTCTCGGGTTCTGTGAGTCTGCTGCTGTTTTTCTCCTTCAGTTTTTCTTTGTTGTTATACTCCACACATGAGTGAAAACACTTGGTACTTGTCTTTCTCCGCCTGGCGTATTTCTCTGAACATACTACCATCTAGCTCCATCCAGGTCATTGCAAATTGTAGTATTTGTTTTCTTCTTAAGGCTGCTTACTGCACTTTTTAAACTGGATTTCATTCTTCCTTTTTGTTTGTAGTTTAGCTATGTTATTCACCATTCAACTCCTGGTTATGAACAATAGCTTTGTGTCAATCGATATGTATCTGTATCTATCTATCTTATGGTCTGTCTGTCTATCTATGTATCTATGTATGTATGTATGTAGGTATCTATGTGTCTATCTTCCTATCATCTATCTATGATGTCTATCATCTATCCATCTATGTACCTATCTATCTATCTTTCATCTGTCATCTGTGTACCTATCTATCTATGAATCAACCATCTTTTTGTCTGCCCATCTATCCTTCTGTACAGAACAGTTAACAACATAGCCTATGTCTCTTCCTTACATTATGCTTCCAGAAATCTTGCAAGGTAACTAAGCCATAAGGAGAGCACTGTGTTCACCGATACACTTTCAGGTAGAGTCAGCCGCGTGTGCTTACAAAACCAGTAAATGGAGGTGAAAGGACTTGAACCTGTATCTCTGTCCTCTGTCCTCTTATACTTCCTGCTCGCTTGGTGAATTTATTTAGCCACATTCAGTGAGTAAGTGATCCCTGAACACCACAAGTATCCTTCGTCTGGTCCGGTTGTCGAAAGAAAAGTGTACTTGGTTCTTTGCACACCACCATGTTTGAGGGACATCGGCGTGATCACTGCTGATAGGTACAGGGACAAATATAAAGGAACACCTATTTCTGGACAGGAGCAGTTATGAACAAAGAGTGTGTTGTGGAGTGAAGTGTTTATTTGAGGGTCCAAACTTCCCTCCTTAGGTGTTATTTCCTCTTTACATTCGTGAACATCATAAAAAGCAATGATTTTAAAAGCCCAGACGCATATTATTACAGCAATTCATTTGTTGAGGTGAGAGGAAATGTGAAGGAACTTGCTGTACCACTAAATCTATGCCTGAGCACTGCTGAAATCAAACAAAAAGAATTCATGGTGGCTGGATAGGGCTATTTTCTACTGACGCTATCTAGGGTCTCAAACAGAATTCATTTGTTTGTTTGTTTCTTATTTTCACTTGTATAGGTAATCAGTCCCCGCCCCTTCAGCTTGTAGTTTGTCTGTGTCCTTGGATCTCAAGTGAGTCTCCAGTAAGGGAGCACGTAGGAGGTCTTGAGTTTTCATCAGTTCTTCTAACACTGTGTCTTTTGATTGGAGCACTCAAAGCCTGTACTTTTTTTCTGATATTTGAGAGCTGTGCTCTTACTGCACTTTGAAATATTTTTTGTTCTCATTAATATACAATCACATGCAGAACATTATGTTTTCCAGTCTACACCCTTCACCAAGTTCCCGGCAAAAGCCAGTTACAGTCGCTGTCCGTCAGCGTGTTCTAAGATACTGTAGAATCACTACATGTCTTCTCTGTGTTATGCAGCCGTACAAATGACCCCCCAATTTACACACTATACATGCTAATCCTAATGCCCCCATTCTTTGTCCCCGCCCTTATTACTCCCTTCCCACAAACCCTACCCAGTCCCTTTCTTTTTGGTAACTGTTAGTCCACTTTCGGGTTCTGTGAGTCTGCTGCTGTCTTTTCCTTCAGTTTTTCTTTGTTATCATACTCTACACATGAGTGAAATCATTTGGTACATGTATTTCTCCTCCTGGAATATTTGACTGAGCATAATACCCTCTAGCTCCATCCACGTTATTGCAAATGATAGGATTTGTTTATTCTTATGGCTGCCTACTGCACTTTATAAACTGGATTTCATTCTTCTTTTTTGTTTGTAGTTTCGCTATGTGCTTTCACCATTGCTCTCCTGGTTATGAGCAGTAGCTTTGTGTTAATTGATATGTACCTATATCTATCTATCTGTCTATCTATTTATCAATCAATCAATCAATCATCTTTTTGTCTGCCCATCTGTCCTTGTGTACAGAACAGTTAACCATATATCCTATATCACTTTCCTACACTATGCTTCCAAAAATCCTGCAAAGTATCTAGGCTGTAGAGAGAGCACTGGGTTCACCGAGACACTTGCAGGTCGAGTCGGCCGCGTGTATCTACAAAACCAGGAAATGGTTGTGCCGGGTCTTGAACCCGTGTCCCTATCCTCTGTCCTCTTTCATCTCCTTCTAACTTACTGTCTGTATTTAGCCACATTCTTTGACTAAGTGCTCCCTGAAGACCACAAGTATCATTCCTCTGGGCCTGTTGTCGCGAGAAAAGTAAACTTGTTCTTTGCTCACCACCATGTTTGAAGGACATCAGCGTGATCACCGCCGATAGGACGGAGGGTCAAATAAAAAGGAACACCAATTTCTAGAGAGGAGCAGTTGGGAGATAAGAGTGTATTGTGGGGTGACGTGTTTATTTGAATGTCCAAACTTCCCTCTTTAGGTAGTTATTAGATCTTCACATTCTTGAACATCATAAAACCCACTGATTTCAAAGGCCCAGATGCTTATTATTACAGCAACTCAGTTGTTGAGGTGAGAGAAAATGAGAAGTATGTTGCTGCACCACTAAATCAATGTCTGGGAACGGCTGAAACCAAACAAAAAGAACTCACGGTGGCCAGATAGGGCTATTTTTTTCTGACTGTCCCAGGGGACTCAAACAGAATCCATTTGTTTGATTGTTTGTTTTTCAGTCTCACTCGTGTAGAGTACTTGTCCACACATCTTCGGCTTGTAGTTTGTCTGTGTTCTTGGATCTTAAGTGAGTCTCCTGTAAGTAAGCACGTAGGTGTCTTGAGTTTTCATCCCTTCTTTTAACCCTGTGTCTTTTGTTTGCTGCACTCAGTGCCTGACCTTTTATTCTGATGATTCAGAGCTGTGCACTTATTACAATTAAAGAATTTTTTTTATCATTAAGTTAAAATCACATGAAGAACATTATGTTTACTGTGCTCCCCCTTCACCAAGCACCCCTGAAAAACCTCTTCAGTCGCTGTCGATCTGCGTAGTTGGATGCTGTAGACCCCTTCACCATGTCCCTCCCAACAGACCCGGTTACAGTCGCTGTCCATCCGTGAGTAGTAAGATGCTATATGATCTCTACTAGCCTTCTCTGTGTTGTACAGCACTCCCCATGCCCCCTCGACCCCAAGCATTATACATGCAAAACTAATGCCCCCATTCTTTCTCCTCACACTTATACCTCCCTTCAGACCCACCCTGCCTAGTCCTATTCCCTTTGGTAACTTTTAGTCAACTCTCGGGTTCTGTGAGTCTGCTGCTGTTTTTCTCCTTCAGTTTTCTTTGTTGTTATACTCCACACATGAATGAAAACACTTGGTACTTGTCTTTCTCCGCCTGGCCTATTTCTCTGAACATACTACCATCTAGCTCCATCCAGGTCATTGCAAATTGTAGTATTTGTTTTCTTCTTAAGGCTGCTTACTGCACTTTTTAAACTGGATTACATTCTTCCTTTTTGTTTGTAGTTTAGCTATGTTATTCACCATTCAACTCCTGGTTATGAACAATAGCTTTGTGTCAATCGATATGTATCTGTATCTATCTATCTTATGGTCTGTCTGTCTATCTATGTATCTATGTATGTATGTATGTATGTATTTATCTATGTATCTATCTTCCTATCATCTATCTATGATGTCTATCATCTATCAATCTATGTACCTATCTATCTATCTTTCATCTTTTATCTGTGTACCTATCTATCTATGAATCAACCATCTTTTTGTCTGCCCATCTATCCTTCTGTACAGAACAGTTAACAACATAGCCTATGTCTCTTCCCTACATTATGCTTCCAGAAATCTTGCAAGGTAACTAAGCCATAAGGAGAGCACTGTGTTCACCGATACACTTTCATGTAGTGTCAGCCGCGTGTGCTTACAAAACCAGTAAATGGAGGTGAAAGGACTTGAACCTGTATCTCTGTCCTCTGTCCTCTTATACTTCCTGCTCGCTTGGTGAATTTATTTGGCCACATTCAGTGAGTAAGTGATCCCTGAACACCACAAGTATCCTTCGTCTGGTCCGGTTGTCGAAAGAAAAGTGTACTTGGTTCTTTGCACACCACCATGTTTGAGGGACATCGGCGTGATCACTGCTGATAGGTACAGGGACAAATATAAAGGAACACCTATTTCTGGACAGGAGCAGTTATGAACAAAGAGTGTGTTGTGGAGTGAAGTGTTTATTTGAGGGTCCAAACTTCCCTCCTTAGGTGTTATTTCCTCTTTACATTCGTGAACATCATAAAAAGCAATGATTTTAAAAGCCCAGACGCATATTATTACAGCAATTCATTTGTTGAGGTGAGAGGAAATGTGAAGGAACTTGCTGTACCACTAAATCTATGCCTGAGCACTGCTGAAATCAAACAAAAAGAATTCATGGTGGCTGGATAGGGCTATTTTCTACTGACGCTCTCTAGGGACTCAAACAGAATTCATTTGTTTGTTTGTTTCTTATTTTCACTTGTATAGGTAATCTGTCCCCGCCCCTTCAGCTTGTAGTTTGTCTGTGTCCTTGGATCTCAAGTGAGTCTCCAGTAAGGGAGCACGTAGGAGGTCTTGAGTTTTCATCAGTTCTTCTAACACTGTGTCTTTTGATTGGAGCACTCAAAGCCTGTACTTTTTTTCTGATATTTGAGAGCTGTGCTCTTACTGCACTTTGAAATATTTTTTGTTCTCATTAATATACAATCACATGCAGAACATTATGTTTTCCAGTCTACACCCTTCACCAGGTTCCCGGCAAAAGCCAGTTACAGTCGCTGTCCGTCAGCGTGTTCTAAGATACTGTAGAATCACTACATGTCTTCTCTGTGTTATGCAGCCGTACAAATGACCCCCCAATTTACACACTATACATGCTAATCCTAATGCCCCCATTCTTTGTCCCCGCCCTTATTACTCCCTTCCCACAAACCCTACCCAGTCCCTTTCTTTTTGGTAACTGTTAGTCCACTTTCGGGTTCTGTGAGTCTGCTGCTGTCTTTTCCTTCAGTTTTTCTTTGTTATCATACTCCACACATGAGTGAAATCATTTGGTACATGTATTTCTCCTCCTGGAATATTTGACTGAGCATAATACCCTCTAGCTCCATCCACGTTATTGCAAATGATAGGATTTGTTTATTCTTATGGCTGCCTACTGCACTTTATAAACTGGATTTCATTCTTCTTTTTTGTTTGTAGTTTCGCTATGTGCTTTCACCATTGCTCTCCTGGTTATGAGCAGTAGCTTTGTGTTAATTGATATGTACCTATATCTATCTATCTGTCTATCTATTTATCAATCAATCAATCAATCAATCATCTTTTTGTCTGCCCATCTGTCCTTGTGTACAGAACAGTTAACCATGTATCCTATATCACTTTCCTACACTATGCTTCCAAAAGTCCTGCAAAGTATCTAGGCTGTAGAGAGAGCACTGGGTTCACCGAGACACTTGCAGGTCGAGTCGGTCGCGTGTATCTACAAAACCAGGAAATGGTTGTGCCGGGACTTGAACCCGTGTCTCTATCCTCTGTCCTCTTTCATCTCCTTCTAACTTACTGTCTGTATTTAGCCACATTCTTTGACTAAGTGCTCCCTGAAGACCACAAGTATCATTCCTCTGGGCCTGTTGTCGCGAGAAAAGTAAACTTGTTCTTTGCTCACCACCATGTTTGAAGGACATCAGCGTGATCACCGCCGATAGGACGGAGTGTCAAATAAAAAGGAACACCAATTTCTAGAGAGGAGCAGTTGGGAGATAAGAGTGTATTGTGGGGTGACGTGTTTATTTGAATGTCCAAACTTCCCTCTTTAGGTAGTTATTAGATCTTCACATTCTTGAACATCATAAAACCCACTGATTTCAAAGGCCCAGATGCTTATTATTACAGCAACTCAGTTGTTGAGGTGAGAGAAAATGAGAAGTATGTTGCTGCACCACTAAATCAATGTCTGGGAACGGCTGAAACCAAACAAAAAGAATTCACGGTGGCCAGATAGGGCTATTTTTTTCTGACTGTCCCAGGGGACTCAAACAGAATCCATTTGTTTGATTGTTTGTTTTTCAGTCTCACTCGTGTAGAGTACTTGTCCACACATCTTCGGCTTGTAGTTTATGTTCTTGGATCTGAAGTGAGTCTCCTGTAAGTAAGCACGTAGGTGTCTTGAGTTTTCATCCCTTCTTTTAACCCTGTGTCTTTTGTTTGCTGCACTCAGTGCCTGACCTTTTATTCTGATGATTCAGAGCTGTGCACTTATTACAATTAAAGAATTTTTTTTATCATTAAGTTAAAATCACTTGAAGAACATTATGTTTACTGTGCTCCCCCTTCACCAAGAACCCCTGAAAAACCTCTTCAGTCGCTGTCGATCTGCGTAGTTGGATGCTGTAGACCCCTTCACCATGTCCCTCCCAACAGACCCGGTTACAGTCGCTGTCCATCCGTGAGTAGTAAGATGCTATATGATCTCTACTAGCCTTCTCTGTGTTGTACAGCACTCCCCATGCCCCCTCGACCCCAAGCATTATACATGCAAAACTAATGCCCCCATTCTTTCTCCTCACACTTATACCTCCCTTCAGACCCACCCTGCCCAGTCCTATTCCCTTTGGTAACTTTTAGTCAACTCTCGGGTTCTGTGAGTCTGCTGCTGTTTTTCTCCTTCAGTTTTTCTTTGTTGTTATACTCCACACATGAGTGAAAACACTTGGTACTTGTCTTTCTCCGCCTGGCCTATTTCTCTGAACATACTACCATCTAGCTCCATCCAGGTCATTGCAAATTGTAGTATTTGTTTTCTTCTTAAGGCTGCTTACTGCACTTTTTAAACTGGATTACATTCTTCCTTTTTGTTTGTAGTTTAGCTATGTTATTCACCATTCAACTCCTGGTTATGAACAATAGCTTTGTGTCAATCGATATGTATCTGTATCTATCTATCTTATGGTCTGTCTGTCTATCTATGTATCTATGTATGTATGTATGTATGTATCTATGTGTCTATCTTCCTATCATCTATCTATGATGTCTATCATCTATCCATCTATGTACCTATCTATCTATCTTTCATCTGTCATCTGTGTACCTATCTATCTATGAATCAACCATCTTTTTGTCTGCCCATCTATCCTTCTGTACAGAACAGTTAACAACATAGCCTATGTCTCTTCCCTACATTATGCTTCCAGAAATCTTGCAAGGTAACTAAGCCATAAGGAGAGCACTGTGTTCACCGATACACTTTCATGTAGAGTCAGCCGCGTGTGCTTACAAAACCAGTAAATGGAGGTGAAAGGACTTGAACCTGTATCTCTGTCCTCTGTCCTCTTATACTTCCTGCTCGCTTGGTGAATTTATTTAGCCACATTCAGTGAGTAAGTGATCCCTGAACACCACAAGTATCCTTCGTCTGGTCCGGTTGTCGAAAGAAAAGTGTACTTGGTTCTTTGCACACCACCATGTTTGAGGGACATCGGCGTGATCACTGCTGATAGGTACAGGGACAAATATAAAGGAACACCTATTTCTGGACAGGAGCAGTTATGAACAAAGAGTGTGTTGTGGAGTGAAGTGTTTATTTGAGGGTCCAAACTTCCCTCCTTAGGTGTTATTTCCTCTTTACATTCGTGAACATCATAAAAAGCAATGATTTTAAAAGCCCAGACGCATATTATTACAGCAATTCATTTGTTGAGGTGAGAGGAAATGTGAAGGAACTTGCTGTACCACTAAATCTATGCCTGAGCACTGCTGAAATCAAACAAAAAGAATTCATGGTGGCTGGATAGGGCTATTTTCTACTGACGCTCTCTAGGGACTCAAACAGAATTCATTTGTTTGTTTGTTTCTTATTTTCACTTGTATAGGTAATCTGTCCCCGCCCCTTCAGCTTGTAGTTTGTCTGTGTCCTTGGATCTCAAGTGAGTCTCCAGTAAGGGAGCACGTAGGAGGTCTTGAGTTTTCATCAGTTCTTCTAACACTGTGTCTTTTGATTGGAGCACTCAAAGCCTGTACTTTTTTTCTGATATTTGAGAGCTGTGCTCTTACTGCACTTTGAAATATTTTTTGTTCTCATTAATATACAATCACATGCAGAACATTATGTTTTCCAGTCTACACCCTTCACCAGGTTCCCGGCAAAAGCCAGTTACAGTCGCTGTCCGTCAGCGTGTTCTAAGATACTGTAGAATCACTACATGTCTTCTCTGTGTTATGCAGCCGTACAAATGACCCCCCAATTTACACACTATACATGCTAATCCTAATGCCCCCATTCTTTGTCCCCGCCCTTATTACTCCCTTCCCACAAACCCTACCCAGTCCCTTTCTTTTTGGTAACTGTTAGTCCACTTTCGGGTTCTGTGAGTCTGCTGCTGTCTTTTCCTTCAGTTTTTCTTTGTTATCATACTCCACACATGAGTGAAATCATTTGGTACATGTATTTCTCCTCCTGGAATATTTGACTGAGCATAATACCCTCTAGCTCCATCCACGTTATTGCAAATGATAGGATTTGTTTATTCTTATGGCTGCCTACTGCACTTTATAAACTGGATTTCATTCTTCTTTTTTGTTTGTAGTTTCGCTATGTGCTTTCACCATTGCTCTCCTGGTTATGAGCAGTAGCTTTGTGTTAATTGATATGTACCTATATCTATCTATCTGTCTATCTATTTATCAATCAATCAATCAATCAATCATCTTTTTGTCTGCCCATCTGTCCTTGTGTACAGAACAGTTAACCATGTATCCTATATCACTTTCCTACACTATGCTTCCAAAAGTCCTGCAAAGTATCTAGGCTGTAGAGAGAGCACTGGGTTCACCGAGACACTTGCAGGTCGAGTCGGTCGCGTGTATCTACAAAACCAGGAAATGGTTGTGCCGGGACTTGAACCCGTGTCTCTATCCTCTGTCCTCTTTCATCTCCTTCTAACTTACTGTCTGTATTTAGCCACATTCTTTGACTAAGTGCTCCCTGAAGACCACAAGTATCATTCCTCTGGGCCTGTTGTCGCGAGAAAAGTAAACTTGTTCTTTGCTCACCACCATGTTTGAAGGACATCAGCGTGATCACCGCCGATAGGACGGAGTGTCAAATAAAAAGGAACACCAATTTCTAGAGAGGAGCAGTTGGGAGATAAGAGTGTATTGTGGGGTGACGTGTTTATTTGAATGTCCAAACTTCCCTCTTTAGGTAGTTATTAGATCTTCACATTCTTGAACATCATAAAACCCACTGATTTCAAAGGCCCAGATGCTTATTATTACAGCAACTCAGTTGTTGAGGTGAGAGAAAATGAGAAGTATGTTGCTGCACCACTAAATCAATGTCTGGGAACGGCTGAAACCAAACAAAAAGAATTCACGGTGGCCAGATAGGGCTATTTTTTTCTGACTGTCCCAGGGGACTCAAACAGAATCCATTTGTTTGATTGTTTGTTTTTCAGTCTCACTCGTGTAGAGTACTTGTCCACACATCTTCGGCTTGTAGTTTATGTTCTTGGATCTGAAGTGAGTCTCCTGTAAGTAAGCACGTAGGTGTCTTGAGTTTTCATCCCTTCTTTTAACCCTGTGTCTTTTGTTTGCTGCACTCAGTGCCTGACCTTTTATTCTGATGATTCAGAGCTGTGCACTTATTACAATTAAAGAATTTTTTTTATCATTAAGTTAAAATCACTTGAAGAACATTATGTTTACTGTGCTCCCCCTTCACCAAGAACCCCTGAAAAACCTCTTCAGTCGCTGTCGATCTGCGTAGTTGGATGCTGTAGACCCCTTCACCATGTCCCTCCCAACAGACCCGGTTACAGTCGCTGTCCATCCGTGAGTAGTAAGATGCTATATGATCTCTACTAGCCTTCTCTGTGTTGTACAGCACTCCCCATGCCCCCTCGACCCCAAGCATTATACATGCAAAACTAATGCCCCCATTCTTTCTCCTCACACTTATACCTCCCTTCAGACCCACCCTGCCCAGTCCTATTCCCTTTGGTAACTTTTAGTCAACTCTCGGGTTCTGTGAGTCTGCTGCTGTTTTTCTCCTTCAGTTTTTCTTTGTTGTTATACTCCACACATGAGTGAAAACACTTGGTACTTGTCTTTCTCCGCCTGGCCTATTTCTCTGAACATACTACCATCTAGCTCCATCCAGGTCATTGCAAATTGTAGTATTTGTTTTCTTCTTAAGGCTGCTTACTGCACTTTTTAAACTGGATTACATTCTTCCTTTTTGTTTGTAGTTTAGCTATGTTATTCACCATTCAACTCCTGGTTATGAACAATAGCTTTGTGTCAATCGATATGTATCTGTATCTATCTATCTTATGGTCTGTCTGTCTATCTATGTATCTATGTATGTATGTATGTATGTATCTATGTGTCTATCTTCCTATCATCTATCTATGATGTCTATCATCTATCCATCTATGTACCTATCTATCTATCTTTCATCTGTCATCTGTGTACCTATCTATCTATGAATCAACCATCTTTTTGTCTGCCCATCTATCCTTCTGTACAGAACAGTTAACAACATAGCCTATGTCTCTTCCCTACATTATGCTTCCAGAAATCTTGCAAGGTAACTAAGCCATAAGGAGAGCACTGTGTTCACCGATACACTTTCATGTAGAGTCAGCCGCGTGTGCTTACAAAACCAGTAAATGGAGGTGAAAGGACTTGAACCTGTATCTCTGTCCTCTGTCCTCTTATACTTCCTGCTCGCTTGGTGAATTTATTTAGCCACATTCAGTGAGTAAGTGATCCCTGAACACCACAAGTATCCTTCGTCTGGTCCGGTTGTCGAAAGAAAAGTGTACTTGGTTCTTTGCACACCACCATGTTTGAGGGACATCGGCGTGATCACTGCTGATAGGTACAGGGACAAATATAAAGGAACACCTATTTCTGGACAGGAGCAGTTATGAACAAAGAGTGTGTTGTGGAGTGAAGTGTTTATTTGAGGGTCCAAACTTCCCTCCTTAGGTGTTATTTCCTCTTTACATTCGTGAACATCATAAAAAGCAATGATTTTAAAAGCCCAGACGCATATTATTACAGCAATTCATTTGTTGAGGTGAGAGGAAATGTGAAGGAACTTGCTGTACCACTAAATCTATGCCTGAGCACTGCTGAAATCAAACAAAAAGAATTCATGGTGGCTGGATAGGGCTATTTTCTACTGACGCTCTCTAGGGACTCAAACAGAATTCATTTGTTTGTTTGTTTCTTATTTTCACTTGTATAGGTAATCTGTCCCCGCCCCTTCAGCTTGTAGTTTGTCTGTGTCCTTGGATCTCAAGTGAGTCTCCAGTAAGGGAGCACGTAGGAGGTCTTGAGTTTTCATCAGTTCTTCTAACACTGTGTCTTTTGATTGGAGCACTCAAAGCCTGTACTTTTTTTCTGATATTTGAGAGCTGTGCTCTTACTGCACTTTGAAATATTTTTTGTTCTCATTAATATACAATCACATGCAGAACATTATGTTTTCCAGTCTACACCCTTCACCAAGTTCCCGGCAAAAGCCAGTTACAGTCGCTGTCCGTCAGCGTGTTCTAAGATACTGTAGAATCACTACATGTCTTCTCTGTGTTATGCAGCCGTACAAATGACCCCCCAATTTACACACTATACATGCTAATCCTAATGCCCCCATTCTTTGTCCCCGCCCTTATTACTCCCTTCCCACAAACCCTACCCAGTCCCTTTCTTTTTGGTAACTGTTAGTCCACTTTCGGGTTCTGTGAGTCTGCTGCTGTCTTTTCCTTCAGTTTTTCTTTGTTATCATACTCCACACATGAGTGAAATCATTTGGTACATGTATTTCTCCTCCTGGAATATTTGACTGAGCATAATACCCTCTAGCTCCATCCACGTTATTGCAAATGATAGGATTTGTTTATTCTTATGGCTGCCTACTGCACTTTATAAACTGGATTTCATTCTTCTTTTTTGTTTGTAGTTTCGCTATGTGCTTTCACCATTGCTCTCCTGGTTATGAGCAGTAGCTTTGTGTTAATTGATATGTACCTATATCTATCTATCTGTCTATCTATTTATCAATCAATCAATCAATCAATCATCTTTTTGTCTGCCCATCTGTCCTTGTGTACAGAACAGTTAACCATGTATCCTATATCACTTTCCTACACTATGCTTCCAAAAGTCCTGCAAAGTATCTAGGCTGTAGAGAGAGCACTGGGTTCACCGAGACACTTGCAGGTCGAGTCGGTCGCGTGTATCTACAAAACCAGGAAATGGTTGTGCCGGGACTTGAACCCGTGTCTCTATCCTCTGTCCTCTTTCATCTCCTTCTAACTTACTGTCTGTATTTAGCCACATTCTTTGACTAAGTGCTCCCTGAAGACCACAAGAATCATTCCTCTGGGCCTGTTGTCGCGAGAAAAGTAAACTTGTTCTTTGCTCACCACCATGTTTGGAGGACATCAGCGTGATCACCGTCGATAGGACGGAGTGTCAAATAAAAAGGAACACCAATTTCTAGAGAGGAGCAGTTGGGAGATAAGAGTGTATTGTGGGGTGACGTGTTTATTTGAATGTCCAAACTTCCCTCTTTAGGTAGTTATTAGATCTTCACATTCTTGAACATCATAAAACCCACTGATTTCAAAGGCCCAGATGCTTATTATTACAGCAACTCAGTTGTTGAGGTGAGAGAAAATGAGAAGTATGTTGCTGCACCACTAAATCAATGTCTGGGAACGGCTGAAACCAAACAAAAAGAATTCACGGTGGCCAGATAGGGCTATTTTTTTCTGACTGTCCCAGGGGACTCAAACAGAATCCATTTGTTTGATTGTTTGTTTTTCAGTCTCACTCGTGTAGAGTACTTGTCCACACATCTTCGGCTTGTAGTTTATGTTCTTGGATCTGAAGTGAGTCTCCTGTAAGTAAGCACGTAGGTGTCTTGAGTTTTCATCCCTTCTTTTAACCCTGTGTCTTTTGTTTGCTGCACTCAGTGCCTGACCTTTTATTCTGATGATTCAGAGCTGTGCACTTATTACAATTAAAGAATTTTTTTTATCATTAAGTTAAAATCACTTGAAGAACATTATGTTTACTGTGCTCCCCCTTCACCAAGAACCCCTGAAAAACCTCTTCAGTCGCTGTCGATCTGCGTAGTTGGATGCTGTAGACCCCTTCACCATGTCCCTCCCAACAGACCCGGTTACAGTCGCTGTCCATCCGTGAGTAGTAAGATGCTATATGATCTCTACTAGCCTTCTCTGTGTTGTACAGCACTCCCCATGCCCCCTCGACCCCAAGCATTATACATGCAAAACTAATGCCCCCATTCTTTCTCCTCACACTTATACCTCCCTTCAGACCCACCCTGCCCAGTCCTATTCCCTTTGGTAACTTTTAGTCAACTCTCGGGTTCTGTGAGTCTGCTGCTGTTTTTCTCCTTCAGTTTTTCTTTGTTGTTATACTCCACACATGAGTGAAAACACTTGGTACTTGTCTTTCTCCGCCTGGCCTATTTCTCTGAACATACTACCATCTAGCTCCATCCAGGTCATTGCAAATTGTAGTATTTGTTTTCTTCTTAAGGCTGCTTACTGCACTTTTTAAACTGGATTACATTCTTCCTTTTTGTTTGTAGTTTAGATATGTTATTCACCATTCAACTCCTGGTTATGAACAATAGCTTTGTGTCAATCGATATGTATCTGTATCTATCTATCTTATGGTCTGTCTGTCTATCTATGTATCTATGTATGTATGTATGTATGTATCTATGTGTCTATCTTACTATCATCTATCTATGATGTCTATCATCTATCCATCTATGTACCTATCTATCTATCTTTCATCTGTCATCTGTGTACCTATCTATCTATGAATCAACCATCTTTTTGTCTGCCCATCTATCCTTCTGTACAGAACAGTTAACAACATAGCCTATGTCTCTTCCCTACATTATGCTTCCAGAAATCTTGCAAGGTAACTAAGCCATAAGGAGAGCACTGTGTTCACCGATACACTTTCATGTAGAGTCAGCCGCGTGTGCTTACAAAACCAGTAAATGGAGGTGAAAGGACTTGAACCTGTATCTCTGTCCTCTGTCCTCTTATACTTCCTGCTCGCTTGGTGAATTTATTTAGCCACATTCAGTGAGTAAGTGATCCCTGAACACCACAAGTATCCTTCGTCTGGTCCGGTTGTCGAAAGAAAAGTGTACTTGGTTCTTTGCACACCACCATGTTTGAGGGACATCGGCGTGATCACTGCTGATAGGTACAGGGACAAATATAAAGGAACACCTATTTCTGGACAGGAGCAGTTATGAACAAAGAGTGTGTTGTGGAGTGAAGTGTTTATTTGAGGGTCCAAACTTCCCTCCTTAGGTGTTATTTCCTCTTTACATTCGTGAACATCATAAAAAGCAATGATTTTAAAAGCCCAGACGCATATTATTACAGCAATTCATTTGTTGAGGTGAGAGGAAATGTGAAGGAACTTGCTGTACCACTAAATCTATGCCTGAGCACTGCTGAAATCAAACAAAAAGAATTCATGGTGGCTGGATAGGGCTATTTTCTACTGACGCTCTCTAGGGACTCAAACAGAATTCATTTGTTTGTTTGTTTCTTATTTTCACTTGTATAGGTAATCTGTCCCCGCCCCTTCAGCTTGTAGTTTGTCTGTGTCCTTGGATCTCAAGTGAGTCTCCAGTAAGGGAGCACGTAGGAGGTCTTGAGTTTTCATCAGTTCTTCTAACACTGTGTCTTTTGATTGGAGCACTCAAAGCCTGTACTTTTTTTCTGATATTTGAGAGCTGTGCTCTTACTGCACTTTGAAATATTTTTTGTTCTCATTAATATACAATCACATGCAGAACATTATGTTTTCCAGTCTACACCCTTCACCAAGTTCCCGGCAAAAGCCAGTTACAGTCGCTGTCCGTCAGCGTGTTCTAAGATACTGTAGAATCACTACATGTCTTCTCTGTGTTATGCAGCCGTACAAATGACCCCCCAATTTACACACTATACATGCTAATCCTAATGCCCCCATTCTTTTTCCCCGCCCTTATTACTCCCTTCCCACAAACCCTACCCAGTCCCTTTCTTTTTGGTAACTGTTAGTCCACTTTCGGGTTCTGTGAGTCTGCTGCTGTCTTTTCCTTCAGTTTTTCTTTGTTATCATACTCCACACATGAGTGAAATCATTTGGTACATGTATTTCTCCTCCTGGAATATTTGACTGAGCATAATACCCTCTAGCTCCATCCACGTTATTGCAAATGATAGGATTTGTTTATTCTTATGGCTGCCTACTGCACTTTATAAACTGGATTTCATTCTTCTTTTTTGTTTGTAGTTTCGCTATGTGCTTTCACCATTGCTCTCCTGGTTATGAGCAGTAGCTTTGTGTTAATTGATATGTACCTATATCTATCTATCTGTCTATCTATTTATCAATCAATCAATCAATCAATCATCTTTTTGTCTGCCCATCTGTCCTTGTGTACAGAACAGTTAACCATGTATCCTATATCACTTTCCTACACTATGCTTCCAAAAGTCCTGCAAAGTATCTAGGCTGTAGAGAGAGCACTGGGTTCACCGAGACACTTGCAGGTCGAGTCGGTCGCGTGTATCTACAAAACCAGGAAATGGTTGTGCCGGGACTTGAACCCGTGTCTCTATCCTCTGTCCTCTTTCATCTCCTTCTAACTTACTGTCTGTATTTAGCCACATTCTTTGACTAAGTGCTCCCTGAAGACCACAAGTATCATTCCTCTGGGCCTGTTGTCGCGAGAAAAGTAAACTTGTTCTTTGCTCACCACCATGTTTGAAGGACATCAGCGTGATCACCGCCGATAGGACGGAGTGTCAAATAAAAAGGAACACCAATTTCTAGAGAGGAGCAGTTGGGAGATAAGAGTGTATTGTGGGGTGACGTGTTTATTTGAATGTCCAAACTTCCCTCTTTAGGTAGTTATTAGATCTTCACATTCTTGAACATCATAAAACCCACTGATTTCAAAGGCCCAGATGCTTATTATTACAGCAACTCAGTTGTTGAGGTGAGAGAAAATGAGAAGTATGTTGCTGCACCACTAAATCAATGTCTGGGAACGGCTGAAACCAAACAAAAAGAATTCACGGTGGCCAGATAGGGCTATTTTTTTCTGACTGTCCCAGGGGACTCAAACAGAATCCATTTGTTTGATTGTTTGTTTTTCAGTCTCACTCGTGTAGAGTACTTGTCCACACATCTTCGGCTTGTAGTTTATGTTCTTGGATCTGAAGTGAGTCTCCTGTAAGTAAGCACGTAGGTGTCTTGAGTTTTCATCCCTTCTTTTAACCCTGTGTCTTTTGTTTGCTGCACTCAGTGCCTGACCTTTTATTCTGATGATTCAGAGCTGTGCACTTATTACAATTAAAGAATTTTTTTTATCATTAAGTTAAAATCACTTGAAGAACATTATGTTTACTGTGCTCCCCCTTCACCAAGAACCCCTGAAAAACCTCTTCAGTCGCTGTCGATCTGCGTAGTTGGATGCTGTAGACCCCTTCACCATGTCCCTCCCAACAGACCCGGTTACAGTCGCTGTCCATCCGTGAGTAGTAAGATGCTATATGATCTCTACTAGCCTTCTCTGTGTTGTACAGCACTCCCCATGCCCCCTCGACCCCAAGCATTATACATGCAAAACTAATGCCCCCATTCTTTCTCCTCACACTTATACCTCCCTTCAGACCCACCCTGCCCAGTCCTATTCCCTTTGGTAACTTTTAGTCAACTCTCGGGTTCTGTGAGTCTGCTGCTGTTTTTCTCCTTCAGTTTTTCTTTGTTGTTATACTCCACACATGAGTGAAAACACTTGGTACTTGTCTTTCTCCGCCTGGCCTATTTCTCTGAACATACTACCATCTAGCTCCATCCAGGTCATTGCAAATTGTAGTATTTGTTTTCTTCTTAAGGCTGCTTACTGCACTTTTTAAACTGGATTACATTCTTCCTTTTTGTTTGTAGTTTAGCTATGTTATTCACCATTCAACTCCTGGTTATGAACAATAGCTTTGTGTCAATCGATATGTATCTGTATCTATCTATCTTATGGTCTGTCTGTCTATCTATGTATCTATGTATGTATGTATGTATGTATCTATGTGTCTATCTTCCTATCATCTATCTATGATGTCTATCATCTATCCATCTATGTACCTATCTATCTATCTTTCATCTGTCATCTGTGTACCTATCTATCTATGAATCAACCATCTTTTTGTCTGCCCATCTATCCTTCTGTACAGAACAGTTAACAACATAGCCTATGTCTCTTCCCTACATTATGCTTCCAGAAATCTTGCAAGGTAACTAAGCCATAAGGAGAGCACTGTGTTCACCGATACACTTTCATGTAGAGTCAGCCGCGTGTGCTTACAAAACCAGTAAATGGAGGTGAAAGGACTTGAACCTGTATCTCTGTCCTCTGTCCTCTTATACTTCCTGCTCGCTTGGTGAATTTATTTAGCCACATTCAGTGAGTAAGTGATCCCTGAACACCACAAGTATCCTTCGTCTGGTCCGGTTGTCGAAAGAAAAGTGTACTTGGTTCTTTGCACACCACCATGTTTGAGGGACATCGGCGTGATCACTGCTGATAGGTACAGGGACAAATATAAAGGAACACCTATTTCTGGACAGGAGCAGTTATGAACAAAGAGTGTGTTGTGGAGTGAAGTGTTTATTTGAGGGTCCAAACTTCCCTCCTTAGGTGTTATTTCCTCTTTACATTCGTGAACATCATAAAAAGCAATGATTTTAAAAGCCCAGACGCATATTATTACAGCAATTCATTTGTTGAGGTGAGAGGAAATGTGAAGGAACTTGCTGTACCACTAAATCTATGCCTGAGCACTGCTGAAATCAAACAAAAAGAATTCATGGTGGCTGGATAGGGCTATTTTCTACTGACGCTCTCTAGGGTCTCAAACAGAATTCATTTGTTTGTTTGTTTCTTATTTTCACTTGTATAGGTAATCAGTCCCCGCCCCTTCAGCTCGTAGTTTGTCTGTGTCCTTGGATCTCAAGTGAGTCTCCAGTAAGGGAGCACGTAGGAGGTCTTGAGTTTTCATCAGTTCTTCTAACACTGTGTCTTTTGATTGGAGCACTCAAAGCCTGTACTTTTTTTCTGATATTTGAGAGCTGTGCTCTTACTGCACTTTGAAATATTTTTTGTTCTCATTAATATACAATCACATGCAGAACATTATGTTTTCCAGTCTACACCCTTCACCAAGTTCCCGGCAAAAGCCAGTTACAGTCGCTGTCCGTCAGCGTGTTCTAAGATACTGTAGAATCACTACATGTCTTCTCTGTGTTATGCAGCCGTACAAATGACCCCCCAATTTACACACTATACATGCTAATCCTAATGCCCCCATTCTTTGTCCCCGCCCTTATTACTCCCTTCCCACAAACCCTACCCAGTCCCTTTCTTTTTGGTAACTGTTAGTCCACTTTCGGGTTCTGTGAGTCTGCTGCTGTCTTTTCCTTCAGTTTTTCTTTGTTATCATACTCCACACATGAGTGAAATCATTTGGTACATGTATTTCTCCTCCTGGAATATTTGACTGAGCATAATACCCTCTAGCTCCATCCACGTTATTGCAAATGATAGGATTTGTTTATTCTTATGGCTGCCTACTGCACTTTATAAACTGGATTTCATTCTTCTTTTTTGTTTGTAGTTTCGCTATGTGCTTTCACCATTGCTCTCCTGGTTATGAGCAGTAGCTTTGTGTTAATTGATATGTACCTATATCTATCTATCTGTCTATCTATTTATCAATCAATCAATCAATCAATCATCTTTTTGTCTGCCCATCTGTCCTTGTGTACAGAACAGTTAACCATGTATCCTATATCACTTTCCTACACTATGCTTCCAAAAGTCCTGCAAAGTATCTAGGCTGTAGAGAGAGCACTGGGTTCACCGAGACACTTGCAGGTCGAGTCGGTCGCGTGTATCTACAAAACCAGGAAATGGTTGTGCCGGGACTTGAACCCGTGTCTCTATCCTCTGTCCTCTTTCATCTCCTTCTAACTTACTGTCTGTATTTAGCCACATTCTTTGACTAAGTGCTCCCTGAAGACCACAAGTATCATTCTTCTGGGCCTGTTGTCGCGAGAAAAGTAAACTTGTTCTTTGCTCACCACCATGTTTGAAGGACATCAGCGTGATCACCGCCGATAGGACGGAGTGTCAAATAAAAAGGAACACCAATTTCTAGAGAGGAGCAGTTGGGAGATAAGAGTGTATTGTGGGGTGACGTGTTTATTTGAATGTCCAAACTTCCCTCTTTAGGTAGTTATTAGATCTTCACATTCTTGAACATCATAAAACCCACTGATTTCAAAGGCCCAGATGCTTATTATTACAGCAACTCAGTTGTTGAGGTGAGAGAAAATGAGAAGTATGTTGCTGCACCACTAAATCAATGTCTGGGAACGGCTGAAACCAAACAAAAAGAATTCACGGTGGCCAGATAGGGCTATTTTTTTCTGACTGTCCCAGGGGACTCAAACAGAATCCATTTGTTTGATTGTTTGTTTTTCAGTCTCACTCGTGTAGAGTACTTGTCCACACATCTTCGGCTTGTAGTTTATGTTCTTGGATCTGAAGTGAGTCTCCTGTAAGTAAGCACGTAGGTGTCTTGAGTTTTCATCCCTTCTTTTAACCCTGTGTCTTTTGTTTGCTGCACTCAGTGCCTGACCTTTTATTCTGATGATTCAGAGCTGTGCACTTATTACAATTAAAGAATTTTTTTTATCATTAAGTTAAAATCACTTGAAGAACATTATGTTTACTGTGCTCCCCCTTCACCAAGAACCCCTGAAAAACCTCTTCAGTCGCTGTCGATCTGCGTAGTTGGATGCTGTAGACCCCTTCACCATGTCCCTCCCAACAGACCCGGTTACAGTCGCTGTCCATCCGTGAGTAGTAAGATGCTATATGATCTCTACTAGCCTTCTCTGTGTTGTACAGCACTCCCCATGCCCCCTCGACCCCAAGCATTATACATGCAAAACTAATGCCCCCATTCTTTCTCCTCACACTTATACCTCCCTTCAGACCCACCCTGCCCAGTCCTATTCCCTTTGGTAACTTTTAGTCAACTCTCGGGTTCTGTGAGTCTGCTGCTGTTTTTCTCCTTCAGTTTTTCTTTGTTGTTATACTCCACACATGAGTGAAAACACTTGGTACTTGTCTTTCTCCGCCTGGCCTATTTCTCTGAACATACTACCATCTAGCTCCATCCAGGTCATTGCAAATTGTAGTATTTGTTTTCTTCTTAAGGCTGCTTACTGCACTTTTTAAACTGGATTACATTCTTCCTTTTTGTTTGTAGTTTAGCTATGTTATTCACCATTCAACTCCTGGTTATGAACAATAGCTTTGTGTCAATCGATATGTATCTGTATCTATCTATCTTATGGTCTGTCTGTCTATCTATGTATCTATGTATGTATGTATGTATGTATCTATGTGTCTATCTTCCTATCATCTATCTATGATGTCTATCATCTATCCATCTATGTACCTATCTATCTATCTTTCATCTGTCATCTGTGTACCTATCTATCTATGAATCAACCATCTTTTTGTCTGCCCATCTATCCTTCTGTACAGAACAGTTAACAACATAGCCTATGTCTCTTCCCTACATTATGCTTCCAGAAATCTTGCAAGGTAACTAAGCCATAAGGAGAGCACTGTGTTCACCGATACACTTTCATGTAGAGTCAGCCGCGTGTGCTTACAAAACCAGTAAATGGAGGTGAAAGGACTTGAACCTGTATCTCTGTCCTCTGTCCTCTTATACTTCCTGCTCGCTTGGTGAATTTATTTAGCCACATTCAGTGAGTAAGTGATCCCTGAACACCACAAGTATCCTTCGTCTGGTCCGGTTGTCGAAAGAAAAGTGTACTTGGTTCTTTGCACACCACCATGTTTGAGGGACATCGGCGTGATCACTGCTGATAGGTACAGGGACAAATATAAAGGAACACCTATTTCTGGACAGGAGCAGTTATGAACAAAGAGTGTGTTGTGGAGTGAAGTGTTTATTTGAGGGTCCAAACTTCCCTCCTTAGGTGTTATTTCCTCTTTACATTCGTGAACATCATAAAAAGCAATGATTTTAAAAGCCCAGACGCATATTATTACAGCAATTCATTTGTTGAGGTGAGAGGAAATGTGAAGGAACTTGCTGTACCACTAAATCTATGCCTGAGCACTGCTGAAATCAAACAAAAAGAATTCATGGTGGCTGGATAGGGCTATTTTCTACTGACGCTCTCTAGGGACTCAAACAGAATTCATTTGTTTGTTTGTTTCTTATTTTCACTTGTATAGGTAATCTGTCCCCGCCCCTTCAGCTTGTAGTTTGTCTGTGTCCTTGGATCTCAAGTGAGTCTCCAGTAAGGGAGCACGTAGGAGGTCTTGAGTTTTCATCAGTTCTTCTAACACTGTGTCTTTTGATTGGAGCACTCAAAGCCTGTACTTTTTTTCTGATATTTGAGAGCTGTGCTCTTACTGCACTTTGAAATATTTTTTGTTCTCATTAATATACAATCACATGCAGAACATTATGTTTTCCAGTCTACACCCTTCACCAAGTTCCCGGCAAAAGCCAGTTACAGTCGCTGTCCGTCAGCGTGTTCTAAGATACTGTAGAATCACTACATGTCTTCTCTGTGTTATGCAGCCGTACAAATGACCCCCCAATTTACACACTATACATGCTAATCCTAATGCCCCCATTCTTTTTCCCCGCCCTTATTACTCCCTTCCCACAAACCCTACCCAGTCCCTTTCTTTTTGGTAACTGTTAGTCCACTTTCGGGTTCTGTGAGTCTGCTGCTGTCTTTTCCTTCAGTTTTTCTTTGTTATCATACTCCACACATGAGTGAAATCATTTGGTACATGTATTTCTCCTCCTGGAATATTTGACTGAGCATAATACCCTCTAGCTCCATCCACGTTATTGCAAATGATAGGATTTGTTTATTCTTATGGCTGCCTACTGCACTTTATAAACTGGATTTCATTCTTCTTTTTTGTTTGTAGTTTCGCTATGTGCTTTCACCATTGCTCTCCTGGTTATGAGCAGTAGCTTTGTGTTAATTGATATGTACCTATATCTATCTATCTGTCTATCTATTTATCAATCAATCAATCAATCAATCATCTTTTTGTCTGCCCATCTGTCCTTGTGTACAGAACAGTTAACCATGTATCCTATATCACTTTCCTACACTATGCTTCCAAAAGTCCTGCAAAGTATCTAGGCTGTAGAGAGAGCACTGGGTTCACCGAGACACTTGCAGGTCGAGTCGGTCGCGTGTATCTACAAAACCAGGAAATGGTTGTGCCGGGACTTGAACCCGTGTCTCTATCCTCTGTCCTCTTTCATCTCCTTCTAACTTACTGTCTGTATTCAGCCACATTCTTTGACTAAGTGCTCCCTGAAGACCACAAGTATCATTCCTCTGGGCCTGTTGTCGCGAGAAAAGTAAACTTGTTCTTTGCTCACCACCATGTTTGAAGGACATCAGCGTGATCACCGCCGATAGGACGGAGTGTCAAATAAAAAGGAACACCAATTTCTAGAGAGGAGCAGTTGGGAGATAAGAGTGTATTGTGGGGTGACGTGTTTATTTGAATGTCCAAACTTCCCTCTTTAGGTAGTTATTAGATCTTCACATTCTTGAACATCATAAAACCCACTGATTTCAAAGGCCCAGATGCTTATTATTACAGCAACTCAGTTGTTGAGGTGAGAGAAAATGAGAAGTATGTTGCTGCACCACTAAATCAATGTCTGGGAACGGCTGAAACCAAACAAAAAGAATTCACGGTGGCCAGATAGGGCTATTTTTTTCTGACTGTCCCAGGGGACTCAAACAGAATCCATTTGTTTGATTGTTTGTTTTTCAGTCTCACTCGTGTAGAGTACTTGTCCACACATCTTCGGCTTGTAGTTTATGTTCTTGGATCTGAAGTGAGTCTCCTGTAAGTAAGCACGTAGGTGTCTTGAGTTTTCATCCCTTCTTTTAACCCTGTGTCTTTTGTTTGCTGCACTCAGTGCCTGACCTTTTATTCTGATGATTCAGAGCTGTGCACTTATTACAATTAAAGAATTTTTTTTATCATTAAGTTAAAATCACTTGAAGAACATTATGTTTACTGTGCTCCCCCTTCACCAAGAACCCCTGAAAAACCTCTTCAGTCGCTGTCGATCTGCGTAGTTGGATGCTGTAGACCCCTTCACCATGTCCCTCCCAACAGACCCGGTTACAGTCGCTGTCCATCCGTGAGTAGTAAGATGCTATATGATCTCTACTAGCCTTCTCTGTGTTGTACAGCACTCCCCATGCCCCCTCGACCCCAAGCATTATACATGCAAAACTAATGCCCCCATTCTTTCTCCTCACACTTATACCTCCCTTCAGACCCACCCTGCCCAGTCCTATTCCCTTTGGTAACTTTTAGTCAACTCTCGGGTTCTGTGAGTCTGCTGCTGTTTTTCTCCTTCAGTTTTTCTTTGTTGTTATACTCCACACATGAGTGAAAACACTTGGTACTTGTCTTTCTCCGCCTGGCCTATTTCTCTGAACATACTACCATCTAGCTCCATCCAGGTCATTGCAAATTGTAGTATTTGTTTTCTTCTTAAGGCTGCTTACTGCACTTTTTAAACTGGATTACATTCTTCCTTTTTGTTTGTAGTTTAGCTATGTTATTCACCATTCAACTCCTGGTTATGAACAATAGCTTTGTGTCAATCGATATGTATCTGTATCTATCTATCTTATGGTCTGTCTGTCTATCTATGTATCTATGTATGTATGTATGTATGTATCTATGTGTCTATCTTCCTATCATCTATCTATGATGTCTATCATCTATCCATCTATGTACCTATCTATCTATCTTTCATCTGTCATCTGTGTACCTATCTATCTATGAATCAACCATCTTTTTGTCTGCCCATCTATCCTTCTGTACAGAACAGTTAACAACATAGCCTATGTCTCTTCCCTACATTATGCTTCCAGAAATCTTGCAAGGTAACTAAGCCATAAGGAGAGCACTGTGTTCACCGATACACTTTCATGTAGAGTCAGCCGCGTGTGCTTACAAAACCAGTAAATGGAGGTGAAAGGACTTGAACCTGTATCTCTGTCCTCTGTCCTCTTATACTTCCTGCTCGCTTGGTGAATTTATTTAGCCACATTCAGTGAGTAAGTGATCCCTGAACACCACAAGTATCCTTCGTCTGGTCCGGTTGTCGAAAGAAAAGTGTACTTGGTTCTTTGCACACCACCATGTTTGAGGGACATCGGCGTGATCACTGCTGATAGGTACAGGGACAAATATAAAGGAACACCTATTTCTGGACAGGAGCAGTTATGAACAAAGAGTGTGTTGTGGAGTGAAGTGTTTATTTGAGGGTCCAAACTTCCCTCCTTAGGTGTTATTTCCTCTTTACATTCGTGAACATCATAAAAAGCAATGATTTTAAAAGCCCAGACGCATATTATTACAGCAATTCATTTGTTGAGGTGAGAGGAAATGTGAAGGAACTTGCTGTACCACTAAATCTATGCCTGAGCACTGCTGAAATCAAACAAAAAGAATTCATGGTGGCTGGATAGGGCTATTTTCTACTGACGCTCTCTAGGGTCTCAAACAGAATTCATTTGTTTGTTTGTTTCTTATTTTCACTTGTATAGGTAATCAGTCCCCGCCCCTTCAGCTCGTAGTTTGTCTGTGTCCTTGGATCTCAAGTGAGTCTCCAGTAAGGGAGCACGTAGGAGGTCTTGAGTTTTCATCAGTTCTTCTAACACTGTGTCTTTTGATTGGAGCACTCAAAGCCTGTACTTTTTTTCTGATATTTGAGAGCTGTGCTCTTACTGCACTTTGAAATATTTTTTGTTCTCATTAATATACAATCACATGCAGAACATTATGTTTTCCAGTCTACACCCTTCACCAAGTTCCCGGCAAAAGCCAGTTACAGTCGCTGTCCGTCAGCGTGTTCTAAGATACTGTAGAATCACTACATGTCTTCTCTGTGTTATGCAGCCGTACAAATGACCCCCCAATTTACACACTATACATGCTAATCCTAATGCCCCCATTCTTTTTCCCCGCCCTTATTACTCCCTTCCCACAAACCCTACCCAGTCCCTTTCTTTTTGGTAACTGTTAGTCCACTTTCGGGTTCTGTGAGTCTGCTGCTGTCTTTTCCTTCAGTTTTTCTTTGTTATCATACTCCACACATGAGTGAAATCATTTGGTACATGTATTTCTCCTCCTGGAATATTTGACTGAGCATAATACCCTCTAGCTCCATCCACGTTATTGCAAATGATAGGATTTGTTTATTCTTATGGCTGCCTACTGCACTTTATAAACTGGATTTCATTCTTCTTTTTTGTTTGTAGTTTCGCTATGTGCTTTCACCATTGCTCTCCTGGTTATGAGCAGTAGCTTTGTGTTAATTGATATGTACCTATATCTATCTATCTGTCTATCTATTTATCAATCAATCAATCAATCATCTTTTTGTCTGCCCATCTGTCCTTGTGTACAGAACAGTTAACCATATATCCTATATCACTTTCCTACACTATGCTTCCAAAAATCCTGCAAAGTATCTAGGCTGTAGAGAGAGCACTGGGTTCACCGAGACACTTGCAGGTCGAGTCGGCCGCGTGTATCTACAAAACCAGGAAATGGTTGTGCCGGGTCTTGAACCCGTGTCCCTATCCTCTGTCCTCTTTCATCTCCTTCTAACTTACTGTCTGTATTTAGCCACATTCTTTGACTAAGTGCTCCCTGAAGATCACAAGTATCATTCCTCTGGGCCTGTTGTCGCGAGAAAAGTAAACTTGTTCTTTGCTCACCACCATGTTTGAAGGACATCAGCGTGATCACAGCCGATAGGACGGAGGGTCAAATAAAAAGGAACACCAATTTCTAGAGAGGAGCAGTTGGGAGATAAGAGTGTATTGTGGGGTGACGTGTTTATTTGAATGTCCAAACTTCCCTCTTTAGGTAGTTATTAGATCTTCACATTCTTGAACATCATAAAACCCACTGATTTCAAAGGCCCAGATGCTTATTATTACAGCAACTCAGTTGTTGAGGTGAGAGAAAATGAGAAGTATGTTGCTGCACCACTAAATCAATGTCTGGGAACGGCTGAAACCAAACAAAAAGAATTCACGGTGGCCAGATAGGGCTATTTTTTTCTGACTGTCCCAGGGGACTCAAACAGAATCCATTTGTTTGATTGTTTGTTTTTCAGTCTCACTCGTGTAGAGTACTTGTCCACACATCTTCGGCTTGTAGTTTGTCTGTGTTCTTGGATCTGAAGTGAGTCTCCTGTAAGTAAGCACGTAGGTGTCTTGAGTTTTCATTCCATCTTTTAACCCTGAGTCTTTTGTTTGCTGCACTCAGTGCCTGACCTTTTATTCTGATGATTCAGAGCTGTGCACTTATTACAATTAAAGAATTTTTTTTATCATTAAGTTAAAATCACTTGAAGAACATTATGTTTACTGTGCTCCCCCTTCACCAAGCACCCCTGAAAAACCTCTTCAGTCGCTGTCGATCTGCGTAGTTGGATGCTGTAGACCCCTTCACCATGTCCCTCCCAACAGACCCGGTTACAGTCGCTGTCCATCCGTGAGTAGTAAGATGCTATATGATCTCTACTAGCCTTCTCTGTGTTGTACAGCACTCCCCATGCCCCCTCGACCCCAAGCATTATACATGCAAAACTAATGCCCCCATTCTTTCTCCTCACACTTATACCTCCCTTCAGACCCACCCTGCCCAGTCCTATTCCCTTTGGTAACTTTTAGTCAACTCTCGGGTTCTGTGAGTCTGCTGCTGTTTTTCTCCTTCAGTTTTTCTTTGTTGTTATACTCCACACATGAGTGAAAACACTTGGTACTTGTCTTTCTCCGCCTGGCCTATTTCTCTGAACATACTACCATCTAGCTCCATCCAGGTCATTGCAAATTGTAGTATTTGTTTTCTTCTTAAGGCTGCTTACTGCACTTTTTAAACTGGATTACATTCTTCCTTTTTGTTTGTAGTTTAGCTATGTTATTCACCATTCAACTCCTGGTTATGAACAATAGCTTTGTGTCAATCGATATGTATCTGTATCTATCTATCTTATGGTCTGTCTGTCTATCTATGTATCTATGTATGTATGTATGTATGTATTTATCTATGTATCTATCTTCCTATCATCTATCTATGATGTCTATCATCTATCAATCTATGTACCTATCTATCTATCTTTCATCTTTTATCTGTGTACCTATCTATCTATGAATCAACCATCTTTTTGTCTGCCCATCTATCCTTCTGTACAGAACAGTTAACAACATAGCCTATGTCTCTTCCCTACATTATGCTTCCAGAAATCTTGCAAGGTAACTAAGCCATAAGGAGAGCACTGTGTTCACCGATACACTTTCATGTAGAGTCAGCCGCGTGTGCTTACAAAACCAGAAAATGGAGGTGAAAGGACTTGAACCTGTATCTCTGTCCTCTGTCCTCTTATACTTCCTGCTCGCTTGGTGAATTTATTTAGCCACATTCAGTGAGTAAGTGATTCCTGAACACCACAAGTATTCCTCGTCTGGTCCGGTTGTCGAAAGAAAAGTGTACTTGGTTCTTTGCACACCACCATGTTTGAGGGACATCGGCGTGATCACTGCTGATAGGTACAGGGACAAATATAAAGGAACACCTATTTCTGGACAGGAGCAGTTATGAACAAAGAGTGTGTTGTGGAGTGAAGTGTTTATTTGAGGGTCCAAACTTCCCTCCTTAGGTGTTATTTCCTCTTTACATTCGTGAACATCATAAAAAGCAATGATTTTAAAAGCCCAGACGCATATTATTACAGCAATTCATTTGTTGAGGTGAGAGGAAATGTGAAGGAACTTGCTGTACCACTAAATCTATGCCTGAGCACTGCTGAAATCAAACAAAAAGAATTCATGGTGGCTGGATAGGGCTATTTTCTACTGACGCTCTCTAGGGTCTCAAACAGAATTCATTTGTTTGTTTGTTTCTTATTTTCACTTGTATAGGTAATCAGTCCCCGCCCCTTCAGCTTGTAGTTTGTCTGTGTCCTTGGATCTCAAGTGAGTCTCCAGTAAGGGAGCACGTAGGAGGTCTTGAGTTTTCATCAGTTCTTCTAACACTGTGTCTTTTGATTGGAGCACTCAAAGCCTGTACTTTTTTTCTGATATTTGAGAGCTGTGCTCTTACTGCACTTTGAAGTATTTTTTGTTCTCATTAATATACAATCACATGCAGAACATTATGTTTTCCAGTCTACACCCTTCACCAAGTTCCCGGCAAAAGCCAGTTACAGTCGCTGTCCGTCAGCGTGTTCTAAGATACTGTAGAATCACTACATGTCTTCTCTGTGTTATGCAGCCGTACAAATGACCCCCCAATTTACACACTATACATGCTAATCCTAATGCCCCCATTCTTTGTCCCCGCCCTTATTACTCCCTTCCCACAAACCCTACCCAGTCCCTTTATTTTTGGTAACTGTTAGTCCACTTTCGGGTTCTGTGAGTCTGCTGCTGTCTTTTCCTTCAGTTTTTCTTTGTTATCATACTCCACACATGAGTGAAATCATTTGGTACATGTATTTCTCCTCCTGGAATATTTGACTGAGCATAATACCCTCTAGCTCCATCCACGTTATTGCAAATGATAGGATTTGTTTATTCTTATGGCTGCCTACTGCACTTTATAAACTGGATTTCATTCTTCTTTTTTGTTTGTAGTTTCGCTTTGTGCTTTCACCATTGCTCTCCTGGTTATGAGCAGTAGCTTTGTGTTAATTGATATGTACCTATATCTATCTATCTGTCTATCTATTTATCAATCAATCAATCAATCATCTTTTTGTCTGCCCATCTGTCCTTGTGTACAGAACAGTTAACCATATATCCTATATCACTTTCCTACACTATGCTTCCAAAAATCCTGCAAAGTATCTAGGCTGTAGAGAGAGCACTGGGTTCACCGAGACACTTGCAGGTCGAGTCGGCCGCGTGTATCTACAAAACCAGGAAATGGTTGTGCCGGGTCTTGAACCCGTGTCCCTATCCTCTGTCCTCTTTCATCTCCTTCTAACTTACTGTCTGTATTTAGCCACATTCTTTGACTAAGTGCTCCCTGAAGACCACAAGTATCATTCCTCTGGGCCTGTTGTCGCGAGAAAAGTAAACTTGTTCTTTGCTCACCACCATGTTTGAAGGACATCAGCGTGATCACCGCCGATATTACGGAGTGTCAAATAAAAAGGAACACCAATTTCTAGAGAGGAGCAGTTGGGAGATAAGAGTGTATTGTGGGGTGACGTGTTTATTTGAATGTCCAAACTTCCCTCTTTAGGTAGTTATTAGATCTTCACATTCTTGAACATCATAAAACCCACTGATTTCAAAGGCCCAGATGCTTATTATTACAGCAACTCAGTTGTTGAGGTGAGAGAAAATGAGAAGTATGTTGCTGCACCACTAAATCAATGTCTGGGAACGGCTGAAACCAAACAAAAAGAATTCACGGTGGCCAGATAGGGCTATTTTTTTCTGACTGTCCCAGGGGACTCAAACAGAATCCATTTGTTTGATTGTTTGTTTTTCAGTCTCACTCGTGTAGAGTACTTGTCCACACATCTTCGGCTTGTAGTTTGTCTGTGTTCTTGGATCTGAAGTGAGTCTCCTGTAAGTAAGCACGTAGGTGTCTTGAGTTTTCATCCCTTCTTTTAACCCTGTGTCTTTTGTTTGCTGCACTCAGTGCCTGACCTTTTATTCTGATGATTCAGAGCTGTGCACTTATTACAATTAAAGAATTTTTTTTATCATTAAGTTAAAATCACTTGAAGAACATTATGTTTACTGTGCTCCCCCTTCACCAAGCACCCCTGAAAAACCTCTTCAGTCGCTGTCGATCTGCGTAGTTGGATGCTGTAGACCCCTTCACCATGTCCCTCCCAACAGACCCGGTTACAGTCGCTGTCCATCCGTGAGTAGTAAGATGCTATATGATCTCTACTAGCCTTCTCTGTGTTGTACAGCACTCCCCATGCCCCCTCGACCCCAAGCATTATACATGCAAAACTAATGCCCCCATTCTTTCTCCTCACACTTATACCTCCCTTCAGACCCACCCTGCCCAGTCCTATTCCCTTTGGTAACTTTTAGTCAACTCTCGGGTTCTGTGAGTCTGCTGCTGTTTTTCTCCTTCAGTTTTCTTTGTTGTTATACTCCACACATGAATGAAAACACTTGGTACTTGTCTTTCTCCGCCTGGCCTATTTCTCTGAACATACTACCATCTAGCTCCATCCAGGTCATTGCAAATTGTAGTATTTGTTTTCTTCTTAAGGCTGCTTACTGCACTTTTTAAACTGGATTACATTCTTCCTTTTTGTTTGTAGTTTAGCTATGTTATTCACCATTCAACTCCTGGTTATGAACAATAGCTTTGTGTCAATCGATATGTATCTGTATCTATCTATCTTATGGTCTGTCTGTCTATCTATGTATGTATGTATGTATGTATGTATGTATTTATCTATGTATCTATCTTCGTATCATCTATCTATGATGTCTATCATCTATCAATCTATGTACCTATCTATCTATCTTTCATCTTTTATCTGTGTACCTATCTATCTATGAATCAACCATCTTTTTGTCTGCCCATCTATCCTTCTGTACAGAACAGTTAACAACATAGCCTATGTCTCTTCCCTACATTATGCTTCCAGAAATCTTGCAAGGTAACTAAGCCATAAGGAGAGCACTGTGTTCACCGATACACTTTCATGTAGAGTCAGCCGCCTGTGCTTACAAAACCAGTAAATGGAGGTGAAAGGACTAGAACCTGTATCTCTGTCCTCTGTCCTCTTATACTTCCTGCTCGCTTGGTGACTTTATTTAGCCACATTCAGTGAGTAAGTGATCCCTGAACACCACAAGTATCCTTCGTCTGGTCCGGTTGTCGAAAGAAAAGTGTACTTGGTTCTTTGCACACCACCATGTTTGAGGGACATCGGCGTGATCACTGCTGATAGGTACAGGGACAAATATAAAGGAACACCTATTTCTGGACAGGAGCAGTTATGAACAAAGAGTGTGTTGTGGAGTGAAGTGTTTATTTGAGGGTCCAAACTTCCCTCCTTAGGTGTTATTTCCTCTTTACATTCGTGAACATCATAAAAAGCAATGATTTTAAAAGCCCAGACGCATATTATTATAGCAATTCATTTGTTGAGGTGAGAGGAAATGTGAAGGAACTTGCTGTACCACTAAATCTATGCCTGAGCACTGCTGAAATCAAACAAAAAGAATTCATGGTGGCTGGATAGGGCTATTTTCTACTGACGCTCTCTAGGGACTCAAACAGAATTCATTTGTTTGTTTCTTATTTTCACTTGTATAGGTAATCTGTCCCCGCCCCTTCAGCTTGTAGTTTGTCTGCGTCCTTGGATCTCAAGTGAGTCTCCAGTAAGGGAGCACGTAGGAGGTCTTGAGTTTTCATCAGTTCTTCTAACACTGTGTCTTTTGATTGGAGCACTCAAAGCCTGTACTTTTTTTCTGATATTTGAGAGCTGTGCTCTTACTGCACTTTGAAATATTTTTTGTTCTCATTAATATACAATCACATGCAGAACATTATGTTTTCCAGTCTACACCCTTCACCAAGTTCCCGGCAAAAGCCAGTTACAGTCGCTGTCCGTCAGCGTGTTCTAAGATACTGTAGAATCACTACATGTCTTCTCTGTGTTATGCAGCCGTACAAATGACCCCCCAATTTACACACTATACATGCTAATCCTAATGCCCCCATTCTTTTTCCCCGCCCTTATTACTCCCTTCCCACAAACCCTACCCAGTCCCTTTCTTTTTGGTAACTGTTAGTCCACTTTCGGGTTCTGTGAGTCTGCTGCTGTCTTTTCCTTCAGTTTTTCTTTGTTATCATACTCCACACATGAGTGAAATCATTTGGTACATGTATTTCTCCTCCTGGAATATTTGACTGAGCATAATACCCTCTAGCTCCATCCACGTTATTGCAAATGATAGGATTTGTTTATTCTTATGGCTGCCTACTGCACTTTATAAACTGGATTTCATTCTTCTTTTTTGTTTGTAGTTTCGCTATGTGCTTTCACCATTGCTCTCCTGGTTATGAGCAGTAGCTTTGTGTTAATTGATATGTACCTATATCTATCTATCTGTCTATCTATTTATCAATCAATCAATCAATCAATCATCTTTTTGTCTGCCCATCTGTCCTTGTGTACAGAACAGTTAACCATGTATCCTATATCACTTTCCTACACTATGCTTCCAAAAGTCCTGCAAAGTATCTAGGCTGTAGAGAGAGCACTGGGTTCACCGAGACACTTGCAGGTCGAGTCGGTCGCGTGTATCTACAAAACCAGGAAATGGTTGTGCCGGGACTTGAACCCGTGTCTCTATCCTCTGTCCTCTTTCATCTCCTTCTAACTTACTGTCTGTATTTAGCCACATTCTTTGACTAAGTGCTCCCTGAAGACCACAAGTATCATTCCTCTGGGCCTGTTGTCGCGAGAAAAGTAAACTTGTTCTTTGCTCACCACCATGTTTGAAGGACATCAGCGTGATCACCGCCGATAGGACGGAGTGTCAAATAAAAAGGAACACCAATTTCTAGAGAGGAGCAGTTGGGAGATAAGAGTGTATTGTGGGGTGACGTGTTTATTTGAATGTCCAAACTTCCCTCTTTAGGTAGTTATTAGATCTTCACATTCTTGAACATCATAAAACCCACTGATTTCAAAGGCCCAGATGCTTATTATTACAGCAACTCAGTTGTTGAGGTGAGAGAAAATGAGAAGTATGTTGCTGCACCACTAAATCAATGTCTGGGAACGGCTGAAACCAAACAAAAAGAATTCACGGTGGCCAGATAGGGCTATTTTTTTCTGACTGTCCCAGGGGACTCAAACAGAATCCATTTGTTTGATTGTTTGTTTTTCAGTCTCACTCGTGTAGAGTACTTGTCCACACATCTTCGGCTTGTAGTTTATGTTCTTGGATCTGAAGTGAGTCTCCTGTAAGTAAGCACGTAGGTGTCTTGAGTTTTCATCCCTTCTTTTAACCCTGTGTCTTTTGTTTGCTGCACTCAGTGCCTGACCTTTTATTCTGATGATTCAGAGCTGTGCACTTATTACAATTAAAGAATTTTTTTTATCATTAAGTTAAAATCACTTGAAGAACATTATGTTTACTGTGCTCCCCCTTCACCAAGCACCCCTGAAAAACCTCTTCAGTCGCTGTCGATCTGCGTAGTTGGATGCTGTAGACCCCTTCACCATGTCCCTCCCAACAGACCCGGTTACAGTCGCTGTCCATCCGTGAGTAGTAAGATGCTATATGATCTCTACTAGCCTTCTCTGTGTTGTACAGCACTCCCCATGCCCCCTCGACCCCAAGCATTATACATGCAAAACTAATGCCCCCATTCTTTCTCCTCACACTTATACCTCCCTTCAGACCCACCCTGCCCAGTCCTATTCCCTTTGGTAACTTTTAGTCAACTCTCGGGTTCTGTGAGTCTGCTGCTGTTTTTCTCCTTCAGTTTTTCTTTGTTGTTATACTCCACACATGAGTGAAAACACTTGGTACTTGTCTTTCTCCGCCTGGCCTATTTCTCTGAACATACTACCATCTAGCTCCATCCAGGTCATTGCAAATTGTAGTATTTGTTTTCTTCTTAAGGCTGCTTACTGCACTTTTTAAACTGGATTACATTCTTCCTTTTTGTTTGTAGTTTAGCTATGTTATTCACCATTCAACTCCTGGTTATGAACAATAGCTTTGTGTCAATCGATATGTATCTGTATCTATCTATCTTATGGTCTGTCTGTCTATCTATGTATCTATGTATGTATGTATGTATGTATGTATCTATGTATCAATCTTCCTATCATCTATCTATGATGTCTATCATCTATCAATCTATGTACCTATCTATCTATATTTCATCTTTTATCTGTGTACCTATCTATCTATGAATCAACCATCTTTTTGTCTGCCCATCTATCCTTCTGTACAGAACAGTTAACAACATAGCCTATGTCTCTTCCCTACATTATGCTTCCAGAAATCTTGCAAGGTAACTAAGCCATAAGGAGAGCACTGTGTTCACCGATACACTTTCAGGTAGAGTCAGCCGCGTGTGCTTACAAAACCAGTAAATGGAGGTGAAAGGACTTGAACCTGTATCTCTGTCCTCTGTCCTCTTATACTTCCTGCTCTCTTGGTGAATTTATTTAGCCACATTCAGTGAGTAAGTGATCCCTGAACACCACAAGTATCCTTCGTCTGGTCCGGTTGTCGAAAGAAAAGTGTACTTGGTTCTTTGCACACCACCATGTTTGAGGGACATCGGCGTGATCACTGCTGATAGGTACAGGGACAAATATAAAGGAACACCTATTTCTGGACAGGAGCAGTTATGAACAAAGAGTGTGTTGTGGAGTGAAGTGTTTATTTGAGGGTCCAAACTTCCCTCCTTAGGTGTTATTTCCTCTTTACATTCGTGAACATCATAAAAAGCAATGATTTTAAAAGCCCAGACGCATATTATTATAGCAATTCATTTGTTGAGGTGAGAGGAAATGTGAAGGAACTTGCTGTACCACTAAATCTATGCCTGAGCACTGCTGAAATCAAACAAAAAGAATTCATGGTGGCTGGATAGGGCTATTTTCTACTGACGCTATCTAGGGTCTCAAACAGAATTCATTTGTTTGTTTGTTTCTTATTTTCACTTGTATAGGTAATCTGTCCCCGCCCCTTCAGCTTGTAGTTTGTCTGTGTCCTTGGATCTCAAGTGAGTCTCCAGTAAGGGAGCACGTTTGAGGTCTTGAGTTTTCATCAGTTCTTCTAACACTGTGTCTTTTGATTGGAGCACTCAAAGCCTGTACTTTTTTTCTGATATTTGAGAGCTGTGCTCTTACTGCACTTTGAAATATTTTTTGTTCTCATTAATATACAATCACATGCAGAACATTATGTTTTCCAGTCTACACCCTTCACCAAGTTCCCGGCAAAAGCCAGTTACAGTCGCTGTCCGTCAGCGTGTTCTAAGATACTGTAGAATCACTACATGTCTTCTCTGTGTTATGCAGCCGTACAAATGACCCCCCAATTTACACACTATACATGCTAATCCTAATGCCCCCATTCTTTGTCCCCGCCCTTATTACTCCCTTCCCACAAACCCTACCCAGTCCCTTTCTTTTTGGTAACTGTTAGTCCACTTTCGGGTTCTGTGAGTCTGCTGCTGTCTTTTCCTTCAGTTTTTCTTTGTTATCATACTCCACACATGAGTGAAATCATTTGGTACATGTATTTCTCCTCCTGGAATATTTGACTGAGCATAATACCCTCTAGCTCCATCCACGTTATTGCAAATGATAGGATTTGTTTATTCTTATGGCTGCCTACTGCACTTTATAAACTGGATTTCATTCTTCTTTTTTGTTTGTAGTTTCGCTATGTGCTTTCACCATTGCTCTCCTGGTTATGAGCAGTAGCTTTGTGTTAATTGATATGTACCTATATCTATCTATCTGTCTATCTATTTATCAATCAATCAATCAATCAATCATCTTTTTGTCTGCCCATCTGTCCTTGTGTACAGAACAGTTAACCATGTATCCTATATCACTTTCCTACACTATGCTTCCAAAAGTCCTGCAAAGTATCTAGGCTGTAGAGAGAGCACTGGGTTCACCGAGACACTTGCAGGTCGAGTCGGTCGCGTGTATCTACAAAACCAGGAAATGGTTGTGCCGGGACTTGAACCCGTGTCTCTATCCTCTGTCCTCTTTCATCTCCTTCTAACTTACTGTCTGTATTTAGCCACATTCTTTGACTAAGTGCTCCCTGAAGACCACAAGTATCATTCCTCTGGGCCTGTTGTCGCGAGAAAAGTAAACTTGTTCTTTGCTCACCACCATGTTTGAAGGACATCAGCATGATCACCGCCGATAGGACGGAGTGTCAAATAAAAAGGAACACCAATTTCTAGAGAGGAGCAGTTGGGAGATAAGAGTGTATTGTGGGGTGACGTGTTTATTTGAATGTCCAAACTTCCCTCTTTAGGTAGTTATTAGATCTTCACATTCTTGAACATCATAAAACCCACTGATTTCAAAGGCCCAGATGCTTATTATTACAGCAACTCAGTTGTTGAGGTGAGAGAAAACGAGAAGTATGTTGCTGCACCACTAAATCAATGTCTGGGAACGGCTGAAACCAAACAAAAAGAATTCACGGTGGCCAGATAGGGCTATTTTTTTCTGACTGTCCCAGGGGACTCAAACAGAATCCATTTGTTTGATTGTTTGTTTTTCAGTCTCACTCGTGTAGAGTACTTGTCCACACATCTTCGGCTTGTAGTTTATGTTCTTGGATCTGAAGTGAGTCTCCTGTAAGTAAGCACGTAGGTGTCTTGAGTTTTCATCCCTTCTTTTAACCCTGTGTCTTTTGTTTGCTGCACTCAGTGCCTGACCTTTTATTCTGATGATTCAGAGCTGTGCACTTATTACAATTAAAGAATTTTTTTATCATTAAGTTAAAATCACTTGAAGAACATTATGTTTACTGTGCTCCCCCTTCACCAAGAACCCCTGAAAAACCTCTTCAGTCGCTGTCGATCTGCGTAGTTGGATGCTGTAGACCCCTTCACCATGTCCCTCCCAACAGACCCGGTTACAGTCGCTGTCCATCCGTGAGTAGTAAGATGCTATATGATCTCTACTAGCCTTCTCTGTGTTGTACAGCACTCCCCATGCCCCCTCGACCCCAAGCATTATACATGCAAAACTAATGCCCCCATTCTTTCTCCTCACACTTATACCTCCCTTCAGACCCACCCTGCCCAGTCCTATTCCCTTTGGTAACTTTTAGTCAACTCTCGGGTTCTGTGAGTCTGCTGCTGTTTTTCTCCTTCAGTTTTTCTTTGTTGTTATACTCCACACATGAATGAAAACACTTGGTACTTGTCTTTCTCCGCCTGGCCTATTTCTCTGAACATACTACCATCTAGCTCCATCCAGGTCATTGCAAATTGTAGTATTTGTTTTCTTCTTAAGGCTGCTTACTGCACTTTTTAAACTGGATTACATTCTTCCTTTTTGTTTGTAGTTTAGCTATGTTATTCACCATTCAACTCCTGGTTATGAACAATAGCTTTGTGTCAATCGATATGTATCTGTATCTATCTATCTTATGGTCTGTCTGTCTATCTATGTATCTATGTATGTATGTATGTATGTATGTATCTATGTATCAATCTTCCTATCATCTATCTATGATGTCTATCATCTATCAATCTATGTACCTATCTATCTATCTTTCATCTTTTATCTGTGTACCTATCTATCTATGAATCAACCATCTTTTTGTCTGCCCATCTATCCTTCTGTACAGAACAGTTAACAACATAGACTATGTCTCTTCCCTACATTATACTTCCAGAAATCTTGCAAGGTAACTAAGCCATAAGGAGAGCACTGTGTTCACCGATACACTTTCAGGTAGAGTCAGCCGCGTGTGCTTACAAAACCAGTAAATGGAGGTGAAAGGACTTGAACCTGTATCTCTGTCCTCTGTCCTCTTATACTTCCTGCTCTCTTGGTGAATTTATTTAGCCACATTCAGTGAGTAAGTGATCCCTGAACACCACAAGTATCCTTCGTCTGGTCCGGTTGTCGAAAGAAAAGTGTACTTGGTTCTTTGCACACCACCATGTTTGAGGGACATCGGCGTGATCACTGCTGATAGGTACAGGGACAAATATAAAGGAACACCTATTTCTGGACAGGAGCAGTTATGAACAAAGAGTGTGTTGTGGAGTGAAGTGTTTATTTGAGGGTCCAAACTTCCCTCCTTAGGTGTTATTTCCTCTTTACATTCGTGAACATCATAAAAAGCAATGATTTTAAAAGCCCAGACGCATATTATTACAGCAATTCATTTGTTGAGGTGAGAGGAAATGTGAAGGAACTTGCTGTACCACTAAATCTATGCCTGAGCACTGCTGAAATCAAACAAAAAGAATTCATGGTGGCTGGATAGGGCTATTTTCTACTGACGCTCTCTAGGGTCTCAAACAGAATTCATTTGTTTGTTTGTTTCTTATTTTCACTTGTATAGGTAATCAGTCCCCGCCCCTTCAGCTTGTAGTTTGTCTGTGTCCTTGGATCTCAAGTGAGTCTCCAGTAAGGGAGCACGTAGGAGGTCTTGAGTTTTCATCAGTTCTTCTAACACTGTGTCTTTTGATTGGAGCACTCAAAGCCTGTACTTTTTTTCTGATATTTGAGAGCTGTGCTCTTACTGCACTTTGAAATATTTTTTGTTCTCATTAATATACAATCACATGCAGAACATTATGTTTTCCAGTCTACACCCTTCACCAAGTTCCCGGCAAAAGCCAGTTACAGTCGCTGTCCGTCAGCGTGTTCTAAGATACTGTAGAATCACTACATGTCTTCTCTGTGTTATGCAGCCGTACAAATGACCCCCCAATTTACACACTATACATGCTAATCCTAATGCCCCCATTCTTTGTCCCCGCCCTTATTACTCCCTTCCCACAAACCCTACCCAGTCCCTTTCTTTTTGGTAACTGTTAGTCCACTTTCGGGTTCTGTGAGTCTGCTGCTGTCTTTTCCTTCAGTTTTTCTTTGTTATCATACTCCACACATGAGTGAAATCATTTGGTACATGTATTTCTCCTCCTGGAATATTTGACTGAGCATAATACCCTCTAGCTCCATCCACGTTATTGCAAATGATAGGATTTGTTTATTCTTATGGCTGCCTACTGCACTTTATAAACTGGATTTCATTCTTCTTTTTTGTTTGTAGTTTCGCTATGTGCTTTCACCATTGCTCTCCTGGTTATGAGCAGTAGCTTTGTGTTAATTGATATGTACCTATATCTATCTATCTGTCTATCTATTTATCAATCAATCAATCAATCAATCATCTTTTTGTCTGCCCATCTGTCCTTGTGTACAGAACAGTTAACCATGTATCCTATATCACTTTCCTACACTATGCTTCCAAAAGTCCTGCAAAGTATCTAGGCTGTAGAGAGAGCACTGGGTTCACCGAGACACTTGCAGGTCGAGTCGGTCGCGTGTATCTACAAAACCAGGAAATGGTTGTGCCGGGACTTGAACCCGTGTCTCTATCCTCTGTCCTCTTTCATCTCCTTCTAACTTACTGTCTGTATTTAGCCACATTCTTTGACTAAGTGCTCCCTGAAGACCACAAGTATCATTCCTCTGGGCCTGTTGTCGCGAGAAAAGTAAACTTGTTCTTTGCTCACCACCATGTTTGAAGGACATCAGCATGATCACCGCCGATAGGACGGAGTGTCAAATAAAAAGGAACACCAATTTCTAGAGAGGAGCAGTTGGGAGATAAGAGTGTATTGTGGGGTGACGTGTTTATTTGAATGTCCAAACTTCCCTCTTTAGGTAGTTATTAGATCTTCACATTCTTGAACATCATAAAACCCACTGATTTCAAAGGCCCAGATGCTTATTATTACAGCAACTCAGTTGTTGAGGTGAGAGAAAACGAGAAGTATGTTGCTGCACCACTAAATCAATGTCTGGGAACGGCTGAAACCAAACAAAAAGAATTCACGGTGGCCAGATAGGGCTATTTTTTTCTGACTGTCCCAGGGGACTCAAACAGAATCCATTTGTTTGATTGTTTGTTTTTCAGTCTCACTCGTGTAGAGTACTTGTCCACACATCTTCGGCTTGTAGTTTATGTTCTTGGATCTGAAGTGAGTCTCCTGTAAGTAAGCACGTAGGTGTCTTGAGTTTTCATCCCTTCTTTTAACCCTGTGTCTTTTGTTTGCTGCACTCAGTGCCTGACCTTTTATTCTGATGATTCAGAGCTGTGCACTTATTACAATTAAAGAATTTTTTTATCATTAAGTTAAAATCACTTGAAGAACATTATGTTTACTGTGCTCCCCCTTCACCAAGAACCCCTGAAAAACCTCTTCAGTCGCTGTCGATCTGCGTAGTTGGATGCTGTAGACCCCTTCACCATGTCCCTCCCAACAGACCCGGTTACAGTCGCTGTCCATCCGTGAGTAGTAAGATGCTATATGATCTCTACTAGCCTTCTCTGTGTTGTACAGCACTCCCCATGCCCCCTCGACCCCAAGCATTATACATGCAAAACTAATGCCCCCATTCTTTCTCCTCACACTTATACCTCCCTTCAGACCCACCCTGCCCAGTGCTATTCCCTTTGGTAACTTTTAGTCAACTCTCGGGTTCTGTGAGTCTGCTGCTGTTTTTCTCCTTCAGTTTTTCTTTGTTGTTATACTCCACACATGAATGAAAACACTTGGTACTTGTCTTTCTCCGCCTGGCCTATTTCTCTGAACATACTACCATCTAGCTCCATCCAGGTCATTGCAAATTGTAGTATTTGTTTTCTTCTTAAGGCTGCTTACTGCACTTTTTAAACTGGATTACATTCTTCCTTTTTGTTTGTAGTTTAGCTATGTTATTCACCATTCAACTCCTGGTTATGAACAATAGCTTTGTGTCAATCGATATGTATCTGTATCTATCTATCTTATGGTCTGTCTGTCTATCTATGTATCTATGTATGTATGTATGTATGTATGTATCTATGTATCAATCTTCCTATCATCTATCTATGATGTCTATCATCTATCAATCTATGTACCTATCTATCTATCTTTCATCTTTTATCTGTGTACCTATCTATCTATGAATCAACCATCTTTTTGTCTGCCCATCTATCCTTCTGTACAGAACAGTTAACAACATAGACTATGTCTCTTCCCTACATTATACTTCCAGAAATCTTGCAAGGTAACTAAGCCATAAGGAGAGCACTGTGTTCACCGATACACTTTCAGGTAGAGTCAGCCGCGTGTGCTTACAAAACCAGTAAATGGAGGTGAAAGGACTTGAACCTGTATCTCTGTCCTCTGTCCTCTTATACTTCCTGCTCTCTTGGTGAATTTATTTAGCCACATTCAGTGAGTAAGTGATCCCTGAACACCACAAGTATCCTTCGTCTGGTCCGGTTGTCGAAAGAAAAGTGTACTTGGTTCTTTGCACACCACCATGTTTGAGGGACATCGGCGTGATCACTGCTGATAGGTACAGGGACAAATATAAAGGAACACCTATTTCTGGACAGGAGCAGTTATGAACAAAGAGTGTGTTGTGGAGTGAAGTGTTTATTTGAGGGTCCAAACTTCCCTCCTTAGGTGTTATTTCCTCTTTACATTCGTGAACATCATAAAAAGCAATGATTTTAAAAGCCCAGACGCATATTATTACAGCAATTCATTTGTTGAGGTGAGAGGAAATGTGAAGGAACTTGCTGTACCACTAAATCTATGCCTGAGCACTGCTGAAATCAAACAAAAAGAATTCATGGTGGCTGGATAGGGCTATTTTCTACTGACGCTCTCTAGGGTCTCAAACAGAATTCATTTGTTTGTTTGTTTCTTATTTTCACTTGTATAGGTAATCAGTCCCCGCCCCTTCAGCTTGTAGTTTGTCTGTGTCCTTGGATCTCAAGTGAGTCTCCAGTAAGGGAGCACGTAGGAGGTCTTGAGTTTTCATCAGTTCTTCTAACACTGTGTCTTTTGATTGGAGCACTCAAAGCCTGTACTTTTTTTCTGATATTTGAGAGCTGTGCTCTTACTGCACTTTGAAATATTTTTTGTTCTCATTAATATACAATCACATGCAGAACATTATGTTTTCCAGTCTACACCCTTCACCAAGTTCCCGGCAAAAGCCAGTTACAGTCGCTGTCCGTCAGCGTGTTCTAAGATACTGTAGAATCACTACATGTCTTCTCTGTGTTATGCAGCCGTACAAATGACCCCCCAATTTACACACTATACATGCTAATCCTAATGCCCCCATTCTTTGTCCCCGCCCTTATTACTCCCTTCCCACAAACCCTACCCAGTCCCTTTCTTTTTGGTAACTGTTAGTCCACTTTCGGGTTCTGTGAGTCTGCTGCTGTCTTTTCCTTCAGTTTTTCTTTGTTATCATACTCCACACATGAGTGAAATCATTTGGTACATGTATTTCTCCTCCTGGAATATTTGACTGAGCATAATACCCTCTAGCTCCATCCACGTTATTGCAAATGATAGGATTTGTTTATTCTTATGGCTGCCTACTGCACTTTATAAACTGGATTTCATTCTTCTTTTTTGTTTGTAGTTTCGCTATGTGCTTTCACCATTGCTCTCCTGGTTATGAGCAGTAGCTTTGTGTTAATTGATATGTACCTATATCTATCTATCTGTCTATCTATTTATCAATCAATCAATCAATCATCTTTTTGTCTGCCCATCTGTCCTTGTGTACAGAACAGTTAACCATATATCCTATATCACTTTCCTACACTATGCTTCCAAAAATCCTGCAAAGTATCTAGGCTGTAGAGAGAGCACTGGGTTCACCGAGACACTTGCAGGTCGAGTCGGCCGCGTGTATCTACAAAACCAGGAAATGGTTGTGCCGGGTCTTGAACCCGTGTCCCTATCCTCTGTCCTCTTTCATCTCCTTCTAACTTACTGTCTGTATTTAGCCACATTCTTTGACTAAGTGCTCCCTGAAGACCACAAGTATCATTCCTCTGGGCCTGTTGTCGCGAGAAAAGTAAACTTGTTCTTTGCTCACCACCATGTTTGAAGGACATCAGCGTGATCACCGCCGATATTACGGAGTGTCAAATAAAAAGGAACACCAATTTCTAGAGAGGAGCAGTTGGGAGATAAGAGTGTATTGTGGGGTGACGTGTTTATTTGAATGTCCAAACTTCCCTCTTTAGGTAGTTATTAGATCTTCACATTCTTGAACATCATAAAACCCACTGATTTCAAAGGCCCAGATGCTTATTATTACAGCAACTCAGTTGTTGAGGTGAGAGAAAATGAGAAGTATGTTGCTGCACCACTAAATCAATGTCTGGGAACGGCTGAAACCAAACAAAAAGAATTCACGGTGGCCAGATAGGGCTATTTTTTTCTGACTGTCCCAGGGGACTCAAACAGAATCCATTTGTTTGATTGTTTGTTTTTCAGTCTCACTCGTGTAGAGTACTTGTCCACACATCTTCGGCTTGTAGTTTGTCTGTGTTCTTGGATCTGAAGTGAGTCTCCTGTAAGTAAGCACGTAGGTGTCTTGAGTTTTCATCCCTTCTTTTAACCCTGTGTCTTTTGTTTGCTGCACTCAGTGCCTGACCTTTTATTCTGATGATTCAGAGCTGTGCACTTATTACAATTAAAGAATTTTTTTTATCATTAAGTTAAAATCACTTGAAGAACATTATGTTTACTGTGCTCCCCCTTCACCAAGCACCCCTGAAAAACCTCTTCAGTCGCTGTCGATCTGCGTAGTTGGATGCTGTAGACCCCTTCACCATGTCCCTCCCAACAGACCCGGTTACAGTCGCTGTCCATCCGTGAGTAGTAAGATGCTATATGATCTCTACTAGCCTTCTCTGTGTTGTACAGCACTCCCCATGCCCCCTCGACCCCAAGCATTATACATGCAAAACTAATGCCCCCATTCTTTCTCCTCACACTTATACCTCCCTTCAGACCCACCCTGCCCAGTCCTATTCCCTTTGGTAACTTTTAGTCAACTCTCGGGTTCTGTGAGTCTGCTGCTGTTTTTCTCCTTCAGTTTTCTTTGTTGGTATACTCCACACATGAATGAAAACACTTGGTACTTGTCTTTCTCCGCCTGGCCTATTTCTCTGAACATACTACCATCTAGCTCCATCCAGGTCATTGCAAATTGTAGTATTTGTTTTCTTCTTAAGGCTGCTTACTGCACTTTTTAAACTGGATTACATTCTTCCTTTTTGTTTGTAGTTTAGCTATGTTATTCACCATTCAACTCCTGGTTATGAACAATAGCTTTGTGTCAATCGATATGTATCTGTATCTATCTATCTTATGGTCTGTCTGTCTATCTATGTATCTATGTATGTATGTATGTATGTATTTATCTATGTATCTATCTTCCTATCATCTATCTATGATGTCTATCATCTATCAATCTATGTACCTATCTATCTATCTTTCATCTTTTATCTGTGTACCTATCTATCTATGAATCAACCATCTTTTTGTCTGCCCATCTATCCTTCTGTACAGAACAGTTAACAACATAGCCTATGTCTCTTCCCTACATTATGCTTCCAGAAATCTTGCAAGGTAACTAAGCCATAAGGAGAGCACTGTGTTCACCGATACACTTTCATGTAGAGTCAGCCGCGTGTGCTTAGAAAACCAGTAAATGGAGGTGAAAGGACTTGAACCTGTATCTCTGTCCTCTGTCCTCTTATACTTCCTGCTCGCTTGGTGAATTTATTTAGCCACATTCAGTGAGTAAGTGATCCCTGAACACCACAAGTATCCTTCGTCTGGTCCGGTTGTCGAAAGAAAAGTGTACTTGGTTCTTTGCACACCACCATGTTTGAGGGACATCGGCGTGATCACTGCTGATAGGTACAGGGACAAATATAAAGGAACACCTATTTCTGGACAGGAGCAGTTATGAACAAAGAGTGTGTTGTGGAGTGAAGTGTTTATTTGAGGGTCCAAACTTCCCTCCTTAGGTGTTATTTCCTCTTTACATTCGTGAACATCATAAAAAGCAATGATTTTAAAAGCCCAGACGCATATTATTACAGCAATTCATTTGTTGAGGTGAGAGGAAATGTGAAGGAACTTGCTGTACCACTAAATCTATGCCTGAGCACTGCTGAAATCAAACAAAAAGAATTCATGGTGGCTGGATAGGGCTATTTTCTACTGACGCTCTCTAGGGTCTCAAACAGAATTCATTTGTTTGTTTGTTTCTTATTTTCACTTGTATAGGTAATCAGTCCCCGCCCCTTCAGCTTGTAGTTTGTCTGTGTCCTTGGATCTCAAGTGAGTCTCCAGTAAGGGAGCACGTAGGAGGTCTTGAGTTTTCATCAGTTCTTCTAACACTGTGTCTTTTGATTGGAGCACTCAAAGCCTGTACTTTTTTTCTGATATTTGAGAGCTGTGCTCTTACTGCACTTTGAAATATTTTTTGTTCTCATTAATATACAATCACATGCAGAACATTATGTTTTCCAGTCTACACCCTTCACCAAGTTCCCGGCAAAAGCCAGTTACAGTCGCTGTCCGTCAGCGTGTTCTAAGATACTGTAGAATCACTACATGTCTTCTCTGTGTTATGCAGCCGTACAAATGACCCCCCAATTTACACACTATACATGCTAATCCTAATGCCCCCATTCTTTGTCCCCGCCCTTATTACTCCCTTCCCACAAACCCTACCCAGTCCCTTTCTTTTTGGTAACTGTTAGTCCACTTTCGGGTTCTGTGAGTCTGCTGCTGTCTTTTCCTTCAGTTTTTCTTTGTTATCATACTCCACACATGAGTGAAATCATTTGGTACATGTATTTCTCCTCCTGGAATATTTGACTGAGCATAATACCCTCTAGCTCCATCCACGTTATTGCAAATGATAGGATTTGTTTATTCTTATGGCTGCCTACTGCACTTTATAAACTGGATTTCATTCTTCTTTTTTGTTTGTAGTTTCGCTATGTGCTTTCACCATTGCTCTCCTGGTTATGAGCAGTAGCTTTGTGTTAATTGATATGTACCTATATCTATCTATCTGTCTATCTATTTATCAATCAATCAATCAATCATCTTTTTGTCTGCCCATCTGTCCTTGTGTACAGAACAGTTAACCATATATCCTATATCACTTTCCTACACTATGCTTCCAAAAATCCTGCAAAGTATCTAGGCTGTAGAGAGAGCACTGGGTTCACCGAGACACTTGCAGGTCGAGTCGGCCGCGTGTATCTACAAAACCAGGAAATGGTTGTGCCGGGTCTTGAACCCGTGTCCCTATCCTCTGTCCTCTTTCATCTCCTTCTAACTTACTGTCTGTATTTAGCCACATTCTTTGACTAAGTGCTCCCTGAAGACCACAAGTATCATTCCTCTGGGCCTGTTGTCGCGAGAAAAGTAAACTTGTTCTTTGCTCACCACCATGTTTGAAGGACATCAGCGTGATCACCGCCGATATTACGGAGTGTCAAATAAAAAGGAACACCAATTTCTAGAGAGGAGCAGTTGGGAGATAAGAGTGTATTGTGGGGTGACGTGTTTATTTGAATGTCCAAACTTCCCTCTTTAGGTAGTTATTAGATCTTCACATTCTTGAACATCATAAAACCCACTGATTTCAAAGGCCCAGATGCTTATTATTACAGCAACTCAGTTGTTGAGGTGAGAGAAAATGAGAAGTATGTTGCTGCACCACTAAATCAATGTCTGGGAACGGCTGAAACCAAACAAAAAGAATTCACGGTGGCCAGATAGGGCTATTTTTTTCTGACTGTCCCAGGGGACTCAAACAGAATCCATTTGTTTGATTGTTTGTTTTTCAGTCTCACTCGTGTAGAGTACTTGTCCACACATCTTCGGCTTGTAGTTTGTCTGTGTTCTTGGATCTGAAGTGAGTCTCCTGTAAGTAAGCACGTAGGTGTCTTGAGTTTTCATCCCTTCTTTTAACCCTGTGTCTTTTGTTTGCTGCACTCAGTGCCTGACCTTTTATTCTGATGATTCAGAGCTGTGCACTTATTACAATTAAAGAATTTTTTTTATCATTAAGTTAAAATCACTTGAAGAACATTATGTTTACTGTGCTCCCCCTTCACCAAGCACCCCTGAAAAACCTCTTCAGTCGCTGTCGATCTGCGTAGTTGGATGCTGTAGACCCCTTCACCATGTCCCTCCCAACAGACCCGGTTACAGTCGCTGTCCATCCGTGAGTAGTAAGATGCTATATGATCTCTACTAGCCTTCTCTGTGTTGTACAGCACTCCCCATGCCCCCTCGACCCCAAGCATTATACATGCAAAACTAATGCCCCCATTCTTTCTCCTCACACTTATACCTCCCTTCAGACCCACCCTGCCCAGTCCTATTCCCTTTGGTAACTTTTAGTCAACTCTCGGGTTCTGTGAGTCTGCTGCTGTTTTTCTCCTTCAGTTTTCTTTGTTGGTATACTCCACACATGAATGAAAACACTTGGTACTTGTCTTTCTCCGCCTGGCCTATTTCTCTGAACATACTACCATCTAGCTCCATCCAGGTCATTGCAAATTGTAGTATTTGTTTTCTTCTTAAGGCTGCTTACTGCACTTTTTAAACTGGATTACATTCTTCCTTTTTGTTTGTAGTTTAGCTATGTTATTCACCATTCAACTCCTGGTTATGAACAATAGCTTTGTGTCAATCGATATGTATCTGTATCTATCTATCTTATGGTCTGTCTGTCTATCTATGTATCTATGTATGTATGTATGTATGTATTTATCTATGTATCTATCTTCCTATCATCTATCTATGATGTCTATCATCTATCAATCTATGTACCTATCTATCTATCTTTCATCTTTTATCTGTGTACCTATCTATCTATGAATCAACCATCTTTTTGTCTGCCCATCTATCCTTCTGTACAGAACAGTTAACAACATAGCCTATGTCTCTTCCCTACATTATGCTTCCAGAAATCTTGCAAGGTAACTAAGCCATAAGGAGAGCACTGTGTTCACCGATACACTTTCATGTAGAGTCAGCCGCGTGTGCTTAGAAAACCAGTAAATGGAGGTGAAAGGACTTGAACCTGTATCTCTGTCCTCTGTCCTCTTATACTTCCTGCTCGCTTGGTGAATTTATTTAGCCACATTCAGTGAGTAAGTGATCCCTGAACACCACAAGTATCCTTCGTCTGGTCCGGTTGTCGAAAGAAAAGTGTACTTGGTTCTTTGCACACCACCATGTTTGAGGGACATCGGCGTGATCACTGCTGATAGGTACAGGGACAAATATAAAGGAACACCTATTTCTGGACAGGAGCAGTTATGAACAAAGAGTGTGTTGTGGAGTGAAGTGTTTATTTGAGGGTCCAAACTTCCCTCCTTAGGTGTTATTTCCTCTTTACATTCGTGAACATCATAAAAAGCAATGATTTTAAAAGCCCAGACGCATATTATTACAGCAATTCATTTGTTGAGGTGAGAGGAAATGTGAAGGAACTTGCTGTACCACTAAATCTATGCCTGAGCACTGCTGAAATCAAACAAAAAGAATTCATGGTGGCTGGATAGGGCTATTTTCTACTGACGCTCTCTAGGGTCTCAAACAGAATTCATTTGTTTGTTTGTTTCTTATTTTCACTTGTATAGGTAATCAGTCCCCGCCCCTTCAGCTTGTAGTTTGTCTGTGTCCTTGGATCTCAAGTGAGTCTCCAGTAAGGGAGCACGTAGGAGGTCTTGAGTTTTCATCAGTTCTTCTAACACTGTGTCTTTTGATTGGAGCACTCAAAGCCTGTACTTTTTTTCTGATATTTGAGAGCTGTGCTCTTACTGCACTTTGAAATATTTTTTGTTCTCATTAATATACAATCACATGCAGAACATTATGTTTTCCAGTCTACACCCTTCACCAAGTTCCCGGCAAAAGCCAGTTACAGTCGCTGTCCGTCAGCGTGTTCTAAGATACTGTAGAATCACTACATGTCTTCTCTGTGTTATGCAGCCGTACAAATGACCCCCCAATTTACACACTATACATGCTAATCCTAATGCCCCCATTCTTTGTCCCCGCCCTTATTACTCCCTTCCCACAAACCCTACCCAGTCCCTTTCTTTTTGGTAACTGTTAGTCCACTTTCGGGTTCTGTGAGTCTGCTGCTGTCTTTTCCTTCAGTTTTTCTTTGTTATCATACTCCACACATGAGTGAAATCATTTGGTACATGTATTTCTCCTCCTGGAATATTTGACTGAGCATAATACCCTCTAGCTCCATCCACGTTATTGCAAATGATAGGATTTGTTTATTCTTATGGCTGCCTACTGCACTTTATAAACTGGATTTCATTCTTCTTTTTTGTTTGTAGTTTCGCTATGTGCTTTCACCATTGCTCTCCTGGTTATGAGCAGTAGCTTTGTGTTAATTGATATGTACCTATATCTATCTATCTGTCTATCTATTTATCAATCAATCAATCAATCATCTTTTTGTCTGCCCATCTGTCCTTGTGTACAGAACAGTTAACCATATATCCTATATCACTTTCCTACACTATGCTTCCAAAAATCCTGCAAAGTATCTAGGCTGTAGAGAGAGCACTGGGTTCACCGAGACACTTGCAGGTCGAGTCGGCCGCGTGTATCTACAAAACCAGGAAATGGTTGTGCCGGGTCTTGAACCCGTGTCCCTATCCTCTGTCCTCTTTCATCTCCTTCTAACTTACTGTCTGTATTTAGCCACATTCTTTGACTAAGTGCTCCCTGAAGACCACAAGTATCATTCCTCTGGGCCTGTTGTCGCGAGAAAAGTAAACTTGTTCTTTGCTCACCACCATGTTTGAAGGACATCAGCGTGATCACCGCCGATATTACGGAGTGTCAAATAAAAAGGAACACCAATTTCTAGAGAGGAGCAGTTGGGAGATAAGAGTGTATTGTGGGGTGACGTGTTTATTTGAATGTCCAAACTTCCCTCTTTAGGTAGTTATTAGATCTTCACATTCTTGAACATCATAAAACCCACTGATTTCAAAGGCCCAGATGCTTATTATTACAGCAACTCAGTTGTTGAGGTGAGAGAAAATGAGAAGTATGTTGCTGCACCACTAAATCAATGTCTGGGAACGGCTGAAACCAAACAAAAAGAATTCACGGTGGCCAGATAGGGCTATTTTTTTCTGACTGTCCCAGGGGACTCAAACAGAATCCATTTGTTTGATTGTTTGTTTTTCAGTCTCACTCGTGTAGAGTACTTGTCCACACATCTTCGGCTTGTAGTTTGTCTGTGTTCTTGGATCTGAAGTGAGTCTCCTGTAAGTAAGCACGTAGGTGTCTTGAGTTTTCATCCCTTCTTTTAACCCTGTGTCTTTTGTTTGCTGCACTCAGTGCCTGACCTTTTATTCTGATGATTCAGAGCTGTGCACTTATTACAATTAAAGAATTTTTTTTATCATTAAGTTAAAATCACTTGAAGAACATTATGTTTACTGTGCTCCCCCTTCACCAAGCACCCCTGAAAAACCTCTTCAGTCGCTGTCGATCTGCGTAGTTGGATGCTGTGGACCCCTTCACCATGTCCCTCCCAACAGACCCGGTTACAGTCGCTGTCCATCCGTGAGTAGTAAGATGCTATATGATCTCTACTAGCCTTCTCTGTGTTGTACAGCACTCCCCATGCCCCCTCGACCCCAAGCATTATACATGCAAAACTAATGACCCCATTCTTTCTCCTCACACTTATACCTCCCTTCAGACCCACCCTGTCCAGTCCTATTCCCTTTGGTAACTTTTAGTCAACTCTCGGGTTCTGTGAGTCTGCTGCTGTTTTTCTCCTTCAGTTTTCTTTGTTGGTATACTCCACACATGAATGAAAACACTTGGTACTTGTCTTTCTCCGCCTGGCCTATTTCTCTGAACATACTACCATCTAGCTCCATCCAGGTCATTGCAAATTGTAGTATTTGTTTTCTTCTTAAGGCTGCTTACTGCACTTTTTAAACTGGATTACATTCTTCCTTTTTGTTTGTAGTTTAGCTATGTTATTCACCATTCAACTCCTGGTTATGAACAATAGCTTTGTGTCAATCGATATGTATCTGTATCTATCTATCTTATGGTCTGTCTGTCTATCTATGTATCTATGTATGTATGTATGTATGTATTTATCTATGTATCTATCTTCCTATCATCTATCTATGATGTCTATCATCTATCAATCTATGTACCTATCTATCTATCTTTCATCTTTTATCTGTGTACCTATCTATCTATGAATCAACCATCTTTTTGTCTGCCCATCTATCCTTCTGTACAGAACAGTTAACAACATAGCCTATGTCTCTTCCCTACATTATGCTTCCAGAAATCTTGCAAGGTAACTAAGCCATAAGGAGAGCACTGTGTTCACCGATACACTTTCATGTAGAGTCAGCCGCGTGTGCTTAGAAAACCAGTAAATGGAGGTGAAAGGACTTGAACCTGTATCTCTGTCCTCTGTCCTCTTATACTTCCTGCTCGCTTGGTGAATTTATTTAGCCACATTCAATGAGTAAGTGATCCCTGAACACCACAAGTATCCTTCGTCTGGTCCGGTTGTCGAAAGAAAAGTGTACTTGGTTCTTTGCACACCACCATGTTTGAGGGACATCGGCGTGATCACTGCTGATAGGTACAGGGACAAATATAAAGGAACACCTATTTCTGGACAGGAGCAGTTATGAACAAAGAGTGTGTTGTGGAGTGAAGTGTTTATTTGAGGGTCCAAACTTCCCTCCTTAGGTGTTATTTCCTCTTTACATTCGTGAACATCATAAAAAGCAATGATTTTAAAAGCCCAGACGCATATTATTACAGCAATTCATTTGTTGAGGTGAGAGGAAATGTGAAGGAACTTGCTGTACCACTAAATCTATGCCTGAGCACTGCTGAAATCAAACAAAAAGAATTCATGGTGGCTGGATAGGGCTATTTTCTACTGACGCTCTCTAGGGACTCAAACAGAATTCATTTGTTTGTTTGTTTCTTATTTTCACTTGTATAGGTAATCTGTCCCCGCCCCTTCAGCTTGTAGTTTGTCTGTGTCCTTGGATCTCAAGTGAGTCTCCAGTAAGGGAGCACGTAGGAGGTCTTGAGTTTTCATCAGTTCTTCTAACACTGTGTCTTTTGATTGGAGCACTCAAAGCCTGTACTTTTATTCTGATATTTGAGAGCTGTGCTCTTACTGCACTTTGAAATATTTTTTGTTCTCATTAATATACAATCACATGCAGAACATTATGTTTTCCAGTCTACACCCTTCACCAAGTTCCCGGCAAAAGCCAGTTACAGTCGCTGTCCGTCAGCGTGTTCTAAGATACTGTAGAATCACTACATGTCTTCTCTGTGTTATGCAGCCGTACAAATAACCCCCCAATTTACACACTATACATGCTAATCCTAATGCCCCCGTTCTTTTTCCCCGCCCTTATTACTCCCTTCCCACAAACCCTACCCAGTCCCTTTCTTTTTGGTAACTGTTAGTCCACTTTCGGATTCTGTGAGTCTGCTGCTGTCTTTTCCTTCAGTTTTTCTTTGTTATCATACTCCACACATGAGTGAAATCATTTGGTACATGTATTTCTCCTCCTGGAATATTTGACTGAGCATAATACCCTCTAGCTCCATCCACGTTATTGCAAATGATAGGATTTGTTTATTCTTATGGCTGCCTACTGCACTTTATAAACTGGATTTCATTCTTCTTTTTGTTTGTAGTTTCGCTATGTGCTTTCACCATTGCTCTCCTGGTTATGAGCAGTAGCTTTGTGTTAATTGATATGTACCTATATCTATCTATCTGTCTATCTATTTATCAATCAATCAATCAATCAATCATCTTTTTGTCTGCCCATCTGTCCTTGTGTACAGAACAGTTAACCATGTATCCTATATCACTTTCCTACACTATGCTTCCAAAAGTCCTGCAAAGTATCTAGGCTGTAGAGAGAGCACTGGGTTCACCGAGACACTTGCAGGTCGAGTCGGTCGCGTGTATCTACAAAACCAGGAAATGGTTGTGCCGGGACTTGAACCCGTGTCTCTATCCTCTGTCCTCTTTCATCTCCTTCTAACTTACTGTCTGTATTTAGCCACATTCTTTGACTAAGTGCTCCCTGAAGACCACAAGTATCATTCCTCTGGGCCTGTTGTCGCGAGAAAAGTAAACTTGTTCTTTGCTCACCACCATGTTTGAAGGACATCAGCGTGATCACCGCCGATAGGACGGAGTGTCAAATAAAAAGGAACACCAATTTCTAGAGAGGAGCAGTTGGGAGATAAGAGTGTATTGTGGGGTGACGTGTTTATTTGAATGTCCAAACTTCCCTCTTTAGGTAGTTATTAGATCTTCACATTCTTGAACATCATAAAACCCACTGATTTCAAAGGCCCAGATGCTTATTATTACAGCAACTCAGTTGTTGAGGTGAGAGAAAATGAGAAGTATGTTGCTGCACCACTAAATCAATGTCTGGGAACGGCTGAAACCAAACAAAAAGAATTCACGGTGGCCAGATAGGGCTATTTTTTTCTGACTGTCCCAGGGGACTCAAACAGAATCCATTTGTTTGATTGTTTGTTTTTCAGTCTCACTCGTGTAGAGTACTTGTCCACCCATCTTCGGCTTGTAGTTTATGTTCTTGGATCTGAAGTGAGTCTCCTGTAAGTAAGCACGTAGGTGTCTTGAGTTTTCATCCCTTCTTTTAACCCTGTGTCTTTTGTTTGCTGCACTCAGTGCCTGACCTTTTATTCTGATGATTCAGAGCTGTGCACTTATTACAATTAAAGAATTTTTTTTATCATTAAGTTAAAATCACTTGAAGAACATTATGTTTACTGTGCTCCCCCTTCACCAAGAACCCCTGAAAAACCTCTTCAGTCGCTGTCGATCTGCGTAGTTGGATGCTGTAGACCCCTTCACCATGTCCCTCCCAACAGACCCGGTTACAGTCGCTGTCCATCCGTGAGTAGTAAGATGCTATATGATCTCTACTAGCCTTCTCTGTGTTGTACAGCACTCCCCATGCCCCCTCGACCCCAAGCATTATACATGCAAAACTAATGCCCCCATTCTTTCTCCTCACACTTATACCTCCCTTCAGACCCACCCTGCCCAGTCCTATTCCCTTTGGTAACTTTTAGTCAACTCTCGGGTTCTGTGAGTCTGCTGCTGTTTTTCTCCTTCAGTTTTTCTTTGTTGTTATACTCCACACATGAGTGAAAACACTTGGTACTTGTCTTTCTCCGCCTGGCCTATTTCTCTGAACATACTACCATCTAGCTCCATCCAGGTCATTGCAAATTGTAGTATTTGTTTTCTTCTTAAGGCTGCTTACTGCACTTTTTAAACTGGATTACATTCTTCCTTTTTGTTTGTAGTTTAGCTATGTTATTCACCATTCAACTCCTGGTTATGAACAATAGCTTTGTGTCAATCAATATGTATCTGTATCTATCTATCTTATGGTCTGTCTGTCTATCTATGTATCTATGTATGTATGTATGTATCTATGTATCTATGTATCAATCTTCCTATCATCTATCTATGATGTCTATCATCTATCAATCTATGTACCTATCTATCTATCTTTCATCTTTTATCTGTGTACCTATCTATCTATGAATCAACCATCTTTTTGTCTGCCCATCTATCCTTCTGTACAGAACAGTTAACAACATAGCCTATGTCTCTTCCCTACATTATGCTTCCAGAAATCTTGCAAGGTAACTAAGCCATAAGGAGAGCACTGTGTTCACCGATACACTTTCAGGTAGAGTCAGCCGCGTGTGCTTACAAAACCAGTAAATGGAGGTGAAAGGACTTGAACCTGTATCTCTGTCCTCTGTCCTCTTATACTTCCTGCTCGCTTGGTGAATTTATTTAGCCACATTCAGTGAGTAAGTGATCCCTGAACACCACAAGTATCCTTCGTCTGGTCCGGTTGTCGAAAGAAAAGTGTACTTGGTTCTTTGCACACCACTATGTTTGAGGGACATCGGCGTGATCACTGCTGATAGGTACAGGGACAAATATAAAGGAACACCTATTTCTGGACAGGAGCAGTTATGAACAAAGAGTGTGTTGTGGAGTGAAGTGTTTATTTGAGGGTCCAAACTTCCCTCCTTAGGTGTTATTTCCTCTTTATATTCGTGAACATCATAAAAAGCAATGATTTTAAAAGCCCAGACGCATATTATTACAGCAATTCATTTGTTGAGGTGAGAGGAAATGTGAAGGAACTTGCTGTACCACTAAATCTATGCCTGAGCACTGCTGAAATCAAACAAAAAGAATTCATGGTGGCTGGATAGGGCTATTTTCTACTGACGCTCTCTAGGGACTCAAACAGAATTCATTTGTTTGTTTGTTTCTTATTTTCACTTGTATAGGTAATCTGTCCCCGCCCCTTCAGCTTGTAGTTTGTCTGTGTCCTTGGATCTCAAGTGAGTCTCCAGTAAGGGAGCACGTAGGAGGTCTTGAGTTTTCATCAGTTCTTCTAACACTGTGTCTTTTGATTGGAGCACTCAAAGCCTGTACTTTTTTTCTGATATTTGAGAGCTGTGCTCTTACTGCACTTTGAAATATTTTTTGTTCTCATTAATATACAATCACATGCAGAACATTATGTTTTCCAGTCTACACCCTTCACCAAGTTCCCGGCAAAAGCCAGTTACAGTCGCTGTCCGTCAGCGTGTTCTAAGATACTGTAGAATCACTACATGTCTTCTCTGTGTTATGCAGCCGTACAAATGACCCCCCAATTTACACACTATACATGCTAATCCTAATGCCCCCATTCTTTGTCCCCGCCCTTATTACTCCCTTCCCACAAACCCTACCCAGTCCCTTTCTTTTTGGTAACTGTTAGTCCACTTTCGGGTTCTGTGAGTCTGCTGCTGTCTTTTCCTTCAGTTTTTCTTTGTTATCATACTCCACACATGAGTGAAATCATTTGGTACATGTATTTCTCCTCCTGGAATATTTGACTGAGCATAATACCCTCTAGCTCCATCCACGTTATTGCAAATGATAGGATTTGTTTATTCTTATGGCTGCCTACTGCACTTTATAAACTGGATTTCATTCTTCTTTTTTGTTTGTAGTTTCGCTATGTGCTTTCACCATTGCTCTCCTGGTTATGAGCAGTAGCTTTGTGTTAATTGATATGTACCTATATCTATCTATCTGTCTATCTATTTATCATTCAATCAATCAATCAATCATCTTTTTGTCTGCCCATCTGTCCTTGTGTACAGAACAGTTAACCATATATCCTATATCACTTTCCTACACTATGCTTCCAAAAATCCTGCAAAGTATCTAGGCTGTAGAGAGAGCACTGGGTTCACCGAGACACTTGCAGGTCGAGTCGGCCGCGTGTATCTACAAAACCAGGAAATGGTTGTGCCGGGACTTGAACCCGTGTCTCTATCCTCTGTCCTCTTTCATCTCCTTCTAACTTACTGTCTGTATTTAGCCACATTCTTTGACTAAGTGCTCCCTGAAGACCACAAGTATCATTCCTCTGGGCCTGTTGTCGCGAGAAAAGTAAACTTGTTCTTTGCTCACCACCATGTCTGAAAGACATCAGCGTGATCACCGCCGATAGGACGGAGGGTCAAATAAAAAGGAACACCAATTTCTAGAGAGGAGCAGTTGGGAGATAAGAGTGTATTGTGGGGTGACGTGTTTATTTGAATGTCCAAACTTCCCTCTTTAGGTAGTTATTAGATCTTCACATTCTTGAACATCATAAAACCCACTGATTTCAAAGGCCCAGATGCTTATTATTACAGCAACTCAGTTGTTGAGGTGAGAGAAAATGAGAAGTATGTTGCTGCACCACTAAATCAATGTCTGGGAACGGCTGAAACCAAACAAAAAGAATTCACGGTGGCCAGATAGGGCTATTTTTTTCTGACTGTCCCAGGGGACTCAAACAGAATCCATTTGTTTGATTGTTTGTTTTTCAGTCTCACTCGTGTAGAGTACTTGTCCACACATCTTCGGCTTGTAGTTTGTCTGTGTTCTTGGATCTGAAGTGAGTCTCCTGTAAGTAAGCACGTAGGTGTCTTGAGTTTTCATCCCTTCTTTTAACCCTGTGTCTTTTGTTTGCTGCACTCAGTGCCTGACCTTTTATTCTGATGATTCAGAGCTGTGCACTTATTACAATTAAAGAATTTTTTTTATCATTAAGTTAAAATCACTTGAAGAACATTATGTTTACTGTGCTCCCCCTTCACCATGCACCCCTGAAAAACCCATTCAGTCGCTGTCGATCTGCGTAGTTGGATGCTGTAGACCCCTTCACCATGTCCCTCCCAACAGACCCGGTTACAGTCGCTGTCCATCCGTGAGTAGTAAGATGCTATATGATCTCTACTAGCCTTCACTGTGTTGTACAGCACTCCCCATGCCCCCTCGACCCCAAGCATTATACATGCAAAACTAATGCCCCCATTCTTTCTCCTCACACTTATACCTCCCTTCAGACCCACCCTGCCCAGTCCTATTCCCTTTGGTAACTTTTAGTCAACTCTCGGGTTCTGTGAGTCTGCTGCTGTTTTTCTCCTTCAGTTTTTCTTTGTTGTTATACTCCACACATGAGTGAAAACACTTGGTACTTGTCTTTCTCCGCCTGGCCTATTTCTCTGAACATACTACCATCTAGCTCCATCCAGGTCATTGCAAATTGTAGTATTTGTTTTCTTCTTAAGGCTGCTTACTGCACTTTTTAAACTGGATTACATTCTTCCTTTTTGTTTGTAGTTTAGCTATGTTATTCACCATTCAACTCCTGGTTATGAACAATAGCTTTGTGTCAATCGATATGTATCTGTATCTATCTATCTTATGGTCTGTCTGTCTATCTATGTATCTATGTATGTATGTATGTATGTATCTATGTGTCTATCTTCCTATCATCTATCTATGATGTCTATCATCTATCAATCTATGTACCTATCTATCTATCTTTCATCTTTTATCTGTGTACCTATCTATCTATGAATCAACCATCTTTTTGTCTGCCCATCTATCCTTCTGTACAGAACAGTTAACAACATAGCCTATGTATCTTCCCTACATTATGCTTCCAGAAATCTTGCAAGGTAACTAAGCCATAAGGAGAGCACTGTGTTCACCGATACACTTTCATGTAGAGTCAGCCGCGTGTGCTTACAAAACCAGTAAATGGAGGTGAAAGGACTAGAACCTGTATCTCTGTCCTCTGTCCTCTTATACTTCCTGCTCGCTTGGTGACTTTATTTAGCCACATTCAGTGAGTAAGTGATCCCTGAACACCACAAGTATCCTTCGTCTGGTCCGGTTGTCGAAAGAAAAGTGTACTTGGTTCTTTGCACACCACCATGTTTGAGGGACATCGGCGTGATCACTGCTGATAGGTACAGGGACAAATATAAAGGAACACCTATTTCTGGACAGGAGCAGTTATGAACAAAGAGTGTGTTGTGGAGTGAAGTGTTTATTTGAGGGTCCAAACTTCCCTCCTTAGGTGTTATTTCCTCTTTACATTCGTGAACATCATAAAAAGCAATGATTTTAAAAGCCCAGACGCATATTATTACAGCAATTCATTTGTTGAGGTGAGAGGAAATGTGAAGGAACTTGCTGTACCACTAAATCTATTCCTGAGCACTGCTGAAATCAAACAAAAAGAATTCATGGTGGCTGGATAGGGCTATTTTCTACTGACGCTCTCTAGGGACTCAAACAGAATTCATTTGTTTGTTTGTTTCTTATTTTCACTTGTATAGGTAATCTGTCCCCGCCCCTTCAGCTTGTAGTTTGTCTGTGTCCTTGGATCTCAAGTGAGTCTCCAGTAAGGGAGCACGTAGGAGGTCTTGAGTTTTCATCAGTTCTTCTAACACTGTGTCTTTTGATTGGAGCACTCAAAGCCTGTACTTTTTTTCTGATATTTGAGAGCTGTGCTCTTACTGCACTTTGAAATATTTTTTGTTCTCATTAATATACAATCACATGCAGAACATTATGTTTTCCAGTCTACACCCTTCACCAAGTTCCCGGCAAAAGCCAGTTACAGTCGCTGTCCGTCAGCGTGTTCTAAGATACTGTAGAATCACTACATGTCTTCTCTGTGTTATGCAGCCGTACAAATGACCCCCCAATTTACACACTATACATGCTAATCCTAATGCCCCCATTCTTTTTCCCCGCCCTTATTACTCCCTTCCCACAAACCCTACCCAGTCCCTTTCTTTTTGGTAACTGTTAGTCCACTTTCGGGTTCTGTGAGTCTGCTGCTGTCTTTTCCTTCAGTTTTTCTTTGTTATCATACTCCACACATGAGTGAAATCATTTGGTACATGTATTTCTCCTCCTGGAATATTTGACTGAGCATAATACCCTCTAGCTCCATCCACGTTATTGCAAATGATAGGATTTGTTTATTCTTATGGCTGCCTACTGCACTTTATAAACTGGATTTCATTCTTCTTTTTTGTTTGTAGTTTCGCTATGTGCTTTCACCATTGCTCTCCTGGTTATGAGCAGTAGCTTTGTGTTAATTGATATGTACCTATATCTATCTATCTGTCTATCTATTTATCATTCAATCAATCAATCAATCATCTTTTTGTCTGCCCATCTGTCCTTGTGTACAGAACAGTTAACCATATATCCTATATCACTTTCCTACACTATGCTTCCAAAAATCCTGCAAAGTATCTAGGCTGTAGAGAGAGCACTGGGTTCACCGAGACACTTGCAGGTCGAGTCGGCCGCGTGTATCTACAAAACCAGGAAATGGTTGTGCCGGGACTTGAACCCGTGTCTCTATCCTCTGTCCTCTTTCATCTCCTTCTAACTTACTGTCTGTATTTAGCCACATTCTTTGACTAAGTGCTCCCTGAAGACCACAAGTATCATTCCTCTGGGCCTGTTGTCGCGAGAAAAGTAAACTTGTTCTTTGCTCACCTCCATGTCTGAAAGACATCAGCGTGATCACCGCCGATAGGACGGAGGGTCAAATAAAAAGGAACACCAATTTCTAGAGAGGAGCAGTTGGGAGATAAGAGTGTATTGTGGGGTGACGTGTTTATTTGAATGTCCAAACTTCCCTCTTTAGGTAGTTATTAGATCTTCACATTCTTGAACATCATAAAACCCACTGATTTCAAAGGCCCAGATGCTTATTATTACAGCAACTCAGTTGTTGAGGTGAGAGAAAATGAGAAGTATGTTGCTGCACCACTAAATCAATGTCTGGGAACGGCTGAAACCAAACAAAAAGAATTCACGGTGGCCAGATAGGGCTATTTTTTTCTGACTGTCCCAGGGGACTCAAACAGAATCCATTTGTTTGATTGTTTGTTTTTCAGTCTCACTCGTGTAGAGTACTTGTCCACACATCTTCGGCTTGTAGTTTGTCTGTGTTCTTGGATCTGAAGTGAGTCTCCTGTAAGTAAGCACGTAGGTGTCTTGAGTTTTCATCCCTTCTTTTAACCCTGTGTCTTTTGTTTGCTGCACTCAGTGCCTGACCTTTTATTCTGATGATTCAGAGCTGTGCACTTATTACAATTAAAGAATTTTTTTTATCATTAAGTTAAAATCACTTGAAGAACATTATGTTTACTGTGCTCCCCCTTCACCAAGCACCCCTGAAAAACCTCTTCAGTCGCTGTCGATCTGCGTAGTTGGATGCTGTAGACCCCTTCACCATGTCCCTCCCAACAGACCCGGTTACAGTCGCTGTCCATCCGTGAGTAGTAAGATGCTATATGATCTCTACTAGCCTTCTCTGTGTTGTACAGCACTCCCCATGCCCCCTCGACCCCAAGCATTATACATGCAAAACTAATGCCCCCATTCTTTCTCCTCACACTTATACCTCCCTTCAGACCCACCCTGCCCAGTCCTATTCCCTTTGGTAACTTTTAGTCAACTCTCGGGTTCTGTGAGTCTGCTGCTGTTTTTCTCCTTCAGTTTTTCTTTGTTGTTATACTCCACACATGAGTGAAAACACTTGGTACTTGTCTTTCTCCGCCTGGCCTATTTCTCTGAACATACTACCATCTAGCTCCATCCAGGTCATTGCAAATTGTAGTATTTGTTTTCTTCTTAAGGCTGCTTACTGCACTTTTTAAACTGGATTACATTCTTCCTTTTTGTTTGTAGTTTAGCTATGTTATTCACCATTCAACTCCTGGTTATGAACAATAGCTTTGTGTCAATCGATATGTATCTGTATCTATCTATCTTATGGTCTGTCTGTCTATCTATGTATCTATGTATGTATGTATGTATGTATCTATGTGTCTATCTTCCTATCATCTATCTATGATGTCTATCATCTATCAATCTATGTACCTATCTATCTATCTTTCATCTGTTATCTGTGTACCTATCTATCTATGAATCAACCATCTTTTTGTCTGCCCATCTATCCTTCTGTACAGAACAGTTAACAACATAGCCTATGTCTCTTCCCTACATTATGCTTCCAGAAATCTTGCAAGGTAACTAAGCCATAAGGAGAGCACTGTGTTCACCGATACACTTTCATGTAGAGTCAGCCGCGTGTGCTTACAAAACCAGTAAATGGAGGTGAAAGGACTAGAACCTGTATCTCTGTCCTCTGTCCTCTTATACTTCCTGCTCGCTTGGTGACTTTATTTAGCCACATTCAGTGAGTAAGTGATCCCTGAACACCACAAGTATCCTTCGTCTGGCCCGGTTGTCGAAAGAAAAGTGTACTTGGTTCTTTGCACACCACCATGTTTGAGGGACATCGGCGTGATCACTGCTGATAGGTACAGGGACAAATATAAAGGAACACCTATTTCTGGACAGGAGCAGTTATGAACAAAGAGTGTGTTGTGGAGTGAAGTGTTTATTTGAGGGTCCAAACTTCCCTCCTTAGGTGTTATTTCCTCTTTACATTCGTGAACATCATAAAAAGCAATGATTTTAAAAGCCCAGACGCATATTATTACAGCAATTCATTTGTTGAGGTGAGAGGAAATGTGAAGGAACTTGCTGTACCACTAAATCTATGCCTGAGCACTGCTGAAATCAAACAAAAAGAATTCATGGTGGCTGGATAGGGCTATTTTCTACTGACGCTCTCTAGGGACTCAAACAGAATTCATTTGTTTGTTTGTTTCTTATTTTCACTTGTATAGGTAATCTGTCCCCGCCCCTTCAGCTTGTAGTTTGTCTGTGTCCTTGGATCTCAAGTGAGTCTCCAGTAAGGGAGCACGTAGGAGGTCTTGAGTTTTCATCAGTTCTTCTAACACTGTGTCTTTTGATTGGAGCACTCAAAGCCTGTACTTTTTTTCTGATATTTGAGAGCTGTGCTCTTACTGCACTTTGAAATATTTTTTGTTCTCATTAATATACAATCACATGCAGAACATTATGTTTTCCAGTCTACACCCTTCACCAAGTTCCCGGCAAAAGCCAGTTACAGTCGCTGTCCGTCAGCGTGTTCTAAGATACTGTAGAATCACTACATGTCTTCTCTGTGTTATGCAGCCGTACAAATGACCCCCCAATTTACACACTATACATGCTAATCCTAATGCCCCCATTCTTTTTCCCCGCCCTTATTACTCCCTTCCCACAAACCCTACCCAGTCCCTTTCTTTTTGGTAACTGTTAGTCCACTTTCGGGTTCTGTGAGTCTGCTGCTGTCTTTTCCTTCAGTTTTTCTTTGTTATCATACTCCACACATGAGTGAAATCATTTGGTACATGTATTTCTCCTCCTGGAATATTTGACTGAGCATAATACCCTCTAGCTCCATCCACGTTATTGCAAATGATAGGATTTGTTTATTCTTATGGCTGCCTACTGCACTTTATAAACTGGATTTCATTCTTCTTTTTTGTTTGTAGTTTCGCTATGTGCTTTCACCATTGCTCTCCTGGTTATGAGCAGTAGCTTTGTGTTAATTGATATGTACCTATATCTATCTATCTGTCTATCTATTTATCATTCAATCAATCAATCAATCATCTTTTTGTCTGCCCATCTGTCCTTGTGTACAGAACAGTTAACCATATATCCTATATCACTTTCCTACACTATGCTTCCAAAAATCCTGCAAAGTATCTAGGCTGTAGAGAGAGCACTGGGTTCACCGAGACACTTGCAGGTCGAGTCGGCCGCGTGTATCTACAAAACCAGGAAATGGTTGTGCCGGGACTTGAACCCGTGTCTCTATCCTCTGTCCTCTTTCATCTCCTTCTAACTTACTGTCTGTATTCAGCCACATTCTTTGACTAAGTGCTCCCTGAAGACCACAAGTATCATTCCTCTGGGCCTGTTGTCGCGAGAAAAGTAAACTTGTTCTTTGCTCACCACCATGTTTGAAGGACATCAGCGTGATCACCGCCGATAGGACGGAGTGTCAAATAAAAAGGAACACCAATTTCTAGAGAGGAGCAGTTGGGAGATAAGAGTGTATTGTGGGGTGACGTGTTTATTTGAATGTCCAAACTTCCCTCTTTAGGTAGTTATTAGATCTTCACATTCTTGAACATCATAAAACCCACTGATTTCAAAGGCCCAGATGCTTATTATTACAGCAACTCAGTTGTTGAGGTGAGAGAAAATGAGAAGTATGTTGCTGCACCACTAAATCAATGTCTGGGAACGGCTGAAACCAAACAAAAAGAATTCACGGTGGCCAGATAGGGCTATTTTTTTCTGACTGTCCCAGGGGACTCAAACAGAATCCATTTGTTTGATTGTTTGTTTTTCAGTCTCACTCGTGTAGAGTACTTGTCCACACATCTTCGGCTTGTAGTTTGTCTGTGTTCTTGGATCTGAAGTGAGTCTCCTGTAAGTAAGCACGTAGGTGTCTTGAGTTTTCATCCCTTCTTTTAACCCTGTGTCTTTTGTTTGCTGCACTCAGTGCCTGACCTTTTATTCTGATGATTCAGAGCTGTGCACTTATTACAATTAAAGAATTTTTTTTATCATTAAGTTAAAATCACTTGAAGAACATTATGTTTACTGTGCTCCCCCTTCACCAAGCACCCCTGAAAAACCTCTTCAGTCGCTGTCGATCTGCGTAGTTGGATGCTGTAGACCCCTTCACCATGTCCCTCCCAACAGACCCGGTTACAGTCGCTGTCCATCCGTGAGTAGTAAGATGCTATATGATCTCTACTAGCCTTCTCTGTGTTGTACAGCACTCCCCATGCCCCCTCGACCCCAAGCATTATACATGCAAAACTAATGCCCCCATTCTTTCTCCTCACACTTATACCTCCCTTCAGACCCACCCTGCCCAGTCCTATTCCCTTTGGTAACTTTTAGTCAACTCTCGGGTTCTGTGAGTCTGCTGCTGTTTTTCTCCTTCAGTTTTTCTTTGTTGTTATACTCCACACATGAGTGAAAACACTTGGTACTTGTCTTTCTCCGCCTGGCCTATTTCTCTGAACATACTACCATCTAGCTCCATCCAGGTCATTGCAAATTGTAGTATTTGTTTTCTTCTTAAGGCTGCTTACTGCACTTTTTAAACTGGATTACATTCTTCCTTTTTGTTTGTAGTTTAGCTATGTTATTCACCATTCAACTCCTGGTTATGAACAATAGCTTTGTGTCAATCGATATGTATCTGTATCTATCTATCTTATGGTCTGTCTGTCTATCTATGTATCTATGTATGTATGTATGTATGTATCTATGTGTCTATCTTCCTATCATCTATCTATGATGTCTATCATCTATCAATCTATGTACCTATCTATCTATCTTTCATCTGTTATCTGTGTACCTATCTATCTATGAATCAACCATCTTTTTGTCTGCCCATCTATCCTTCTGTACAGAACAGTTAACAACATAGCCTATGTCTCTTCCCTACATTATGCTTCCAGAAATCTTGCAAGGTAACTAAGCCATAAGGAGAGCACTGTGTTCACCGATACACTTTCATGTAGAGTCAGCCGCGTGTGCTTACAAAACCAGTAAATGGAGGTGAAAGGACTAGAACCTGTATCTCTGTCCTCTGTCCTCTTATACTTCCTGCTCGCTTGGTGACTTTATTTAGCCACATTCAGTGAGTAAGTGATCCCTGAACACCACAAGTATCCTTCGTCTGGCCCGGTTGTCGAAAGAAAAGTGTACTTGGTTCTTTGCACACCACCATGTTTGAGGGACATCGGCGTGATCACTGCTGATAGGTACAGGGACAAATATAAAGGAACACCTATTTCTGGACAGGAGCAGTTATGAACAAAGAGTGTGTTGTGGAGTGAAGTGTTTATTTGAGGGTCCAAACTTCCCTCCTTAGGTGTTATTTCCTCTTTACATTCGTGAACATCATAAAAAGCAATGATTTTAAAAGCCCAGACGCATATTATTACAGCAATTCATTTGTTGAGGTGAGAGGAAATGTGAAGGAACTTGCTGTACCACTAAATCTATGCCTGAGCACTGCTGAAATCAAACAAAAAGAATTCATGGTGGCTGGATAGGGCTATTTTCTACTGACGCTCTCTAGGGACTCAAACAGAATTCATTTGTTTGTTTGTTTCTTATTTTCACTTGTATAGGTAATCTGTCCCCGCCCCTTCAGCTTGTAGTTTGTCTGTGTCCTTGGATCTCAAGTGAGTCTCCAGTAAGGGAGCACGTAGGAGGTCTTGAGTTTTCATCAGTTCTTCTAACACTGTGTCTTTTGATTGGAGCACTCAAAGCCTGTACTTTTTTTCTGATATTTGAGAGCTGTGCTCTTACTGCACTTTGAAATATTTTTTGTTCTCATTAATATACAATCACATGCAGAACATTATGTTTTCCAGTCTACACCCTTCACCAAGTTCCCGGCAAAAGCCAGTTACAGTCGCTGTCCGTCAGCGTGTTCTAAGATACTGTAGAATCACTACATGTCTTCTCTGTGTTATGCAGCCGTACAAATGACCCCCCAATTTACACACTATACATGCTAATCCTAATGCCCCCATTCTTTTTCCCCGCCCTTATTACTCCCTTCCCACAAACCCTACCCAGTCCCTTTCTTTTTGGTAACTGTTAGTCCACTTTCGGGTTCTGTGAGTCTGCTGCTGTCTTTTCCTTCAGTTTTTCTTTGTTATCATACTCCACACATGAGTGAAATCATTTGGTACATGTATTTCTCCTCCTGGAATATTTGACTGAGCATAATACCCTCTAGCTCCATCCACGTTATTGCAAATGATAGGATTTGTTTATTCTTATGGCTGCCTACTGCACTTTATAAACTGGATTTCATTCTTCTTTTTTGTTTGTAGTTTCGCTATGTGCTTTCACCATTGCTCTCCTGGTTATGAGCAGTAGCTTTGTGTTAATTGATATGTACCTATATCTATCTATCTGTCTATCTATTTATCATTCAATCAATCAATCAATCATCTTTTTGTCTGCCCATCTGTCCTTGTGTACAGAACAGTTAACCATATATCCTATATCACTTTCCTACACTATGCTTCCAAAAATCCTGCAAAGTATCTAGGCTGTAGAGAGAGCACTGGGTTCACCGAGACACTTGCAGGTCGAGTCGGCCGCGTGTATCTACAAAACCAGGAAATGGTTGTGCCGGGACTTGAACCCGTGTCTCTATCCTCTGTCCTCTTTCATCTCCTTCTAACTTACTGTCTGTATTTAGCCACATTCTTTGACTAAGTGCTCCCTGAAGACCACAAGTATCATTCCTCTGGGCCTGTTGTCGCGAGAAAAGTAAACTTGTTCTTTGCTCACCACCATGTCTGAAAGACATCAGCGTGATCACCGCCGATAGGACGGAGGGTCAAATGAAAAGGAACACCAATTTCTAGAGAGGAGCAGTTGGGAGATAAGAGTGTATTGTGGGGTGACGTGTTTATTTGAATGTCCAAACTTCCCTCTTTAGGTAGTTATTAGATCTTCACATTCTTGAACATCATAAAACCCACTGATTTCAAAGGCCCAGATGCTTATTATTACAGCAACTCAGTTGTTGAGGTGAGAGAAAATGAGAAGTATGTTGCTGCACCACTAAATCAATGTCTGGGAACGGCTGAAACCAAACAAAAAGAATTCACGGTGGCCAGATAGGGCTATTTTTTTCTGACTGTCCCAGGGGACTCAAACAGAATCCATTTGTTTGATTGTTTGTTTTTCAGTCTCACTCGTGTAGAGTACTTGTCCACACATCTTCGGCTTGTAGTTTGTCTGTGTTCTTGGATCTGAAGTGAGTCTCCTGTAAGTAAGCACGTAGGTGTCTTGAGTTTTCATCCCTTCTTTTAACCCTGTGTCTTTTGTTTGCTGCACTCAGTGCCTGACCTTTTATTCTGATGATTCAGAGCTGTGCACTTATTACAATTAAAGAATTTTTTTTATCATTAAGTTAAAATCACTTGAAGAACATTATGTTTACTGTGCTCCCCCTTCACCAAGCACCCCTGAAAAACCTCTTCAGTCGCTGTCGATCTGCGTAGTTGGATGCTGTAGACCCCTTCACCATGTCCCTCCCAACAGACCCGGTTACAGTCGCTGTCCATCCGTGAGTAGTAAGATGCTATATGATCTCTACTAGCCTTCTCTGTGTTGTACAGCACTCCCCATGCCCCCTCGACCCCAAGCATTATACATGCAAAACTAATGCCCCCATTCTTTCTCCTCACACTTATACCTCCCTTCAGACCCACCCTGCCCAGTCCTATTCCCTTTGGTAACTTTTAGTCAACTCTCGGGTTCTGTGAGTCTGCTGCTGTTTTTCTCCTTCAGTTTTTCTTTGTTGTTATACTCCACACATGAGTGAAAACACTTGGTACTTGTCTTTCTCCGCCTGGCCTATTTCTCTGAACATACTACCATCTAGCTCCATCCAGGTCATTGCAAATTGTAGTATTTGTTTTCTTCTTAAGGCTGCTTACTGCACTTTTTAAACTGGATTACATTCTTCCTTTTTGTTTGTAGTTTAGCTATGTTATTCACCATTCAACTCCTGGTTATGAACAATAGCTTTGTGTCAATCGATATGTATCTGTATCTATCTATCTTATGGTCTGTCTGTCTATCTATGTATCTATGTATGTATGTATGTATGTATCTATGTGTCTATCTTCCTATCATCTATCTATGATGTCTATCATCTATCAATCTATGTACCTATCTATCTATCTTTCATCTGTTATCTGTGTACCTATCTATCTATGAATCAACCATCTTTTTGTCTGCCCATCTATCCTTCTGTACAGAACAGTTAACAACATAGCCTATGTCTCTTCCCTACATTATGCTTCCAGAAATCTTGCAAGGTAACTAAGCCATAAGGAGAGCACTGTGTTCACCGATACACTTTCATGTAGAGTCAGCCGCGTGTGCTTACAAAACCAGTAAATGGAGGTGAAAGGACTAGAACCTGTATCTCTGTCCTCTGTCCTCTTATACTTCCTGCTCGCTTGGTGACTTTATTTAGCCACATTCAGTGAGTAAGTGATCCCTGAACACCACAAGTATCCTTCGTCTGGTCCGGTTGTCGAAAGAAAAGTGTACTTGGTTCTTTGCACACCACCATGTTTGAGGGACATCGGCGTGATCACTGCTGATAGGTACAGGGACAAATATAAAGGAACACCTATTTCTGGACAGGAGCAGTTATGAACAAAGAGTGTGTTGTGGAGTGAAGTGTTTATTTGAGGGTCCAAACTTCCCTCCTTAGGTGTTATTTCCTCTTTACATTCGTGAACATCATAAAAAGCAATGATTTTAAAAGCCCAGACGCATATTATTACAGCAATTCATTTGTTGAGGTGAGAGGAAATGTGAAGGAACTTGCTGTACCACTAAATCTATGCCTGAGCACTGCTGAAATCAAACAAAAAGAATTCATGGTGGCTGGATAGGGCTATTTTCTACTGACGCTCTCTAGGGACTCAAACAGAATTCATTTGTTTGTTTGTTTCTTATTTTCACTTGTATAGGTAATCTGTCCCCGCCCCTTCAGCTTGTAGTTTGTCTGTGTCCTTGGATCTCAAGTGAGTCTCCAGTAAGGGAGCACGTAGGAGGTCTTGAGTTTTCATCAGTTCTTCTAACACTGTGTCTTTTGATTTGAGCACTCAAAGCCTGTACTTTTTTTCTGATATTTGAGAGCTGTGCTCTTACTGCACTTTGAAATATTTTTTGTTCTCATTAATATACAATCACATGCAGAACATTATGTTTTCCAGTCTACACCCTTCACCAAGTTCCCGGCAAAAGCCAGTTACAGTCGCTGTCCGTCAGCGTGTTCTAAGATACTGTAGAATCACTACATGTCTTCTCTGTGTTATGCAGCCGTACAAATGACCCCCCAATTTACACACTATACATGCTAATCCTAATGCCCCCATTCTTTTTCCCCGCCCTTATTACTCCCTTCCCACAAACCCTACCCAGTCCCTTTCTTTTTGGTAACTGTTAGTCCACTTTCGGGTTCTGTGAGTCTGCTGCTGCCTTTTCCTTCAGTTTTTCTTTGTTATCATACTCCACACATGAGTGAAATCATTTGGTACATGTATTTCTCCTCCTGGAATATTTGACTGAGCATAATACCCTCTAGCTCCATCCACGTTATTGCAAATGATAGGATTTGTTTATTCTTATGGCTGCCTACTGCACTTTATAAACTGGATTTCATTCTTCTTTTTTGTTTGTAGTTTCGCTATGTGCTTTCACCATTGCTCTCCTGGTTATGAGCAGTAGCTTTGTGTTAATTGATATGTACCTATATCTATCTATCTGTCTATCTATTTATCATTCAATCAATCAATCAATCATCTTTTTGTCTGCCCATCTGTCCTTGTGTACAGAACAGTTAACCATATATCCTATATCACTTTCCTACACTATGCTTCCAAAAATCCTGCAAAGTATCTAGGCTGTAGAGAGAGCACTGGGTTCACCGAGACACTTGCAGGTCGAGTCGGCCGCGTGTATCTACAAAACCAGGAAATGGTTGTGCCGGGACTTGAACCCGTGTCTCTATCCTCTGTCCTCTTTCATCTCCTTCTAACTTACTGTCTGTATTTAGCCACATTCTTTGACTAAGTGCTCCCTGAAGACCACAAGTATCATTCCTCTGGGCCTGTTGTCGCGAGAAAAGTAAACTTGTTCTTTGCTCACCACCATGTCTGAAAGACATCAGCGTGATCACCGCCGATAGGACGGAGGGTCAAATAAAAAGAAACACCAATTTCTAGAGAGGAGCAGTTGGGAGATAAGAGTGTATTGTGGGGTGACGTGTTTATTTGAATGTCCAAACTTCCCTCTTTAGGTAGTTATTAGATCTTCACATTCTTGAACATCATAAAACCCACTGATTTCAAAGGCCCAGATGCTTATTATTACAGCAACTCAGTTGTTGAGGTGAGAGAAAATGAGAAGTATGTTGCTGCACCACTAAATCAATGTCTGGGAACGGCTGAAACCAAACAAAAAGAATTCACGGTGGCCAGATAGGGCTATTTTTTTCTGACTGTCCCAGGGGACTCAAACAGAATCCATTTGTTTGATTGTTTGTTTTTCAGTCTCACTCGTGTAGAGTACTTGTCCACACATCTTCGGCTTGTAGTTTGTCTGTGTTCTTGGATCTGAAGTGAGTCTCCTGTAAGTAAGCACGTAGGTGTCTTGAGTTTTCATCCCTTCTTTTAACCCTGTGTCTTTTGTTTGCTGCACTCAGTGCCTGACCTTTTATTCTGATGATTCAGAGCTGTGCACTTATTACAATTAAAGAATTTTTTTTATCATTAAGTTAAAATCACTTGAAGAACATTATGTTTACTGTGCTCCCCCTTCACCAAGCACCCCTGAAAAACCTCTTCAGTCGCTGTCGATCTGCGTAGTTGGATGCTGTAGACCCCTTCACCATGTCCCTCCCAACAGACCCGGTTACAGTCGCTGTCCATCCGTGAGTAGTAAGATGCTATATGATCTCTACTAGCCTTCTCTGTGTTGTACAGCACTCCCCATGCCCCCTCGACCCCAAGCATTATACATGCAAAACTAATGCCCCCATTCTTTCTCCTCACACTTATACCTCCCTTCAGACCCACCCTGCCCAGTCCTATTCCCTTTGGTAACTTTTAGTCAACTCTCGGGTTCTGTGAGTCTGCTGCTGTTTTTCTCCTTCAGTTTTTCTTTGTTGTTATACTCCACACATGAGTGAAACACTTGGTACTTGTCTTTCTCCGCCTGGCCTATTTCTCTGAACATACTACCATCTAGCTATATCCAGGTCATTGCAAATTGTAGTATTTGTTTTCTTCTTAAGGCTGCTTACTGCACTTTTTAAACTGGATTACATTCTTCCTTTTTGTTTGTAGTTTAGCTATGTTATTCACCATTCAACTCCTGGTTATGAACAATAGCTTTGTGTCAATCGATATGTATCTGTATCTATCTATCTTATGGTCTGTCTGTCTATCTATGTATCTATGTATGTATGTATGTATGTATCTATGTGTCTATCTTCCTATCATCTATCTATGATGTCTATCTTCTATCAATCTATGTACCTATCTATCTATCTTTCATCTGTTATCTGTGTACCTATCTATCTATGAATCAACCATCTTTTTGTCTGCCCATCTATCCTTCTGTACAGAACAGTTAACAACATAGCCTATGTCTCTTCCCTACATTATGCTTCCAGAAATCTTGCAAGGTAACTAAGCCATAAGGAGAGCACTGTGTTCACCGATACACTTTCATGTAGAGTCAGCCGCGTGTGCTTACAAAACCAGTAAATGGAGGTGAAAGGACTAGAACCTGTATCTCTGTCCTCTGTCCTCTTATACTTCCTGCTCGCTTGGTGACTTTATTTAGCCACATTCAGTGAGTAAGTGATCCCTGAACACCACAAGTATCCTTCGTCTGGTCCGGTTGTCGAAAGAAAAGTGTACTTGGTTCTTTGCACACCACCATGTTTGAGGGACATCGGCGTGATCACTGCTGATAGGTACAGGGACAAATATAAAGGAACACCTATTTCTGGACAGGAGCAGTTATGAACAAAGAGTGTGTTGTGGAGTGAAGTGTTTATTTGAGGGTCCAAACTTCCCTCCTTAGGTGTTATTTCCTCTTTACATTCGTGAACATCATAAAAAGCAATGATTTTAAAAGCCCAGACGCATATTATTACAGCAATTCATTTGTTGAGGTGAGAGGAAATGTGAAGGAACTAGCTGTACCACTAAATCTATGCCTGAGCACTGCTGAAATCAAACAAAAAGAATTCATGGTGGCTGGATAGGGCTATTTTCTACTGACGCTCTCTAGGGACTCAAACAGAATTCATTTGTTTGTTTGTTTCTTATTTTCACTTGTATAGGTAATCTGTCCCCGCCCCTTCAGCTTGTAGTTTGTCTGTGTCCTTGGATCTCAAGTGAGTCTCCAGTAAGGGAGCACGTAGGAGGTCTTGAGTTTTCATCAGTTCTTCTAACACTGTGTCTTTTGATTGGAGCACTCAAAGCCTGTACTTTTTTTCTGATATTTGAGAGCTGTGCTCTTACTGCACTTTGAAATATTTTTTGTTCTCATTAATATACAATCACATGCAGAACATTATGTTTTCCAGTCTACACCCTTCACCAAGTTCCCGGCAAAAGCCAGTTACAGTCGCTGTCCGTCAGCGTGTTCTAAGATACTGTAGAATCACTACATGTCTTCTCTGTGTTATGCAGCCATACAAATGACCCCCCAATTTACACACTATACATGCTAATCCTAAAGCCCCCATTCTTTGTCCCCGCCCTTATTACTCCCTTCCCACAAACCCTACCCAGTCCCTTTCTTTTTGGTAACTGTTAGTCCACTTTCGGGTTCTGTGAGTCTGCTGCTGTCTTTTCCTTCAGTTTTTCTTTGTTATCATACTCCACACATGAGTGAAATCATTTGGTACATGTATTTCTCCTCCTGGAATATTTGACTGAGCATAATACCCTCTAGCTCCATCCACGTTATTGCAAATGATAGGATTTGTTTATTCTTATGGCTGCCTACTGCACTTTATAAACTGGATTTCATTCTTCTTTTTTGTTTGTAGTTTCGCTATGTGCTTTCACCATTGCTCTCCTGGTTATGAGCAGTAGCTTTGTGTTAATTGATATGTACCTATATCTATCTATCTGTCTATCTATTTATCATTCAATCAATCAATCAATCATCTTTTTGTCTGCCCATCTGTCCTTGTGTACAGAACAGTTAACCATATATCCTATATCACTTTCCTACACTATGCTTCCAAAAATCCTGCAAAGTATCTAGGCTGTAGAGAGAGCACTGGGTTCACCGAGACACTTGCAGGTCGAGTCGGCCGCGTGTATCTACAAAACCAGGAAATGGTTGTGCCGGGACTTGAACCCGTGTCTCTATCCTCTGTCCTCTTTCATCTCCTTCTAACTTACTGTCTGTATTTAGCCACATTCTTTGACTAAGTGCTCCCTGAAGACCACAAGTATCATTCCTCTGGGCCTGTTGTCGCGAGAAAAGTAAACTTGTTCTTTGTTCACCACCATGTCTGAAGGACATCAGCGTGATCACCGCCGATAGGACGGAGGGTCAAATAAAAAGGAACACCAATTTCTAGAGAGGAGCAGTTGGGAGATAAGAGTGTATTGTGGGGTGACGTGTTTATTTGAATGTCCAAACTTCCCTCTTTAGGTAGTTATTAGATCTTCACATTCTTGAACATCATAAAACCCACTGATTTCAAAGGCCCAGATGCTTATTATTACAGCAACTCAGTTGTTGAGGTGAGAGAAAATGAGAAGTATGTTGCTGCACCACTAAATCAATGTCTGGGAACGGCTGAAACCAAACAAAAAGAATTCACGGTGGCCAGATAGGGCTATTTTTTTCTGACTGTCCCAGGGGACTCAAACAGAATCCATTTGTTTGATTGTTTGTTTTTCAGTCTCACTCGTGTAGAGTACTTGTCCACACATCTTCGGCTTGTAGTTTGTCTGTGTTCTTGGATCTGAAGTGAGTCTCCTGTAAGTAAGCACGTAGGTGTCTTGAGTTTTCATCCCTTCTTTTAACCCTGTGTCTTTTGTTTGCTGCACTCAGTGCCTGACCTTTTATTCTGATGATTCAGAGCTGTGCACTTATTACAATTAAAGAATTTTTTTTATCATTAAGTTAAAATCACTTGAAGAACATTATGTTTACTGTGCTCCCCCTTCACCAAGCACCCCTGAAAAACCTCTTCAGTCGCTGTCGATCTGCGTAGTTGGATGCTGTAGACCCCTTCAACATGTCCCTCTCAACAGACCCGGTTACAGTCGCTGTCCATCCGTGAGTAGTAAGATGCTATATGATCTCTACTAGCCTTCTCTGTGTTGTACAGCACTCCCCATGCCCCCTCGACCCCAAGCATTATACATGCAAAACTAATGCCCCCATTCTTTCTCCTCACACTTATACCTCCCTTCAGACCCACCCTGCCCAGTCCTATTCCCTTTGGTAACTTTTAGTCAACTCTCGGGTTCTGTGAGTCTGCTGCTGTTTTTCTCCTTCAGTTTTTCTTTGTTGTTATACTCCACACATGAGTGAAAACACTTGGTACTTGTCTTTCTCCGCCTGGCCTATTTCTCTGAACATACTACCATCTAGCTCCATCCAGGTCATTGCAAATTGTAGTATTTGTTTTCTTCTTAAGGCTGCTTACTGCACTTTTTAAACTGGATTACATTCTTCCTTTTTGTTTGTAGTTTAGCTATGTTATTCACCATTCAACTCCTGGTTATGAACAATAGCTTTGTGTCAATCGATATGTATCTGTATCTATCTATCTTATGGTCTGTCTGTCTATCTATGTATCTATGTATGTATGTATGTATGTATGTATGTATGTATCTATGTATCAATCTTCCTATCATCTATCTATGATGTCTATCATCTATCAATCTATGTACCTATCTATCTATCTTTCATCTGTTATCTGTGTACCTATCTATCTATGAATCAACCATCTTTCTGTCTGCCCATCTATCCTTCTGTACAGAACAGTTAACAACATAGCCTATGTCTCTTCCCTACATTATGCTTCCAGAAATCTTGCAAGGTAACTAAGCCATAAGGAGAGCACTGTGTTCACCGATACACTTTCAGGTAGAGTCAGCCGCGTGTGCTTACAAAACCAGTAAATGGAGGTGAAAGGACTTGAACCTGTATCTCTGTCCTCTGTCCTCTTATACTTCCTGCTCGCTTGGTGAATTTATTTAGCCACATTCAGTGAGTAAGTGATCCCTGAACACCACAAGTATCCTTCGTCTGGTCCGGTTGTCGAAAGAAAAGTGTACTTGGTTCTTTGCACACCACCATGTTTGAGGGACATCGGCGTGATCACTGCTGATAGGTACAGGGACAAATATAAAGGAACACCTATTTCTGGACAGGAGCAGTTATGAACAAAGAGTGTGTTGTGGAGTGAAGTGTTTATTTGAGGGTCCAAACTTCCCTCCTTAGGTGTTATTTCCTCTTTACATTCGTGAACATCATAAAAAGCAATGATTTTAAAAGCCCAGACGCATATTATTACAGCAATTCATTTGTTGAGGTGAGAGGAAATGTGAAGGAACTTGCTGTACCACTAAATCTATGCCTGAGCACTGCTGAAATCAAACAAAAAGAATTCATGGTGGCTGGATAGGGCTATTTTCTACTGACGCTCTCTAGGGTCTCAAACAGAATTCATTTGTTTGTTTGTTTCTTATTTTCACTTGTATAGGTAATCAGTCCCCGCCCCTTCAGCTTGTAGTTTGTCTGTGTCCTTGGATCTCAAGTGAGTCTCCAGTAAGGGAGCACGTAGGAGGTCTTGAGTTTTCATCAGTTCTTCTAACACTGTGTCTTTTGATTGGAGCACTCAAAGCCTGTACTTTTTTTCTGATATTTGAGAGCTGTGCTCTTACTGCACTTTGAAATATTTTTTGTTCTCATTAATATACAATCACATGCAGAACATTATGTTTTCCAGTCTACACCCTTCACCAAGTTCCCGGCAAAAGCCAGTTACAGTCGCTGTCCGTCAGCGTGTTCTAAGATACTGTAGAATCACTACATGTCTTCTCTGTGTTATGCAGCCGTACAAATGACCCCCCAATTTACACACTATACATGCTAATCCTAATGCCCCCATTCTTTTTCCCCGCCCTTATTACTCCCTTCCCACAAACCCTACCCAGTCCCTTTCTTTTTGGTAACTGTTAGTCCACTTTCGGGTTCTGTGAGTCTGCTGCTGTCTTTTCCTTCAGTTTTTCTTTGTTATCATACTCCACACATGAGTGAAATCATTTGGTACATGTATTTCTCCTCCTGGAATATTTGACTGAGCATAATACCCTCTAGCTCCATCCACGTTATTGCAAATGATAGGATTTGTTTATTCTTATGGCTGCCTACTGCACTTTATAAACTGGATTTCATTCTTCTTTTTTGTTTGTAGTTTCGCTATGTGCTTTCACCATTGCTCTCCTGGTTATGAGCAGTAGCTTTGTGTTAATTGATATGTACCTATATCTATCTATCTGTCTATCTATTTATCATTCAATCAATCAATCAATCATCTTTTTGTCTGCCCATCTGTCCTTGTGTACAGAACAGTTAACCATATATCCTATATCACTTTCCTACACTATGCTTCCAAAAATCCTGCAAAGTATCTAGGCTGTAGAGAGAGCACTGGGTTCACCGAGACACTTGCAGGTCGAGTCGGCCGCGTGTATCTACAAAACCAGGAAATGGTTGTGCCGGGACTTGAACCCGTGTCTCTATCCTCTGTCCTCTTTCATCTCCTTCTAACTTACTGTCTGTATTTAGCCACATTCTTTGACTAAGTGCTCCCTGAAGACCACAAGTATCATTCCTCTGGGCCTGTTGTCGCGAGAAAAGTAAACTTGTTCTTTGTTCACCACCATGTCTGAAGGACATCAGCGTGATCACCGCCGATAGGACGGAGGGTCAAATAAAAAGGAACACCAATTTCTAGAGAGGAGCAGTTGGGAGATAAGAGTGTATTGTGGGGTGACGTGTTTATTTGAATGTCCAAACTTCCCTCTTTAGGTAGTTATTAGATCTTCACATTCTTGAACATCATAAAACCCACTGATTTCAAAGGCCCAGATGCTTATTATTACAGCAACTCAGTTGTTGAGGTGAGAGAAAATGAGAAGTATGTTGCTGCACCACTAAATCAATGTCTGGGAACGGCTGAAACCAAACAAAAAGAATTCACGGTGGCCAGATAGGGCTATTTTTTTCTGACTGTCCCAGGGGACTCAAACAGAATCCATTTGTTTGATTGTTTGTTTTTCAGTCTCACTCGTGTAGAGTACTTGTCCACACATCTTCGGCTTGTAGTTTGTCTGTGTTCTTGGATCTGAAGTGAGTCTCCTGTAAGTAAGCACGTAGGTGTCTTGAGTTTTCATCCCTTCTTTTAACCCTGTGTCTTTTGTTTGCTGCACTCAGTGCCTGACCTTTTATTCTGATGATTCAGAGCTGTGCACTTATTACAATTAAAGAATTTTTTTTATCATTAAGTTAAAATCACTTGAAGAACATTATGTTTACTGTGCTCCCCCTTCACCAAGCACCCCTGAAAAACCTCTTCAGTCGCTGTCGATCTGCGTAGTTGGATGCTGTAGACCCCTTCAACATGTCCCTCTCAACAGACCCGGTTACAGTCGCTGTCCATCCGTGAGTAGTAAGATGCTATATGATCTCTACTAGCCTTCTCTGTGTTGTACAGCACTCCCCATGCCCCCTCGACCCCAAGCATTATACATGCAAAACTAATGCCCCCATTCTTTCTCCTCACACTTATACCTCCCTTCAGACCCACCCTGCCCAGTCCTATTCCCTTTGGTAACTTTTAGTCAACTCTCGGGTTCTGTGAGTCTGCTGCTGTTTTTCTCCTTCAGTTTTTCTTTGTTGTTATACTCCACACATGAGTGAAAACACTTGGTACTTGTCTTTCTCCGCCTGGCCTATTTCTCTGAACATACTACCATCTAGCTCCATCCAGGTCATTGCAAATTGTAGTATTTGTTTTCTTCTTAAGGCTGCTTACTGCACTTTTTAAACTGGATTACATTCTTCCTTTTTGTTTGTAGTTTAGCTATGTTATTCACCATTCAACTCCTGGTTATGAACAATAGCTTTGTGTCAATCGATATGTATCTGTATCTATCTATCTTATGGTCTGTCTGTCTATCTATGTATCTATGTATGTATGTATGTATGTATGTATGTATGTATCTATGTATCAATCTTCCTATCATCTATCTATGATGTCTATCATCTATCAATCTATGTACCTATCTATCTATCTTTCATCTGTTATCTGTGTACCTATCTATCTATGAATCAACCTTCTTTCTGTCTGCCCATCTATCCTTCTGTACAGAACAGTTAACAACATAGCCTATGTCTCTTCCCTACATTATGCTTCCAGAAATCTTGCAAGGTAACTAAGCCATAAGGAGAGCACTGTGTTCACCGATACACTTTCAGGTAGAGTCAGCCGCGTGTGCTTACAAAACCAGTAAATGGAGGTGAAAGGACTTGAACCTGTATCTCTGTCCTCTGTCCTCTTATACTTCCTGCTCGCTTGGTGAATTTATTTAGCCACATTCAGTGAGTAAGTGATCCCTGAACACCACAAGTATCCTTCGTCTGGTCCGGTTGTCGAAAGAAAAGTGTACTTGGTTCTTTGCACACCACCATGTTTGAGGGACATCGGCGTGATCACTGCTGATAGGTACAGGGACAAATATAAAGGAACACCTATTTCTGGACAGGAGCAGTTATGAACAAAGAGTGTGTTGTGGAGTGAAGTGTTTATTTGAGGGTCCAAACTTCCCTCCTTAGGTGTTATTTCCTCTTTACATTCGTGAACATCATAAAAAGCAATGATTTTAAAAGCCCAGACGCATATTATTACAGCAATTCATTTGTTGAGGTGAGAGGAAATGTGAAGGAACTTGCTGTACCACTAAATCTATGCCTGAGCACTGCTGAAATCAAACAAAAAGAATTCATGGTGGCTGGATAGGGCTATTTTCTACTGACGCTCTCTAGGGACTCAAACAGAATTCATTTGTTTGTTTGTTTCTTATTTTCACTTGTATAGGTAATCTGTCCCCGCCCCTTCAGCTTGTAGTTTGTCTGTGTCCTTGGATCTCAAGTGAGTCTCCAGTAAGGGAGCACGTAGGAGGTCTTGAGTTTTCATCAGTTCTTCTAACACTGTGTCTTTTGATTGGAGCACTCAAAGCCTGTACTTTTTTTCTGATATTTGAGAGCTGTGCTCTTACTGCACTTTGAAATATTTTTTGTTCTCATTAATATACAATCACATGCAGAACATTATGTTTTCCAGTCTACACCCTTCACCAAGTTCCCGGCAAAAGCCAGTTACAGTCGCTGTCCGTCAGCGTGTTCTAAGATACTGTAGAATCACTACATGTCTTCTCTGTGTTATGCAGCCGTACAAATGACCCCCCAATTTACACACTATACATGCTAATCCTAATGCCCCCATTCTTTTTCCCCGCCCTTATTACTCCCTTCCCACAAACCCTACCCAGTCCCTTTCTTTTTGGTAACTGTTAGTCCACTTTCGGGTTCTGTGAGTCTGCTGCTGCCTTTTCCTTCAGTTTTTCTTTGTTATCATACTCCACACATGAGTGAAATCATTTGGTACATGTATTTCTCCTCCTGGAATATTTGACTGAGCATAATACCCTCTAGCTCCATCCACGTTATTGCAAATGATAGGATTTGTTTATTCTTATGGCTGCCTACTGCACTTTATAAACTGGATTTCATTCTTCTTTTTTGTTTGTAGTTTCGCTATGTGCTTTCACCATTGCTCTCCTGGTTATGAGCAGTAGCTTTGTGTTAATTGATATGTACCTATATCTATCTATCTGTCTATCTATTTATCATTCAATCAATCAATCAATCATCTTTTTGTCTGCCCATCTGTCCTTGTGTACAGAACAGTTAACCATATATCCTATATCACTTTCCTACACTATGCTTCCAAAAATCCTGCAAAGTATCTAGGCTGTAGAGAGAGCACTGGGTTCACCGAGACACTTGCAGGTCGAGTTGGCCGCGTGTATCTACAAAACCAGGAAATGGTTGTGCCGGGACTTGAACCCGTGTCTCTATCCTCTGTCCTCTTTCATCTCCTTCTAACTTACTGTCTGTATTTAGCCACATTCTTTGACTAAGTGCTCCCTGAAGACCACAAGTATCATTCCTCTGGGCCTGTTGTCGCGAGAAAAGTAAACTTGTTCTTTGCTCACCACCATGTCTGAAGGACATCAGCGTGATCACCGCCGATAGGACGGAGGGTCAAATAAAAAGGAACACCAATTTCTAGAGAGGAGCAGTTGGGAGATAAGAGTGTATTGTGGGGTGACGTGTTTATTTGAATGTCCAAACTTCCCTCTTTAGGTAGTTATTAGATCTTCACATTCTTGAACATCATAAAACCCACTGATTTCAAAGGCCCAGATGCTTATTATTACAGCAACTCAGTTGTTGAGGTGAGAGAAAATGAGAAGTATGTTGCTGCACCACTAAATCAATGTCTGGGAACGGCTGAAACCAAACAAAAAGAATTCACGGTGGCCAGATAGGGCTATTTTTTTCTGACTGTCCCAGGGGACTCAAACAGAATCCATTTGTTTGATTGTTTGTTTTTCAGTCTCACTCGTGTAGAGTACTTGTCCACACATCTTCGGCTTGTAGTTTGTCTGTGTTCTTGGATCTGAAGTGAGTCTCCTGTAAGTAAGCACGTAGGTGTCTTGAGTTTTCATCCCTTCTTTTAACCCTGTGTCTTTTGTTTGCTGCACTCAGTGCCTGACCTTTTATTCTGATGATTCAGAGCTGTGCACTTATTACAATTAAAGAATTTTTTTTATCATTAAGTTAAAATCACTTGAAGAACATTATGTTTACTGTGCTCCCCCTTCACCAAGCACCCCTGAAAAACCTCTTCAGTCGCTGTCGATCTGCGTAGTTGGATGCTGTAGACCCCTTCAACATGTCCCTCCCAACAGACCCGGTTACAGTCGCTGTCCATCCGTGAGTAGTAAGATGCTATATGATCTCTACTAGCCTTCTCTGTGTTGTACAGCACTCCCCATGCCCCCTCGACCCCAAGCATTATACATGCAAAACTAATGCCCCCATTCTTTCTCCTCACACTTATACCTCCCTTCAGACCCACCCTGCCCAGTCCTATTCCCTTTGGTAACTTTTAGTCAACTCTCGGGTTCTGTGAGTCTGCTGCTGTTTTTCTCCTTCAGTTTTTCTTTGTTGTTATACTCCACACATGAGTGAAAACACTTGGTACTTGTCTTTCTCCGCCTGGCCTATTTCTCTGAACATACTACCATCTAGCTCCATCCAGGTCATTGCAAATTGTAGTATTTGTTTTCTTCTTAAGGCTGCTTACTGCACTTTTTAAACTGGATTACATTCTTCCTTTTTGTTTGTAGTTTAGCTATGTTATTCACCATTCAACTCCTGGTTATGAACAATAGCTTTGTGTCAATCGATATGTATCTGTATCTATCTATCTTATGGTCTGTCTGTCTATCTATGTATCTATGTATGTATGTATGTATGTATGTATGTATGTATCTATGTATCAATCTTCCTATCATCTATCTATGATGTCTATCATCTATCAATCTATGTACCTATCTATCTATCTTTCATCTGTTATCTGTGCATCTATCTATCTATGAATCAACCATCTTTCTGTCTGCCCATCTATCCTTCTGTACAGAACAGTTAACAACATAGCCTATGTCTCTTCCCTACATTATGCTTCCAGAAATCTTGCAAGGTAACTAAGCCATAAGGAGAGCACTGTGTTCACCGATACACTTTCAGGTAGAGTCAGCCGCGTGTGCTTACAAAACCAGTAAATGGAGGTGAAAGGACTTGAACCTGTATCTCTGTCCTCTGTCCTCTTATACTTCCTGCTCGCTTGGTGAATTTATTTAGCCACATTCAGTGAGTAAGTGATCCCTGAACACCACAAGTATCCTTCGTCTGGTCCGGTTGTCGAAAGAAAAGTGTACTTGGTTCTTTGCACACCACCATGTTTGAGGGACATCGGCGTGATCACTGCTGATAGGTACAGGGACAAATATAAAGGAACACCTATTTCTGGACAGGAGCAGTTATGAACAAAGAGTGTGTTGTGGAGTGAAGTGTTTATTTGAGGGTCCAAACTTCCCTCCTTAGGTGTTATTTCCTCTTTACATTCGTGAACATCATAAAAAGCAATGATTTTAAAAGCCCAGACGCATATTATTACAGCAATTCATTTGTTGAGGTGAGAGGAAATGTGAAGGAACTTGCTGTACCACTAAATCTATGCCTGAGCACTGCTGAAATCAAACAAAAAGAATTCATGGTGGCTGGATAGGGCTATTTTCTACTGACGCTCTCTAGGGACTCAAACAGAATTCATTTGTTTGTTTGTTTCTTATTTTCACTTGTATAGGTAATCTGTCCCCGCCCCTTCAGCTTGTAGTTTGTCTGTGTCCTTGGATCTCAAGTGAGTCTCCAGTAAGGGAGCACGTAGGAGGTCTTGAGTTTTCATCAGTTCTTCTAACACTGTGTCTTTTGATTGGAGCACTCAAAGCCTGTACTTTTTTTCTGATATTTGAGAGCTGTGCTCTTACTGCACTTTGAAATATTTTTTGTTCTCATTAATATACAATCACATGCAGAACATTATGTTTTCCAGTCTACACCCTTCACCAAGTTCCCGGCAAAAGCCAGTTACAGTCGCTGTCCGTCAGCGTGTTCTAAGATACTGTAGAATCACTACATGTCTTCTCTGTGTTATGCAGCCGTACAAATGACCCCCCAATTTACACACTATACATGCTAATCCTAATGCCCCCATTCTTTTTCCCCGCCCTTATTACTCCCTTCCCACAAACCCTACCCAGTCCCTTTCTTTTTGGTAACTGTTAGTCCACTTTCGGGTTCTGTGAGTCTGCTGCTGCCTTTTCCTTCAGTTTTTCTTTGTTATCATACTCCACACATGAGTGAAATCATTTGGTACATGTATTTCTCCTCCTGGAATATTTGACTGAGCATAATACCCTCTAGCTCCATCCACGTTATTGCAAATGATAGGATTTGTTTATTCTTATGGCTGCCTACTGCACTTTATAAACTGGATTTCATTCTTCTTTTTTGTTTGTAGTTTCGCTATGTGCTTTCACCATTGCTCTCCTGGTTATGAGCAGTAGCTTTGTGTTAATTGATATGTACCTATATCTATCTATCTGTCTATCTATTTATCATTCAATCAATCAATCAATCATCTTTTTGTCTGCCCATCTGTCCTTGTGTACAGAACAGTTAACCATATATCCTATATCACTTTCCTACACTATGCTTCCAAAAATCCTGCAAAGTATCTAGGCTGTAGAGAGAGCACTGGGTTCACCGAGACACTTGCAGGTCGAGTCGGCCGCGTGTATCTACAAAACCAGGAAATGGTTGTGCCGGGACTTGAACCCGTGTCTCTATCCTCTGTCCTCTTTCATCTCCTTCTAACTTGCTGTCTGTATTTAGCCACATTCTTTGACTAAGTGCTCCCTGAAGACCACAAGTATCATTCCTCTGGGCCTGTTGTCGCGAGAAAAGTAAACTTGTTCTTTGCTCACCACCATGTCTGAAGGACATCAGCGTGATCACCGCCGATAGGACGGAGGGTCAAATAAAAAGGAACACCAATTTCTAGAGAGGAGCAGTTGGGAGATAAGAGTGTATTGTGGGGTGACGTGTTTATTTGAATGTCCAAACTTCCCTCTTTAGGTAGTTATTAGATCTTCACATTCTTGAACATCATAAAACCCACTGATTTCAAAGGCCCAGATGCTTATTATTACAGCAACTCAGTTGTTGAGGTGAGAGAAAATGAGAAGTATGTTGCTGCACCACTAAATCAATGTCTGGGAACGGCTGAAACCAAACAAAAAGAATTCACGGTGGCCAGATAGGGCTATTTTTTTCTGACTGTCCCAGGGGACTCAAACAGAATCCATTTGTTTGATTGTTTGTTTTTCAGTCTCACTCGTGTAGAGTACTTGTCCACACATCTTCGGCTTGTAGTTTGTCTGTGTTCTTGGATCTGAAGTGAGTCTCCTGTAAGTAAGCACGTAGGTGTCTTGAGTTTTCATCCCTTCTTTTAACCCTGTGTCTTTTGTTTGCTGCACTCAGTGCCTGACCTTTTATTCTGATGATTCAGAGCTGTGCACTTATTACAATTAAAGAATTTTTTTTATCATTAAGTTAAAATCACTTGAAGAACATTATGTTTACTGTGCTCCCCCTTCACCAAGCACCCCTGAAAAACCTCTTCAGTCGCTGTCGATCTGCGTAGTTGGATGCTGTAGACCCCTTCAACATGTCCCTCCCAACAGACCCGGTTACAGTCGCTGTCCATCCGTGAGTAGTAAGATGCTATATGATCTCTACTAGCCTTCTCTGTGTTGTACAGCACTCCCCATGCCCCCTCGACCCCAAGCATTATACATGCAAAACTAATGCCCCCATTCTTTCTCCTCACACTTATACCTCCCTTCAGACCCACCCTGCCCAGTCCTATTCCCTTTGGTAACTTTTAGTCAACTCTCGGGTTCTGTGAGTCTGCTGCTGTTTTTCTCCTTCAGTTTTTCTTTGTTGTTATACTCCACACATGAGTGAAAACACTTGGTACTTGTCTTTCTCCGCCTGGCCTATTTCTCTGAACATACTACCATCTAGCTCCATCCAGGTCATTGCAAATTGTAGTATTTGTTTTCTTCTTAAGGCTGCTTACTGCACTTTTTAAACTGGATTACATTCTTCCTTTTTGTTTGTAGTTTAGCTATGTTATTCACCATTCAACTCCTGGTTATGAACAATAGCTTTGTGTCAATCGATATGTATCTGTATCTATCTATCTTATGGTCTGTCTGTCTATCTATGTATCTATGTATGTATGTATGTATGTATGTATGTATGTATCTATGTATCAATCTTCCTATCATCTATCTATGATGTCTATCATCTATCAATCTATGTACCTATCTATCTATCTTTCATCTGTTATCTGTGCACCTATCTATCTATGAATCAACCATCTTTCTGTCTGCCCATCTATCCTTCTGTACAGAACAGTTAACAACATAGCCTATGTCTCTTCCCTACATTATGCTTCCAGAAATCTTGCAAGGTAACTAAGCCATAAGGAGAGAACTCTGTTCACCGATACACTTTCAGGTAGAGTCAGCCGCGTGTGCTTACAAAACCAGTAAATGGAGGTGAAAGGACTTGAACCTGTATCTCTGTCCTCTGTCCTCTTATACTTCCTGCTCGCTTGGTGAATTTATTTAGCCACATTCAGTGAGTAAGTGATCCCTGAACACCACAAGTATCCTTCGTCTGGTCCGGTTGTCGAAAGAAAAGTGTACTTGGTTCTTTGCACACCACCATGTTTGAGGGACATCGGCGTGATCACTGCTGATAGGTACAGGGACAAATATAAAGGAACACCTATTTCTGGACAGGAGCAGTTATGAACAAAGAGTGTGTTGTGGAGTGAAGTGTTTATTTGAGGGTCCAAACTTCCCTCCTTAGGTGTTATTTCCTCTTTACATTCGTGAACATCATAAAAAGCAATGATTTTAAAAGCCCAGACGCATATTATTACAGCAATTCATTTGTTGAGGTGAGAGGAAATGTGAAGGAACTTGCTGTACCACTAAATCTATGCCTGAGCACTGCTGAAATCAAACAAAAAGAATTCATGGTGGCTGGATAGGGCTATTTTCTACTGACGCTCTCTAGGGACTCAAACAGAATTCATTTGTTTGTTTGTTTCTTATTTTCACTTGTATAGGTAATCTGTCCCCGCCCCTTCAGCTTGTAGTTTGTCTGTGTCCTTGGATCTCAAGTGAGTCTCCAGTAAGGGAGCACGTAGGAGGTCTTGAGTTTTCATCAGTTCTTCTAACACTGTGTCTTTTGATTGGAGCACTCAAAGCCTGTACTTTTTTTCTGATATTTGAGAGCTGTGCTCTTACTGCACTTTGAAATATTTTTTGTTCTCATTAATATACAATCACATGCAGAACATTATGTTTTCCAGTCTACACCCTTCACCAAGTTCCCGGCAAAAGCCAGTTACAGTCGCTGTCCGTCAGCGTGTTCTAAGATACTGTAGAATCACTACATGTCTTCTCTGTGTTATGCAGCCGTACAAATGACCCCCCAATTTACACACTATACATGCTAATCCTAATGCCCCCATTGTTTTTCCCCGCCCTTATTACTCCCTTCCCACAAACCCTACCCAGTCCCTTTCTTTTTGGTAACTGTTAGTCCACTTTCGGGTTCTGTGAGTCTGCTGCTGCCTTTTCCTTCAGTTTTTCTTTGTTATCATACTCCACACATGAGTGAAATCATTTGGTACATGTATTTCTCCTCCTGGAATATTTGACTGAGCATAATACCCTCTAGCTCCATCCACGTTATTGCAAATGATAGGATTTGTTTATTCTTATGGCTGCCTACTGCACTTTATAAACTGGATTTCATTCTTCTTTTTTGTTTGTAGTTTCGCTATGTGCTTTCACCATTGCTCTCCTGGTTATGAGCAGTAGCTTTGTGTTAATTGATATGTACCTATATCTATCTATCTGTCTATCTATTTATCATTCAATCAATCAATCAATCATCTTTTTGTCTGCCCATCTGTCCTTGTGTACAGAACAGTTAACCATATATCCTATATCACTTTCCTACACTATGCTTCCAAAAATCCTGCAAAGTATCTAGGCTGTAGAGAGAGCACTGGGTTCACCGAGACACTTGCAGGTCGAGTCGGCCGCGTGTATCTACAAAACCAGGAAATGGTTGTGCCGGGACTTGAACCCGTGTCTCTATCCTCTGTCCTCTTTCATCTCCTTCTAACTTACTGTCTGTATTTAGCCACATTCTTTGACTAAGTGCTCCCTGAAGACCACAAGTATCATTCCTCTGGGCCTGTTGTCGCGAGAAAAGTAAACTTGTTCTTTGCTCACCACCATGTCTGAAGGACATCAGCGTGATCACCGCCGATAGGACGGAGGGTCAAATAAAAAGGAACACCAATTTCTAGAGAGGAGCAGTTGGGAGATAAGAGTGTATTGTGGGGTGACGTGTTTATTTGAATGTCCAAACTTCCCTCTTTAGGTAGTTATTAGATCTTCACATTCTTGAACATCATAAAACCCACTGATTTCAAAGGCCCAGATGCTTATTATTACAGCAACTCAGTTGTTGAGGTGAGAGAAAATGAGAAGTATGTTGCTGCACCACTAAATCAATGTCTGGGAACGGCTGAAACCAAACAAAAAGAATTCACGGTGGCCAGATAGGGCTATTTTTTTCTGACTGTCCCAGGGGACTCAAACAGAATCCATTTGTTTGATTGTTTGTTTTTCAGTCTCACTCGTGTAGAGTACTTGTCCACACATCTTCGGCTTGTAGTTTGTCTGTGTTCTTGGATCTGAAGTGAGTCTCCTGTAAGTAAGCACGTAGGTGTCTTGAGTTTTCATCCCTTCTTTTAACCCTGTGTCTTTTGTTTGCTGCACTCAGTGCCTGACCTTTTATTCTGATGATTCAGAGCTGTGCACTTATTACAATTAAAGAATTTTTTTTATCATTAAGTTAAAATCACTTGAAGAACATTATGTTTACTGTGCTCCCCCTTCACCAAGCACCCCTGAAAAACCCATTCAGTCGCTGTCGATCTGCGTAGTTGGATGCTGTAGACCCCTTCACCATGTCCCTCCCAACAGACCCGGTTACAGTCGCTGTCCATCCGTGAGTAGTAAGATGCTATATGATCTCTACTAGCCTTCTCTGTGTTGTACAGCACTCCCCATGCCCCCTCGACCCCAAGCATTATACATGCAAAACTAATGCCCCCATTCTTTCTCCTCACACTTATACCTCCCTTCAGACCCACCCTGCCCAGTCCTATTCCCTTTGGTAACTTTTAGTCAACTCTCGGGTTCTGTGAGTCTGCTGCTGTTTTTCTCCTTCAGTTTTTCTTTGTTGTTATACTCCACACATGAGTGAAAACACTTGGTACTTGTCTTTCTCCGCCTGGCCTATTTCTCTGAACATACTACCATCTAGCTCCATCCAGGTCATTGCAAATTGTAGTATTTGTTTTCTTCTTAAGGCTGCTTACTGCACTTTTTAAACTGGATTACATTCTTCCTTTTTGTTTGTAGTTTAGCTATGTTATTCACCATTCAACTCCTGGTTATGAACAATAGCTTTGTGTCAATCGATATGTATCTGTATCTATCTATCTTATGGTCTGTCTGTCTATCTATGTATGTATGTATGTATGTATGTATGTATGTATGTATCTATGTATCAATCTTCCTATCATCTATCTATGATGTCTATCATCTATCAATCTATGTACCTATCTATCTATCTTTCATCTGTTATCTGTGTACCTATCTATCTATGAATCAACCATCTTTCTGTCTGCCCATCTATCCTTCTGTACAGAACAGTTAACAACATAGCCTATGTCTCTTCCCTACATTATGCTTCCAGAAATCTTGCAAGGTAACTAAGCCATAAGGAGAGCACTGTGTTCACCGATACACTTTCAGGTAGAGTCAGCCGCGTGTGCTTACAAAACCAGTAAATGGAGGTGAAAGGACTTGAACCTGTATCTCTGTCCTCTGTCCTCTTATACTTCCTGCTCGCTTGGTGAATTTATTTAGCCACATTCAGTGAGTAAGTGATCCCTGAACACCACAAGTATCCTTCGTCTGGTCCGGTTGTCGAAAGAAAAGTGTACTTGGTTCTTTGCACACCACCATGTTTGAGGGACATCGGCGTGATCACTGCTGATAGGTACAGGGACAAATATAAAGGAACACCTATTTCTGGACAGGAGCAGTTATGAACAAAGAGTGTGTTGTGGAGTGAAGTGTTTATTTGAGGGTCCAAACTTCCCTCCTTAGGTGTTATTTCCTCTTTACATTCGTGAACATCATAAAAAGCAATGATTTTAAAAGCCCAGACGCATATTATTACAGCAATTCATTTGTTGAGGTGAGAGGAAATGTGAAGGAACTTGCTGTACCACTAAATCTATGCCTGAGCACTGCTGAAATCAAACAAAAAGAATTCATGGTGGCTGGATAGGGCTATTTTCTACTGACGCTCTCTAGGGACTCAAACAGAATTCATTTGTTTGTTTGTTTCTTATTTTCACTTGTATAGGTAATCTGTCCCCGCCCCTTCAGCTTGTAGTTTGTCTGTGTCCTTGGATCTCAAGTGAGTCTCCAGTAAGGGAGCACGTAGGAGGTCTTGAGTTTTCATCAGTTCTTCTAACACTGTGTCTTTTGATTGGAGCACTCAAAGCCTGTACTTTTTTTCTGATATTTGAGAGCTGTGCTCTTACTGCACTTTGAAATATTTTTTGTTCTCATTAATATACAATCACATGCAGAACATTATGTTTTCCAGTCTACACCCTTCACCAAGTTCCCGGCAAAAGCCAGTTACAGTCGCTGTCCGTCAGCGTGTTCTAAGATACTGTAGAATCACTACATGTCTTCTCTGTGTTATGCAGCCGTACAAATGACCCCCCAATTTACACACTATACATGCTAATCCTAATGCCCCCATTCTTTTTCCCCGCCCTTATTACTCCCTTCCCACAAACCCTACCCAGTCCCTTTCTTTTTGGTAACTGTTAGTCCACTTTCGGGTTCTGTGAGTCTGCTGCTGCCTTTTCCTTCAGTTTTTCTTTGTTATCATACTCCACACATGAGTGAAATCATTTGGTACATGTATTTCTCCTCCTGGAATATTTGACTGAGCATAATACCCTCTAGCTCCATCCACGTTATTGCAAATGATAGGATTTGTTTATTCTTATGGCTGCCTACTGCACTTTATAAACTGGATTTCATTCTTCTTTTTTGTTTGTAGTTTCGCTATGTGCTTTCACCATTGCTCTCCTGGTTATGAGCAGTAGCTTTGTGTTAATTGATATGTACCTATATCTATCTATCTGTCTATCTATTTATCATTCAATCAATCAATCAATCATCTTTTTGTCTGCCCATCTGTCCTTGTGTACAGAACAGTTAACCATATATCCTATATCACTTTCCTACACTATGCTTCCAAAAATCCTGCAAAGTATCTAGGCTGTAGAGAGAGCACTGGGTTCACCGAGACACTTGCAGGTCGAGTCGGCCGCGTGTATCTACAAAACCAGGAAATGGTTGTGCCGGGACTTGAACCCGTGTCTCTATCCTCTGTCCTCTTTCATCTCCTTCTAACTTACTGTCTGTATTTAGCCACATTCTTTGACTAAGTGCTCCCTGAAGACCACAAGTATCATTCCTCTGGGCCTGTTGTCGCGAGAAAAGTAAACTTGTTCTTTGCTCACCACCATGTCTGAAGGACATCAGCGTGATCACCGCCGATAGGACGGAGGGTCAAATAAAAAGGAACACCAATTTCTAGAGAGGAGCAGTTGGGAGATAAGAGTGTATTGTGGGGTGACGTGTTTATTTGAATGTCCAAACTTCCCTCTTTAGGTAGTTATTAGATCTTCACATTCTTGAACATCATAAAACCCACTGATTTCAAAGGCCCAGATGCTTATTATTACAGCAACTCAGTTGTTGAGGTGAGAGAAAATGAGAAGTATGTTGCTGCACCACTAAATCAATGTCTGGGAACGGCTGAAACCAAACAAAAAGAATTCACGGTGGCCAGATAGGGCTATTTTTTTCTGACTGTCCCAGGGGACTCAAACAGAATCCATTTGTTTGATTGTTTGTTTTTCAGTCTCACTCGTGTAGAGTACTTGTCCACACATCTTCGGCTTGTAGTTTGTCTGTGTTCTTGGATCTGAAGTGAGTCTCCTGTAAGTAAGCACGTAGGTGTCTTGAGTTTTCATCCCTTCTTTTAACCCTGTGTCTTTTGTTTGCTGCACTCAGTGCCTGACCTTTTATTCTGATGATTCAGAGCTGTGCACTTATTACAATTAAAGAATTTTTTTTATCATTAAGTTAAAATCACTTGAAGAACATTATGTTTACTGTGCTCCCCCTTCACCAAGCACCCCTGAAAAACCCATTCAGTCGCTGTCGATCTGCGTAGTTGGATGCTGTAGACCCCTTCACCATGTCCCTCCCAACAGACCCGGTTACAGTCGCTGTCCATCCGTGAGTAGTAAGATGCTATATGATCTCTACTAGCCTTCTCTGTGTTGTACAGCACTCCCCATGCCCCCTCGACCCCAAGCATTATACATGCAAAACTAATGCCCCCATTCTTTCTCCTCACACTTATACCTCCCTTCAGACCCACCCTGCCCAGTCCTATTCCCTTTGGTAACTTTTAGTCAACTCTCGGGTTCTGTGAGTCTGCTGCTGTTTTTCTCCTTCAGTTTTTCTTTGTTGTTATACTCCACACATGAGTGAAAACACTTGGTACTTGTCTTTCTCCGCCTGGCCTATTTCTCTGAACATACTACCATCTAGCTATATCCAGGTCATTGCAAATTGTAGTATTTGTTTTCTTCTTAAGGCTGCTTACTGCACTTTTTAAACTGGATTACATTCTTCCTTTTTGTTTGTAGTTTAGCTATGTTATTCACCATTCAACTCCTGGTTATGAACAATAGCTTTGTGTCAATCGATATGTATCTGTATCTATCTATCTTATGGTCTGTCTGTCTATCTATGTATCTATGTATGTATGTATGTATGTATGTATGTATCTATGTATCAATCTTCCTATCATCTATCTATGATGTCTATCATCTATCAATCTATGTACCTATCTATCTATCTTTCATCTGTTATCTGTGTACCTATCTATCTATGAATCAACCATCTTTCTGTCTGCCCATCTATCCTTCTGTACAGAACAGTTAACAACATAGCCTATGTCTCTTCCCTACATTATGCTTCCAGAAATCTTGCAAGGTAACTAAGCCATAAGGAGAGAACTCTGTTCACCGATACACTTTCAGGTAGAGTCAGCCGCGTGTGCTTACAAAACCAGTAAATGGAGGTGAAAGGACTTGAACCTGTATCTCTGTCCTCTGTCCTCTTATACTTCCTGCTCGCTTGGTGAATTTATTTAGCCACATTCAGTGAGTAAGTGATCCCTGAACACCACAAGTATCCTTCGTCTGGTCCGGTTGTCGAAAGAAAAGTGTACTTGGTTCTTTGCACACCACCATGTTTGAGGGACATCGGCGTGATCACTGCTGATAGGTACAGGGACAAATATAAAGGAACACCTATTTCTGGACAGGAGCAGTTATGAACAAAGAGTGTGTTGTGGAGTGAAGTGTTTATTTGAGGGTCCAAACTTCCCTCCTTAGGTGTTATTTCCTCTTTACATTCGTGAACATCATAAAAAGCAATGATTTTAAAAGCCCAGACGCATATTATTACAGCAATTCATTTGTTGAGGTGAGAGGAAATGTGAAGGAACTTGCTGTACCACTAAATCTATGCCTGAGCACTGCTGAAATCAAACAAAAAGAATTCATGGTGGCTGGATAGGGCTATTTTCTACTGACGCTCTCTAGGGACTCAAACAGAATTCATTTGTTTGTTTGTTTCTTATTTTCACTTGTATAGGTAATCTGTCCCCGCCCCTTCAGCTTGTAGTTTGTCTGTGTCCTTGGATCTCAAGTGAGTCTCCAGTAAGGGAGCACGTAGGAGGTCTTGAGTTTTCATCAGTTCTTCTAACACTGTGTCTTTTGATTGGAGCACTCAAAGCCTGTACTTTTTTTCTGATATTTGAGAGCTGTGCTCTTACTGCACTTTGAAATATTTTTTGTTCTCATTAATATACAATCACATGCAGAACATTATGTTTTCCAGTCTACACCCTTCACCAAGTTCCCGGCAAAAGCCAGTTACAGTCGCTGTCCGTCAGCGTGTTCTAAGATACTGTAGAATCACTACATGTCTTCTCTGTGTTATGCAGCCGTACAAATGACCCCCCAATTTACACACTATACATGCTAATCCTAATGCCCCCATTCTTTTTCCCCGCCCTTATTACTCCCTTCCCACAAACCCTACCCAGTCCCTTTCTTTTTGGTAACTGTTAGTCCACTTTCGGGTTCTGTGAGTCTGCTGCTGTCTTTTCCTTCAGTTTTTCTTTGTTATCATACTCCACACATGAGTGAAATCATTTGGTACATGTATTTCTCCTCCTGGAATATTTGACTGAGCATAATACCCTCTAGCTCCATCCACGTTATTGCAAATGATAGGATTTGTTTATTCTTATGGCTGCCTACTGCACTTTATAAACTGGATTTCATTCTTCTTTTTTGTTTGTAGTTTCGCTATGTGCTTTCACCATTGCTCTCCTGGTTATGAGCAGTAGCTTTGTGTTAATTGATATGTACCTATATCTATCTATCTGTCTATCTATTTATCATTCAATCAATCAATCAATCATCTTTTTGTCTGCCCATCTGTCCTTGTGTACAGAACAGTTAACCATATATCCTATATCACTTTCCTACACTATGCTTCCAAAAATCCTGCAAAGTATCTAGGCTGTAGAGAGAGCACTGGGTTCACCGAGACACTTGCAGGTCGAGTCGGCCGCGTGTATCTACAAAACCAGGAAATGGTTGTGCCGGGACTTGAACCCGTGTCTCTATCCTCTGTCCTCTTTCATCTCCTTCTAACTTACTGTCTGTATTTAGCCACATTCTTTGACTAAGTGCTCCCTGAAGACCACAAGTATCATTCCTCTGGGCCTGTTGTCGCGAGAAAAGTAAACTTGTTCTTTGCTCACCACCATGTCTGAAGGACATCAGCGTGATCACCGCCGATAGGACGGAGGGTCAAATAAAAAGGAACACCAATTTCTAGAGAGGAGCAGTTGGGAGATAAGAGTGTATTGTGGGGTGACGTGTTTATTTGAATGTCCAAACTTCCCTCTTTAGGTAGTTATTAGATCTTCACATTCTTGAACATCATAAAACCCACTGATTTCAAAGGCCCAGATGCTTATTATTACAGCAACTCAGTTGTTGAGGTGAGAGAAAATGAGAAGTATGTTGCTGCACCACTAAATCAATGTCTGGGAACGGCTGAAACCAAACAAAAAGAATTCACGGTGGCCAGATAGGGCTATTTTTTTCTGACTGTCCCAGGGGACTCAAACAGAATCCATTTGTTTGATTGTTTGTTTTTCAGTCTCACTCGTGTAGAGTACTTGTCCACACATCTTCGGCTTGTAGTTTGTCTGTGTTCTTGGATCTGAAGTGAGTCTCCTGTAAGTAAGCACGTAGGTGTCTTGAGTTTTCATCCCTTCTTTTAACCCTGTGTCTTTTGTTTGCTGCACTCAGTGCCTGACCTTTTATTCTGATGATTCAGAGCTGTGCACTTATTACAATTAAAGAATTTTTTTTATCATTAAGTTAAAATCACTTGAAGAACATTATGTTTACTGTGCTCCCCCTTCACCAAGCACCCCTGAAAAACCCATTCAGTCGCTGTCGATCTGCGTAGTTGGATGCTGTAGACCCCTTCACCATGTCCCTCCCAACAGACCCGGTTACAGTCGCTGTCCATCCGTGAGTAGTAAGATGCTATATGATCTCTACTAGCCTTCTCTGTGTTGTACAGCACTCCCCATGCCCCCTCGACCCCAAGCATTATACATGCAAAACTAATGCCCCCATTCTTTCTCCTCACACTTATACCTCCCTTCAGACCCACCCTGCCCAGTCCTATTCCCTTTGGTAACTTTTAGTCAACTCTCGGGTTCTGTGAGTCTGCTGCTGTTTTTCTCCTTCAGTTTTTCTTTGTTGTTATACTCCACACATGAGTGAAAACACTTGGTACTTGTCTTTCTCCGCCTGGCCTATTTCTCTGAACATACTACCATCTAGCTCCATCCAGGTCATTGCAAATTGTAGTATTTGTTTTCTTCTTAAGGCTGCTTACTGCACTTTTTAAACTGGATTACATTCTTCCGTTTTGTTTGTAGTTTAGCTATGTTATTCACCATTCAACTCCTGGTTATGAACAATAGCTTTGTGTCAATCGATATGTATCTGTATCTATCTATCTTATGGTCTGTCTGTCTATCTATGTATCTATGTATGTATGTATGTATGTATGTATGTATCTATGTATCAATCTTCCTATCATCTATCTATGATGTCTATCATCTATCAATCTATGTACCTATCTATCTATCTTTCATCTGTTATCTGTGTACCTATCTATCTATGAATCAACCATCTTTCTGTCTGCCCATCTATCCTTCTGTACAGAACAGTTAACAACATAGCCTATGTCTCTTCCCTACATTATGCTTCCAGAAATCTTGCAAGGTAACTAAGCCATAAGGAGAGAACTCTGTTCACCGATACACTTTCAGGTAGAGTCAGCCGCGTGTGCTTACAAAACCAGTAAATGGAGGTGAAAGGACTTGAACCTGTATCTCTGTCCTCTGTCCTCTTATACTTCCTGCTCGCTTGGTGAATTTATTTAGCCACATTCAGTGAGTAAGTGATCCCTGAACACCACAAGTATCCTTCGTCTGGTCCGGTTGTCGAAAGAAAAGTGTACTTGGTTCTTTGCACACCACCATGTTTGAGGGACATCGGCGTGATCACTGCTGATAGGTACAGGGACAAATATAAAGGAACACCTATTTCTGGACAGGAGCAGTTATGAACAAAGAGTGTGTTGTGGAGTGAAGTGTTTATTTGAGGGTCCAAACTTCCCTCCTTAGGTGTTATTTCCTCTTTACATTCGTGAACATCATAAAAAGCAATGATTTTAAAAGCCCAGACGCATATTATTACAGCAATTCATTTGTTGAGGTGAGAGGAAATGTGAAGGAACTTGCTGTACCACTAAATCTATGCCTGAGCACTGCTGAAATCAAACAAAAAGAATTCATGGTGGCTGGATAGGGCTATTTTCTACTGACGCTCTCTAGGGACTCAAACAGAATTCATTTGTTTGTTTGTTTCTTATTTTCACTTGTATAGGTAATCTGTCCCCGCCCCTTCAGCTTGTAGTTTGTCTGTGTCCTTGGATCTCAAGTGAGTCTCCAGTAAGGGAGCACGTAGGAGGTCTTGAGTTTTCATCAGTTCTTCTAACACTGTGTCTTTTGATTGGAGCACTCAAAGCCTGTACTTTTTTTCTGATATTTGAGAGCTGTGCTCTTACTGCACTTTGAAATATTTTTTGTTCTCATTAATATACAATCACATGCAGAACATTATGTTTTCCAGTCTACACCCTTCACCAAGTTCCCGGCAAAAGCCAGTTACAGTCGCTGTCCGTCAGCGTGTTCTAAGATACTGTAGAATCACTACATGTCTTCTCTGTGTTATGCAGCCATACAAATGACCCCCCAATTTACACACTATACATGCTAATCCTAAAGCCCCCATTCTTTGTCCCCGCCCTTATTACTCCCTTCCCACAAACCCTACCCAGTCCCTTTCTTTTTGGTAACTGTTAGTCCACTTTCGGGTTCTGTGAGTCTGCTGCTGTCTTTTCCTTCAGTTTTTCTTTGTTATCATACTCCACACATGAGTGAAATCATTTAGTACATGTATTTCTCCTCCTGGAATATTTGACTGAGCATAATACCCTCTAGCTCCATCCACGTTATTGCAAATGATAGGATTTGTTTATTCTTATGGCTGCCTACTGCACTTTATAAACTGGATTTCATTCTTCTTTTTTGTTTGTAGTTTCGCTATGTGCTTTCACCATTGCTCTCCTGGTTATGAGCAGTAGCTTTGTGTTAATTGATATGTACCTATATCTATCTATCTGTCTATCTATTTATCATTCAATCAATCAATCAATCATCTTTTTGTCTGCCCATCTGTCCTTGTGTACAGAACAGTTAACCATATATCCTATATCACTTTCCTACACTATGCTTCCAAAAATCCTGCAAAGTATCTAGGCTGTAGAGAGAGCACTGGGTTCACCGAGACACTTGCAGGTCGAGTCGGCCGCGTGTATCTACAAAACCAGGAAATGGTTGTGCCGGGACTTGAACCCGTGTCTCTATCCTCTGTCCTCTTTCATCTCCTTCTAACTTACTGTCTGTATTTAGCCACATTCTTTGACTAAGTGCTCCCTGAAGACCACAAGTATCATTCCTCTGGGCCTGTTGTCGCGAGAAAAGTAAACTTGTTCTTTGCTCACCACCATGTCTGAAGGACATCAGCGTGATCACCGCCGATAGGACGGAGGGTCAAATAAAAAGGAACACCAATTTCTAGAGAGGAGCAGTTGGGAGATAAGAGTGTATTGTGGGGTGACGTGTTTATTTGAATGTCCAAACTTCCCTCTTTAGGTAGTTATTAGATCTTCACATTCTTGAACATCATAAAACCCACTGATTTCAAAGGCCCAGATGCTTATTATTACAGCAACTCAGTTGTTGAGGTGAGAGAAAATGAGAAGTATGTTGCTGCACCACTAAATCAATGTCTGGGAACGGCTGAAACCAAACAAAAAGAATTCACGGTGGCCAGATAGGGCTATTTTTTTCTGACTGTCCCAGGGGACTCAAACAGAATCCATTTGTTTGATTGTTTGTTTTTCAGTCTCACTCGTGTAGAGTACTTGTCCACACATCTTCGGCTTGTAGTTTGTCTGTGTTCTTGGATCTGAAGTGAGTCTCCTGTAAGTAAGCACGTAGGTGTCTTGAGTTTTCATCCCTTCTTTTAACCCTGTGTCTTTTGTTTGCTGCACTCAGTGCCTGACCTTTTATTCTGATGATTCAGAGCTGTGCACTTATTACAATTAAAGAATTTTTTTTATCATTAAGTTAAAATCACTTGAAGAACATTATGTTTACTGTGCTCCCCCTTCACCAAGCACCCCTGAAAAACCCATTCAGTCGCTGTCGATCTGCGTAGTTGGATGCTGTAGACCCCTTCACCATGTCCCTCCCAACAGACCCGGTTACAGTCGCTGTCCATCCGTGAGTAGTAAGATGCTATATGATCTCTACTAGCCTTCTCTGTGTTGTACAGCACTCCCCATGCCCCCTCGACCCCAAGCATTATACATGCAAAACTAATGCCCCCATTCTTTCTCCTCACACTTATACCTCCCTTCAGACCCACCCTGCCCAGTCCTATTCCCTTTGGTAACTTTTAGTCAACTCTCGGGTTCTGTGAGTCTGCTGCTGTTTTTCTCCTTCAGTTTTTCTTTGTTGTTATACTCCACACATGAGTGAAAACACTTGGTACTTGTCTTTCTCCGCCTGGCCTATTTCTCTGAACATACTACCATCTAGCTCCATCCAGGTCATTGCAAATTGTAGTATTTGTTTTCTTCTTAAGGCTGCTTACTGCACTTTTTAAACTGGATTACATTCTTCCTTTTTGTTTGTAGTTTAGCTATGTTATTCACCATTCAACTCCTGGTTATGAACAATAGCTTTGTGTCAATCGATATGTATCTGTATCTATCTATCTTATGGTCTGTCTGTCTATCTATGTATCTATGTATGTATGTATGTATGTATGTATGTATCTATGTATCAATCTTCCTATCATCTATCTATGATGTCTATCATCTATCAATCTATGTACCTATCTATCTATCTTTCATCTGTTATCTGTGTACCTATCTATCTATGAATCAACCATCTTTCTGTCTGCCCATCTATCCTTCTGTACAGAACAGTTAACAACATAGCCTATGTCTCTTCCCTACATTATGCTTCCAGAAATCTTGCAAGGTAACTAAGCCATAAGGAGAGAACTCTGTTCACCGATACACTTTCAGGTAGAGTCAGCCGCGTGTGCTTACAAAACCAGTAAATGGAGGTGAAAGGACTTGAACCTGTATCTCTGTCCTCTGTCCTCTTATACTTCCTGCTCGCTTGGTGAATTTATTTAGCCACATTCAGTGAGTAAGTGATCCCTGAACACCACAAGTATCCTTCGTCTGGTCCGGTTGTCGAAAGAAAAGTGTACTTGGTTCTTTGCACACCACCATGTTTGAGGGACATCGGCGTGATCACTGCTGATAGGTACAGGGACAAATATAAAGGAACACCTATTTCTGGACAGGAGCAGTTATGAACAAAGAGTGTGTTGTGGAGTGAAGTGTTTATTTGAGGGTCCAAACTTCCCTCCTTAGGTGTTATTTCCTCTTTACATTCGTGAACATCATAAAAAGCAATGATTTTAAAAGCCCAGACGCATATTATTACAGCAATTCATTTGTTGAGGTGAGAGGAAATGTGAAGGAACTTGCTGTACCACTAAATCTATGCCTGAGCACTGCTGAAATCAAACAAAAAGAATTCATGGTGGCTGGATAGGGCTATTTTCTACTGACGCTCTCTAGGGACTCAAACAGAATTCATTTGTTTGTTTGTTTCTTATTTTCACTTGTATAGGTAATCTGTCCCCGCCCCTTCAGCTTGTAGTTTGTCTGTGTCCTTGGATCTCAAGTGAGTCTCCAGTAAGGGAGCACGTAGGAGGTCTTGAGTTTTCATCAGTTCTTCTAACACTGTGTCTTTTGATTGGAGCACTCAAAGCCTGTACTTTTTTTCTGATATTTGAGAGCTGTGCTCTTACTGCACTTTGAAATATTTTTTGTTCTCATTAATATACAATCACATGCAGAACATTATGTTTTCCAGTCTACACCCTTCACCAAGTTCCCGGCAAAAGCCAGTTACAGTCGCTGTCCGTCAGCGTGTTCTAAGATACTGTAGAATCACTACATGTCTTCTCTGTGTTATGCAGCCATACAAATGACCCCCCAATTTACACACTATACATGCTAATCCTAAAGCCCCCATTCTTTGTCCCCGCCCTTATTACTCCCTTCCCACAAACCCTACCCAGTCCCTTTCTTTTTGGTAACTGTTAGTCCACTTTCGGGTTCTGTGAGTCTGCTGCTGTCTTTTCCTTCAGTTTTTCTTTGTTATCATACTCCACACATGAGTGAAATCATTTAGTACATGTATTTCTCCTCCTGGAATATTTGACTGAGCATAATACCCTCTAGCTCCATCCACGTTATTGCAAATGATAGGATTTGTTTATTCTTATGGCTGCCTACTGCACTTTATAAACTGGATTTCATTCTTCTTTTTTGTTTGTAGTTTCGCTATGTGCTTTCACCATTGCTCTCCTGGTTATGAGCAGTAGCTTTGTGTTAATTGATATGTACCTATATCTATCTATCTGTCTATCTATTTATCATTCAATCAATCAATCAATCATCTTTTTGTCTGCCCATCTGTCCTTGTGTACAGAACAGTTAACCATATATCCTATATCACTTTCCTACACTATGCTTCCAAAAATCCTGCAAAGTATCTAGGCTGTAGAGAGAGCACTGGGTTCACCGAGACACTTGCAGGTCGAGTCGGCCGCGTGTATCTACAAAACCAGGAAATGGTTGTGCCGGGACTTGAACCCGTGTCTCTATCCTCTGTCCTCTTTCATCTCCTTCTAACTTACTGTCTGTATTTAGCCACATTCTTTGACTAAGTGCTCCCTGAAGACCACAAGTATCATTCCTCTGGGCCTGTTGTCGCGAGAAAAGTAAACTTGTTCTTTGCTCACCACCATGTCTGAAGGACATCAGCGTGATCACCGCCGATAGGACGGAGGGTCAAATAAAAAGGAACACCAATTTCTAGAGAGGAGCAGTTGGGAGATAAGAGTGTATTGTGGGGTGACGTGTTTATTTGAATGTCCAAACTTCCCTCTTTAGGTAGTTATTAGATCTTCACATTCTTGAACATCATAAAACCCACTGATTTCAAAGGCCCAGATGCTTATTATTACAGCAACTCAGTTGCTGAGGTGAGAGAAAATGAGAAGTATGTTGCTGCACCACTAAATCAATGTCTGGGAACGGCTGAAACCAAACAAAAAGAATTCACGGTGGCCAGATAGGGCTATTTTTTTCTGACTGTCCCAGGGGACTCAAACAGAATCCATTTGTTTGATTGTTTGTTTTTCAGTCTCACTCGTGTAGAGTACTTGTCCACACATCTTCGGCTTGTAGTTTTTCTGTGTTCTTGGATCTGAAGTGAGTCTCCTGTAAGTAAGCACGTAGGTGTCTTGAGTTTTCATCCCTTCTTTTAACCCTGTGTCTTTTGTTTGCTGCACTCAGTGCCTGACCTTTTATTCTGATGATTCAGAGCTGTGCACTTATTACAATTAAAGAATTTTTTTTATCATTAAGTTAAAATCACTTGAAGAACATTATGTTTACTGTGCTCCCCCTTCACCAAGCACCCCTGAAAAACCCATTCAGTCGCTGTCGATCTGCGTAGTTGGATGCTGTAGACCCCTTCACCATGTCCCTCCCAACAGACCCGGTTACAGTCGCTGTCCATCCGTGAGTAGTAAGATGCTATATGATCTCTACTAGCCTTCTCTGTGTTGTACAGCACTCCCCATGCCCCCTCGACCCCAAGCATTATACATGCAAAACTAATGCCCCCATTCTTTCTCCTCACACTTATACCTCCCTTCAGACCCACCCTGCCCAGTCCTATTCCCTTTGGTAACTTTTAGTCAACTCTCGGGTTCTGTGAGTCTGCTGCTGTTTTTCTCCTTCAGTTTTTCTTTGTTGTTATACTCCACACATGAGTGAAAACACTTGGTACTTGTCTTTCTCCGCCTGGCCTATTTCTCTGAACATACTACCATCTAGCTCCATCCAGGTCATTGCAAATTGTAGTATTTGTTTTCTTCTTAAGGCTGCTTACTGCACTTTTTAAACTGGATTACATTCTTCCTTTTTGTTTGTAGTTTAGCTATGTTATTCACCATTCAACTCCTGGTTATGAACAATAGCTTTGTGTCAATCGATATGTATCTGTATCTATCTATCTTATGGTCTGTCTGTCTATCTATGTATCTATGTATGTATGTATGTATGTATGTATGTATCTATGTATCAATCTTCCTATCATCTATCTATGATGTCTATCATCTATCAATCTATGTACCTATCTATCTATCTTTCATCTGTTATCTGTGTACCTATCTATCTATGAATCAACCATCTTTTTGTCTGCCCATCTATCCTTCTGTACAGAACAGTTAACAACATAGCCTATGTCTCTTCCCTACATTATGCTTCCAGAAATCTTGCAAGGTAACTAAGCCATAAGGAGAGAACTCTGTTCACCGATACACTTTCAGGTAGAGTCAGCCGCGTGTGCTTACAAAACCAGTAAATGGAGGTGAAAGGACTTGAACCTGTATCTCTGTCCTCTGTCCTCTTATACTTCCTGCTCGCTTGGTGAATTTATTTAGCCACATTCAGTGAGTAAGTGATCCCTGAACACCACAAGTATCCTTCGTCTGGTCCGGTTGTCGAAAGAAAAGTGTACTTGGTTCTTTGCACACCACCATGTTTGAGGGACATCGGCGTGATCACTGCTGATAGGTACAGGGACAAATATAAAGGAACACCTATTTCTGGACAGGAGCAGTTATGAACAAAGAGTGTGTTGTGGAGTGAAGTGTTTATTTGAGGGTCCAAACTTCCCTCCTTAGGTGTTATTTCCTCTTTACATTCGTGAACATCATAAAAAGCAATGATTTTAAAAGCCCAGACGCATATTATTACAGCAATTCATTTGTTGAGGTGAGAGGAAATGTGAAGGAACTTGCTGTACCACTAAATCTATGCCTGAGCACTGCTGAAATCAAACAAAAAGAATTCATGGTGGCTGGATAGGGCTATTTTCTACTGACGCTCTCTAGGGACTCAAACAGAATTCATTTGTTTGTTTGTTTCTTATTTTCACTTGTATAGGTAATCTGTCCCCGCCCCTTCAGCTTGTAGTTTGTCTGTGTCCTTGGATCTCAAGTGAGTCTCCAGTAAGGGAGCACGTAGGAGGTCTTGAGTTTTCATCAGTTCTTCTAACACTGTGTCTTTTGATTGGAGCACTCAAAGCCTGTACTTTTTTTCTGATATTTGAGAGCTGTGCTCTTACTGCACTTTGAAATATTTTTTGTTCTCATTAATATACAATCACATGCAGAACATTATGTTTTCCAGTCTACACCCTTCACCAAGTTCCCGGCAAAAGCCAGTTACAGTCGCTGTCCGTCAGCGTGTTCTAAGATACTGTAGAATCACTACATGTCTTCTCTGTGTTATGCAGCCGTACAAATGACCCCCCAATTTACACACTATACATGCTAATCCTAAAGCCCCCATTCTTTGTCCCCGCCCTTATTACTCCCTTCCCACAAACCCTACCCAGTCCCTTTCTTTTTGGTAACTGTTAGTCCACTTTCGGGTTCTGTGAGTCTGCTGCTGTCTTTTCCTTCAGTTTTTCTTTGTTATCATACTCCACACATGAGTGAAATCATTTAGTACATGTATTTCTCCTCCTGGAATATTTGACTGAGCATAATACCCTCTAGCTCCATCCACGTTATTGCAAATGATAGGATTTGTTTATTCTTATGGCTGCCTACTGCACTTTATAAACTGGATTTCATTCTTCTTTTTTGTTTGTAGTTTCGCTATGTGCTTTCACCATTGCTCTCCTGGTTATGAGCAGTAGCTTTGTGTTAATTGATATGTACCTATATCTATCTATCTGTCTATCTATTTATCATTCAATCAATCAATCAATCATCTTTTTGTCTGCCCATCTGTCCTTGTGTACAGAACAGTTAACCATATATCCTATATCACTTTCCTACACTATGCTTCCAAAAATCCTGCAAAGTATCTAGGCTGTAGAGAGAGCACTGGGTTCACCGAGACACTTGCAGGTCGAGTCGGCCGCGTGTATCTACAAAACCAGGAAATGGTTGTGCCGGGACTTGAACCCGTGTCTCTATCCTCTGTCCTCTTTCATCTCCTTCTAACTTACTGTCTGTATTTAGCCACATTCTTTGACTAAGTGCTCCCTGAAGACCACAAGTATCATTCCTCTGGGCCTGTTGTCGCGAGAAAAGTAAACTTGTTCTTTGCTCACCACCATGTCTGAAGGACATCAGCGTGATCACCGCCGATAGGACGGAGGGTCAAATAAAAAGGAACACCAATTTCTAGAGAGGAGCAGTTGGGAGATAAGAGTGTATTGTGGGGTGACGTGTTTATTTGAATGTCCAAACTTCCCTCTTTAGGTAGTTATTAGATCTTCACATTCTTGAACATCATAAAACCCACTGATTTCAAAGGCCCAGATGCTTATTATTACAGCAACTCAGTTGTTGAGGTGAGAGAAAATGAGAAGTATGTTGCTGCACCACTAAATCAATGTCTGGGAACGGCTGAAACCAAACAAAAAGAATTCACGGTGGCCAGATAGGGCTATTTTTTTCTGACTGTCCCAGGGGACTCAAACAGAATCCATTTGTTTGATTGTTTGTTTTTCAGTCTCACTCGTGTAGAGTACTTGTCCACACATCTTCGGCTTGTAGTTTGTCTGTGTTCTTGGATCTGAAGTGAGTCTCCTGTAAGTAAGCACGTAGGTGTCTTGAGTTTTCATCCCTTCTTTTAACCCTGTGTCTTTTGTTTGCTGCACTCAGTGCCTGACCTTTTATTCTGATGATTCAGAGCTGTGCACTTATTACAATTAAAGAATTTTTTTTATCATTAAGTTAAAATCACTTGAAGAACATTATGTTTACTGTGCTCCCCCTTCACCAAGCACCCCTGAAAAACCCATTCAGTCGCTGTCGATCTGCGTAGTTGGATGCTGTAGACCCCTTCACCATGTCCCTCCCAACAGACCCGGTTACAGTCGCTGTCCATCCGTGAGTAGTAAGATGCTATATGATCTCTACTAGCCTTCTCTGTGTTGTACAGCACTCCCCATGCCCCCTCGACCCCAAGCATTATACATGCAAAACTAATGCCCCCATTCTTTCTCCTCACACTTATACCTCCCTTCAGACCCACCCTGCCCAGTCCTATTCCCTTTGGTAACTTTTAGTCAACTCTCGGGTTCTGTGAGTCTGCTGCTGTTTTTCTCCTTCAGTTTTTCTTTGTTGTTATACTCCACACATGAGTGAAAACACTTGGTACTTGTCTTTCTCCGCCTGGCCTATTTCTCTGAACATACTACCATCTAGCTCCATCCAGGTCATTGCAAATTGTAGTATTTGTTTTCTTCTTAAGGCTGCTTACTGCACTTTTTAAACTGGATTACATTCTTCCTTTTTGTTTGTAGTTTAGCTATGTTATTCACCATTCAACTCCTGGTTATGAACAATAGCTTTGTGTCAATCGATATGTATCTGTATCTATCTATCTTATGGTCTGTCTGTCTATCTATGTATCTATGTATGTATGTATGTATGTATGTATGTATCTATGTATCAATCTTCCTATCATCTATCTATGATGTCTATCATCTATCAATCTATGTACCTATCTATCTATCTTTCATCTGTTATCTGTGTACCTATCTATCTATGAATCAACCATCTTTTTGTCTGCCCATCTATCCTTCTGTACAGAACAGTTAACAACATAGCCTATGTCTCTTCCCTACATTATGCTTCCAGAAATCTTGCAAGGTAACTAAGCCATAAGGAGAGAACTCTGTTCACCGATACACTTTCAGGTAGAGTCAGCCGCGTGTGCTTACAAAACCAGTAAATGGAGGTGAAAGGACTTGAACCTGTATCTCTGTCCTCTGTCCTCTTATACTTCCTGCTCGCTTGGTGAATTTATTTAGCCACATTCAGTGAGTAAGTGATCCCTGAACACCACAAGTATCCTTCGTCTGGTCCGGTTGTCGAAAGAAAAGTGTACTTGGTTCTTTGCACACCACCATGTTTGAGGGACATCGGCGTGATCACTGCTGATAGGTACAGGGACAAATATAAAGGAACACCTATTTCTGGACAGGAGCAGTTATGAACAAAGAGTGTGTTGTGGAGTGAAGTGTTTATTTGAGGGTCCAAACTTCCCTCCTTAGGTGTTATTTCCTCTTTACATTCGTGAACATCATAAAAAGCAATGATTTTAAAAGCCCAGACGCATATTATTACAGCAATTCATTTGTTGAGGTGAGAGGAAATGTGAAGGAACTTGCTGTACCACTAAATCTATGCCTGAGCACTGCTGAAATCAAACAAAAAGAATTCATGGTGGCTGGATAGGGCTATTTTCTACTGACGCTCTCTAGGGACTCAAACAGAATTCATTTGTTTGTTTGTTTCTTATTTTCACTTGTATAGGTAATCTGTCCCCGCCCCTTCAGCTTGTAGTTTGTCTGTGTCCTTGGATCTCAAGTGAGTCTCCAGTAAGGGAGCACGTAGGAGGTCTTGAGTTTTCATCAGTTCTTCTAACACTGTGTCTTTTGATTGGAGCACTCAAAGCCTGTACTTTTTTTCTGATATTTGAGAGCTGTGCTCTTACTGCACTTTGAAATATTTTTTGTTCTCATTAATATACAATCACATGCAGAACATTATGTTTTCCAGTCTACACCCTTCACCAAGTTCCCGGCAAAAGCCAGTTACAGTCGCTGTCCGTCAGCGTGTTCTAAGATACTGTAGAATCACTACATGTCTTCTCTGTGTTATGCAGCCGTACAAATGACCCCCCAATTTACACACTATACATGCTAATCCTAAAGCCCCCATTCTTTGTCCCCGCCCTTATTACTCCCTTCCCACAAACCCTACCCAGTCCCTTTCTTTTTGGTAACTGTTAGTCCACTTTCGGGTTCTGTGAGTCTGCTGCTGTCTTTTCCTTCAGTTTTTCTTTGTTATCATACTCCACACATGAGTGAAATCATTTAGTACATGTATTTCTCCTCCTGGAATATTTGACTGAGCATAATACCCTCTAGCTCCATCCACGTTATTGCAAATGATAGGATTTGTTTATTCTTATGGCTGCCTACTGCACTTTATAAACTGGATTTCATTCTTCTTTTTTGTTTGTAGTTTCGCTATGTGCTTTCACCATTGCTCTCCTGGTTATGAGCAGTAGCTTTGTGTTAATTGATATGTACCTATATCTATCTATCTGTCTATCTATTTATCATTCAATCAATCAATCAATCATCTTTTTGTCTGCCCATCTGTCCTTGTGTACAGAACAGTTAACCATATATCCTATATCACTTTCCTACACTATGCTTCCAAAAATCCTGCAAAGTATCTAGGCTGTAGAGAGAGCACTGGGTTCACCGAGACACTTGCAGGTCGAGTCGGCCGCGTGTATCTACAAAACCAGGAAATGGTTGTGCCGGGACTTGAACCCGTGTCTCTATCCTCTGTCCTCTTTCATCTCCTTCTAACTTACTGTCTGTATTTAGCCACATTCTTTGACTAAGTGCTCCCTGAAGACCACAAGTATCATTCCTCTGGGCCTGTTGTCGCGAGAAAAGTAAACTTGTTCTTTGCTCACCACCATGTCTGAAGGACATCAGCGTGATCACCGCCGATAGGACGGAGGGTCAAATAAAAAGGAACACCAATTTCTAGAGAGGAGCAGTTGGGAGATAAGAGTGTATTGTGGGGTGACGTGTTTATTTGAATGTCCAAACTTCCCTCTTTAGGTAGTTATTAGATCTTCACATTCTTGAACATCATAAAACCCACTGATTTCAAAGGCCCAGATGCTTATTATTACAGCAACTCAGTTGTTGAGGTGAGAGAAAATGAGAAGTATGTTGCTGCACCACTAAATCAATGTCTGGGAACGGCTGAAACCAAACAAAAAGAATTCACGGTGGCCAGATAGGGCTATTTTTTTCTGACTGTCCCAGGGGACTCAAACAGAATCCATTTGTTTGATTGTTTGTTTTTCAGTCTCACTCGTGTAGAGTACTTGTCCACACATCTTCGGCTTGTAGTTTGTCTGTGTTCTTGGATCTGAAGTGAGTCTCCTGTAAGTAAGCACGTAGGTGTCTTGAGTTTTCATCCCTTCTTTTAACCCTGTGTCTTTTGTTTGCTGCACTCAGTGCCTGACCTTTTATTCTGATGATTCAGAGCTGTGCACTTATTACAATTAAAGAATTTTTTTTATCATTAAGTTAAAATCACTTGAAGAACATTATGTTTACTGTGCTCCCCCTTCACCAAGCACCCCTGAAAAACCCATTCAGTCGCTGTCGATCTGCGTAGTTGGATGCTGTAGACCCCTTCACCATGTCCCTCCCAACAGACCCGGTTACAGTCGCTGTCCATCCGTGAGTAGTAAGATGCTATATGATCTCTACTAGCCTTCTCTGTGTTGTACAGCACTCCCCATGCCCCCTCGACCCCAAGCATTATACATGCAAAACTAATGCCCCCATTCTTTCTCCTCACACTTATACCTCCCTTCAGACCCACCCTGCCCAGTCCTATTCCCTTTGGTAACTTTTAGTCAACTCTCGGGTTCTGTGAGTCTGCTGCTGTTTTTCTCCTTCAGTTTTTCTTTGTTGTTATACTCCACACATGAGTGAAAACACTTGGTACTTGTCTTTCTCCGCCTGGCCTATTTCTCTGAACATACTACCATCTAGCTCCATCCAGGTCATTGCAAATTGTAGTATTTGTTTTCTTCTTAAGGCTGCTTACTGCACTTTTTAAACTGGATTACATTCTTCCTTTTTGTTTGTAGTTTAGCTATGTTATTCACCATTCAACTCCTGGTTATGAACAATAGCTTTGTGTCAATCGATATGTATCTGTATCTATCTATCTTATGGTCTGTCTGTCTATCTATGTATCTATGTATGTATGTATGTATGTATGTATGTATGTATCAATCTTCCTATCATCTATCTATGATGTCTATCATCTATCAATCTATGTACCTATCTATCTATCTTTCATCTGTTATCTGTGTACCTATCTATCTATGAATCAACCATCTTTTTGTCTGCCCATCTATCCTTCTGTACAGAACAGTTAACAACATAGCCTATGTCTCTTCCCTACATTATGCTTCCAGAAATCTTGCAAGGTAACTAAGCCATAAGGAGAGCACTGTGTTCACCGATACACTTTCATGTAGAGTCAGCCGCGTGTGCTTACAAAACCAGTAAATGGAGGTGAAAGGACTAGAACCTGTATCTCTGTCCTCTGTCCTCTTATACTTCCTGCTCGCTTGGTGACTTTATTTAGCCACATTCAGTGAGTAAGTGATCCCTGAACACCACAAGTATCCTTCGTCTGGTCCGGTTGTCGAAAGAAAAGTGTACTTGGTTCTTTGCACACCACCATGTTTGAGGGACATCGGCGTGATCACTGCTGATAGGTACAGGGACAAATATAAAGGAACACCTATTTCTGGACAGGAGCAGTTATGAACAAAGAGTGTGTTGTGGAGTGAAGTGTTTATTTGAGGGTCCAAACTTCCCTCCTTAGGTGTTATTTCCTCTTTACATTCGTGAACATCATAAAAAGCAATGATTTTAAAAGCCCAGACGCATATTATTACAGCAATTCATTTGTTGAGGTGAGAGGAAATGTGAAGGAACTTGCTGTACCACTAAATCTATGCCTGAGCACTGCTGAAATCAAACAAAAAGAATTCATGGTGGCTGGATAGGGCTATTTTCTACTGACGCTCTCTAGGGACTCAAACAGAATTCATTTGTTTGTTTGTTTCTTATTTTCACTTGTATAGGTAATCTGTCCCCGCCCCTTCAGCTTGTAGTTTGTCTGTGTCCTTGGATCTCAAGTGAGTCTCCAGTAAGGGAGCACGTAGGAGGTCTTGAGTTTTCATCAGTTCTTCTAACACTGTGTCTTTTGATTGGAGCACTCAAAGCCTGTACTTTTTTTCTGATATTTGAGAGCTGTGCTCTTACTGCACTTTGAAATATTTTTTGTTCTCATTAATATACAATCACATGCAGAACATTATGTTTTCCAGTCTACACCCTTCACCAGGTTCCCGGCAAAAGCCAGTTACAGTCGCTGTCCGTCAGCGTGTTCTAAGATACTGTAGAATCACTACATGTCTTCTCTGTGTTATGCAGCCGTACAAATGACCCCCCAATTTACACACTATACATGCTAATCCTAATGCCCCCATTCTTTTTCCCCGCCCTTATTACTCCCTTCCCACAAACCCTACCCAGTCCCTTTCTTTTTGGTAACTGTTAGTCCACTTTCGGGTTCTGTGAGTCTGCTGCTGTCTTTTCCTTCAGTTTTTCTTTGTTATCATACTCCACACATGAGTGAAATCATTTGGTACATGTATTTCTCCTCCTGGAATATTTGACTGAGCATAATACCCTCTAGCTCCATCCACGTTATTGCAAATGATAGGATTTGTTTATTCTTATGGCTGCCTACTGCACTTTATAAACTGGATTTCATTCTTTTTTGTTTGTAGTTTCGCTATGTGCTTTCACCATTGCTCTCCTGGTTATGAGCAGTAGCTTTGTGTTAATTGATATGTACCTATATCTATCTATCTGTCTATCTATTTATCAATCAATCAATCAATCAATCAATCATCTTTTTGTCTGCCCATCTGTCCTTGTGTACAGAACAGTTAACCATATATCCTATATCACTTTCCTACACTATGCTTCCAAAAATCCTGCAAAGTATCTAGGCTGTAGAGAGAGCACTGGGTTCACCGAGACACTTGCAGGTCGAGTCGGCCGCGTGTATCTACAAAACCAGGAAATGGTTGTGCCGGGACTTGAACCCGTGTCTCTATCCTCTGTCCTCTTTCATCTCCTTCTAACTTACTGTCTGTATTTAGCCACATTCTTTGACTAAGTGCTCCCTGAAGACCACAAGTATCATTCCTCTGGGCCTGTTGTCGCGAGAAAAGTAAACTTGTTCTTTGCTCACCACCATGTTTGAAGGACATCAGCGTGATCACCGCCGATAGGACGGAGGGTCAAATAAAAAGGAACACCAATTTCTAGAGAGGAGCAGTTGGGAGATAAGAGTGTATTGTGGGGTGACGTGTTTATTTGAATGTCCAAACTTCCCTCTTTAGGTAGTTATTAGATCTTCACATTCTTGAACATCATAAAACCCACTGATTTCAAAGGCCCAGATGCTTATTATTACAGCAACTCAGTTGTTGAGGTGAGAGAAAATGAGAAGTATGTTGCTGCACCACTAAATCAATGTCTGGGAACGGCTGAAACCAAACAAAAAGAATTCACGGTGGCCAGATAGGGCTATTTTTTTCTGACTGTCCCAGGGGACTCAAACAGAATCCATTTGTTTGATTGTTTGTTTTTCAGTCTCACTCGTGTAGAGTACTTGTCCACACATCTTCGGCTTGTAGTTTGTCTGTGTTCTTGGAACTGAAGTGAGTCTCCTGTAAGTAAGCACGTAGGTGTCTTGAGTTTTCATCCCTTCTTTTAACCCTGTGTCTTTTGTTTGCTGCACACAGTGCCTGACCTTTTATTCTGATGATTCAGAGCTGTGCACTTATTACAATTAAAGAATTTTTTTATCATTAAGTTAAAATCACTTGAAGAACATTATGTTTACTGTGCTCCCCCTTCACCAAGCACCCCTGAAAAACCTCTTCAGTCGCTGTCGATCTGCGTAGTTGGATGCTGTAGACCCCTTCATCATGTCCCTCCCAACAGACCCGGTTACAGTCGCTGTCCATCCGTGAGTAGTAAGATGCTATATGATCTCTACTAGCCTTCTCTGTGTTGTACAGCACTCCCCATGCCCCCTCGACCCCAAGCATTATACATGCAAAACTAATGCCCCCATTCTTTCTCCTCACACTTATACCTCCCTTCAGACCCACCCTGCCCAGTCCTATTCCCTTTGGTAACTTTTAGTCAACTCTCGGGTTCTGTGAGTCTGCTGCTGTTTTTCTCCTTCAGTTTTTCTTTGTTGTTATACTCCACACATGAGTGAAAACACTTGGTACTTGTCTTTCTCCGCCTGGCCTATTTCTCTGAACATACTACCATCTAGCTCCATCCAGGTCATTGCAAATTGTAGTATTTGTTTTCTTCTTAAGGCTGTTTACTGCACTTTTTAAACTGGATTACATTCTTTCTTTTTGTTTGTAGTTTAGCTATGTTATTCACCATTCAACTCCTGGTTATGAACAATAGCTTTGTGTCAATCGATATGTATCTGTATCTATCTATCTTATGGTCTGTCTGTCTATCTATGTATCTATGTATGTATGTATGTATGTATGTATGTATGTATCTATCTTCCTATCATCTATCTATGATGTCTATCATCTATCAATCTATGTACCTATCTATCTATCTTTCATCTGTTGTCTGTGTACCTATCTATCTATGAATTAACCATCTTTTTGTCTGCCCATCTATCCTTCTGTACAGAACAGTTAACAACATAGCCTATGTCTCTTCCCTACATTATGCTTCCAGAAATCTTGCAAGGTAACTAAGCCATAAGGAGAGCACTGTGTTCACCGATACACTTTCATGTAGAGTCAGCCGCGTGTGCTTACAAAACCAGTAAATGGAGGTGAAAGGACTAGAACCTGTATCTCTGTCCTCTGTCCTCTTATACTTCCTGCTCGCTTGGTGACTTTATTTAGCCACATTCAGTGAGTAAGTGATCCCTGAACACCACAAGTATCCTTCGTCTGGTCCGGTTGTCGAAAGAAAAGTGTACTTGGTTCTTTGCACACCACCATGTTTGAGGGACATCGGCGTGATCACTGCTGATAGGTACAGGGACAAATATAAAGGAACACCTATTTCTGGACAGGAGCAGTTATGAACAAAGAGTGTGTTGTGGAGTGAAGTGTTTATTTGAGGGTCCAAACTTCCCTCCTTAGGTGTTATTTCCTCTTTACATTCGTGAACATCATAAAAAGCAATGATTTTAAAAGCCCAGACGCATATTATTACAGCAATTCATTTGTTGAGGTGAGAGGAAATGTGAAGGAACTTGCTGTACCACTAAATCTATGCCTGAGCACTGCTGAAATCAAACAAAAAGAATTCATGGTGGCTGGATAGGGCTATTTTCTACTGACGCTCTCTAGGGACCCAAACAGAATTCATTTGTTTGTTTGTTTCTTATTTTCACTTGTATAGGTAATCTGTCCCCGCCCCTTCAGCTTGTAGTTTGTCTGTGTCCTTGGATCTCAAGTGAGTCTCCAGTAAGGGAGCACGTAGGAGGTCTTGAGTTTTCATCAGTTCTTCTAACACTGTGTCTTTTGATTGGAGCACTCAAAGCCTGTACTTTTTTTCTGATATTTGAGAGCTGTGCTCTTACTGCACTTTGAAATATTTTTTGTTCTCATTAATATACAATCACATGCAGAACATTATGTTTTCCAGTCTACACCCTTCACCAAGTTCCCGGCAAAAGCCAGTTACAGTCGCTGTCCGTCAGCGTGTTCTAAGATACTGTAGAATCACTACATGTCTTCTCTGTGTTATGCAGCCGTACAAATGACCCCCCAATTTACACACTATACATGCTAATCCTAAAGCCCCCATTCTTTGTCCCCGCCCTTATTACTCCCTTCCCACAAACCCTACCCAGTCCCTTTCTTTTTGGTAACTGTTAGTCCACTTTCGGGTTCTGTGAGTCTGCTGCTGTCTTTTCCTTCAGTTTTTCTTTGTTATCATACTCCACACATGAGTGAAATCATTTGGTACATGTATTTCTCCTCCTGGAATATTTGACTGAGCATAATACCCTCTAGCTCCATCCACGTTATTGCAAATGATAGGATTTGTTTATTCTTATGGCTGCCTACTGCACTTTATAAACTGGATTTCATTCTTCTTTTTTGTTTGTAATTTCGCTATGTGCTTTCACCATTGCTCTCCTGGTTATGAGCAGTAGCTTTGTGTTAATTGATATGTACCTATATCTATCTATCTGTCTATCTATTTATCAATCAATCAATCAATCAATCAATCAATCATCTTTTTGTCTGCCCATCTGTCCTTGTGTACAGAACAGTTAACCATATATCCTATATCACTTTCCTACACTATGCTTCCAAAAATCCTGCAAAGTATCTAGGCTGTAGAGAGAGCACTGGGTTCACCGAGACACTTGCAGGTCGAGTCGGCCGCGTGTATCTACAAAACCAGGAAATGGTTGTGCCGGGACTTGAACCCGTGTCTCTATCCTCTGTCCTCTTTCATCTCCTTCTAACTTACTGTCTGTATTTAGCCACATTCTTTGACTAAGTGCTCCCTGAAGACCACAAGTATCATTCCTCTGGGCCTGTTGTCGCGAGAAAAGTAAACTTGTTCTTTGCTCACCACCATGTCTGAAGGACATCAGCGTGATCACCGCCGATAGGACGGAGGGTCAAATAAAAAGGAACACCAATTTCTAGAGAGGAGCAGTTGGGAGATAAGAGTGTATTGTGGGGTGACGTGTTTATTTGAATGTCCAAACTTCCCTCTTTAGGTAGTTATTAGATCTTCACATTCTTGAACATCATAAAACCCACTGATTTCAAAGGCCCAGATGCTTATTATTACAGCAACTCAGTTGTTGAGGTGAGAGAAAATGAGAAGTATGTTGCTGCACCACTAAATCAATGTCTGGGAACGGCTGAAACCAAACAAAAAGAATTCACGGTGGCCAGATAGGGCTATTTTTTTCTGACTGTCCCAGGGGACTCAAACAGAATCCATTTGTTTGATTGTTTGTTTTTCAGTCTCACTCGTGTAGAGTACTTGTCCACACATCTTCGGCTTGTAGTTTGTCTGTGTTCTTGGATCTGAAGTGAGTCTCCTGTAAGTAAGCACGTAGGTGTCTTGAGTTTTCATCCCTTCTTTTAACCCTGTGTCTTTTGTTTGCTGCACTCAGTGCCTGACCTTTTATTCTGATGATTCAGAGCTGTGCACTTATTACAATTAAATAATTTTTTTTATCATTAAGTTAAAATCACTTGAAGAACATTATGTTTACTGTGCTCCCCCTTCAACAAGCACCCCTGAAAAACCTCTTCAGTCGCTGTCGATCTGCGTAGTTGGATGCTGTAGACCCCTTCATCATGTCCCTCCCAACAGACCCGGTTACAGTCGCTGTCCATCCGTGAGTAGTAAGATGCTATATGATCTCTACTAGCCTTCTCTGTGTTGTACAGCACTCCCCATGCCCCCTCGACCCCAAGCATTATACATGCAAAACTAATGCCCCCATTCTTTCTCCTCACACTTATACCTCCCTTCAGACCCACCCTGCCCAGTCCTATTCCCTTTGGTAACTTTTAGTCAACTCTCGGGTTCTGTGAGTCTGCTGCTGTTTTTCTCCTTCAGTTTTTCTTTGTTGTTATACTCCACACATGAGTGAAAACACTTGGTACTTGTCTTTCTCCGCCTGGCCTATTTCTCTGAACATACTACCATCTAGCTCCATCCAGGTCATTGCAAATTGTAGTATTTGTTTTCTTCTTAAGGCTGTTTACTGCACTTTTTAAACTGGATTACATTCTTTCTTTTTGTTTGTAGTTTAGCTATGTTATTCACCATTCAACTCCTGGTTATGAACAATAGCTTTGTGTCAATCGATATGTATCTGTATCTATCTATCTTATGGTCTGTCTGTCTATCTATGTATCTATGTATGTATGTATGTATGTATGTATGTATGTATCTATCTTCCTATCATCTATCTATGATGTCTATCATCTATCAATCTATGTACCTATCTATCTATCTTTCATCTGTTGTCTGTGTACCTATCTATCTATGAATTAACCATCTTTTTGTCTGCCCATCTATCCTTCTGTACAGAACAGTTAACAACATAGCCTATGTCTCTTCCCTACATTATGCTTCCAGAAATCTTGCAAGGTAACTAAGCCATAAGGAGAGCACTGTGTTCACCGATACACTTTCATGTAGAGTCAGCCGCGTGTGCTTACAAAACCAGTAAATGGAGGTGAAAGGACTAGAACCTGTATCTCTGTCCTCTGTCCTCTTATACTTCCTGCTCGCTTGGTGACTTTATTTAGCCACATTCAGTGAGTAAGTGATCCCTGAACACCACAAGTATCCTTCGTCTGGTCCGGTTGTCGAAAGAAAAGTGTACTTGGTTCTTTGCACACCACCATGTTTGAGGGACATCGGCGTGATCACTGCTGATAGGTACAGGGACAAATATAAAGGAACACCTATTTCTGGACAGGAGCAGTTATGAACAAAGAGTGTGTTGTGGAGTGAAGTGTTTATTTGAGGGTCCAAACTTCCCTCCTTAGGTGTTATTTCCTCTTTACATTCGTGAACATCATAAAAAGCAATGATTTTAAAAGCCCAGACGCATATTATTACAGCAATTCATTTGTTGAGGTGAGAGGAAATGTGAAGGAACTTGCTGTACCACTAAATCTATGCCTGAGCACTGCTGAAATCAAACAAAAAGAATTCATGGTGGCTGGATAGGGCTATTTTCTACTGACGCTCTCTAGGGACTCAAACAGAATTCATTTGTTTGTTTGTTTCTTATTTTCACTTGTATAGGTAATCTGCCCCGCCCCTTCAGCTTGTAGTTTGTCTGTGTCCTTGGATCTCAAGTGAGTCTCCAGTAAGGGAGCACGTAGGAGGTCTTGAGTTTTCATCAGTTCTTCTAACACTGTGTCTTTTGATTGGAGCACTCAAAGCCTGTACTTTTTTTCTGATATTTGAGAGCTGTGCTCTTACTGCACTTTGAAATATTTTTTGTTCTCATTAATATACAATCACATGCAGAACATTATGTTTTCCAGTCTGCACCCTTCACCAAGTTCCCGGCAAAAGCCAGTTACAGTCGCTGTCCGTCAGCGTGTTCTAAGATACTGTAGAATCACTACATGTCTTCTCTGTGTTATGCAGCCGTACAAATGACCCCCCAATTTACACACTATACATGCTAATCCTAATGCCCCCATTCTTTTTCCCCGCCCTTATTACTCCCTTCCCACAAACCCTACCCAGTCCCTTTCTTTTTGGTAACTGTTAGTCCACTTTCGGGTTCTGTGAGTCTGCTGCTGTCTTTTCCTTCAGTTTTTCTTTGTTATCATACTCCACACATGAGTGAAATCATTTGGTACATGTATTTCTCCTCCTGGAATATTTGACTGAGCATAATACCCTCTAGCTCCATCCACGTTATTGCAAATGATAGGATTTGTTTATTCTTATGGCTGCCTACTGCACTTTATAAACTGGATTTCATTCTTCTTTTTTGTTTGTAATTTCGCTATGTGCTTTCACCATTGCTCTCCTGGTTATGAGCAGTAGCTTTGTGTTAATTGATATGTACCTATATCTATCTATCTGTCTATCTATTTATCAATCAATCAATCAATCAATCAATCATCTTTTTGTCTGCCCATCTGTCCTTGTGTACAGAACAGTTAACCATATATCCTATATCACTTTCCTACACTATGCTTCCAAAAATCCTGCAAAGTATCTAGGCTGTAGAGAGAGCACTGGGTTCACCGAGACACTTGCAGGTCGAGTTGGCCGCGTGTATCTACAAAACCAGGAAATGGTTGTGCCGGGACTTGAACCCGTGTCTCTATCCTCTGTCCTCTTTCATCTCCTTCTAACTTACTGTCTGTATTTAGCCACATTCTTTGACTAAGTGCTCCCTGAAGACCACAAGTATCATTCCTCTGGGCCTGTTGTCGCGAGAAAAGTAAACTTGTTCTTTGCTCACCACCATGTCTGAAGGACATCAGCGTGATCACCGCCGATAGGACGGAGGGTCAAATAAAAAGGAACACCAATTTCTAGAGAGGAGCAGTTGGGAGATAAGAGTGTATTGTGGGGTGACGTGTTTATTTGAATGTCCAAACTTCCCTCTTTAGGTAGTTATTAGATCTTCACATTCTTGAACATCATAAAACCCACTGATTTCAAAGGCCCAGATGCTTATTATTACAGCAACTCAGTTGTTGAGGTGAGAGAAAATGAGAAGTATGTTGCTGCACCACTAAATCAATGTCTGGGAACGGCTGAAACCAAACAAAAAGAATTCACGGTGGCCAGATAGGGCTATTTTTTTCTGACTGTCCCAGGGGACTCAAACAGAATCCATTTGTTTGATTGTTTGTTTTTCAGTCTCACTCGTGTAGAGTACTTGTCCACACATCTTCGGCTTGTAGTTTGTCTGTGTTCTTGGATCTGAAGTGAGTCTCCTGTAAGTAAGCACGTAGGTGTCTTGAGTTTTCATCCCTTCTTTTAACCCTGTGTCTTTTGTTTGCTGCACTCAGTGCCTGACCTTTTATTCTGATGATTCAGAGCTGTGCACTTATTACAATTAAATAATTTTTTTTATCATTAAGTTAAAATCACTTGAAGAACATTATGTTTACTGTGCTCCCCCTTCAACAAGCACCCCTGAAAAACCTCTTCAGTCGCTGTCGATCTGCGTAGTTGGATGCTGTAGACCCCTTCATCATGTCCCTCCCAACAGACCCGGTTACAGTCGCTGTCCATCCGTGAGTAGTAAGATGCTATATGATCTCTACTAGCCTTCTCTGTGTTGTACAGCACTCCCCATGCCCCCTCGACCCCAAGCATTATACATGCAAAACTAATGCCCCCATTCTTTCTCCTCACACTTATACCTCCCTTCAGACCCACCCTGCCCAGTCCTATTCCCTTTGGTAACTTTTAGTCAACTCTCGGGTTCTGTGAGTCTGCTGCTGTTTTTCTCCTTCAGTTTTTCTTTGTTGTTATACTCCACACATGAGTGAAAACACTTGGTACTTGTCTTTCTCCGCCTGGCCTATTTCTCTGAACATACTACCATCTAGCTCCATCCAGGTCATTGCAAATTGTAGTATTTGTTTTCTTCTTAAGGCTGTTTACTGCACTTTTTAAACTGGATTACATTCTTTCTTTTTGTTTGTAGTTTAGCTATGTTATTCACCATTCAACTCCTGGTTATGAACAATAGCTTTGTGTCAATCGATATGTATCTGTATCTATCTATCTTATGGTCTGTCTGTCTATCTATGTATCTATGTATGTATGTATGTATGTATGTATGTATGTATCTATCTTCCTATCATCTATCTATGATGTCTATCATCTATCAATCTATGTACCTATCTATCTATCTTTCATCTGTTGTCTGTGTACCTATCTATCTATGAATTAACCATCTTTTTGTCTGCCCATCTATCCTTCTGTACAGAACAGTTAACAACATAGCCTATGTCTCTTCCCTACATTATGCTTCCAGAAATCTTGCAAGGTAACTAAGCCATAAGGAGAGCACTGTGTTCACCGATACACTTTCATGTAGAGTCAGCCGCGTGTGCTTACAAAACCAGTAAATGGAGGTGAAAGGACTAGAACCTGTATCTCTGTCCTCTGTCCTCTTATACTTCCTGCTCGCTTGGTGACTTTATTTAGCCACATTCAGTGAGTAAGTGATCCCTGAACACCACAAGTATCCTTCGTCTGGTCCGGTTGTCGAAAGAAAAGTGTACTTGGTTCTTTGCACACCACCATGTTTGAGGGACATCGGCGTGATCACTGCTGATAGGTACAGGGACAAATATAAAGGAACACCTATTTCTGGACAGGAGCAGTTATGAACAAAGAGTGTGTTGTGGAGTGAAGTGTTTATTTGAGGGTCCAAACTTCCCTCCTTAGGTGTTATTTCCTCTTTACATTCGTGAACATCATAAAAAGCAATGATTTTAAAAGCCCAGACGCATATTATTACAGCAATTCATTTGTTGAGGTGAGAGGAAATGTGAAGGAACTTGCTGTACCACTAAATCTATGCCTGAGCACTGCTGAAATCAAACAAAAAGAATTCATGGTGGCTGGATAGGGCTATTTTCTACTGACGCTCTCTAGGGACTCAAACAGAATTCATTTGTTTGTTTGTTTCTTATTTTCACTTGTATAGGTAATCTGTCCCCGCCCCTTCAGCTTGTAGTTTGTCTGTGTCCTTGGATCTCAAGTGAGTCTCCAGTAAGGGAGCACGTAGGAGGTCTTGAGTTTTCATCAGTTCTTCTAACACTGTGTCTTTTGATTGGAGCACTCAAAGCCTGTACTTTTTTTCTGATATTTGAGAGCTGTGCTCTTACTGCACTTTGAAATATTTTTTGTTCTCATTAATATACAATCACATGCAGAACATTATGTTTTCCAGTCTACACCCTTCACCAAGTTCCCGGCAAAAGCCAGTTACAGTCGCTGTCCGTCAGCGTGTTCTAAGATACTGTAGAATCACTACATGTCTTCTCTGTGTTATGCAGCCGTACAAATGACCCCCCAATTTACACACTATACATGCTAATCCTAATGCCCCCATTCTTTTTCCCCGCCCTTATTACTCCCTTCCCACAAACCCTACCCAGTCCCTTTCTTTTTGGTAACTGTTAGTCCACTTTCAGGTTCTGTGAGTCTGCTGCTGTCTTTTCCTTCAGTTTTTCTTTGTTATCATACTCCACACATGAGTGAAATCATTTGGTACATGTATTTCTCCTCCTGGAATATTTGACTGAGCATAATACCCTCTAGCTCCATCCACGTTATTGCAAATGATAGGATTTGTTTATTCTTATGGCTGCCTACTGCACTTTATAAACTGGATTTCATTCTTCTTTTTTGTTTGTAATTTCGCTATGTGCTTTCACCATTGCTCTCCTGGTTATGAGCAGTAGCTTTGTGTTAATTGATATGTACCTATATCTATCTATCTGTCTATCTATTTATCAATCAATCAATCAATCAATCAATCAATCATCTTTTTGTCTGCCCATCTGTCCTTGTGTACAGAACAGTTAACCATATATCCTATATCACTTTCCTACACTATGCTTCCAAAAATCCTGCAAAGTATCTAGGCTGTAGAGAGAGCACTGGGTTCACCGAGACACTTGCAGGTCGAGTCGGCCGCGTGTATCTACAAAACCAGGAAATGGTTGTGCCGGGACTTGAACCCGTGTCTCTATCCTCTGTCCTCTTTCATCTCCTTCTAACTTACTGTCTGTATTTAGCCACATTCTTTGACTAAGTGCTCCCTGAAGACCACAAGTATCATTCCTCTGGGCCTGTTGTCGCGAGAAAAGTAAACTTGTTCTTTGCTCACCACCATGTTTGAAGGACATCAGCGTGATCACCGCCGATAGGACGGAGGGTCAAATAAAAAGGAACACCAATTTCTAGAGAGGAGCAGTTGGGAGATAAGAGTGTATTGTGGGGTGACGTGTTTATTTGAATGTCCAAACTTCCCTCTTTAGGTAGTTATTAGATCTTCACATTCTTGAACATCATAAAACCCACTGATTTCAAAGGCCCAGATGCTTATTATTACAGCAACTCAGTTGTTGAGGTGAGAGAAAATGAGAAGTATGTTGCTGCACCACTAAATCAATGTCTGGGAACGGCTGAAACCAAACAAAAAGAATTCACGGTGGCCAGATAGGGCTATTTTTTTCTGACTGTCCCAGGGGACTCAAACAGAATCCATTTGTTTGATTGTTTGTTTTTCAGTCTCACTCGTGTAGAGTACTTGTCCACACATCTTCGGCTTGTAGTTTGTCTGTGTTCTTGGATCTGAAGTGAGTCTCCTGTAAGTAAGCACGTAGGTGTCTTGAGTTTTCATCCCTTCTTTTAACCCTGTGTCTTTTGTTTGCTGCACTCAGTGCCTGACCTTTTATTCTGATGATTCAGAGCTGTGCACTTATTACAATTAAATAATTTTTTTTATCATTAAGTTAAAATCACTTGAAGAACATTATGTTTACTGTGCTCCCCCTTCAACAAGCACCCCTGAAAAACCTCTTCAGTCGCTGTCGATCTGCGTAGTTGGATGCTGTAGACCCCTTCATCATGTCCCTCCCAACAGACCCGGTTACAGTCGCTGTCCATCCGTGAGTAGTAAGATGCTATATGATCTCTACTAGCCTTCTCTGTGTTGTACAGCACTCCCCATGCCCCCTCGACCCCAAGCATTATACATGCAAAACTAATGCCCCCATTCTTTCTCCTCACACTTATACCTCCCTTCAGACCCACCCTGCCCAGTCCTATTCCCTTTGGTAACTTTTAGTCAACTCTCGGGTTCTGTGAGTCTGCTGCTGTTTTTCTCCTTCAGTTTTTCTTTGTTGTTATACTCCACACATGAGTGAAAACACTTGGTACTTGTCTTTCTCCGCCTGGCCTATTTCTCTGAACATACTACCATCTAGCTCCATCCAGGTCATTGCAAATTGTAGTATTTGTTTTCTTCTTAAGGCTGTTTACTGCACTTTTTAAACTGGATTACATTCTTTCTTTTTGTTTGTAGTTTAGCTATGTTATTCACCATTCAACTCCTGGTTATGAACAATAGCTTTGTGTCAATCGATATGTATCTGTATCTATCTATCTTATGGTCTGTCTGTCTATCTATGTATCTATGTATGTATGTATGTATGTATGTATGTATGTATCTATCTTCCTATCATCTATCTATGATGTCTATCATCTATCAATCTATGTACCTATCTATCTATCTTTCATCTGTTGTCTGTGTACCTATCTATCTATGAATTAACCATCTTTTTGTCTGCCCATCTATCCTTCTGTACAGAACAGTTAACAACATAGCCTATGTCTCTTCCCTACATTATGCTTCCAGAAATCTTGCAAGGTAACTAAGCCATAAGGAGAGCACTGTGTTCACCGATACACTTTCATGTAGAGTCAGCCGCGTGTGCTTACAAAACCAGTAAATGGAGGTGAAAGGACTAGAACCTGTATCTCTGTCCTCTGTCCTCTTATACTTCCTGCTCGCTTGGTGACTTTATTTAGCCACATTCAGTGAGTAAGTGATCCCTGAACACCACAAGTATCCTTCGTCTGGTCCGGTTGTCGAAAGAAAAGTGTACTTGGTTCTTTGCACACCACCATGTTTGAGGGACATCGGCGTGATCACTGCTGATAGGTACAGGGACAAATATAAAGGAACACCTATTTCTGGACAGGAGCAGTTATGAACAAAGAGTGTGTTGTGGAGTGAAGTGTTTATTTGAGGGTCCAAACTTCCCTCCTTAGGTGTTATTTCCTCTTTACATTCGTGAACATCATAAAAAGCAATGATTTTAAAAGCCCAGACGCATATTATTACAGCAATTCATTTGTTGAGGTGAGAGGAAATGTGAAGGAACTTGCTGTACCACTAAATCTATGCCTGAGCACTGCTGAAATCAAACAAAAAGAATTCATGGTGGCTGGATAGGGCTATTTTCTACTGACGCTCTCTAGGGACTCAAACAGAATTCATTTGTTTGTTTGTTTCTTATTTTCACTTGTATAGGTAATCTGTCCCCGCCCCTTCAGCTTGTAGTTTGTCTGTGTCCTTGGATCTCAAGTGAGTCTCCAGTAAGGGAGCACGTAGGAGGTCTTGAGTTTTCATCAGTTCTTCTAACACTGTGTCTTTTGATTGGAGCACTCAAAGCCTGTACTTTTTTTCTGATATTTGAGAGCTGTGCTCTTACTGCACTTTGAAATATTTTTTGTTCTCATTAATATACAATCACATGCAGAACATTATGTTTTCCAGTCTACACCCTTCACCAAGTTCCCGGCAAAAGCCAGTTACAGTCGCTGTCCGTCAGCGTGTTCTAAGATACTGTAGAATCACTACATGTCTTCTCTGTGTTATGCAGCCGTACAAATGACCCCCCAATTTACACACTATACATGCTAATCCTAATGCCCCCATTCTTTTTCCCCGCCCTTATTACTCCCTTCCCACAAACCCTACCCAGTCCCTTTCTTTTTGGTAACTGTTAGTCCACTTTCGGGTTCTGTGAGTCTGCTGCTGTCTTTTCCTTCAGTTTTTCTTTGTTATCATACTCCACACATGAGTGAAATCATTTGGTACATGTATTTCTCCTCCTGGAATATTTGACTGAGCATAATACCCTCTAGCTCCATCCACGTTATTGCAAATGATAGGATTTGTTTATTCTTATGGCTGCCTACTGCACTTTATAAACTGGATTTCATTCTTCTTTTTTGTTTGTAATTTCGCTATGTGCTTTCACCATTGCTCTCCTGGTTATGAGCAGTAGCTTTGTGTTAATTGATATGTACCTATATCTATCTATCTGTCTATCTATTTATCAATCAATCAATCAATCAATCAATCATCTTTTTGTCTGCCCATCTGTCCTTGTGTACAGAACAGTTAACCATATATCCTATATCACTTTCCTACACTATGCTTCCAAAAATCCTGCAAAGTATCTAGGCTGTAGAGAGAGCACTGGGTTCACCGAGACACTTGCAGGTCGAGTCGGCCGCGTGTATCTACAAAACCAGGAAATGGTTGTGCCGGGACTTGAACCCGTGTCTCTATCCTCTGTCCTCTTTCATCTCCTTCTAACTTACTGTCTGTATTTAGCCACATTCTTTGACTAAGTGCTCCCTGAAGACCACAAGTATCATTCCTCTGGGCCTGTTGTCGCGAGAAAAGTAAACTTGTTCTTTGCTCACCACCATGTTTGAAGGACATCAGCGTGATCACCGCCGATAGGACGGAGGGTCAAATAAAAAGGAACACCAATTTCTAGAGAGGAGCAGTTGGGAGATAAGAGTGTATTGTGGGGTGACGTGTTTATTTGAATGTCCAAACTTCCCTCTTTAGGTAGTTATTAGATCTTCACATTCTTGAACATCATAAAACCCACTGATTTCAAAGGCCCAGATGCTTATTATTACAGCAACTCAGTTGTTGAGGTGAGAGAAAATGAGAAGTATGTTGCTGCACCACTAAATCAATGTCTGGGAACGGCTGAAACCAAACAAAAAGAATTCACGGTGGCCAGATAGGGCTATTTTTTTCTGACTGTCCCAGGGGACTCAAACAGAATCCATTTGTTTGATTGTTTGTTTTTCAGTCTCACTCGTGTAGAGTACTTGTCCACACATCTTCGGCTTGTAGTTTGTCTGTGTTCTTGGAACTGAAGTGAGTCTCCTGTAAGTAAGCACGTAGGTGTCTTGAGTTTTCATCCCTTCTTTTAACCCTGTGTCTTTTGTTTGCTGCACACAGTGCCTGACCTTTTATTCTGATGATTCAGAGCTGTGCACTTATTACAATTAAAGAATTTTTTTATCATTAAGTTAAAATCACTTGAAGAACATTATGTTTACTGTGCTCCCCCTTCACCAAGCACCCCTGAAAAACCTCTTCAGTCGCTGTCGGTCTGCGTAGTTGGATGCTGTAGACCCCTTCACCATGTCCCTCCCAACAGACCCGGTTACAGTCGCTGTCCATCCGTGAGTAGTAAGATGCTATATGATCTCTACTAGCCTTCTCTGTGTTGTACAGCACTCCCCATGCCCCCTCGACCCCAAGCATTATACATGCAAAACTAATGCCCCCATTCTTTCTCCTCACACTTATACCTCCCTTCAGACCCACCCTGCCCAGTCCTATTCCCTTTGGTAACTTTTAGTCAACTCTCGGGTTCTGTGAGTCTGCTGCTGTTTTTCTCCTTCAGTTTTTCTTTGTTGTTATACTCCACACATGAGTGAAAACACTTGGTACTTGTCTTTCTCCGCCTGGCCTATTTCTCTGAACATACTACCATCTAGCTCCATCCAGGTCATTGCAAATTGTAGTATTTGTTTTCTTCTTAAGGCTGTTTACTGCACTTTTTAAACTGGATTACATTCTTTCTTTTTGTTTGTAGTTTAGCTATGTTATTCACCATTCAACTCCTGGTTATGAACAATAGCTTTGTGTCAATCGATATGTATCTGTATCTATCTATCTTATGGTCTGTCTGTCTATCTATGTATCTATGTATGTATGTATGTATGTATGTATGTATGTATCTATCTTCCTATCATCTATCTATGATGTCTATCATCTATCAATCTATGTACCTATCTATCTATCTTTCATCTGTTGTCTGTGTACCTATCTATCTATGAATTAACCATCTTTTTGTCTGCCCATCTATCCTTCTGTACAGAACAGTTAACAACATAGCCTATGTCTCTTCCCTACATTATGCTTCCAGAAATCTTGCAAGGTAACTAAGCCATAAGGAGAGCACTGTGTTCACCGATACACTTTCATGTAGAGTCAGCCGCGTGTGCTTACAAAACCAGTAAATGGAGGTGAAAGGACTAGAACCTGTATCTCTGTCCTCTGTCCTCTTATACTTCCTGCTCGCTTGGTGACTTTATTTAGCCACATTCAGTGAGTAAGTGATCCCTGAACACCACAAGTATCCTTCGTCTGGTCCGGTTGTCGAAAGAAAAGTGTACTTGGTTCTTTGCACACCACCATGTTTGAGGGACATCGGCGTGATCACTGCTGATAGGTACAGGGACAAATATAAAGGAACACCTATTTCTGGACAGGAGCAGTTATGAACAAAGAGTGTGTTGTGGAGTGAAGTGTTTATTTGAGGGTCCAAACTTCCCTCCTTAGGTGTTATTTCCTCTTTACATTCGTGAACATCATAAAAAGCAATGATTTTAAAAGCCCAGACGCATATTATTACAGCAATTCATTTGTTGAGGTGAGAGGAAATGTGAAGGAACTTGCTGTACCACTAAATCTATGCCTGAGCACTGCTGAAATCAAACAAAAAGAATTCATGGTGGCTGGATAGGGCTATTTTCTACTGACGCTCTCTAGGGACTCAAACAGAATTCATTTGTTTGTTTGTTTTTTATTTTCACTTGTATAGGTAATCTGTCCCCGCCCCTTCAGCTTGTAGTTTGTCTGTGTCCTTGGATCTCAAGTGAGTCTCCAGTAAGGGAGCACGTAGGAGGTCTTGAGTTTTCATCAGTTCTTCTAACACTGTGTCTTTTGATTGGAGCACTCAAAGCCTGTACTTTTTTTCTGATATTTGAGAGCTGTGCTCTTACTGCACTTTGAAATATTTTTTGTTCTCATTAATATACAATCACATGCAGAACATTATGTTTTCCAGTCTACACCCTTCACCAAGTTCCCGGCAAAAGCCAGTTACAGTCGCTGTCCGTCAGCGTGTTCTAAGATACTGTAGAATCACTACATGTCTTCTCTGTGTTATGCAGCCGTACAAATGACCCCCCAATTTACACACTATACATGCTAATCCTAATGCCCCCATTCTTTTTCCCCGCCCTTATTACTCCCTTCCCACAAACCCTACCCAGTCCCTTTCTTTTTGGTAACTGTTAGTCCACTTTCGGGTTCTGTGAGTCTGCTGCTGTCTTTTCCTTCAGTTTTTCTTTGTTATCATACTCCACACATGAGTGAAATCATTTGGTACATGTATTTCTCCTCCTGGAATATTTGACTGAGCATAATACCCTCTAGCTCCATCCACGTTATTGCAAATGATAGGATTTGTTTATTCTTATGGCTGCCTACTGCACTTTATAAACTGGATTTCATTCTTCTTTTTTGTTTGTAATTTCGCTATGTGCTTTCACCATTGCTCTCCTGGTTATGAGCAGTAGCTTTGTGTTAATTGATATGTACCTATATCTATCTATCTGTCTATCTATTTATCAATCAATCAATCAATCAATCAATCATCTTTTTGTCTGCCCATCTGTCCTTGTGTACAGAACAGTTAACCATATATCCTATATCACTTTCCTACACTATGCTTCCAAAAATCCTGCAAAGTATCTAGGCTGTAGAGAGAGCACTGGGTTCACCGAGACACTTGCAGGTCGAGTCGGCCGCGTGTATCTACAAAACCAGGAAATGGTTGTGCCGGGACTTGAACCCGTGTCTCTATCCTCTGTCCTCTTTCATCTCCTTCTAACTTACTGTCTGTATTTAGCCACATTCTTTGACTAAGTGCTCCCTGAAGACCACAAGTATCATTCCTCTGGGCCTGTTGTCGCGAGAAAAGTAAACTTGTTCTTTGCTCACCACCATGTTTGAAGGACATCAGCGTGATCACCGCCGATAGGACGGAGGGTCAAATAAAAAGGAACACCAATTTCTAGAGAGGAGCAGTTGGGAGATAAGAGTGTATTGTGGGGTGACGTGTTTATTTGAATGTCCAAACTTCCCTCTTAAGGTAGTTATTAGATCTTCACATTCTTGAACATCATAAAACCCACTGATTTCAAAGGCCCAGATGCTTATTATTACAGCAACTCAGTTGTTGAGGTGAGAGAAAATGAGAAGTATGTTGCTGCACCACTAAATCAATGTCTGGGAACGGCTGAAACCAAACAAAAAGAATTCACGGTGGCCAGATAGGGCTATTTTTTTCTGACTGTCCCAGGGGACTCAAACAGAATCCATTTGTTTGATTGTTTGTTTTTCAGTCTCACTCGTGTAGAGTACTTGTCCACACATCTTCGGCTTGTAGTTTGTCTGTGTTCTTGGATCTGAAGTGAGTCTCCTGTAAGTAAGCACGTAGGTGTCTTGAGTTTTCATCCCTTCTTTTAACCCTGTGTCTTTTGTTTGCTGCACTCAGTGCCTGACCTTTTATTCTGATGATTCAGAGCTGTGCACTTATTACAATTAAAGAATTTTTTTTATCATTAAGTTAAAATCACTTGAAGAACATTATGTTTACTGTGCTCCCCCTTCAACAAGCACCCCTGAAAAACCTCTTCAGTCGCTGTCGATCTGCGTAGTTGGATGCTGTAGACCCCTTCATCATGTCCCTCCCAACAGACCCGGTTACAGTCGCTGTCCATCCGTGAGTAGTAAGATGCTATATGATCTCTACTAGCCTTCTCTGTGTTGTACAGCACTCCCCATGCCCCCTCGACCCCAAGCATTATAAATGCAAAACTAATGCCCCCATTCTTTCTCCTCACACTTATACCTCCCTTCAGACCCACCCAGCCCAGTCCTTTTCCCTTTGTAACTTTTAGTCAACTCTCGAGTTCTGTGAGTCTGCTGCTGTTTTTCTCCTTCAGTTTTTCTTTGTTGTTATACTCCACACATGAGTGAAAACACTTGGTACTTGTCTTTCTCCGCCTGGCCTATTTCTCTGAACATACTACCATCTAGCTCCATCCAGGTCATTGCAAATTGTAGTATTTGTTTTCTTCTTAAGGCTGCTTACTGCACTTTTTAAACTGGATTACATTCTTTCTTTTTGTTTGTAGTTTAGCTATGTTATTCACCATTCAACTCCTGGTTATGAACAATAGCTTTGTGTCAATCGATATGTATCTGTATCTATCTATCTTATGGTCTGTCTGTCTATCTATGTATCTATGTATGTATGTATGTATGTATGTATGTATGTATCTATCTTCCTATCATCTATCTATGATGTCTATCATCTATCAATCTATGTACCTATCTATCTATCTTTCATCTGTTATCTGTGTACCTATCTATCTATGAATCAACCATCTTTTTGTCTGCCCATCTATCCTTCTGTACAGAACAGTTAACAACATAGCCTATGTCTCTTCCCTACATTATGCTTCCAGAAATCTTGCAAGGTAACTAAGCCATAAGGAGAGCACTGTGTTCACCGATACACTTTCATGTAGAGTCAGCCGCGTGTGCTTACAAAACCAGTAAATGGAGGTGAAAGGACTAGAACCTGTATCTCTGTCCTCTGTCCTCTTATACTTCCTGCTCGCTTGGTGACTTTATTTAGCCACATTCAGTGAGTAAGTGATCCCTGAACACCACAAGTATCCTTCGTCTGGTCCGGTTGTCGAAAGAAAAGTGTACTTGGTTCTTTGCACACCACCATGTTTGAGGGACATCGGCGTGATCACTGCTGATAGGTACAGGGACAAATATAAAGGAACACCTATTTCTGGACAGGAGCAGTTATGAACAAAGAGTGTGTTGTGGAGTGAAGTGTTTATTTGAGGGTCCAAACTTCCCTCCTTAGGTGTTATTTCCTCTTTACATTCGTGAACATCATAAAAAGCAATGATTTTAAAAGCCCAGACGCATATTATTACAGCAATTCATTTGTTGAGGTGAGAGGAAATGTGAAGGAACTTGCTGTACCACTAAATCTATGCCTGAGCACTGCTGAAATCAAACAAAAAGAATTCATGGTGGCTGGATAGGGCTATTTTCTACTGACGCTCTCTAGGGACTCAAACAGAATTTATTTGTTTGTTTGTTTGTTTCTTATTTTCACTTCTATAGGTAATCTGTCCCCGCCCCTTCAGCTTGTAGTTTGTCTGTGTCCTTGGATCTCAAGTGAGTCTCCAGTAAGGGAGCACGTAGGAGGTCTTGAGTTTTCATCAGTTCTTCTAACACTGTGTCTTTTGATTGGAGCACTCAAAGCCTGTACTTTTTTTCTGATATTTGAGAGCTGTGCTCTTACTGCACTTTGAAATATTTTTTGTTCTCATTAATATACAATCACATGCAGAACATTATGTTTTCCAGTCTACACCCTTCACCAAGTTCCCGGCAAAAGCCAGTTACAGTCGCTGTCCGTCAGCGTGTTCTAAGATACTGTAGAATCACTACATGTCTTCTCTGTGTTATGCAGCCGTACAAATGACCCCCCAATTTACACACTATACATGCTAATCCTAATGCCCCCATTCTTTTTCCCCGCCCTTATTACTCCCTTCCCACAAACCCTACCCAGTCCCTTTCTTTTTGGTAACTGTTAGTCCACTTTCGGGTTCTGTGAGTCTGCTGCTGTCTTTTCCTTCAGTTTTTCTTTGTTATCATACTCCACACATGAGTGAAATCATTTGGTACATGTATTTCTCCTTCTGGAATATTTGACTGAGCATAATACCCTCTAGCTCCATCCACGTTATTGCAAATGATAGGATTTGTTTATTCTTATGGCTGCCTACGGCACTTTATAAACTGGATTTCATTCTTTTTTGTTTGTAGTTTCGCTATGTGCTTTCACCATTGCTCTCCTGGTTATGAGCAGTAGCTTTGTGTTAATTGATATGTACCTATATCTATCTATCTGTCTATCTATTTATCATTCAATCAATCAATCAATCATATTTTTGTCTGCCCATCTGTCCTTGTGTACAGAACAGTTAACCATATATCCTATATCACTTTCCTACACTATGCTTCCAAAAATCCTGCAAAGTATCTAGGCTGTAGAGAGAGCACTGGGTTCACCGAGACACTTGCAGGTCGAGTCGGCCGCGTGTATCTACAAAACCAGGAAATGGTTGTGCCGGGACTTGAACCCGTGTCTCTATCCTCTGTCCTCTTTCATCTCCTTCTAACTTACTGTCTGTATTTAGCCACATTCTTTGACTAAGTGCTCCCTGAAGACCACAAGTATCATTCCTCTGGGCCTGTTGTCGCGAGAAAAGTAAACTTGTTCTTTGCTCACCACCATGTTTGAAGGACATCAGCGTGATCACCGCCGATAGGACGGAGGGTCAAATAAAAAGGAACACCAATTTCTAGAGAGGAGCAGTTGGGAGATAAGAGTGTATTGTGGGGTGACGTGTTTATTTGAATGTCCAAACTTCCCTCTTAAGGTAGTTATTAGATCTTCACATTCTTGAACATCATAAAACCCACTGATTTCAAAGGCCCAGATGCTTATTATTACAGCAACTCAGTTGTTGAGGTGAGAGAAAATGAGAAGTATGTTGCTGCACCACTAAATCAATGTCTGGGAACGGCTGAAACCAAACAAAAAGAATTCACGGTGGCCAGATAGGGCTATTTTTTTCTGACTGTCCCAGGGGACTCAAACAGAATCCATTTGTTTGATTGTTTGTTTTTCAGTCTCACTCGTGTAGAGTACTTGTCCACACATCTTCGGCTTGTAGTTTGTCTGTGTTCTTGGATCTGAAGTGAGTCTCCTGTAAGTAAGCACGTAGGTGTCTTGAGTTTTCATCCCTTCTTTTAACCCTGTGTCTTTTGTTTGCTGCACTCAGTGCCTGACCTTTTATTCTGATGATTCAGAGCTGTGCACTTATTACAATTAAAGAATTTTTTTTATCATTAAGTTAAAATCACTTGAAGAACATTATGTTTACTGTGCTCCCCCTTCAACAAGCACCCCTGAAAAACCTCTTCAGTCGCTGTCGATCTGCGTAGTTGGATGCTGTAGACCCCTTCATCATGTCCCTCCCAACAGACCCGGTTACAGTCGCTGTCCATCCGTGAGTAGTAAGATGCTATATGATCTCTACTAGCCTTCTCTGTGTTGTACAGCACTCCCCATGCCCCCTCGACCCCAAGCATTATAAATGCAAAACTAATGCCCCCATTCTTTCTCCTCACACTTATACCTCCCTTCAGACCCACCCAGCCCAGTCCTTTTCCCTTTGGTAACTTTTAGTCAACTCTCGAGTTCTGTGAGTCTGCTGCTGTTTTTCTCCTTCAGTTTTTCTTTGTTGTTATACTCCACACATGAGTGAAAACACTTGGTACTTGTCTTTCTCCGCCTGGCCTATTTCTCTGAACATACTACCATCTAGCTCCATCCAGGTCATTGCAAATTGTAGTATTTGTTTTCTTCTTAAGGCTGTTTACTGCACTTTTTAAACTGGATTACATTCTTTCTTTTTGTTTGTAGTTTAGCTATGTTATTCACCATTCAACTCCTGGTTATGAACAATAGCTTTGTGTCAATCGATATGTATCTGTATCTATCTATCTTATGGTCTGTCTGTCTATCTATGTATCTATGTATATATGTATGTATGTATCTATCTATCTATCTATCTTCCTATCATCTATCTATGATGTCTATCATCTATCAATCTATGTACCTATCTATCTATCTTTCATCTGTTATCTGTGTACCTATCTATCTATGAATTAACCATCTTTTTGTCTGCCCATCTATCCTTCTGTACAGAACAGTTAACAACATAGCCTATGTCTCTTCCCTACATTATGCTTCCAGAAATCTTGCAAGGTAACTAAGCCATAAGGAGAGCACTGTGTTCACCGATACACTTTCATGTAGAGTCAGCCGCGTGTGCTTACAAAACCAGTAAATGGAGGTGAAAGGACTAGAACCTGTATCTCTGTCCTCTGTCCTCTTATACTTCCTGCTCGCTTGGTGACTTTATTTAGCCACATTCAGTGAGTAAGTGATCCCTGAACACCACAAGTATCCTTCGTCTGGTCCGGTTGTCGAAAGAAAAGTGTACTTGGTTCTTTGCACACCACCATGTTTGAGGGACATCGGCGTGATCACTGCTGATAGGTACAGGGACAAATATAAAGGAACACCTATTTCTGGACAGGAGCAGTTATGAACAAAGAGTGTGTTGTGGAGTGAAGTGTTTATTTGAGGGTCCAAACTTCCCTCCTTAGGTGTTATTTCCTCTTTACATTCGTGAACATCATAAAAAGCAATGATTTTAAAAGCCCAGACGCATATTATTACAGCAATTCATTTGTTGAGGTGAGAGGAAATGTGAAGGAACTTGCTGTACCACTAAATCTATGCCTGAGCACTGCTGAAATCAAACAAAAAGAATTCATGGTGGCTGGATAGGGCTATTTTCTACTGACGCTCTCTAGGGACTCAAACAGAATTTATTTGTTTGTTTGTTTGTTTCTTATTTTCACTTCTATAGGTAATCTGTCCCCGCCCCTTCAGCTTGTAGTTTGTCTGTGTCCTTGGATCTCAAGTGAGTCTCCAGTAAGGGAGCACGTAGGAGGTCTTGAGTTTTCATCAGTTCTTCTAACACTGTGTCTTTTGATTGGAGCACTCAAAGCCTGTACTTTTTTTCTGATATTTGAGAGCTGTGCTCTTACTGCACTTTGAAATATTTTTTGTTCTCATTAATATACAATCACATGCAGAACATTATGTTTTCCAGTCTACACCCTTCACCAAGTTCCCGGCAAAAGCCAGTTACAGTCGCTGTCCGTCAGCGTGTTCTAAGATACTGTAGAATCACTACATGTCTTCTCTGTGTTATGCAGCCGTACAAATGACCCCCCAATTTACACACTATACATGCTAATCCTAATGCCCCCATTCTTTTTCCCCGCCCTTATTACTCCCTTCCCACAAACCCTACCCAGTCCCTTTCTTTTTGGTAACTGTTAGTCCACTTTCGGGTTCTGTGAGTCTGCTGCTGTCTTTTCCTTCAGTTTTTCTTTGTTATCATACTCCACACATGAGTGAAATCATTTGGTACATGTATTTCTCCTTCTGGAATATTTGACTGAGCATAATACCCTCTAGCTCCATCCACGTTATTGCAAATGATAGGATTTGTTTATTCTTATGGCTGCCTACGGCACTTTATAAACTGGATTTCATTCTTTTTTGTTTGTAGTTTCGCTATGTGCTTTCACCATTGCTCTCCTGGTTATGAGCAGTAGCTTTGTGTTAATTGATATGTACCTATATCTATCTATCTGTCTATCTATTTATCATTCAATCAATCAATCAATCATATTTTTGTCTGCCCATCTGTCCTTGTGTACAGAACAGTTAACCATATATCCTATATCACTTTCCTACACTATGCTTCCAAAAATCCTGCAAAGTATCTAGGCTGTAGAGAGAGCACTGGGTTCACCGAGACACTTGCAGGTCGAGTCGGCCGCGTGTATCTACAAAACCAGGAAATGGTTGTGCCGGGACTTGAACCCGTGTCTCTATCCTCTGTCCTCTTTCATCTCCTTCTAACTTACTGTCTGTATTTAGCCACATTCTTTGACTAAGTGCTCCCTGAAGACCACAAGTATCATTCCTCTGGGCCTGTTGTCGCGAGAAAAGTAAACTTGTTCTTTGCTCACCACCATGTTTGAAGGACATCAGCGTGATCACCGCCGATAGGACGGAGGGTCAAATAAAAAGGAACACCAATTTCTAGAGAGGAGCAGTTGGGAGATAAGAGTGTATTGTGGGGTGACGTGTTTATTTGAATGTCCAAACTTCCCTCTTAAGGTAGTTATTAGATCTTCACATTCTTGAACATCATAAAACCCACTGATTTCAAAGGCCCAGATGCTTATTATTACAGCAACTCAGTTGTTGAGGTGAGAGAAAATGAGAAGTATGTTGCTGCACCACTAAATCAATGTCTGGGAACGGCTGAAACCAAACAAAAAGAATTCACGGTGGCCAGATAGGGCTATTTTTTTCTGACTGTCCCAGGGGACTCAAACAGAATCCATTTGTTTGATTGTTTGTTTTTCAGTCTCACTCGTGTAGAGTACTTGTCCACACATCTTCGGCTTGTAGTTTGTCTGTGTTCTTGGATCTGAAGTGAGTCTCCTGTAAGTAAGCACGTAGGTGTCTTGAGTTTTCATCCCTTCTTTTAACCCTGTGTCTTTTGTTTGCTGCACTCAGTGCCTGACCTTTTATTCTGATGATTCAGAGCTGTGCACTTATTACAATTAAAGAATTTTTTTTATCATTAAGTTAAAATCACTTGAAGAACATTATGTTTACTGTGCTCCCCCTTCAACAAGCACCCCTGAAAAACCTCTTCAGTCGCTGTCGATCTGCGTAGTTGGATGCTGTAGACCCCTTCATCATGTCCCTCCCAACAGACCCGGTTACAGTCGCTGTCCATCCGTGAGTAGTAAGATGCTATATGATCTCTACTAGCCTTCTCTGTGTTGTACAGCACTCCCCATGCCCCCTCGACCCCAAGCATTATAAATGCAAAACTAATGCCCCCATTCTTTCTCCTCACACTTATACCTCCCTTCAGACCCACCCAGCCCAGTCCTTTTCCCTTTGGTAACTTTTAGTCAACTCTCGAGTTCTGTGAGTCTGCTGCTGTTTTTCTCCTTCAGTTTTTCTTTGTTGTTATACTCCACACATGAGTGAAAACACTTGGTACTTGTCTTTCTCCGCCTGGCCTATTTCTCTGAACATACTACCATCTAGCTCCATCCAGGTCATTGCAAATTGTAGTATTTGTTTTCTTCTTAAGGCTGTTTACTGCACTTTTTAAACTGGATTACATTCTTTCTTTTTGTTTGTAGTTTAGCTATGTTATTCACCATTCAACTCCTGGTTATGAACAATAGCTTTGTGTCAATCGATATGTATCTGTATCTATCTATCTTATGGTCTGTCTGTCTATCTATGTATCTATGTATATATGTATGTATGTATGTATCTATCTATCTATCTTCCTATCATCTATCTATGATGTCTATCATCTATCAATCTATGTACCTATCTATCTATCTTTCATCTGTTATCTGTGTACCTATCTATCTATGAATTAACCATCTTTTTGTCTGCCCATCTATCCTTCTGTACAGAACAGTTAACAACATAGCCTATGTCTCTTCCCTACATTATGCTTCCAGAAATCTTGCAAGGTAACTAAGCCATAAGGAGAGCACTGTGTTCACCGATACACTTTCATGTAGAGTCAGCCGCGTGTGCTTACAAAACCAGTAAATGGAGGTGAAAGGACTAGAACCTGTATCTCTGTCCTCTGTCCTCTTATACTTCCTGCTCGCTTGGTGACTTTATTTAGCCACATTCAGTGAGTAAGTGATCCCTGAACACCACAAGTATCCTTCGTCTGGTCCGGTTGTCGAAAGAAAAGTGTACTTGGTTCTTTGCACACCACCATGTTTGAGGGACATCGGCGTGATCACTGCTGATAGGTACAGGGACAAATATAAAGGAACACCTATTTCTGGACAGGAGCAGTTATGAACAAAGAGTGTGTTGTGGAGTGAAGTGTTTATTTGAGGGTCCAAACTTCCCTCCTTAGGTGTTATTTCCTATTTACATTCGTGAACATCATAAAAAGCAATGATTTTAAAAGCCCAGACGCATATTATTACAGCAATTCATTTGTTGAGGTGAGAGGAAATGTGAAGGAACTTGCTGTACCACTAAATCTATGCCTGAGCACTGCTGAAATCAAACAAAAAGAATTCATGGTGGCTGGATAGGGCTATTTTCTACTGACGCTCTCTAGGGACTCAAACAGAATTTATTTGTTTGTTTGTTTCTTATTTTCACTTGTATAGGTAATCTGTCCCCGCCCCTTCAGCTTGTAGTTTGTCTGTGTCCTTGGATCTCAAGTGAGTCTCCAGTAAGGGAGCACGTAGGAGGTCTTGAGTTTTCATCAGTTCTTCTAACACTGTGTCTTTTGATTGGAGCACTCAAAGCCTGTACTTTTTTTCTGATATTTGAGAGCTGTGCTCTTACTGCACTTTGAAATATTTTTTGTTCTCATTAATATACAATCACATGCAGAACATTATGTTTTCCAGTCTACACCCTTCACCAAGTTCCCGGCAAAAGCCAGTTACAGTCGCTGTCCGTCAGCGTGTTCTAAGATACTGTAGAATCACTACATGTCTTCTCTGTGTTATGCAGCCGTACAAATGACCCCCCAATTTACACACTATACATGCTAATCCTAATGCCCCCATTCTTTTTCCCCGCCCTTATTACTCCCTTCCCACAAACCCTACCCAGTCCCTTTCTTTTTGGTAACTGTTAGTCCACTTTCGGGTTCTGTGAGTCTGCTGCTGTCTTTTCCTTCAGTTTTTCTTTGTTATCATACTCCACACATGAGTGAAATCATTTGGTACATGTATTTCTCCTTCTGGAATATTTGACTGAGCATAATACCCTCTAGCTCCATCCACGTTATTGCAAATGATAGGATTTGTTTATTCTTATGGCTGCCTACGGCACTTTATAAACTGGATTTCATTCTTTTTTGTTTGTAGTTTCGCTATGTGCTTTCACCATTGCTCTCCTGGTTATGAGCAGTAGCTTTGTGTTAATTGATATGTACCTATATCTATCTATCTGTCTATCTATTTATCATTCAATCAATCAATCAATCATATTTTTGTCTGCCCATCTGTCCTTGTGTACAGAACAGTTAACCATATATCCTATATCACTTTCCTACACTATGCTTCCAAAAATCCTGCAAAGTATCTAGGCTGTAGAGAGAGCACTGGGTTCACCGAGACACTTGCAGGTCGAGTCGGCCGCGTGTATCTACAAAACCAGGAAATGGTTGTGCCGGGACTTGAACCCGTGTCTCTATCCTCTGTCCTCTTTCATCTCCTTCTAACTTACTGTCTGTATTTAGCCACATTCTTTGACTAAGTGCTCCCTGAAGACCACAAGTATCATTCCTCTGGGCCTGTTGTCGCGAGAAAAGTAAACTTGTTCTTTGCTCACCACCATGTTTGAAGGACATCAGCGTGATCACCGCCGATAGGACGGAGGGTCAAATAAAAAGGAACACCAATTTCTAGAGAGGAGCAGTTGGGAGATAAGAGTGTATTGTGGGGTGACGTGTTTATTTGAATGTCCAAACTTCCCTCTTTAGGTAGTTATTAGATCTTCACATTCTTGAACATCATAAAACCCACTGATTTCAAAGGCCCAGATGCTTATTATTACAGCAACTCAGTTGTTGAGGTGAGAGAAAATGAGAAGTATGTTGCTGCACCACTAAATCAATGTCTGGGAACGGCTGAAACCAAACAAAAAGAATTCACGGTGGCCAGATAGGGCTATTTTTTTCTGACTGTCCCAGGGGACTCAAACAGAATCCATTTGTTTGATTGTTTGTTTTTCAGTCTCACTCGTGTAGAGTACTTGTCCACACATCTTCGGCTTGTAGTTTGTCTGTGTTCTTGGAACTGAAGTGAGTCTCCTGTAAGTAAGCACGTAGGTGTCTTGAGTTTTCATCCCTTCTTTTAACCCTGTGTCTTTTGTTTGCTGCACACAGTGCCTGACCTTTTATTCTGATGATTCAGAGCTGTGCACTTATTACAATTAAAGAATTTTTTTATCATTAAGTTAAAATCACTTGAAGAACATTATGTTTACTGTGCTCCCCCTTCACCAAGCACCCCTGAAAAACCTCTTCAGTCGCTGTCGATCTGCGTAGTTGGATGCTGTAGACCCCTTCACCATGTCCCTCCCAACAGACCCGGTTACAGTCGCTGTCCATCCGTGAGTAGTAAGATGCTATATGATCTCTACTAGCCTTCTCTGTGTTGTACAGCACTCCCCATGCCCCCTCGACCCCAAGCATTATACATGCAAAACTAATGCCCCCATTCTTTCTCCTCACACTTATACCTCCCTTCAGACCCACCCTGCCCAGTCCTATTCCCTTTGGTAACTTTTAGTCAACTCTCGGGTTCTGTGAGTCTGCTGCTGTTTTTCTCCTTCAGTTTTTCTTTGTTGTTATACTCCACACATGAGTGAAAACACTTGGTACTTGTCTTTCTCCGCCTGGCCTATTTCTCTGAACATACTACCATCTAGCTCCATCCAGGTCATTGCAAATTGTAGTATTTGTTTTCTTCTTAAGGCTGTTTACTGCACTTTTAAACTGGATTACATTCTTTCTTTTTGTTTGTAGTTTAGCTATGTTATTCACCATTCAACTCCTGGTTATGAACAATAGCTTTGTGTCAATCGATATGTATCTGTATCTATCTATCTTATGGTCTGTCTGTCTATCTATGTATCTATGTTTATATGTATGTATGTATGTATCTATCTATCTATCTTCCTATCATCTATCTATGATGTCTATCATCTATCAATCTATGTACCTATCTATCTATCTTTCATCTGTTATCTGTGTACCTATCTATCTATGAATTAACCATCTTTTTGTCTGCCCATCTATCCTTCTGTACAGAACAGTTAACAACATAGCCTATGTCTCTTCCCTACATTATGCTTCCAGAAATCTTGCAAGGTAACTAAGCCATAAGGAGAGCACTGTGTTCACCGATACACTTTCATGTAGAGTCAGCCGCGTGTGCTTACAAAACCAGTAAATGGAGGTGAAAGGACTAGAACCTGTATCTCTGTCCTCTGTCCTCTTATACTTCCTGCTCGCTTGGTGACTTTATTTAGCCACATTCAGTGAGTAAGTGATCCCTGAACACCACAAGTATCCTTCGTCTGGTCCGGTTGTCGAAAGAAAAGTGTACTTGGTTCTTTGCACACCACCATGTTTGAGGGACATCGGCGTGATCACTGCTGATAGGTACAGGGACAAATATAAAGGAACACCTATTTCTGGACAGGAGCAGTTATGAACAAAGAGTGTGTTGTGGAGTGAAGTGTTTATTTGAGGGTCCAAACTTCCCTCCTTAGGTGTTATTTCCTCTTTACATTCGTGAACATCATAAAAAGCAATGATTTTAAAAGCCCAGACGCATATTATTACAGCAATTCATTTGTTGAGGTGAGAGGAAATGTGAAGGAACTTGCTGTACCACTAAATCTATGCCTGAGCACTGCTGAAATCAAACAAAAAGAATTCATGGTGGCTGGATAGGGCTATTTTCTACTGACGCTCTCTAGGGACTCAAACAGAATTCATTTGTTTGTTTGTTTCTTATTTTCACTTGTATAGGTAATCTGTCCCCGCCCCTTCAGCTTGTAGTTTGTCTGTGTCCTTGGATCTCAAGTGAGTCTCCAGTAAGGGAGCACGTAGGAGGTCTTGAGTTTTCATCAGTTCTTCTAACACTGTGTCTTTTGATTGGAGCACTCAAAGCCTGTACTTTTTTTCTGATATTTGAGAGCTGTGCTCTTACTGCACTTTGAAATATTTTTTGTTCTCATTAATATACAATCACATGCAGAACATTATGTTTTCCAGTCTACACCCTTCACCAAGTTCCCGGCAAAAGCCAGTTACAGTCGCTGTCCGTCAGCGTGTTCTAAGATACTGTAGAATCACTACATGTCTTCTCTGTGTTATGCAGCCGTACAAATGACCCCCCAATTTACACACTATACATGCTAATCCTAATGCCCCCATTCTTTTTCCCCGCCCTTATTACTCCCTTCCCACAAACCCTACCCAGTCCCTTTCTTTTTGGTAACTGTTAGTCCACTTTCGGGTTCTGTGAGTCTGCTGCTGTCTTTTCCTTCAGTTTTTCTTTGTTATCATACTCCACACATGAGTGAAATCATTTGGTACATGTATTTCTCCTTCTGGAATATTTGACTGAGCATAATACCCTCTAGCTCCATCCACGTTATTGCAAATGATAGGATTTGTTTATTCTTATGGCTGCCTACGGCACTTTATAAACTGGATTTCATTCTTTTTTGTTTGTAGTTTCGCTATGTGCTTTCACCATTGCTCTCCTGGTTATGAGCAGTAGCTTTGTGTTAATTGATATGTACCTATATCTATCTATCTGTCTATCTATTTATCATTCAATCAATCAATCAATCATATTTTTGTCTGCCCATCTGTCCTTGTGTACAGAACAGTTAACCATATATCCTATATCACTTTCCTACACTATGCTTCCAAAAATCCTGCAAAGTATCTAGGCTGTAGAGAGAGCACTGGGTTCACCGAGACACTTGCAGGTCGAGTCGGCCGCGTGTATCTACAAAACCAGGAAATGGTTGTGCCGGGACTTGAACCCGTGTCTCTATCCTCTGTCCTCTTTCATCTCCTTCTAACTTACTGTCTGTATTTAGCCACATTCTTTGACTAAGTGCTCCCTGAAGACCACAAGTATCATTCCTCTGGGCCTGTTGTCGCGAGAAAAGTAAACTTGTTCTTTGCTCACCACCATGTTTGAAGGACATCAGCGTGATCACCGCCGATAGGACGGAGGGTCAAATAAAAAGGAACACCAATTTCTAGAGAGGAGCAGTTGGGAGATAAGAGTGTATTGTGGGGTGACGTGTTTATTTGAATGTCCAAACTTCCCTCTTTAGGTAGTTATTAGATCTTCACATTCTTGAACATCATAAAACCCACTGATTTCAAAGGCCCAGATGCTTATTATTACAGCAACTCAGTTGTTGAGGTGAGAGAAAATGAGAAGTATGTTGCTGCACCACTAAATCAATGTCTGGGAACGGCTGAAACCAAACAAAAAGAATTCACGGTGGCCAGATAGGGCTATTTTTTTCTGACTGTCCCAGGGGACTCAAACAGAATCCATTTGTTTGATTGTTTGTTTTTCAGTCTCACTCGTGTAGAGTACTTGTCCACACATCTTCGGCTTGTAGTTTGTCTGTGTTCTTGGAACTGAAGTGAGTCTCCTGTAAGTAAGCACGTAGGTGTCTTGAGTTTTCATCCCTTCTTTTAACCCTGTGTCTTTTGTTTGCTGCACACAGTGCCTGACCTTTTATTCTGATGATTCAGAGCTGTGCACTTATTACAATTAAAGAATTTTTTTATCATTAAGTTAAAATCACTTGAAGAACATTATGTTTACTGTGCTCCCCCTTCACCAAGCACCCCTGAAAAACCTCTTCAGTCGCTGTCGATCTGCGTAGTTGGATGCTGTAGACCCCTTCACCATGTCCCTCCCAACAGACCCGGTTACAGTCGCTGTCCATCCGTGAGTAGTAAGATGCTATATGATCTCTACTAGCCTTCTCTGTGTTGTACAGCACTCCCCATGCCCCCTCGACCCCAAGCATTATACATGCAAAACTAATGCCCCCATTCTTTCTCCTCACACTTATACCTCCCTTCAGACCCACCCTGCCCAGTCCTATTCCCTTTGGTAACTTTTAGTCAACTCTCGGGTTCTGTGAGTCTGCTGCTGTTTTTCTCCTTCAGTTTTTCTTTGTTGTTATACTCCACACATGAGTGAAAACACTTGGTACTTGTCTTTCTCCGCCTGGCCTATTTCTCTGAACATACTACCATCTAGCTCCATCCAGGTCATTGCAAATTGTAGTATTTGTTTTCTTCTTAAGGCTGTTTACTGCACTTTTAAACTGGATTACATTCTTTCTTTTTGTTTGTAGTTTAGCTATGTTATTCACCATTCAACTCCTGGTTATGAACAATAGCTTTGTGTCAATCGATATGTATCTGTATCTATCTATCTTATGGTCTGTCTGTCTATCTATGTATCTATGTTTATATGTATGTATGTATGTATCTATCTATCTATCTTCCTATCATCTATCTATGATGTCTATCATCTATCAATCTATGTACCTATCTATCTATCTTTCATCTGTTATCTGTGTACCTATCTATCTATGAATTAACTATCTTTTTGTCTGCCCATCTATCCTTCTGTACAGAACAGTTAACAACATAGCCTATGTCTCTTCCCTACATTATGCTTCCAGAAATCTTGCAAGGTAACTAAGCCATAAGGAGAGCACTGTGTTCACCGATACACTTTCATGTAGAGTCAGCCGCGTGTGCTTACAAAACCAGTAAATGGAGGTGAAAGGACTAGAACCTGTATCTCTGTCCTCTGTCCTCTTATACTTCCTGCTCGCTTGGTGACTTTATTTAGCCACATTCAGTGAGTAAGTGATCCCTGAACACCACAAGTATCCTTCGTCTGGTCCGGTTGTCGAAAGAAAAGTGTACTTGGTTCTTTGCACACCACCATGTTTGAGGGACATCGGCGTGATCACTGCTGATAGGTACAGGGACAAATATAAAGGAACACCTATTTCTGGACAGGAGCAGTTATGAACAAAGAGTGTGTTGTGGAGTGAAGTGTTTATTTGAGGGTCCAAACTTCCCTCCTTAGGTGTTATTTCCTCTTTACATTCGTGAACATCATAAAAAGCAATGATTTTAAAAGCCCAGACGCATATTATTACAGCAATTCATTTGTTGAGGTGAGAGGAAATGTGAAGGAACTTGCTGTACCACTAAATCTATGCCTGAGCACTGCTGAAATCAAACAAAAAGAATTCATGGTGGCTGGATAGGGCTATTTTCTACTGACGCTCTCTAGGGACTCAAACAGAATTCATTTGTTTGTTTGTTTCTTATTTTCACTTGTATAGGTAATCTGTCCCCGCCCCTTCAGCTTGTAGTTTGTCTGTGTCCTTGGATCTCAAGTGAGTCTCCAGTAAGGGAGCACGTAGGAGGTCTTGAGTTTTCATCAGTTCTTCTAACACTGTGTCTTTTGATTGGAGCACTCAAAGCCTGTACTTTTTTTCTGATATTTGAGAGCTGTGCTCTTACTGCACTTTGAAATATTTTTTGTTCTCATTAATATACAATCACATGCAGAACATTATGTTTTCCAGTCTACACCCTTCACCAAGTTCCCGGCAAAAGCCAGTTACAGTCGCTGTCCGTCAGCGTGTTCTAAGATACTGTAGAATCACTACATGTCTTCTCTGTGTTATGCAGCCGTACAAATGACCCCCCAATTTACACACTATACATGCTAATCCTAATGCCCCCATTCTTTTTCCCCGCCCTTATTACTCCCTTCCCACAAACCCTACCCAGTCCCTTTCTTTTTGGTAACTGTTAGTCCACTTTCGGGTTCTGTGAGTCTGCTGCTGTCTTTTCCTTCAGTTTTTCTTTGTTATCATACTCCACACATGAGTGAAATCATTTGGTACATGTATTTCTCCTCCTGGAATATTTGACTGAGCATAATACCCTCTAGCTCCATCCACGTTATTGCAAATGATAGGATTTGTTTATTCTTATGGCTGCCTACTGCACTTTACAAACTGGATTTCATTCTTCTTTTTTGTTTGTAATTTCGCTATGTGCTTTCACCATTGCTCTCCTGGTTATGAGCAGTAGCTTTGTGTTAATTGATATGTACCTATATCTATCTATCTGTCTATCTATTTATCAATCAATCAATCAATCAATCAATCATCTTTTTGTCTGCCCATCTGTCCTTGTGTACAGAACAGTTAACCATATATCCTATATCACTTTCCTACACTATGCTTCCAAAAATCCTGCAAAGTATCTAGGCTGTAGAGAGAGCACTGGGTTCACCGAGACACTTGCAGGTCGAGTCGGCCGCGTGTATCTACAAAACCAGGAAATGGTTGTGCCGGGACTTGAACCCGTGTCTCTATCCTCTGTCCTCTTTCATCTCCTTCTAACTTACTGTCTGTATTTAGCCACATTCTTTGACTAAGTGCTCCCTGAAGACCACAAGTATCATTCCTCTGGGCCTGTTGTCGCGAGAAAAGTAAACTTGTTCTTTGCTCACCACCATGTCTGAAGGACATCAGCGTGATCACCGCCGATAGGACGGAGGGTCAAATAAAAAGGAACACCAATTTCTAGAGAGGAGCAGTTGGGAGATAAGAGTGTATTGTGGGGTGACGTGTTTATTTGAATGTCCAAACTTCCCTCTTTAGGTAGTTATTAGATCTTCACATTCTTGAACATCATAAAACCCACTGATTTCAAAGGCCCAGATGATTATTATTACAGCAACTCAGTTGTTGAGGTGAGAGAAAATGAGAAGTATGTTGCTGCACCACTAAATCAATGTCTGGGAACGGCTGAAACCAAACAAAAAGAATTCACGGTGGCCAGATAGGGCTATTTTTTTCTGACTGTCCCAGGGGACTCAAACAGAATCCATTTGTTTGATTGTTTGTTTTTCAGTCTCACTCGTGTAGAGTACTTGTTCACACATCTTCGGCTTGTAGTTTGTCTGTGTTCTTGGAACTGAAGTGAGTCTCCTGTAAGTAAGCACGTAGGTGTCTTGAGTTTTCATCCCTTCTTTTAACCCTGTGTCTTTTGTTTGCTGCACACAGTGCCTGACCTTTTATTCTGATGATTCAGAGCTGTGCACTTATTACAATTAAAGAATTTTTTTATCATTAAGTTAAAATCACTTGAAGAACATTATGTTTACTGTGCTCCCCCTTCACCAAGCACCCCTGAAAAACCTCTTCAGTCGCTGTCGATCTGCGTAGTTGGATGCTGTAGACCCCTTCACCATGTCCCTCCCAACAGACCCGGTTACAGTCGCTGTCCATCCGTGAGTAGTAAGATGCTATATGATCTCTACTAGCCTTCTCTGTGTTGTACAGCACTCCCCATGCCCCCTCGACCCCAAGCATTATACATGCAAAACTAATGCCCCCATTCTTTCTCCTCACACTTATACCTCCCTTCAGACCCACCCTGCCCAGTCCTATTCCCTTTGGTAACTTTTAGTCAACTCTCGGGTTCTGTGAGTCTGCTGCTGTTTTTCTCCTTCAGTTTTTCTTTGTTGTTATACTCCACACATGAGTGAAAACACTTGGTACTTGTCTTTCTCCGCCTGGCCTATTTCTCTGAACATACTACCATCTAGCTCCATCCAGGTCATTGCAAATTGTAGTATTTGTTTTCTTCTTAAGGCTGTTTACTGCACTTTTAAACTGGATTACATTCTTTCTTTTTGTTTGTAGTTTAGCTATGTTATTCACCATTCATCTCCTGGTTATGAACAATAGCTTTGTGTCAATCGATATGTATCTGTATCTATCTATCTTATGGTCTGTCTGTCTATCTATGTATCTATGTATATATGTATGTATGTATGTATCTATCTATCTATCTTCCTATCATCTATCTATGATGTCTATCATCTATCAATCTATGTACCTATCTATCTATCTTTCATCTGTTATCTGTGTACCTATCTATCTATGAATTAACCATCTTTTTGTCTGCCCATCTATCCTTCTGTACAGAACAGTTAACAACATAGCCTATGTCTCTTCCCTACATTATGCTTCCAGAAATCTTGCAAGGTAACTAAGCCATAAGGAGAGCACTGTGTTCACCGATACACTTTCATGTAGAGTCAGCCGCGTGTGCTTACAAAACCAGTAAATGGAGGTGAAAGGACTAGAACCTGTATCTCTGTCCTCTGTCCTCTTATACTTCCTGCTCGCTTGGTGACTTTATTTAGCCACATTCAGTGAGTAAGTGATCCCTGAACACCACAAGTATCCTTCGTCTGGTCCGGTTGTCGAAAGAAAAGTGTACTTGGTTCTTTGCACACCACCATGTTTGAGGGACATCGGCGTGATCACTGCTGATAGGTACAGGGACAAATATAAAGGAACACCTATTTCTGGACAGGAGCAGTTATGAACAAAGAGTGTGTTGTGGAGTGAAGTGTTTATTTGAGGGTCCAAACTTCCCTCCTTAGGTGTTATTTCCTCTTTACATTCGTGAACATCATAAAAAGCAATGATTTTAAAAGCCCAGACGCATATTATTACAGCAATTCATTTGTTGAGGTGAGAGGAAATGTGAAGGAACTTGCTGTACCACTAAATCTATGCCTGAGCACTGCTGAAATCAAACAAAAAGAATTCATGGTGGCTGGATAGGGCTATTTTCTACTGACGCTCTCTAGGACTCAAACAGAATTCATTTGTTTGTTTGTTTCTTATTTTCACTTGTATAGGTAATCTGTCCCCGCCCCTTCAGCTTGTAGTTTGTCTGTGTCCTTGGATCTCAAGTGAGTCTCCAGTAAGGGAGCACGTAGGAGGTCTTGAGTTTTCATCAGTTCTTCTAACACTGTGTCTTTTGATTGGAGCACTCAAAGCCTGTACTTTTTTTCTGATATTTGAGAGCTGTGCTCTTACTGCACTTTGAAATATTTTTTGTTCTCATTAATATACAATCACATGCAGAACATTATGTTTTCCAGTCTACACCCTTCACCAAGTTCCCGGCAAAAGCCAGTTACAGTCGCTGTCCGTCAGCGTGTTCTAAGATACTGTAGAATCACTACATGTCTTCTCTGTGTTATGCAGCCGTACAAATGACCCCCCAATTTACACACTATACATGCTAATCCTAATGCCCCCATTCTTTTTCCCCGCCCTTATTACTCCCTTCCCACAAACCCTACCCAGTCCCTTTCTTTTTGGTAACTGTTAGTTCACTTTCGGGTTCTGTGAGTCTGCTGCTGTCTTTTCCTTCAGATTTTCTTTGTTATCATACTCCACACATGAGTGAAATCATTTGGTACATGTATTTCTCCTCCTGGAATATTTGACTGAGCATAATACCCTCTAGCTCCATCCACGTTATTGCAAATGATAGGATTTGTTTATTCTTATGGCTGCCTACTGCACTTTATAAACTGGATTTCATTCTTTTTTGTTTGTAGTTTCGCTATGTGCTTTCACCATTGCTCTCCTGGTTATGAGCAGTAGCTTTGTGTTAATTGATATGTACCTATATCTATCTATCTGTCTATCTATTTATCATTCAATCAATCAATCAATCATATTTTTGTCTGCCCATCTGTCCTTGTGTACAGAACAGTTAACCATATATCCTATATCACTTTCCTACACTATGCTTCCAAAAATCCTGCAAAGTATCTAGGCTGTAGAGAGAGCACTGGGTTCACCGAGACACTTGCAGGTCGAGTCGGCCGCGTGTATCTACAAAACCAGGAAATGGTTGTGCCGGGACTTGAACCCGTGTCTCTATCCTCTGTCCTCTTTCATCTCCTTCTAACTTACTGTCTGTATTTAGCCACATTCTTTGACTAAGTGCTCCCTGAAGACCACAAGTATCATTCCTCTGGGCCTGTTGTCGCGAGAAAAGTAAACTTGTTCTTTGCTCACCACCATGTTTGAAGGACATCAGCGTGATCACCGCCGATAGGACGGAGGGTCAAATAAAAAGGAACACCAATTTCTAGAGAGGAGCAGTTGGGAGATAAGAGTGTATTGTGGGGTGACGTGTTTATTTGAATGTCCAAACTTCCCTCTTAAGGTAGTTATTAGATCTTCACATTCTTGAACATCATAAAACCCACTGATTTCAAAGGCCCAGATGCTTATTATTACAGCAACTCAGTTGTTGAGGTGAGAGAAAATGAGAAGTATGTTGCTGCACCACTAAATCAATGTCTGGGAACGGCTGAAACCAAACAAAAAGAATTCACGGTGGCCAGATAGGGCTATTTTTTTCTGACTGTCCCAGGGGACTCAAACAGAATCCATTTGTTTGATTGTTTGTTTTTCAGTCTCACTCGTGTAGAGTACTTGTCCACACATCTTCGGCTTGTAGTTTTTCTGTGTTCTTGGATCTGAAGTGAGTCTCCTGTAAGTAAGCACGTAGGTGTCTTGAGTTTTCATCCCTTCTTTTAACCCTGTGTCTTTTGTTTGCTGCACTCAGTGCCTGACGTTTTATTCTGATGATTCAGAGCTGTGCACTTATTACAATTAAAGAATTTTTTTTATCATTAAGTTAAAATCACTTGAAGAACATTATGTTTACTGTGCTCCCCCTTCAACAAGCACCCCTGAAAAACCTCTTCAGTCGCTGTCGATCTGCGTAGTTGGATGCTGTAGACCCCTTCATCATGTCCCTCCCAACAGACCCGGTTACAGTCGCTGTCCATCCGTGAGTAGTAAGATGCTATATGATCTCTACTAGCCTTCTCTGTGTTGTACAGCACTCCCCATGCCCCCTAGACCCCAAGCATTATAAATGCAAAACTAATGCCCCCATTCTTTCTCCTCACACTTATACCTCCCTTCAGACCCACCCAGCCCAGTCCTTTTCCCTTTGTAACTTTTAGTCAACTCTCGAGTTCTGTGAGTCTGCTGCTGTTTTTCTCCTTCAGTTTTTCTTTGTTGTTATACTCCACACATGAGTGAAAACACTTGGTACTTGTCTTTCTCCGCCTGGCCTATTTCTCTGAACATACTACCATCTAGCTCCATCCAGGTCATTGCAAATTGTAGTATTTGTTTTCTTCTTAAGGCTGCTTACTGCACTTTTTAAACTGGATTACATTCTTTCTTTTTGTTTGTAGTTTAGCTATGTTATTCACCATTCAACTCCTGGTTATGAACAATAGCTTTGTGTCAATCGATATGTATCTGTATCTATCTATCTTATGGTCTGTCTGTCTATCTATGTATCTATGTATGTATGTATGTATGTATGTATGTATGTATCTATCTTCCTATCATCTATCTATGATGTCTATCATCTATCAATCTATGTACCTATCTATCTATCTTTCATCTGTTATCTGTGTACTTATCTATCTATGAATCAACCATCTTTTTGTCTGCCCATCTATCCTTCTGTACAGAACAGTTAACAACATAGCCTATGTCTCTTCCCTACATTATGCTTCCAGAAATCTTGCAAGGTAACTAAGCCATAAGGAGAGCACTGTGTTCACCGATACACTTTCATGTAGAGTCAGCCGCGTGTGCTTACAAAACCAGTAAATGGAGGTGAAAGGACTAGAACCTGTATCTCTGTCCTCTGTCCTCTTATACTTCCTGCTCGCTTGGTGACTTTATTTAGCCACATTCAGTGAGTAAGTGATCCCTGAACACCACAAGTATCCTTCGTCTGGTCCGGTTGTCGAAAGAAAAGTGTACTTGGTTCTTTGCACACCACCATGTTTGAGGGACATCGGCGTGATCACTGCTGATAGGTACAGGGACAAATATAAAGGAACACCTATTTCTGGACAGGAGCAGTTATGAACAAAGAGTGTGTTGTGGAGTGAAGTGTTTATTTGAGGGTCCAAACTTCCCTCCTTAGGTGTTATTTCCTCTTTACATTCGTGAACATCATAAAAAGCAATGATTTTAAAAGCCCAGACGCATATTATTACAGCAATTCATTTGTTGAGGTGAGAGGAAATGTGAAGGAACTTGCTGTACCACTAAATCTATGCCTGAGCACTGCTGAAATCAAACAAAAAGAATTCATGGTGGCTGGATAGGGCTATTTTCTACTGACGCTCTCTAGGGACTCAAACAGAATTTATTTGTTTGTTTGTTTCTTATTTTCACTTGTAAAGGTAATCTGTCCCCGCCCCTTCAGCTTGTAGTTTGTCTGTGTCCTTGGATCTCAAGTGAGTCTCCAGTAAGGGAGCACGTAGGAGGTCTTGAGTTTTCATCAGTTCTTCTAACACTGTGTCTTTTGATTGGAGCACTCAAAGCCTGTACTTTTTTTCTGATATTTGAGAGCTGTGCTCTTACTGCACTTTGAAATATTTTTTGTTCTCATTAATATACAATCACATGCAGAACATTATGTTTTCCAGTCTACACCCTTCACCAAGTTCCCGGCAAAAGCCAGTTACAGTCGCTGTCCGTCAGCGTGTTCTAAGATACTGTAGAATCACTACATGTCTTCTCTGTGTTATGCAGCCGTACAAATGACCCCCCAATTTACACACTATACATGCTAATCCTAATGCCCCCATTCTTTTTCCCCGCCCTTATTACTCCCTTCCCACAAACCCTACCCAGTCCCTTTCTTTTTGGTAACTGTTAGTCCACTTTCGGGTTCTGTGAGTCTGCTGCTGTCTTTTCCTTCAGTTTTTCTTTGTTATCATACTCCACACATGAGTGAAATCATTTGGTACATGTATTTCTCCTCCTGGAATATTTGACTGAGCATAATACCCTCTAGCTCCATCCACGTTATTGCAAATGATAGGATTTGTTTATTCTTATGGCTGCCTACGGCACTTTATAAACTGGATTTCATTCTTTTTTGTTTGTAGTTTCGCTATGTGCTTTCACCATTGCTCTCCTGGTTATGAGCAGTAGCTTTGTGTTAATTGATATGTACCTATATCTATCTATCTGTCTATCTATTTATCATTCAATCAATCAATCAATCATATTTTTGTCTGCCCATCTGTCCTTGTGTACAGAACAGTTAACCATATATCCTATATCACTTTCCTACACTATGCTTCCAAAAATCCTGCAAAGTATCTAGGCTGTAGAGAGAGCACTGGGTTCACCGAGACACTTGCAGGTCGAGTCGGCCGCGTGTATCTACAAAACCAGGAAATGGTTGTGCCGGGACTTGAACCCGTGTCTCTATCCTCTGTCCTCTTTCATCTCCTTCTAACTTACTGTCTGTATTTAGCCACATTCTTTGACTAAGTGCTCCCTGAAGACCACAAGTATCATTCCTCTGGGCCTGTTGTCGCGAGAAAAGTAAACTTGTTCTTTGCTCACCACCATGTTTGAAGGACATCAGCGTGATCACCGCCGATAGGACGGAGGGTCAAATAAAAAGGAACACCAATTTCTAGAGAGGAGCAGTTGGGAGATAAGAGTGTATTGTGGGGTGACGTGTTTATTTGAATGTCCAAACTTCCCTCTTTAGGTAGTTATTAGATCTTCACATTCTTGAACATCATAAAACCCACTGATTTCAAAGGCCCAGATGCTTATTATTACAGCAACTCAGTTGTTGAGGTGAGAGAAAATGAGAAGTATGTTGCTGCACCACTAAATCAATGTCTGGGAACGGCTGAAACCAAACAAAAAGAATTCACGGTGGCCAGATAGGGCTATTTTTTTCTGACTGTCCCAGGGGACTCAAACAGAATCCATTTGTTTGATTGTTTGTTTTTCAGTCTCACTCGTGTAGAGTACTTGTCCACACATCTTCGGCTTGTAGTTTTTCTGTGTTCTTGGATCTGAAGTGAGTCTCCTGTAAGTAAGCACGTAGGTGTCTTGAGTTTTCATCCCTTCTTTTAACCCTGTGTCTTTTCTTTGCTGCACTCAGTGCCTGACCTTTTATTCTGATGATTCAGAGCTGTGCACTTATTACAATTAAAGAATTTTTTTTATCATTAAGTTAAAATCACTTGAAGAACATTATGTTTACTGTGCTCCCCCTTCAACAAGCACCCCTGAAAAACCTCTTCAGTCGCTGTCGATCTGCGTAGTTGGATGCTGTAGACCCCTTCATCATGTCCCTCCCAACAGACCCGGTTACAGTCGCTGTCCATCCGTGAGTAGTAAGATGCTATATGATCTCTACTAGCCTTCTCTGTGTTGTACAGCACTCCCCATGCCCCCTCGACCCCAAGCATTATAAATGCAAAACTAATGCCCCCATTCTTTCTCCTCACACTTATACCTCCCTTCAGACCCACCCAGCCCAGTCCTTTTCCCTTTGTAACTTTTAGTCAACTCTCGAGTTCTGTGAGTCTGCTGCTGTTTTTCTCCTTCAGTTTTTCTTTGTTGTTATACTCCACACATGAGTGAAAACACTTGGTACTTGTCTTTCTCCGCCTGGCCTATTTCTCTGAACATACTACCATCTAGCTCCATCCAGGTCATTGCAAATTGTAGTATTTGTTTTCTTCTTAAGGCTGCTTACTGCACTTTTTAAACTGGATTACATTCTTTCTTTTTGTTTGTAGTTTAGCTATGTTATTCACCATTCAACTCCTGGTTATGAACAATAGCTTTGTGTCAATCGATATGTATCTGTATCTATCTATCTTATGGTCTGTCTGTCTATCTATGTATCTATGTATGTATGTATGTATGTATGTATGTATCTATCTATCTTCCTATCATCTATCTATGATGTCTATCATCTATCAATCTGTGTACCTATCTATCTATCTTTCATCTGTTATCTGTGAACCTATCTATCTATGAATCAACCATCTTTTTGTCTGCCCATCTATCCTTCTGTACAGAACAGTTAACAACATAGCCTATGTCTCTTCCCTACATTATGCTTCCAGAAATCTTGCAAGGTAACTAAGCCATAAGGAGAGCACTGTGTTCACCGATACACTTTCATGTAGAGTCAGCCGCGTGTGCTTACAAAACCAGTAAATGGAGGTGAAAGGACTAGAACCTGTATCTCTGTCCTCTGTCCTCTTATACTTCCTGCTCGCTTGGTGACTTTATTTAGCCACATTCAGTGAGTAAGTGATCCCTGAACACCACAAGTATCCTTCGTCTGGTCCGGTTGTCGAAAGAAAAGTGTACTTGGTTCTTTGCACACCACCATGTTTGAGGGACATCGGCGTGATCACTGCTGATAGGTACAGGGACAAATATAAAGGAACACCTATTTCTGGACAGGAGCAGTTATGAACAAAGAGTGTGTTGTGGAGTGAAGTGTTTATTTGAGGGTCCAAACTTCCCTCCTTAGGTGTTATTTCCTCTTTACATTCGTGAACATCATAAAAAGCAATGATTTTAAAAGCCCAGACGCATATTATTACAGCAATTCATTTGTTGAGGTGAGAGGAAATGTGAAGGAACTTGCTGTACCACTAAATCTATGCCTGAGCACTGCTGAAATCAAACAAAAAGAATTCATGGTGGCTGGATAGGGCTATTTTCTACTGACGCTCTCTAGGGACTCAAACAGAATTTATTTGTTTGTTTGTTTCTTATTTTCACTTGTAAAGGTAATCTGTCCCCGCCCCTTCAGCTTGTAGTTTGTCTGTGTCCTTGGATCTCAAGTGAGTCTCCAGTAAGGGAGCACGTAGGAGGTCTTGAGTTTTCATCAGTTCTTCTAACACTGTGTCTTTTGATTGGAGCACTCAAAGCCTGTACTTTTTTTCTGATATTTGAGAGCTGTGCTCTTACTGCACTTTGAAATATTTTTTGTTCTCATTAATATACAATCACATGCAGAACATTATGTTTTCCAGTCTACACCCTTCACCAAGTTCCCGGCAAAAGCCAGTTACAGTCGCTGTCCGTCAGCGTGTTCTAAGATACTGTAGAATCACTACATGTCTTCTCTGTGTTATGCAGCCGTACAAATGACCCCCCAATTTACACACTATACATGCTAATCCTAATGCCCCCATTCTTTTTCCCCGCCCTTATTACTCCCTTCCCACAAACCCTACCCAGTCCCTTTCTTTTTGGTAACTGTTAGTCCACTTTCGGGTTCTGTGAGTCTGCTGCTGTCTTTTCCTTCAGTTTTTCTTTGTTATCATACTCCACACATGAGTGAAATCATTTGGTACATGTATTTCTCCTCCTGGAATATTTGACTGAGCATAATACCCTCTAGCTCCATCCACGTTATTGCAAATGATAGGATTTGTTTATTCTTATGGCTGCCTACGGCACTTTATAAACTGGATTTCATTCTTTTTTGTTTGTAGTTTCGCTATGTGCTTTCACCATTGCTCTCCTGGTTATGAGCAGTAGCTTTGTGTTAATTGATATGTACCTATATCTATCTATCTGTCTATCTATTTATCATTCAATCAATCAATCAATCATATTTTTGTCTGCCCATCTGTCCTTGTGTACAGAACAGTTAACCATATATCCTATATCACTTTCCTACACTATGCTTCCAAAAATCCTGCAAAGTATCTAGGCTGTAGAGAGAGCACTGGGTTCACCGAGACACTTGCAGGTCGAGTCGGCCGCGTGTATCTACAAAACCAGGAAATGGTTGTGCCGGGACTTGAACCCGTGTCTCTATCCTCTGTCCTCTTTCATCTCCTTCTAACTTACTGTCTGTATTTAGCCACATTCTTTGACTAAGTGCTCCCTGAAGACCACAAGTATCATTCCTCTGGGCCTGTTGTCGCGAGAAAAGTAAACTTGTTCTTTGCTCACCACCATGTTTGAAGGACATCAGCGTGATCACCGCCGATAGGACGGAGGGTCAAATAAAAAGGAACACCAATTTCTAGAGAGGAGCAGTTGGGAGATAAGAGTGTATTGTGGGGTGACGTGTTTATTTGAATGTCCAAACTTCCCTCTTTAGGTAGTTATTAGATCTTCACATTCTTGAACATCATAAAACCCACTGATTTCAAAGGCCCAGATGCTTATTATTACAGCAACTCAGTTGTTGAGGTGAGAGAAAATGAGAAGTATGTTGCTGCACCACTAAATCAATGTCTGGGAACGGCTGAAACCAAACAAAAAGAATTCACGGTGGCCAGATAGGGCTATTTTTTTCTGACTGTCCCAGGGGACTCAAACAGAATCCATTTGTTTGATTGTTTGTTTTTCAGTCTCACTCGTGTAGAGTACTTGTCCACACATCTTCGGCTTGTAGTTTTTCTGTGTTCTTGGATCTGAAGTGAGTCTCCTGTAAGTAAGCACGTAGGTGTCTTGAGTTTTCATCCCTTCTTTTAACCCTGTGTCTTTTCTTTGCTGCACTCAGTGCCTGACCTTTTATTCTGATGATTCAGAGCTGTGCACTTATTACAATTAAAGAATTTTTTTTATCATTAAGTTAAAATCACTTGAAGAACATTATGTTTACTGTGCTCCCCCTTCAACAAGCACCCCTGAAAAACCTCTTCAGTCGCTGTCGATCTGCGTAGTTGGATGCTGTAGACCCCTTCATCATGTCCCTCCCAACAGACCCGGTTACAGTCGCTGTCCATCCGTGAGTAGTAAGATGCTATATGATCTCTACTAGCCTTCTCTGTGTTGTACAGCACTCCCCATGCCCCCTCGACCCCAAGCATTATAAATGCAAAACTAATGCCCCCATTCTTTCTCCTCACACTTATACCTCCCTTCAGACCCACCCAGCCCAGTCCTTTTCCCTTTGTAACTTTTAGTCAACTCTCGAGTTCTGTGAGTCTGCTGCTGTTTTTCTCCTTCAGTTTTTCTTTGTTGTTATACTCCACACATGAGTGAAAACACTTGGTACTTGTCTTTCTCCGCCTGGCCTATTTCTCTGAACATACTACCATCTAGCTCCATCCAGGTCATTGCAAATTGTAGTATTTGTTTTCTTCTTAAGGCTGCTTACTGCACTTTTTAAACTGGATTACATTCTTTCTTTTTGTTTGTAGTTTAGCTATGTTATTCACCATTCAACTCCTGGTTATGAACAATAGCTTTGTGTCAATCGATATGTATCTGTATCTATCTATCTTATGGTCTGTCTGTCTATCTATGTATCTATGTATGTATGTATGTATGTATGTATGTATCTATCTATCTTCCTATCATCTATCTATGATGTCTATCATCTATCAATCTGTGTACCTATCTATCTATCTTTCATCTGTTATCTGTGAACCTATCTATCTATGAATCAACCATCTTTTTGTCTGCCCATCTATCCTTCTGTACAGAACAGTTAACAACATAGCCTATGTCTCTTCCCTACATTATGCTTCCAGAAATCTTGCAAGGTAACTAAGCCATAAGGAGAGCACTGTGTTCACCGATACACTTTCATGTAGAGTCAGCCGCGTGTGCTTACAAAACCAGTAAATGGAGGTGAAAGGACTAGAACCTGTATCTCTGTCCTCTGTCCTCTTATACTTCCTGCTCGCTTGGTGACTTTATTTAGCCACATTCAGTGAGTAAGTGATCCCTGAACACCACAAGTATCCTTCGTCTGGTCCGGTTGTCGAAAGAAAAGTGTACTTGGTTCTTTGCACACCACCATGTTTGAGGGACATCGGCGTGATCACTGCTGATAGGTACAGGGACAAATATAAAGGAACACCTATTTCTGGACAGGAGCAGTTATGAACAAAGAGTGTGTTGTGGAGTGAAGTGTTTATTTGAGGGTCCAAACTTCCCTCCTTAGGTGTTATTTCCTCTTTACATTCGTGAACATCATAAAAAGCAATGATTTTAAAAGCCCAGACGCATATTATTACAGCAATTCATTTGTTGAGGTGAGAGGAAATGTGAAGGAACTTGCTGTACCACTAAATCTATGCCTGAGCACTGCTGAAATCAAACAAAAAGAATTCATGGTGGCTGGATAGGGCTATTTTCTACTGACGCTCTCTAGGGACTCAAACAGAATTCATTTGTTTGTTTGTTTCTTATTTTCACTTGTATAGGTAATCTGTCCCCGCCCCTTCAGCTTGTAGTTTGTCTGTGTCCTTGGATCTCAAGTGAGTCTCCAGTAAGGGAGCACTTAGGAGGTCTTGAGTTTTCATCAGTTCTTCTAACACTGTGTCTTTTGATTGGAGCACTCAAAGCCTGTACTTTTTTTCTGATATTTGAGAGCTGTGCTCTTACTGCACTTTGAAATATTTTTTGTTCTCATTAATATACAATCACATGCAGAACATTATGTTTTCCAGTCTACACCCTTCACCAAGTTCCCGGCAAAAGCCAGTTACAGTCGCTGTCCATCAGCGTGTTCTAAGATACTGTAGAATCACTACATGTCTTCTCTGTGTTAGGCAGCCGTACAAATGACCCCCCAATTTACACACTATACATGCTAATCCTAATGCCCCCATTCTTTTTCCCCGCCCTTATTACTCCCTTCCCACAAACCCTACCCAGTCCCTTTCTTTTTGGTAACTGTTAGTCCACTTTCGGGTTCTGTGAGTCTGCTGCTGTCTTTTCCTTCAGTTTTTCTTTGTTATCATACTCCACACATGAGTGAAATCATTTGGTACATGTATTTCTCCTCCTGGAATATTTGACTGAGCATAATACCCTCTAGCTCCATCCACGTTATTGCAAATGATAGGATTTGTTTATTCTTATGGCTGCCTACTGCACTTTATAAACTGGATTTCATTCTTCTTTTTTGTTTGTAGTTTCGCTATGTGCTTTCACCATTGCTCTCCTGGTTATGAGCAGTAGCTTTGTGTTAATTGATATGTACCTATATCTATCTATCTGTCTATCTATTTATCAATCAATCAATCAATCAATCAATCATCTTTTTGTCTGCCCGTCTGTCCTTGTGTACAGAACAGTTAACCATATATCCTATATCACTTTCCTACACTATGCTTCCAAAAATCCTGCAAAGTATCTAGGCTGTAGAGAGAGCACTGGGTTCACCGAGACACTTGCAGGTCGAGTCGGCCGCGTGTATCTACAAAACCAGGAAATGGTTGTGCCGGGACTTGAACCCGTGTCTCTATCCTCTGTCCTCTTTCATCTCCTTCTAACTTACTGTCTGTATTTAGCCACATTCTTTGACTAAGTGCTCCCTGAAGACCACAAGTATCATTCCTCTGGGCCTGTTGTCGCGAGAAAAGTAAACTTGTTCTTTGCTCACCACCATGTCTGAAGGACATCAGCGTGATCACCGCCGATAGGACGGAGGGTCAAATAAAAAGGAACACCAATTTCTAGAGAGGAGCAGTTGGGAGATAAGAGTGTATTGTGGGGTGACGTGTTTATTTGAATGTCCAAACTTCCCTCTTTAGGTAGTTATTAGATCTTCACATTCTTGAACATCATAAAACCCACTGATTTCAAAGGCCCAGATGCTTATTATTACAGCAACTCAGTTGTTGAGGTGAGAGAAAATGAGAAGTATGTTGCTGCACCACTAAATCAATGTCTGGGAACGGCTGAAACCAAACAAAAAGAATTCACGGTGGCCAGATAGGGCTATTTTTTTCTGACTGTCCCAGGGGACTCAAACAGAATCCATTTGTTTGATTGTTTGTTTTTCAGTCTCACTCGTGTAGAGTACTTGTCCACACATCTTCGGCTTGTAGTTTGTCTGTGTTCTTGGATCTGAAGTGAGTCTCCTGTAAGTAAGCACGTAGGTGTCTTGAGTTTTCATCCCTTATTTTAACCCTGTGTCTTTTGTTTGCTGCACTCAGTGATTGACCTTTTATTCTGATGATTCAGAGCTGTGTACTTATTACAATTAAAGAATTTTTTTTATCATTAAGTTAAAATCACTTGAAGAACATTATGTTTACTGTGCTCCCCCTTCACCAAGAACCCCTGAAAAACCTCTTCAGTCGCTGTCGATCTGCGTAGTTGGATGCTGTAGACCCCTTCACCATGTCCCTCCCAACAGACCCGGTTACAGTCGCTGTCCATCCGTGAGTAGTAAGATGCTATATGATCTCTACTAGCCTTCTCTGTGTTGTACAGCACTCCCCATGCCCCCTCGACCCCAAGCATTATACATGCAAAACTAATGCCCCCATTCTTTCTCCTCACACTTATACCTAACTTCAGACCCACCCTGCCCAGTCCTATTCCCTTTGGTAACTTTTAGTCAACTCTCGGGTTCTGTGAGTCTGCTGCTGTTTTTCTCCTTCAGTTTTTCTTTGTTGTTATACTCCACACATGAGTGAAAACACTTGGTACTTGTCTTTCTCCGCCTGGCCTATTTCTCTGAACATACTACCATCTAGCTCCATCCAGGTCATTGCAAATTGTAGTATTTGTTTTCTTCTTAAGGCTGCTTACTGCACTTTTTAAACTGGATTACATTCTTCCTTTTTGTTTGTAGTTTAGCTATGTTATTCACCATTCAACTCCTGGTTATGAACAATAGCTTTGTGTCAATCGATATGTATCTGTATCTATCTATCTTATGGTCTGTCTGTCTATCTATGTATCTATGTATGTATGTATGTATGTATGTATCTATGTATCAATCTTCCTATCATCTATCTATGATGTCTATCATCTATCAATCTATGTACCTATCTATCTATCTTTCATCTGTTATCTGTGTACCTATCTATCTATGAATCAACCATCTTTTTGTCTGCCCATCTATCCTTCTGTACAGAACAGTTAACAACATAGCCTATGTCTCTTCCCTACATTATGCTTCCAGAAATCTTGCAAGGTAACTAAGCCATAAGGAGAGCACTGTGTTCACCGATACACTTTCAGGTAGAGTCAGCCGCGTGTGCTTACAAAACCAGTAAATGGAGGTGAAAGGACTTGAACCTGTATCTCTGTCCTCTGTCCTCTTATACTTCCTGCTCGCTTGGTGAATTTATTTAGCCACATTCAGTGAGTAAGTGATCCCTGAACACCACAAGTATCCTTCGTCTGGTCCGGTTGTCGAAAGAAAAGTGTACTTGGTTCTTTGCACACCACCATGTTTGAGGGACATCGGCGTGATCACTGCTGATAGGTACAGGGACAAATATAAAGGAACACCTATTTCTGGACAGGAGCAGTTATGAACAAAGAGTGTGTTGTGGAGTGAAGTGTTTATTTGAGGGTCCAAACTTCCCTCCTTAGGTGTTATTTCCTCTTTACATTCGTGAACATCATAAAAAGCAATGATTTTAAAAGCCCAGACGCATATTATTACAGCAATTCATTTGTTGAGGTGAGAGGAAATGTGAAGGAACTTGCTGTACCACTAAATCTATGCCTGAGCACTGCTGAAATCAAACAAAAAGAATTCATGTTGGCTGGATAGGGCTATTTTCTACTGACGCTCTCTAGGGACTCAAACAGAATTCATTTGTTTGTTTGTTTCTTATTTTCACTTCTATAGGTAATCTGTCCCCGCCCCTTCAGCTTGTAGTTTGTCTGTGTCCTTGGATCTCAAGTGAGTCTCCAGTAAGGGAGCACGTAGGAGGTCTTGAGTTTTCATCAGTTCTTCTAACACTGTGTCTTTTGATTGGAGCACTCAAAGCCTGTACTTTTTTTCTGATATTTGAGAGCTGTGCTCTTACTGCACTTTGAAATATTTTTTGTTCTCATTAATATACAATCACATGCAGAACATTATGTTTTCCAGTCTACACCCTTCACCAAGTTCCCGGCAAAAGCCAGTTACAGTCGCTGTCCGTCAGCGTGTTCTAAGATACTGTAGAATCACTACATGTCTTCTCTGTGTTATGCAGCCGTACAAATGACCCCCCAATTTACACACTATACATGCTAATCCTAATGCCCCCATTCTTTTTCCCCGCCCTTATTACTCCCTTCCCACAAACCCTACCCAGTCCCTTTCTTTTTGGTAACTGTTAGTCCACTTTCGGGTTCTGTGAGTCTGCTGCTGTCTTTTCCTTCAGTTTTTCTTTGTTATCATACTCCACACATGAGTGAAATCATTTGGTACATGTATTTCTCCTCCTGGAATATTTGACTGAGCATAATACCCTCTAGCTCCATCCACGTTATTGCAAATGATAGGATTTGTTTATTCTTATGGCTGCCTACTGCACTTTATAAACCGGATTTCATTCTTCTTTTTTGTTTGTAGTTTCGCTATGTGCTTTCACCATTGCTCTCCTGGTTATGAGCAGTAGCTTTGTGTTAATTGATATGTACCTATATCTATCTATCTGTCTATCTATTTATCATTCAATCAATCAATCAATCATATTTTTGTCTGCCCATCTGTCCTTGTGTACAGAACAGTTAACCATATATCCTATATCACTTTCCTACACTATGCTTCCAAAAATCCTGCAAAGTATCTAGGCTGTAGAGAGAGCACTGGGTTCACCGAGACACTTGCAGGTCGAGTCGGCCGCGTGTATCTACAAAACCAGGAAATGGTTGTGCCGGGACTTGAACCCGTGTCTCTATCCTCTGTCCTCTTTCATCTCCTTCTAACTTACTGTCTGTATTTAGCCACATTCTTTGACTAAGTGCTCCCTGAAGACCACAAGTATCATTCCTCTGGGCCTGTTGTCGCGAGAAAAGTAAACTTGTTCTTTGCTCACCACCATGTTTGAAGGACATCAACGTGATCACCGCCGATAGGACGGAGGGTCAAATAAAAAGGAACACCAATTTCTAGAGAGGAGCAGTTGGGAGATAAGAGTGTATTGTGGGGTGACGTGTTTATTTGAATGTCCAAACTTCCCTCTTTAGGTAGTTATTAGATCTTCACATTCTTGAACATCATAAAACCCACTGATTTCAAAGGCCCAGATGCTTATTATTACAGCAACTCAGTTGTTGAGGTGAGAGAAAATGAGAAGTATGTTGCTGCACCACTAAATCAATGTCTGGGAACGGCTGAAACCAAACAAAAAGAATTCACGGTGGCCAGATAGGGCTATTTTTTTCTGACTGTCCCAGGGGACTCAAACAGAATCCATTTGTTTGATTGTTTGTTTTTCAGTCTCACTCGTGTAGAGTACTTGTCCACACATCTTCGGCTTGTAGTTTGTCTGTGTTCTTGGATCTGAAGTGAGTCTCCTGTAAGTAAGCACGTAGGTGTCTTGAGTTTTCATCCCTTCTTTTAACCCTGTGTCTTTTGTTTGCTGCACTCAGTGCCTGACCTTTTATTCTGATGATTCAGAGCTGTGCACTTATTACAATTAAAGAATTTTTTTTATCATTAAGTTAAAATCACTTGAAGAACATTATGTTTACTGTGCTCCCCCTTCACCAAGCACCCCTGAAAAACCTCTTCAGTCGCTGTCGATCTGCGTAGTTGGATGCTGTAGACCCCTTCACCATGTCCCTCCCAACAGACCCGGTTACAGTCGCTGTCCATCCGTGAGTAGTAAGATGCTATATGATCTCTACTAGCCTTCTCTGTGTTGTACAGCACTCCCCATGCCCCCTCGACCCCAAGCATTATAAATGCAAAACTAATGCCCCCATTCTTTCTCCTCACACTTATACCTCCCTTCAGACCCACCCAGCCCAGTCCTTTTCCCTTTGGTAACTTTTAGTCAACTCTCGAGTTCTGTGAGTCTGCTGCTGTTTTTCTCCTTCAGTTTTTCTTTGTTGTTATACTCCACACATGAGTGAAAACACTTGGTACTTGTCTTTCTCCGCCTGGCCTATTTCTCTGAACATACTACCATCTAGCTCCATCCAGGTCATTGCAAATTGTAGTATTTGTTTTCTTCTTAAGGCTGCTTACTGCACTTTTTAAACTGGATTACATTCATTCTTTTTGTTTGTAGTTTAGCTATGTTATTCACCATTCAACTCCTGGTTATGAACAATAGCTTTGTGTCAATCGATATGTATCTGTATCTATCTATCTTATGGTCTGTCTGTCTATCTATGTATCTATGTATGTATGTATGTATGTATGTATCTATCTTCCTATCATCTATCTATGATGTCTATCATCTATCAATCTATGTACCTATCTATCTATCTTTCATCTGTTATCTGTGTACCTATCTATCTATGAATCAACCATCTTTTTGTCTGCCCATCTATCCTTCTGTACAGAACAGTTAACAACATAGCCTATGTCTCTTCCCTACATTATGCTTCCAGAAATCTTGCAAGGTAACTAAGCCATAAGGAGAGCACTGTGTTCACCGATACACTTTCATGTAGAGTCAGCCGCGTGTGCTTACAAAACCAGTAAATGGAGGTGAAAGGACTAGAACCTGTATCTCTGTCCTCTGTCCTCTTATACTTCCTGCTCGCTTGGTGACTTTATTTAGCCACATTCAGTGAGTAAGTGATCCCTGAACACCACAAGTATCCTTCGTCTGGTCCGGTTGTCGAAAGAAAAGTGTACTTGGTTCTTTGCACACCACCATGTTTGAGGGACATCGGCGTGATCACTGCTGATAGGTACAGGGACAAATATAAAGGAACACCTATTTCTGGACAGGAGCAGTTATGAACAAAGAGTGTGTTGTGGAGTGAAGTGTTTATTTGAGAGTCCAAACTTCCCTCCTTAGGTGGTTATTACTTCTTTACATTCGTGAACATCATAAAAAGCAATGATTTTAAAAGCCCAGACGCATATTATTACAGCAATTCATTTGTTGAGGTGAGAGGAAATGTGAGGGAACTTGCTGTACCACTAAATCTATGCCTGAGCACTGCTGAAATCAAACAAAAAGAATTCATGGTGGCTGGATAGGGCTATTTTCTACTGACGCTCTCTAGGGACTCAAACAGAATTCATTTGTTTGTTTGTTTCTTATTTTCACTTCTATAGGTAATCTGTCCCCGCCCCTTCAGCTTGTAGTTTGTCTGTGTCCTTGGATCTCAAGTGAGTCTCCAGTAAGGGAGCACGTAGGAGGTCTTGAGTTTTCATCAGTTCTTCTAACACTGTGTCTTTTGAATTTAGCACTCAAAGCCTGTACTTTTTTTCTGATATTTGAGAGCTGTGCTCTTACTGCACTTTGAAATATTTTTTGTTCTCATTAATATACAATCACATGCAGAACATTATGTTTTCCAGTCTACACCCTTCACCAAGTTCCCGGCAAAAGCCAGTTACAGTCGCTGTCCGTCAGCGTGTTCTAAGATACTGTAGAATCACTACATGTCTTCTCTGTGTTATGCAGCCGTACAAATGACCCCCCAATATACACACTATACATGTTAATCCTAATGCCCCCATTCTTTTTCCCCGCCCTTATTACTCCCTTCCCACAAACCCTACCCAGTCCCTTTCTTTCTGGTAACTGTTAGTCCACTTTCGGGTTCTGTGAGTCTGCTGCTGTCTTTTCCTTCAGTTTTTCTTTGTTATCATACTCCACACATGAGTGAAATCATTTGGTACATGTATTTCTCCTCCTGGAATATTTGACTGAGCATAATACCCTCTAGCTCCATCCACGTTATTGCAAATGATAGGATTTGTTTATTCTTATGGCTGCCTACTGCACTTTATAAACCGGATTTCATTCTTCTTTTTTGTTTGTAGTTTCGCTATGTGCTTTCACCATTGCTCTCCTGGTTATGAGCAGTAGCTTTGTGTTAATTGATATGTACCTATATCTATCTATCTGTCTATCTATTTATCATTCAATCAATCAATCAATCATCTTTTTGTCTGCCCATCTGTCCTTGTGTACAGAACAGTTAACCATATATCCTATATCACTTTCCTACACTATGCTTCCAAAAATCCTGCAAAGTATCTAGGCTGTAGAGAGAGCACTGGGTTCACCGAGACACTTGCAGGTCGAGTCGGCCGCGTGTATCTACAAAACCAGGAAATGGTTGTGCCGGGACTTGAACCCGTGTCTCTATCCTCTGTCCTCTTTCATCTCCTTCTAACTTACTGTCTGTATTTAGCCACATTCTTTGACTAAGTGCTCCCTGAAGACCACAAGTATCATTCCTCTGGGCCTGTTGTCGCGAGAAAAGTAAACTTGTTCTTTGCTCACCACCATGTTTGAAGGACATCAGCGTGATCACCGCCGATAGGACGGAGGGTCAAATAAAAAGGAACACCAATTTCTAGAGAGGAGCAGTTGGGAGATAAGAGTGTATTGTGGGGTGACGTGTTTATTTGAATGTCCAAACTTCCCTCTTTAGGTAGTTATTAGATCTTCACATTCTTGAACATCATAAAACCCACTGATTTCAAAGGCCCAGATGCTTATTATTACAGCAACTCAGTTGTTGAGGTGAGAGAAAATGAGAAGTATGTTGCTGCACCACTAAATCAATGTCTGGGAACGGCTGAAACCAAACAAAAAGAATTCACGGTGGCCAGATAGGGCTATTTTTTTCTGACTGTCCCAGGGGACTCAAACAGAATCCATTTGTTTGATTGTTTGTTTTTCAGTCTCACTCGTGTAGAGTACTTGTCCACACATCTTCGGCTTGTAGTTTGTCTGTGTTCTTGGATCTGAAGTGAGTCTCCTGTAAGTAAGCACGTAGGTGTCTTGAGTTTTCATCCCTTCTTTTAACCCTGTGTCTTTTGTTTGCTGCACTCAGTGCCTGACCTTTTATTCTGATGATTCAGAGCTGTGCACTTATTACAATTAAAGAATTTTTTTTATCATTAAGTTAAAATCACTTGAAGAACATTATGTTTACTGTGCTCCCCCTTCACCAAGCACCCCTGAAAAACCTCTTCAGTCGCTGTCGATCTGCGTAGTTGGATGCTGTAGACCCCTTCACCATGTCCCTCCCAACAGACCCGGTTACAGTCGCTGTCCATCCGTGAGTAGTAAGATGCTATATGATCTCTACTAGCCTTCTCTGTGTTGTACAGCACTCCCCATGCCCCCTCGACCCCAAGCATTATAAATGCAAAACTAATGCCCCCATTCTTTCTCCTCACACTTATACCTAACTTCAGACCCACCCAGCCCAGTCCTTTTCCCTTTGGTAACTTTTAGTCAACTCTCGGGTTCTCTGAGTCTGCTGCTGTTTTTCTCCTTCAGTTTTTCTTTGTTGTTATACTCCACACATGAGTGAAAACACTTGGTACTTGTCTTTCTCCGCCTGGCCTATTTCTCTGAACATACTACCATCTAGCTCCATCCAGGTCATTGCAAATTGTAGTATTTGTTTTCTTCTTAAGGCTGCTTACTGCACTTTTTAAACTGGATTACATTCTTCCTTTTTGATGGTAGTTTAGCTATGTTATTTACCATTCGACTCCTGGTCATGAACAATAGCTTTGTGTCAATCGATATGTATCTGTATCTATCTATCTAATGGTCTGTCTGTCTATCTATGTATCTATGTATGTATGTATGTATGTATCTATGTATCTATCTTCCTATCATCTATCTATGATGTCTATCATCTATCAATCTATGTACCTATCTATCTATCTTTCATCTGTCATCTGTGTACCTATCTATCTATGAATCAATCATCTTTTTGTCTGCCCATCTATCCTTCTGTACAGAACAGTTAACAACATAGCCTATGTCTCTTCCCTACATTATGCTTCCAGAAATCTTGCAAGGTAACTAAGCCATAAGGAGAGCACTGTGTTCACCGATACACTTTCAGGTAGAGTCAGCCGCGTGTGCTTACAAAACCAGTAAATGGAGGTGAAAGGACTTGAACCTGTATCTCTGTCCTCTCTCCTCTTATACTTCCTGCTCGCTTGGTGACTTTATTTAGCCACATTCAGTGAGTAAGTGATCCCTGAACACCACAAGTATCCTTCGTCTGGTCCGGTTGTCGAAAGAAAAGTGTACTTGATTCTTTGCACACCACCATGTTTGAGGGACATCGGCGTGATCACTGCTGATAGGTACAGGGACAAATATAAAGGAACACCTATTTCTGGACAGGAGCAGTTATGAACAAAGAGTGTGTTGTGGAGTGAAGTCTTTATTTGAGGGTCCAAACTTCCCTCCTTAGGTGTTATTTCCTCTTTACATTCGTGAACATCATAAAAAGCAATGATTTTAAAAGCCCAGACGCATATTATTACAGCAATTCATTTGTTGAGGTGAGAGGAAATGTGAAGGAACTTGCTGTACCACTAAATCTATGCCTGAGCACTGCTGAAATCAAACAAAAAGAATTCATGGTGGCTGGATAGGGCTATTTTCTACTGACACTCTCTAGGGACTCAAACAGAATTCATTTGTTTGTTTGTTTCTTATTTTCACTTCTATAGGAAATCTGTCCCCGCCCCTTCAGCTTGTAGTTTGTCTGTGTCCTTGGATCTCAAGTGAGTCTCCAGTAAGGAGCACGTAGGAGGTCTTGAGTTTTCATCATTTCTTCTAACACTGTGTCTTTTGATTGGAGCACTCAAAGCCTGTACTTTTTTTCTGATATTTGAGAGCTGTGCTCTTACTGCACTTTGAAATATTTTTTGTTCTCATTAATATACAATCACATGCAGAACATTATGTTTTCCAGTCTACACCCTTCACCAGGTTCCCGGCAAAAGCCAGTTACAGTCGCTGTCCGTCAGCGTGTTCTAAGATACTGTAGAATCACTACATGTCTTCTCTGTGTTATGCAGCCGTACAAATGACCCCCCAATTTACACACTATACATGCTAATCCTAATGCCCCCATTCTTTTTCCCCGCCCTTATTACTCCCTTCCCACAAACCCTACCCAGTCCCTTTCTTTTTGGTAACTGTTAGTCCACTTTCGGGTTCTGTGAGTCTGCTGCTGTCTTTTCCTTCAGTTTTTCTTTGTTATCATACTCCACACATGAGTGAAATCATTTGGTACATGTATTTCTCCTCCTGGAATATTTGACTGAGCATAATACCCTCTAGCTCCATCCACGTTATTGCAAATGATAGGATTTGTTTATTCTTATGGCTGCCTACTGCACTTTATAAACTGGATTTCATTCTTCTTTTTTGTTTGTAGTTTCGCTATGTGCTTTCACCATTGCTCTCCTGGTTATGAGTAGTAGCTTTGTGTTAATTGATATGTACCTATATCTATCTATCTGTCTATCTATTTATCAATCAATCAATCAATCAATCATCTTTTTGTCTGCCCATCTGTCCTTGTGTACAGAACAGTTAACCATATATCGTATATCACTTTCCTACACTATGCTTCCAAAAATCCTGCAAAGTATCTAGGCTGTAGAGAGAGCACTGGGTTCACCGAGACACTTGCAGGTCGAGTCGGCCGCGTGTATCTACAAAACCAGGAAATGGTTGTGCCGGGACTTGAACCCGTGTCTCTATCCTCTGTCCTCTTTCATCTCCTTCTAACTTACTGTCTGTATTTAGCCACATTCTTTGACTAAGTGCTCCCTGAAGACCACAAGTATCATTCCTCTGGGCCTGTTGTCACGAGAAAAGTAAACTTGTTCTTTGCTCACCACCATGTTTGAAGGACATCAGCGTGATCACCGCCGATAGGACGGAGGGTCAAATAAAAAGGAACACCAATTTCTAGAGAGGAGCAGTTGGGAGATAAGAGTGTATTGTGGGGTGACGTGTTTATTTGAATGTCCAAACTTCCCTCTTTAGGTAGTTATTAGATCTTCACATTCGTGAACATCATAAAACCCACTGATTTCAAAGGCCCAGATGCTTATTATTACAGCAACTCAGTTGTTGAGGTGAGAGAAAATGAGAAGTATGTTGCTGCACCACTAAATCAATGTCTGGGAACGGCTGAAACCAAACAAAAAGAATTCACGGTGGCCAGATAGGGCTATTTTTTTCTGACTGTCCCAGGGGACTCAAACAGAATCCATTTGTTTGATTGTTTGTTTTTCAGTCTCACTCGTGTAGAGTACTTGTCCACACATCTTCGGCTTGTAGTTTGTCTGTGTTCTTGGATCTGAAGTGAGTCTCCTGTAAGTAAGCACGTAGGTGTCTTGAGTTTTCATCCCTTCTTTTAACCCTGTGTCTTTTGTTTGCTGCACTCAGTGCCTGACCTTTTATTCTGATGATTCAGAGCTGTGCACTTATTACAATTAACGAATTTTTTTTATCATTAAGTTAAAATCACTTGAAGAACATTATGTTTACTGTGCTCCCCCTTCACCAAGCACCCCTGAAAAACCCATTCAGTCGCTGTCGATCTGCGTAGTTGGATGCTGTAGACCCCTTCACCATGTCCCTCCCAACAGACCCGGTTACAGTCGCTGTCCATCCGTGAGTAGTAAGATGCTATATGATCTCTACTAGCCTTCTCTGTGTTGTACAGCACTCCCCATGCCCCCTCGACCCCAAGCATTATACATGCAAAACTAATGCCCCCATTCTTTCTCCTCACTCTTATACGTCCCTTCAGACCCACCCAGCCCAGTCCTTTTCCCTTTGGTAACTTTTAGTCAACTCTCGGGTTCTGTGAGTCTGCTGCTGTTTTTTTCCTTCAGTTTTTCTTTGTTGTTATACTCCACACATGAGTGAAAACACTTGGTACTTGTCTTTCTCCGCCTGGCCTATTTCTCTGAACATACTACCATCTAGCTCCATCCAGGTCATTGCAAATTGTAGTATTTGTTTTCTTCTTAAGGCTGCTTACTGCACTTTTTAAACTGGATTACATTCTTTCTTTTTGTTTGTAGTTTAGCTATGTTATTTACCATTCGACTCCTGGTCATGAACAATAGCTTTGTGTCAATCGATATGTATCTGTATCTATCTATCTAATGGTCTGTCTGTCTATCTATGTATCTATGTATGTATGTATGTATGTATCTATGTATCTATCTTCCTATCATCTATCTATGATGTCTATTATCTATCAATCTATGTACCTATCTATCTATCTTTCATCTGTCATCTGTGTACCTATCTATCTATGAATCAATCATCTTTTTTTCTGCCCATCTATCCTTCTGTACAGAACAGTTAACAACATAGCCTATGTCTCTTCCCTACATTATGCTTCCAGAAATCTTGCAAGGTAACTAAGCCATAAGGAGAGCACTGTGTTCACCGATACACTTTCAGGTAGAGTCAGCCGCGTGTGCTTACAAAACCAGTAAATGGAGGTGAAAGGACTTGAACCTGTATCTCTGTCCTCTGTCCTCTTATACTTCCTGCTCGCTTGGTGAATTTATTTAGCCACATTCAGTGAGTAAGTGATCCCTGAACAACACAAGTATCCTTCGTCTGGTCCGGTTGTCGAAAGAAAAGTGTACTTGGTTCTTTGCACACCACCATGTTTGAGGGACATCGGCGTGATCACTGCTGATAGGTACAGGGACAAATATAAAGGAACACCTATTTCTGGACAGGAGCAGTTATGAACAAAGAGTGTGTTGTGGAGTGAAGTGTTTATTTGAGGGTCCAAACTTCCCTCCTTAGGTGTTATTTCCTCTTTACATTCGTGAACATCATAAAAAGCAATGATTTTAAAAGCCCAGACGCATATTATTACAGCAATTCATTGGTTGAGGTGAGAGGAAATGTGAAGGAACTTGCTGTACCACTAAATCTATGCCTGAGCACTGCTGAAATCAAACAAAAAGAATTCATGGTGGCTGGATAGGGCTATTTTCTACTGACGCTCTCTAGGGACTCAAACAGAATTCATTTTTTTGTTTGTTTCTTATTTTCACTTGTATAGGTAATCTGGCCCCGCTCCTTCAGCTTGTAGTTTGTCTGTGTCCTTGGATCTCAAGTGAGTCTCCAGTAAGGGAGCACGTAGGAGGTCTTGAGTTTTCATCAGTTCTTCTAACACTGTGTCTTTTGAATTTAGCACTCAAAGCCTGTACTTTTTTTCTGATATTTGAGAGCTGTGCTCTTACTGCACTTTGAAATATTTTTTGTTCTCATTAATATACAATCACATGCAGAACATTATGTTTTCCAGTCTACACCCTTCACCAAGTTCCCAGCAAAAGCCAGTTACAGTCGCTGTCCGTCAGCGTGTTCTAAGATACTGTAGAATCACTACATGTCTTCTCTGTGTTATGCAGCCGTACAAATGACCCCCCAATTTACACACTATACATGCTAATCCTAATGCCCCCATTCTTTTTCCCCGCCCTTATTACTCCCTTCCCACAAACCCTACCCAGTCCCTTTCTTTTTGGTAACTGTTAGTCCACTTTCGGGTTCTGTGAGTCTGCTGCTGTCTTTTCCTTCAGTTTTTCTTTGTTATCATACTCCACACATGAGTGAAATCATTTGGTACATGTATTTCTCCTCCTGGAATATTTGACTGAGCATAATACCCTCTAGCTCCATCCACGTTATTGCAAATGATAGGATTTGTTTATTCTTATGGCTGCCTACTGCACTTTATAAACCGGATTTCATTCTTCTTTTTTGTTTGTAGTTTCGCTATGTGCTTTCACCATTGCTCTCCTGGTTATGAGCAGTAGCTTTGTGTTAATTGATATGTACCTATATCTATCTATCTGTCTATCTATTTATCATTCAATCAATCAATCAATCATCTTTTTGTCTGCCCATCTGTCCTTGTGTACAGAACAGTTAACCATATATCCTATATCACTTTCCTACACTATGCTTCCAAAAATCCTGCAAAGTATCTAGGCTGTAGAGAGAGCACTGGGTTCACCGAGACACTTGCAGGTCGAGTCGGCCGCGTGTATCTACAAAACCAGGAAATGGTTGTGCGGGGACTTGAACCCGTGTCTCTATCCTCTGTCCTCTTTCATCTCCTTCTAACTTACTGTCTGTATTTAGCCACATTCTTTGACTAAGTGCTCCCTGAAGACCACAAGTATCATTCCTCTGGGCCTGTTGTCGCGAGAAAAGTAAACTTGTTCTTTGCTCACCACCATGTTTGAAGGACATCAGCGTGATCACCGCCGATAGGACGGAGGGTCAAATAAAAAGGAACACCAATTTCTAGAGAGGAGCAGTTGGGAGATAAGAGTGTATTGTGGGGTGACGTGTTTATTTGAATGTCCAAACTTCCCTCTTTAGGTAGTTATTAGATCTTCACATTCTTGAACATCATAAAACCCACTGATTTCAAAGGCCCAGATGCTTATTATTACAGCAACTCAGTTGTTGAGGTGAGAGAAAATGAGAAGTATGTTGCTGCACCACTAAATCAATGTCTGGGAACGGCTGAAACCAAACAAAAAGAATTCACGGTGGCCAGATAGGGCTATTTTTTTCTGACTGTCCCAGGGGACTCAAACAGAATCCATTTGTTTGATTGTTTGTTTTTCAGTCTCACTCGTGTAGAGTACTTGTCCACACATCTTCGGCTTGTAGTTTGTCTGTGTTCTTGGATCTGAAGTGAGTCTCCTGTAAGTAAGCACGTAGGTGTCTTGAGTTTTCATCCCTTCTTTTAACCCTGTGTCTTTTGTTTGCTGCACTCAGTGCCTGACCTTTTATTCTGATGATTCAGAGCTGTGCACTTATTACAATTAACGAATTTTTTTTATCATTAAGTTAAAATCACTTGAAGAACATTATGTTTACTGTGCTCCCCCTTCACCAAGCACCCCTGAAAAACCCATTCAGTCGCTGTCGAACTGCGTAGTTGGATGCTGTAGACCCCTTCACCATGTCCCTCCCAACAGACCCGGTTACAGTCGCTGTCCATCCGTGAGTAGTAAGATGCTATATGATCTCTACTAGCCTTCTCTGTGTTGTACAGCACTCCCCATGCCCCCTCGACCCCAAGCATTATACATGCAAAACTAATGCCCCCATTCTTTCTCCTCACACTTATACCTCCCTTCAGACCCACCCAGCCCAGTCCTTTTCCCTTTGGTAACTTTTAGTCAACTCTCGGGTTCTGTGAGTCTGCTGCTGTTTTTTTCCTTCAGTTTTTCTTTGTTGTTATACTCCACACATGAGTGAAAACACTTGGTACTTGTCTTTCTCCGCCTGGCCTATTTCTCTGAACATACTACCATCTAGCTCCATCCAGGTCATTGCAAATTGTAGTATTTGTTTTCTTCTTAAGGCTGCTTACTGCACTTTTTAAACTGGATTACATTCTTCCTTTTTGATGGTAGTTTAGCTATGTTATTTACCATTCGACTCCTGGTCATGAACAATAGCTTTGTGTCAATCGATATGTATCTGTATCTATCTATCTAATGGTCTGTCTGTCTATCTATGTATCTATGTATGTATGTATGTATGTATCTATGTATCTATCTTCCTATCATCTATCTATGATGTCTATCATCTATCAATCTATGTACCTATCTATCTATCTTTCATCTGTCATCTGTGTACCTATCTATCTATGAATCAATCATCTTTTTGTCTGCCCATCTATCCTTCTGTACAGAACAGTTAACAACATAGCCTATGTCTCTTCCCTACATTATGCTTCCAGAAATCTTGCAAGGTAACTAAGCCATAAGGAGAGCACTGTGTTCACCGATACACTTTCATGTAGAGTCAGCCGCGTGTGCTTACAAAACCAGTAAATGGAGGTGAAAGGACTTGAACCTGTATCTCTGTCCTCTGTCATCTTATACTTCCTGCTCGCTTGGTGACTTTACTTAGCCACATTCAGTGAGTAAGTGATCCCTGAACACCACAAGTATCCTTCGTCTGGTCCGGTTGTTGAAAGAAAAGTGTACTTGGTTCTTTGCACACCACCATGTTTGAGGGACATCGGCGTGATCACTGCTGATAGGTACAGGGACAAATATAAAGGAACACCTATTTCTGGACAGGAGCAGTTATGAACAAAGAGTGTGTTGTGGAGTGAAGTGTTTATTTGAGGGTCCAAACTTCCCTCCTTAGGTGTTATTTCCTCTTTACATTCGTGAACATCATAAAAAGCAATGATTTTAAAAGCCCAGATGCATATTATTACAGCAATTCATTTGTTGAGGTGAGAGGAAATGTGAAGGAACTTGCTGTACCACTAAATCTATGCCTGAGCACTGCTGAAATCAAACAAAAAGAATTCATGGTGGCTGGATAGGGCTATTTTCTACTGACGCTCTCTAGGGACTCAAACAGAATTCATTTGTTTGTTTGTTTCTTATTTTCACTTGTATAGGTAATCTGTCCCCGCCCCTTCAGCTTGTAGTTTGTCTGTGTCCTTGGATCTCAAGTGAGTCTCCAGTAAGGGAGCACGTAGGAGGTCTTGAGTTTTCATCAGTTCTTCTAACACTGTGTCTTTTGAATTTAGCACTCAAAGCCTGTACTTTTTTTCTGATATTTGAGAGCTGTGCTCTTACTGCACTTTGAAATATTTTTTGTTCTCATTAATATACAATCACATGCAGAACATTATGTTTTCCAGTCTACACCCTTCACCAAGTTCCCGGCAAAAGCCAGTTACAGTCGCTGTCCGTCAGCGTGTTCTAAGATACTGTAGAATCACTACATGTCTTCTCTGTGTTATGCAGCCGTACAAATGACCCCCCAATTTACACACTATACATGCTAATCCTAATGCCCCCATTCTTTTTCCCCGCCCTTATTACTCCCTTCCCACAAACCCTACCCAGTCCCTTTCTTTTTGGTAACTGTTAGTCCACTTTCGGGTTCTGTGAGTCTGCTGCTGTCTTTTCCTTCAGTTTTTCTTTGTTATCATACTCCACACATGAGTGAAATCATTTGGTACATGTATTTCTCCTCCTGGAATATTTGACTGAGCATAATACCCTCTAGCTCCATCCACGTTATTGCAAATGATAGGATTTGTTTATTCTTATGGCTGCCTACTGCACTTTATAAACTGGATTTCATTCTTCTTTTTTGTTTGTAGTTTCGCTATGTGCTTTCACCATTGCTCTCCTGGTTATGAGTAGTAGCTTTGTGTTAATTGATATATACCTATATCTATCTATCTGTCTATCTATTTATCATTCAATCAATCAATCAATCATATTTTTGTCTGCCCATCTGTCCTTGTGTACAGAACAGTTAACCATATATCCTATATCACTTTCCTACACTATGCTTCCAAAAATCCTGCAAAGTATCTAGGCTGTAGAGAGAGCACTGGGTTCACCGAGACACTTGCAGGTCGAGTCGGCCGCGTGTATCTACAAAACCAGGAAATGGTTGTGCCGGGACTTGAACCAGTGTCTCTATCCTCTGTCCTCTTTCATCTCCTTCTAACTTACTGTCTGTATTTAGCCACATTCTTTGAGTAAGTGCTCCCTGAAGACCACAAGAATCATTCCTCTGGGCCTGTTGTCGCGAGAAAAGTAAACTTGTTCTTTGCTCACCACCATGTTTGAAGGACATCAGCGTGATCACCGCCGATAGGACGGAGGGTCAAATAAAAAGGAACACCAATTTCTAGAGAGGAGCAGTTGGGAGATAAGAGTGTATTGTGGGGTGACGTGTTTATTTGAATGTCCAAACTTCCCTCTTTAGGTAGTTATTAGATCTTCACATTCTTGAACATCATAAAACCCACTGATTTCAAAGGCCCAGATGCTTATTATTACAGCAACTCAGTTGTTGAGGTGAGAGAAAATGAGAAGTATGTTGCTGCACCACTAAATCAATGTCTGGGAACGGCTAAAACCAAACAAAAAGAATTCACGGTGGCCAGATAGGGCTATTTTTTTTTGACTGTCCCAGGGGACTCAAAAAGAATCCATTTGTTTGATTGTTTGTTTTTCAGTCTCACTCGTGTAGAGTACTTGTCCACACATCTTCGGCTTGTAGTTTTTCTGTGTTCTTGGATCTGAAGTGAGTCTCCTGTAAGTAAGCACGTAGGTGTCTTGAGTTTTCATCCCTTCTTTTAACCCTGTGTCTTTTGTTTGCTGCACTCAGTGCCTGACCTTTTATTCTGATGATTCAGAGCTGTGCACTTATTACAATTAAAGAATTTTTTTTATCATTACGTTAAAATCACTTGAAGAACATTATGTTTACTGTGCTCCCCCTTCACCAAGCACCCCTGAAAAACCCATTCAGTCGCTGTCGATCTGCGTAGTTGGATGCTGTAGACCCCTTCACCATGTCCCTCCCAACAGACCCGGTTACAGTCGCTGTCCATCCGTGAGTAGTAAGATGCTATATGATCTCTACTAGCCTTCTCTGTGTTGTACAGCACTCCCCATGCCCCCTCGACCCCAAGCATTATACATGCAAATCTAATGCCCCCATTCTTTCTACTCACACTTATACCTCCCTTCAGACCCTCCCTGCCCAGTCCTTTTCCCTTTGGTAACTTTTAGTCAACTCTCGGGTTCTGTGAGTCTGCTGCTGTTTTTTTCCTTCAGTTTTTCTTTGTTGTTATACACCACACATGAGTGAAAACACTTGGTACTTGTCTTTCTCCGCCTGGTCTATTTCTCTGAACATACTACCATCTAGCTCCATCCAGGTCATTGCAAATTGTAGTATTTGTTTTCTTCTTAAGGCTGCTTACAGCACTTTTTAAACTGGATTACATTCTTCCTTTTTGTTTATAGTTTAGCTATGTTATTCACCATTCAACTCCTGGTTATGAGCAGTAGCTTTGTGTTAATTGATATGTACCTATATCTATCTATCTGTCTATCTATTTATCATTCAATCAATCAATCAATCATCTTTTTGTCTGCCCATCTGTCCTTGTGTACAGAACAGTTAACCATATATCCTATATCACTTTCCTACACTATGCTTCCAAAAATCCTGCAAAGTATCTAGGCTGTAGAGAGAGCACTGGGTTCACCGAGACACTTGCAGGTCGAGTCGGCCGCGTGTATCTACAAAACCAGGAAATGGTTGTGCGGGGACTTGAACCCGTGTCTCTATCCTCTGTCCTCTTTCATCTCCTTCTAACTTACTGTCTGTATTTAGCCACATTCTTTGACTAAGTGCTCCCTGAAGACCACAAGTATCATTCCTCTGGGCCTGTTGTCGCGAGAAAAGTAAACTTGTTCTTTGCTCACCACCATGTTTGAAGGACATCAGCGTGATCACCGCCGATAGGACGGAGGGTCAAATAAAAAGGAACACCAATTTCTAGAGAGGAGCAGTTGGGAGATAAGAGTGTATTGTGGGGTGACGTGTTTATTTGAATGTCCAAACTTCCCTCTTTAGGTAGTTATTAGATCTTCACATTCTTGAACATCATAAAACCCACTGATTTCAAAGGCCCAGATGCTTATTATTACAGCAACTCAGTTGTTGAGGTGAGAGAAAATGAGAAGTATGTTGCTGCACCACTAAATCAATGTCTGGGAACGGCTGAAACCAAACAAAAAGAATTCACGGTGGCCAGATAGGGCTATTTTTTTCTGACTGTCCCAGGGGACTCAAACAGAATCCATTTGTTTGATTGTTTGTTTTTCAGTCTCACTCGTGTAGAGTACTTGTCCACACATCTTCGGCTTGTAGTTTGTCTGTGTTCTTGGATCTGAAGTGAGTCTCCTGTAAGTAAGCACGTAGGTGTCTTGAGTTTTCATCCCTTCTTTTAACCCTGTGTCTTTTGTTTGCTGCACTCAGTGCCTGACCTTTTATTCTGATGATTCAGAGCTGTGCACTTATTACAATTAACGAATTTTTTTTATCATTAAGTTAAAATCACTTGAAGAACATTATGTTTACTGTGCTCCCCCTTCACCAAGCACCCCTGAAAAACCCATTCAGTCGCTGTCGAACTGCGTAGTTGGATGCTGTAGACCCCTTCACCATGTCCCTCCCAACAGACCCGGTTACAGTCGCTGTCCATCCGTGAGTAGTAAGATGCTATATGATCTCTACTAGCCTTCTCTGTGTTGTACAGCACTCCCCATGCCCCCTCGACCCCAAGCATTATACATGCAAAACTAATGCCCCCATTCTTTCTCCTCACACTTATACCTCCCTTCAGACCCACCCAGCCCAGTCCTTTTCCCTTTGGTAACTTTTAGTCAACTCTCGGGTTCTGTGAGTCTGCTGCTGTTTTTTTCCTTCAGTTTTTCTTTGTTGTTATACTCCACACATGAGTGAAAACACTTGGTACTTGTCTTTCTCCGCCTGGCCTATTTCTCTGAACATACTACCATCTAGCTCCATCCAGGTCATTGCAAATTGTAGTATTTGTTTTCTTCTTAAGGCTGCTTACTGCACTTTTTAAACTGGATTACATTCTTCCTTTTTGATGGTAGTTTAGCTATGTTATTTACCATTCGACTCCTGGTCATGAACAATAGCTTTGTGTCAATCGATATGTATCTGTATCTATCTATCTAATGGTCTGTCTGTCTATCTATGTATCTATGTATGTATGTATGTATGTATCTATGTATCTATCTTCCTATCATCTATCTATGATGTCTATCATCTATCAATCTATGTACCTATCTATCTATCTTTCATCTGTCATCTGTGTACCTATCTATCTATGAATCAATCATCTTTTTGTCTGCCCATCTATCCTTCTGTACAGAACAGTTAACAACATAGCCTATGTCTCTTCCCTACATTATGCTTCCAGAAATCTTGCAAGGTAACTAAGCCATAAGGAGAGCACTGTGTTCACCGATACACTTTCATGTAGAGTCAGCCGCGTGTGCTTACAAAACCAGTAAATGGAGGTGAAAGGACTTGAACCTGTATCTCTGTCCTCTGTCATCTTATACTTCCTGCTCGCTTGGTGACTTTACTTAGCCACATTCAGTGAGTAAGTGATCCCTGAACACCACAAGTATCCTTCGTCTGGTCCGGTTGTTGAAAGAAAAGTGTACTTGGTTCTTTGCACACCACCATGTTTGAGGGACATCGGCGTGATCACTGCTGATAGGTACAGGGACAAATATAAAGGAACACCTATTTCTGGACAGGAGCAGTTATGAACAAAGAGTGTGTTGTGGAGTGAAGTGTTTATTTGAGGGTCCAAACTTCCCTCCTTAGGTGTTATTTCCTCTTTACATTCGTGAACATCATAAAAAGCAATGATTTTAAAAGCCCAGATGCATATTATTACAGCAATTCATTTGTTGAGGTGAGAGGAAATGTGAAGGAACTTGCTGTACCACTAAATCTATGCCTGAGCACTGCTGAAATCAAACAAAAAGAATTCATGGTGGCTGGATAGGGCTATTTTCTACTGACGCTCTCTAGGGACTCAAACAGAATTCATTTGTTTGTTTGTTTCTTATTTTCACTTGTATAGGTAATCTGTCCCCGCCCCTTCAGCTTGTAGTTTGTCTGTGTCCTTGGATCTCAAGTGAGTCTCCAGTAAGGGAGCACGTAGGAGGTCTTGAGTTTTCATCAGTTCTTCTAACACTGTGTCTTTTGAATTTAGCACTCAAAGCCTGTACTTTTTTTCTGATATTTGAGAGCTGTGCTCTTACTGCACTTTGAAATATTTTTTGTTCTCATTAATATACAATCACATGCAGAACATTATGTTTTCCAGTCTACACCCTTCACCAAGTTCCCGGCAAAAGCCAGTTACAGTCGCTGTCCGTCAGCGTGTTCTAAGATACTGTAGAATCACTACATGTCTTCTCTGTGTTATGCAGCCGTACAAATGACCCCCCAATTTACACACTATACATGCTAATCCTAATGCCCCCATTCTTTTTCCCCGCCCTTATTACTCCCTTCCCACAAACCCTACCCAGTCCCTTTCTTTTTGGTAACTGTTAGTCCACTTTCGGGTTCTGTGAGTCTGCTGCTGTCTTTTCCTTCAGTTTTTCTTTGTTATCATACTCCACACATGAGTGAAATCATTTGGTACATGTATTTCTCCTCCTGGAATATTTGACTGAGCATAATACCCTCTAGCTCCATCCACGTTATTGCAAATGATAGGATTTGTTTATTCTTATGGCTGCCTACTGCACTTTATAAACTGGATTTCATTCTTCTTTTTTGTTTGTAGTTTCGCTATGTGCTTTCACCATTGCTCTCCTGGTTATGAGTAGTAGCTTTGTGTTAATTGATATATACCTATATCTATCTATCTGTCTATCTATTTATCATTCAATCAATCAATCAATCATATTTTTGTCTGCCCATCTGTCCTTGTGTACAGAACAGTTAACCATATATCCTATATCACTTTCCTACACTATGCTTCCAAAAATCCTGCAAAGTATCTAGGCTGTAGAGAGAGCACTGGGTTCACCGAGACACTTGCAGGTCGAGTCGGCCGCGTGTATCTACAAAACCAGGAAATGGTTGTGCCGGGACTTGAACCAGTGTCTCTATCCTCTGTCCTCTTTCATCTCCTTCTAACTTACTGTCTGTATTTAGCCACATTCTTTGAGTAAGTGCTCCCTGAAGACCACAAGAATCATTCCTCTGGGCCTGTTGTCGCGAGAAAAGTAAACTTGTTCTTTGCTCACCACCATGTTTGAAGGACATCAGCGTGATCACCGCCGATAGGACGGAGGGTCAAATAAAAAGGAACACCAATTTCTAGAGAGGAGCAGTTGGGAGATAAGAGTGTATTGTGGGGTGACGTGTTTATTTGAATGTCCAAACTTCCCTCTTTAGGTAGTTATTAGATCTTCACATTCTTGAACATCATAAAACCCACTGATTTCAAAGGCCCAGATGCTTATTATTACAGCAACTCAGTTGTTGAGGTGAGAGAAAATGAGAAGTATGTTGCTGCACCACTAAATCAATGTCTGGGAACGGCTAAAACCAAACAAAAAGAATTCACGGTGGCCAGATAGGGCTATTTTTTTTTGACTGTCCCAGGGGACTCAAAAAGAATCCATTTGTTTGATTGTTTGTTTTTCAGTCTCACTCGTGTAGAGTACTTGTCCACACATCTTCGGCTTGTAGTTTTTCTGTGTTCTTGGATCTGAAGTGAGTCTCCTGTAAGTAAGCACGTAGGTGTCTTGAGTTTTCATCCCTTCTTTTAACCCTGTGTCTTTTGTTTGCTGCACTCAGTGCCTGACCTTTTATTCTGATGATTCAGAGCTGTGCACTTATTACAATTAAAGAATTTTTTTTATCATTACGTTAAAATCACTTGAAGAACATTATGTTTACTGTGCTCCCCCTTCACCAAGCACCCCTGAAAAACCCATTCAGTCGCTGTCGATCTGCGTAGTTGGATGCTGTAGACCCCTTCACCATGTCCCTCCCAACAGACCCGGTTACAGTCGCTGTCCATCCGTGAGTAGTAAGATGCTATATGATCTCTACTAGCCTTCTCTGTGTTGTACAGCACTCCCCATGCCCCCTCGACCCCAAGCATTATACATGCAAATCTAATGCCCCCATTCTTTCTACTCACACTTATACCTCCCTTCAGACCCTCCCTGCCCAGTCCTTTTCCCTTTGGTAACTTTTAGTCAACTCTCGGGTTCTGTGAGTCTGCTGCTGTTTTTTTCCTTCAGTTTTTCTTTGTTGTTATACACCACACATGAGTGAAAACACTTGGTACTTGTCTTTCTCCGCCTGGTCTATTTCTCTGAACATACTACCATCTAGCTCCATCCAGGTCATTGCAAATTGTAGTATTTGTTTTCTTCTTAAGGCTGCTTACAGCACTTTTTAAACTGGATTACATTCTTCCTTTTTGTTTATAGTTTAGCTATGTTATTCACCATTCAACTCCTGGTTATGAACAATAGCTTTGTGTCAGTCGATATGTATCTGTATCTATCTATCTAATGGTCTGTCTGTCTATCTATGTATGTATGTATGTATGTATGTATGTATCTATGTATCTATCTATCTATCTATCTATCTTCCTATCATCTATCTATGATGTCTATCATCTATGAATCTATGTACCTATCTATCTATCTTTCATCTGTCATCTGTGTACCTATCTATCTATGAATCAATCATCTTTTTGTCTGCCCATCTATCCTTCTGTACAGAACAGTTAACAACATAGCCTATGTCTCTTCCCTACATTATGCTTCCAGAAATCTTGCAAGGTAACTAAGCCATAATGAGAGCACTGTGTTCACCGATACACTTTCATGTAGAGTCAGCTGCGTGTACTTACAAAACCAGTAAATGGAGGTGAAAGGACTTGAACCTGTATCTCTGTCCTCTGTCCTCTTATACTTCCTGCTCGCTTGGTGACTTTATTTAGCCACATTCAGTGAGTAAGTGATCCCTGAACACCACAAGTATCCTTCGGCTGGTCCGGTTGTTGAAAGAAAAGTGTACTTGGTTCTTTGCACACCACCATGTTTGAGGGACATCGGCGTGATCACTGCTGATAGGTACAGGGACAAATATAAAGGAACACCTATTTCTGGACAGGAGCAGTTATGAACAAAGAGTGTGTTGTGGAGTGAAGTGTTTATTTGAGGGTCCAAACTTCCCTCCTTAGGTGGTTATTACTTCTTTACATTCGTGAACATCATAAAAAGCAATGATTTTAAAAGCCCAGATGCATATTATTACAGCAATTCATTTGTTGAGGTGAGAGGAAATGTGAAGGAACTTGCTGTACCACTAAATCTATGCCTGAGCACAGCTGAAATCAAACAAAAAGAATTCACGGTGGCTAGATAGAACTATTTTCTAGTGACTCTCTCTGGGGACTCAAACAGAATTCATTTGTTTGTTTGTTTCTTATTTTCACTTGTATAGGTAATCTGTCCCCGCCCCTTCAGCTTGTAGTTTGTCTGTGTCCTTGGATCTCATGTGAGTCTCCAGTAAGGGAGCACGTAGGAGGTCTTGTGTTTTCATCAGTTCTTCTAACACTGTGTCTTTTGATTGGAGCACTCAAAGCCTGTACTTTTATTCTGATATTTGAGAGCTGTGCTCTTACTGCACTTTGAAATATTTTTTGTTCTCATTAATATACAATCACAAGCAGAACATTATGTTTTCCAGTCTACACCCTTCACCAAGTTCCCGGTAAAAGCCAGTTACAGTCGCTATCCGTCAGCGTGTACTAAGATGCTGTAGAATCACTACATGTCTTCTCTGTGTTATGCAGCCGTACAAATGACCCCCCAAGTTACACACTATACATGCTAATCCCAATGCCCCCATTCCTTTTCCCCGCCCTTATTACTCCCTTCCCAAAAACCCTACCCAGTCCCTTTCTTTCTGGTAACTGTTAGTCCACTCTCGGGTTCTGTGAGACTGCTGCTGCCTTTTCCTTCAGTTTTTCTTTGTTATCATACTCCACACATGAGTGAAATCATTTTTTACATGTATTTCTCCTCCTTGAATATTTGACTGAGCATAATACCCTCTAGCTCCATCCACGTTATTGCAAATGATAGGATTTGTTTTCTTCTTATGGCTGCCTACTGCACTTTTTCAACTGGATTTCATTCTTCTTTTTTGTTTGTAGTTTCGCTATGTGCTTTCACCATTGCTCTCCTGGTTATGAGCAGTGGCTTTGTGTAAATCGATATGTACCTATATCTATCTATCTTTCTGTCTATCTATTTATCAATCAATCAATCAATCATCTTTTTGTCAGCCCATCTGTCCTTGTGTACAGAACAGTTAACCATATATCCTATATCACTTTTCTACACGATGCTTCCAAAAATCCTGCCAAGTATCTAGGCTGTAGTGAGAGCACTGGGTTCACCGAGGCACTTGCAGGTCGAGTCGGCCGCGTGTACCTACAAAACCAGGAAATGGTTGTGCCGGGACTTGAACCCGTGTCTCTATCCTCTGTCCTCTTTTATCTCCTTCTAACTTACTGTCTGTATTTAGCCACATTCTTTGACTAAGTGCTCCCTGAAGACCCCAAGTATCATTCCTCTGGGCCTGTTGTCGTGAGAAAAGTAAACTTGTTCTTTGCTCACCACCATGTTTGAAAGACATCAGCGTGATCACCGCCGATAGGACAGAGGGTCAAATAAAAAGGAACACCAATTTTAGACAGGACCAAGTGGAAGCTAAGAGTGTATTGTGGATTGACGTGTTAACTTGAGTGTCCAAACTTCCCTCTTTAGGTAGTTATTAGATCTTCACATTCGTGAACATCATAAAACCCACTGATTTCAAAGGCCCAGATGCTTATTATTACAGCAACTCAGTTGTTGAGGTGAGAGAAAATGAGAAGTATGTTGCTGCACCACTAAATCAATGTCTGGGAACGGCTGAAACCAAACAAAAAGAATTTACGGTGGCCAGATAGGGCTATTTTTTTCTGACTGTCCCAGGGGACTCAAACAGAATCCATTTGTTTGATTGTTTGTTTTTCAGTCTCACTCGTGTAGAGTACTTGTCCACACATCTTCGGCTTGTAGTTTGTCTGTGTTCTTGGATCTGAAGTGAGTCTCCTGTATGTAAGCACGTAGGTGTCTTGAGTTTTCAACCCTTCTTTTAACCCTGTGTCTTTTGTTTGCTGCACTCAGTGCCTGACCTTTTATTCTGATGATTCAGAGCTGTGCACTTATTACAATTAAAGAATTTTTTTTATCATTAAGTTAAAATCACTTGAAGAACATTATGTTTACTGTGCTCCCCCTTCACCAAGCACCCCTGAAAAACCCATTCAGTCGCTGTCGAACTGCGTAGTTGGATGCTGTAGACCCCTTCACCATGTCCCTCCCAACAGACCCGGTTACAGTCGCTGTCCATCCGTGAGTAGTAAGATGCTATATGATCTCTACTAGCCTTCTCTGTGTTGTACAGCACTCCCCATGCCCCCTCGACCCCAAGCATTATACATGCAAAACTAATGCCCCCATTCTTTCTCCTCACACTTATACCTCCCTTCAGACCCACCCAGCCCAGTCCTTTTCCCTTTGGTAACTTTTAGTCAACTCTCGGGTTCTGTGAGTCTGCTGCTGTTTTTTTCCTTCAGTTTTTCTTTGTTGTTATACTCCACACATGAGTGAAAACACTTGGTACTTGTCTTTCTCCGCCTGGCCTATTTCTCTGAACATACTACCATCTAGCTCCATCCAGGTCATTGCAAATTGTAGTATTTGTTTTCTTCTTAAGGCTGCTTACTGCACTTTTTAAGCTGGATTACTTTCTTTCTTTTTGTTTGTAGTTTAGCTATGTTATTCACCATTCAACTCCTGGTTATGAACAATAGCTTTGTGTCAATCGATATGTATCTGTATCTATCTATCTAATGGTCTGTCTGTCTATCTATGTATGTATGTATGTATGTATGTATGTATCTATGTATCTATCTTCCTATCATCTATCTATGATGTCTATCATCTATCAATCTATGTACCTATCTATCTATCTTTCATCTGTCATCTGTGTACCTATCTATCTATGAATCAATCATCTTTTTGTCTGCCCATCTATCCTTCTTTACAGAACAGTTAACAACATAGCCTATGTCTCTTCCCTACATTATGCTTCCAGAAATCTTGCAAGGTAACTAAGCCATAAGGAGAGCACTGTGTTCACCGATACACTTTCATGTAGAGTCAGCCGCGTGTGCTTACAAAACCAGTAAATGGAGGTGAAAGGACTTGAACCTGTATCTCTGTCCTCTGTCCTCTTATACTTCCTGCTCGCTTGGTGACTTTATTTAGCCACATTCAGTGAGTAAGTGATCCCTGAACACCACAAGTATCCTTCGTCTGGTCCGGTTGTCGAAAGAAAAGTGTACTTGGTTCTGTGCACACCACCATGTTTGAGGGACATCGGCGTGATCACTGCTGATAGGTACAGGGACAAATATAAAGGAACACCTATTTCTGGACAGGAGCAGTTATGAACAAAGAGTGTGTTGTGGAGTGAAGTGTTTATTTGAGGGTCCAAACTTCCCTCCTTAGGTGGTTATTACTTCTTTACATTCGTGAACATCATAAAAAGCAATGATTTTAAAAGCCCAGATGCATATTATTACAGCAATTCATTTGTTGAGGTGAGAGGAAATGTGAAGGAACTTGCTGTACCACTAAATCTATGCCTGAGCACAGCTGAAATCAAACAAAAAGAATTCATGGTGGCTGGATAGGGCTGTTTTCTACTGACGCTCTCTAGGGACTCAAACAGAATTCATTTGTTTGTTTGTTTCTTATTTTCACTTGTATAGGTAATCTGTCCCCGCCCCTTCAGCTTGTAGTTTGTCTGTGTCCTTGGATCTCAAGTGAGTCTCCAGTAAGGAGCACGTAGGAGGTCTTGAGTTTTCATCAGTTCTTCTAACACTGTGTCTTTTGATTGGAGCACTCAAAGCCTGTACTTTTTTTCTGATATTTGAGAGCTGTGCTCTTACTGCACTTTGAAATATTTTTTGTTCTCATTAATATACAATCACATGCAGAACATTATGTTTTCCAGTCTACACCCTTCACCAAGTTCCCGGCAAAAGCCAGTTACAGTCGCTGTCCGTCAGCGTGTTCTAAGATACTGTAGAATCACTACATGTCTTCTCTGTGTTATGCAGCCGTACAAATGACCCCCCAATTTACACACTATACATGCTAATCCTAATGCCCCCATTCTTTTTCCCCGCCCTTATTACTCCCTTCCCACAAACCCTACCCAGTCCCTTTCTTTTTGGTAACTGTTAGTCCACTTTCGGGTTCTGTGAGTCTGCTGCTGTCTTTTCCTTCAGTTTTTCTTTGTTATCATACTCCACACATGAGTGAAATCATTTGGTACATGTATTTCTCCTCCTGGAATATTTGACTGAGCATAATACCCTCTAGCTCCATCCACGTTATTGCAAATGATAGGATTTGTTTATTCTTATGGCTGCCTACTGCACTTTATAAACTGGATTTCATTCTTCTTTTTTGTTTGTAGTTTCGCTATGTGCTTTCACCATTGCTCTCCTGGTTATGAGCAGTGGCTTTGTGTAAATCGATATGTACCTATATCTATCTATCTTTCTGTCTATCTATTTATCGATCTATCAATCAATCATCTTTTTGTCTGCCCATCTGTCCTTGTGTACAGAACAGTTAACCATATATCCTATATCACTTTTCTGCACGATGCTTCCAAAAATCCTGCAAATTATCTAGGCTGTAGTGAGAGCACTGGGTTCACCGAGGCACTTGCAGGTCGAGTCTGCCGCGTGTACCTACAAAACCAGGAAATGGTTGTGCCGGGACTTGAACCCGTGTCTCTATCCTCTGTCCTCTTTCATCTCCTTCTAACTTACTGTCTGTATTTAGCCACATTCTTTGACTAAGTGCTCCCTGAAGACCCCAAGTATCATTCCTCTGGGCCTGTTGTCGTGAGAAAAGTAAACTTGTTCTTTGCTCACCACCATGTTTGAAGGACATCAGCGTGATCACCACCGATAGGACGGAGGGTCAAATAAAAAGGAACACCAATTTCTGGACAGGAGCAGTTGGGAGATAAGAGTGTATTGTGGATTGACGTGTTAACTTGAGTGTCCAAACTTCCCTCTTTAGGTAGTTATTAGATCTTCACATTCGTGAACATCATAAAACCCACTGATTTCAAAGGCCCAGATGCTTATTATTACAGCAACTCAGTTGTTGAGGTGAGAGAAAATGAGAAGTATGTTGCTGCACCACTAAATCAATGTCTGGGAACGGCTGAAACCAAACAAAAAGAATTCACGGTGGCCAGATAGGGCTATTTTTTTCTGACTGTCCCAGGGTCTCAAACAGAATCCATTTGTTTGATTGTTTGTTTTTCAGTCTCACTCGTGTAGAGTACTTGTCCACACATCTTCGGCTTGTAGTTTGTCTGTGTTCTTGGATCTGAAGTGAGTCTCCTGTAAGTAAGCACGTAGGTGTCTTGAGTTTTCATCCCTTCTTTTAACCCTGTGTCTTTTGTTTGCTGCACTCAGTGCCTGACCTTTTATTCTGATGATTCAGAGCTGTGCACTTATTACAATTAAAGAATTTTTTTTATCATTAAGTTAAAATCACTTGAAGAACATTATGTTTACTGTGCTCCCCCTTCACCAAGCACCCCTGAAAAACCCATTCAGTCGCTGTCGATCTGCGTAGTTGGATGCTGTAGACCCCTTCACCATGTCCCTCCCAACAGACCCGGTTACAGTCGCTGTCCATCCGTGAGTAGTAAGATGCTATATGATCTCTACTAGCCTTCTCTGTGTTGTACAGCACTCCCCATGCCCCCTCGACCCCAAGCATTATACATGCAAAACTAATGCCCCCATTCTTTCTCCTCACACTTATACCTCCCTTCAGACCCACCCTGCCCAGTCCTTTTCCCTTTGGTAACTTTTAGTCAACTCTCGGGTTCTGTGAGTCTGCTGCTGTTTTTTTCCTTCAGTTTTTCTTTGTTGTTATACTCCACACATGAGTGAAAACACTTGGTACTTGTCTTTCTCCGCCTGGCCTATTTCTCTGAACATACTACCATCTAGCTCCATCCAGGTCATTGCAAATTGTAGTATTTGTTTTCTTCTTAAGGCTGCTTACAGCACTTTTTAAACTGGATTACATTCTTCCTTTTTGTTTGTAGTTTAGCTATGTTATTCACAATTCAACTCCTGGTTATGAACAATAGCTTTGTGTCAGTCGATATGTATCTGTATCTATCTATCTAATGGTCTGTCTGTCTATCTATGTATCTATGTATGTATGTATGTATGTATCTATGTATCTATCTATCTATCTATCTATCTTCCTATCATCTATCTATGATGTCTATCATCTATGAATCTATGTACCTATCTATCTATCTTTCATCTGTCATCTGTGTACCTATCTATCTATGAATCAATCATCTTTTTGTCTGTCCATCTATCCTTCTGTACAGAACAGTTAACAACATAGCCTATGTCTCTTCCCTACATTATGCTACCAGAAATCTTGCAAGGTAACTACGCCATAAGGAGAGCACTGTGTTCACCGATACACTTTCATGTAGAGTCAGCCGCGTGTGCTTACAAAACCAGTAAATGGAGGTGAAAGGACTTGAACCTGTACCTCTGTCCTCTGTCCTCTTATACTTCCTGCTCGCTTGGTGACTTTATTTAGCCACATTCAGTGAGTAAGTGATCCCTGAACACCACAAGTATCCTTCGTCTGGTCCGGTTGTCGAAAGAAAAGTGTACTTGGTTCTGTGCACACCACCATGTTTGAGGGACATCGGCGTGATCACTGCTGATAGTTACAGGGACAAATATAAAGGAACACCTATTTCTGGACAGGAGCAGTTATGAACAAAGAGTGTGTTGTGGAGTGAAGTGTTTATTTGAGGGTCCAAACTTCCCTCCTTAGGTGGTTATTACTTCTTTACATTCGTGAACATCATAAAAAGCAATGATTTTAAAAGCCCAGACGCATATTATTACAGCAATTCATTTGTTGAGTGAGAGGAAATGTGAAGGAACTTGCTGTACCACTAAATCTATGCCTGAGCACAGCTGAAATCAAAAAAAAAGAATTCACGGTGGCTAGATAGGGCTATTTTCTAGTGACTCTCTCTGGGGACTCAAACAAAATTCATTTGTTTGTTTGTTTCTTATTTTCACTTGTATAGGTAATCTGTCCCCGCCCCTTCAGCTTGTAGTTTGTCTGTGTCCTTGGATCTCAAGTGAGTCTCCAGTAAGGGAGCACGTAGGAGGTCTTGTGTTTTCATCAGTTCTTCTAACACTGTGTCTTTTGATTGGAGCACTCAAAGCCTGTACTTTTATTCTGATATTTGAGAGCTGTGCTCTTACTGCACTTTGAAATATTTTTTGTTCTCATTAATATACAATCACAAGCAGAACATTATGTTTTCCAGTCTACACCCTTCACCAAGTTCCCGGTAAAAGCCAGTTACAGTCGCTGTCCGTCAGCGTGTACTAAGATGCTGTAGAATCACTACATGTCTTCTCTGTGTTATGCAGCCGTACAAATGACCCCCCAAGTTACACACTATACATGCTAATCCCAATGCCCCCATTCCTTTTCCCCGCCCTTATTACTCCCTTCCCAAAAACCCTACCCAGTCCCTTTCTTTCTGGTAACTGTTAGTCCACTCTCGGGTTCTGTGAGTCTGCTGCTGTCTTTTCCTTCAGTTTTTCTTTGTTATCATACTACACACATGAGTGAAATCATTTTTTACATGTATTTCTCCTCCTTGAATATTTGACTGAGCATAATACCCTCTAGCTCCATCCACGTTATTGCAAATTATAGGATTTTTTTCTTCTTATGGCTGCCTACTGCACTTTTTCAACTGGATTTCATTCTTCTTTTTTGTTTGTAGTTTCGCTATGTGCTTTCACCATTGCTCTCCTGGTTATGAGCAGTGGCTTTGTGTAAATCGATATGTACCTATATCTATCTATCTTTCTGTCTATCTATTTATCAATCAATCAATCAATCATCTTTTTGTCTGCCCATCTGTCCTTGTGTACAGAACAGTTAACCATATATCCTATATCACTTTTCTACACGATGCTTCCAAAAATCCTGCAAAGTATCTAGGCTGTAGTGAGAGCACTGGGTTCACCGAGGCACTTGCAGGTCGAGTCGGCCGCGTGTACCTACAAAACCAGGAAATGGTTGTGCCGGGACTTGAACCCGTGTCTCTATCCTCTGTCCTCTTTCATCTCCTTCTAACTTACTGTCTGTATTTAGCCACATTCTTTGACTAAGTGCTCCCTGAAGACCCCAAGTATCATTCCTCTGGGCCTGTTGTCGTGAGAAAAGTAAACTTGTTCTTTGCTCACCACCATGTTTGAAGGACATCAGCGTGATCACCACCGATAGGACGGAGGGTCAAATAAAAAGGAACACAAATTTCTGGACAGGAGCAGTTGGGAGATAAGGGTGTATTGTGGATTGACGTGTTAACTTGAGTGTCCAAACTTCCCTCTTTAGGTAGTTATTAGATCTTCACATTCGTGAACATCATAAAACCCACTGATTTCAAAGGCCCAGATGCTTATTATTACAGCAACTCAGTTGTTGAGGTGAGAGAAAATGAGAAGTATGTTGCTGCACCACTAAATCAATGTCTGGGAACGGCTGAAACCAAACAAAAAGAATTCACGGTGGCCAGATAGGGCTATTTTTTTCTGACTGTCCCAGGGGACTCAAACAGAATCCATTTGTTTGATTGTTTGTTTTTCAGTCTCACTCGTGTAGAGTACTTGTCCACACATCTTCGGCTTGTAGTTTGTCTGTGTTCTTGGATCTGAAGTGAGTCTCCTGTAAGTAAGCACGTAGGTGTCTTGAGTTTTCATCCCTTCTTTAAACCCTGTGTCTTTTGTTTGCTGCACTCAGTGCCTGAGCTTTTATTCTGATGATTCAGAGCTGTGCACTTATTACAATTAAAGAAATTTTTTTATCATTAAGTTAAAATCACTTGAAGAACATTATGTTTACTGTGCTCCCCCCTTCACCAAGCACCCCTGAAAAACCCATTCAGTCGCTGTCGATCTGCGTAGTTGGATGCTGTAGACCCCTTCACCATGTCCCTCCCAACAGACCCGGTTACAGTCGCTGTCCATCCGTGAGTAGTAAGATGCTATATGATCTCTACTAGCCTTCTCTGTGTTGTACAGCACTCCCCATGCCCCCTCGACCCCAAGCATTATACATGCAAAACTAATGCCCCCATTCTTTCTCCTCACACTTATACCTCCCTTCAGACCCACCCTGCCCAGTCCTTTTCCCTTTGGTAACTTTTAGTCAACTCTCGGGTTCTGTGAGTCTGCTGCTGTTTTCTTCCTTCAGTTTTTCTTTGTTGTTATACTCCACACATGAGTGAAAACACTTGGTACTTGTCTTTCTCCGCCTGGCCTATTTCTCTGAACATACTACCATCTAGCTCCATCCAGGTCATTGCAAATTGTAGTATTTGTTTTCTTCTTAAGGCTGCTTATAGCACTTTTAAAACTGGATTACATTCTTCCTTTTTGTTTGTAGTTTAGCTATGTTATTCACCATTCAACTCCTGGTTATGAACAATAGCTTTGTGTCAATCGATATGTATCTGTATCTATCTATCTAAAGGTCTGTCTGTCTATGTATGTATCTATGTATGTATGTATGTATGTATCTATGTATCTATCTTCCTATCATCTATCTATGATGTCTATCATCTATCAATCTATGTACCTATCTATCTATCTTTCATCTGTCATCTGTGTACCTATCTATCTATGAATCAACCATCTTTTTGTCTGCCCATCTATCCTTCTGTACAGAACAGTTAACAATATAGCCTATGTCTCTTCCCTACATTATGCTTCCAGAAATCTTGCAAGGTAACTAAGCCATAAGGAGAACACTGTGTTCACCGATATACTTTCATGTAGAGTCAGCCGCGTGTGCTTACAAAACCAGTAAATGGAGGTGAAAGGACTTGAACCTGTATCTCTGTCCTCTGTCCTCTTATACTTCCTGCTCGCTTGGTGACTTTATTTAGCCACATTCAGTGAGTAAGTGATCCCTGAACACCACAAGTATCCTTCGTCCGGTCCGGTTGTCGAAAGAAAAGTGTACTTGGTTCTTTGCACACCACCATGTTTGAGGGACATCGGCGTGATCACTGCTGATAGGTACAGGGACAAATATAAAGGAACACCTATTTCTGGACAGGAGCAGTTATGAACCAAGAGTGTGTTGTGGAGTGAAGTGTTTATTTGAGGGTCCAAACTTCCCTCCTTAGGTGTTATTTCCTCTTTACATTCGTGAACATCATAAAAAGCAATGATTTTAAAAGCCCAGACGCATATTATTACAGCAATTCATTTGTTGAGGTGAGAGGAAATGTGAAGGAACTTGCTGTACCACTAAATCTATGCCTGAGCACTGCTGAAATCAAACAAAAAGAATTCATGGTGGCTGGATAGGGCTATTTTCTACTGACGCTCTCTAGGGACTCAAACAGAATTCATTTGTTTGTTTGTTTCTTATTTTCACTTGTATAGGTAATCTGTCCCCGCCCCTTCAGCTTGTAGTTTGTCTGTGTCCTTGGATCCCAAGTGAGTCTCCAGTAAGGGAGCACGTAGGAGGTCTTGAGTTTTCATCAGTTCTTCTAACACTGTGTCTTTTGATTGGAGCACTCAAAGCCTGTACTTTTTTTCTGATATTTGAGAGCTGTGCTCTTACTGCACTTTGAAATATTTTTTGTTCTCATTAATATACAATCACATGCAGAACATTATGTTTTCCAGTCTACACCCTTCACCAAGTTCCCGGCAAAAGCCAGTTACAGTCGCTGTCCGTCAGCGTGTTCTAAGATACTGTAGAATCACTACATGTCTTCTCTGTGTTATGCAGCCGTACAAATGACCCCCCAATTTACACACTATACATGATAATCCTAATGCCCCCATTCTTTTTCCCCGCCCTTATTACTCCCTTCCCACAAACCCTACCCAGTCCCTTTCTTTTTGGTAACTGTTAGTCCACTTTCGGGTTCTGTGAGTCTGCTGCTGTCTTTTCCTTCAGTTTTTCTTTGTTATCATACTCCACACATGAGTGAAATCATTTGGTACATGTATTTCTCCTCCTGGAATATTTGACTGAGCATAATACCCTCTAGCTCCATCCACGTTATTGCAAATGATAGGATTTGTTTATTCTTATGGCTGCCTACTGCACTTTATAAACTGGATTTCATTCTTCTTTTTTGTTTGTAGTTTCGCTATGTGGTTTCACCATTGCTCTCCTGGTTATGAGCAGTAGCTTTGTGTTAATTGATATGTACCTATATCTATCTATCTGTCTATCTATTTATCATTCAATCAATCAATCAATCATCTTTTTGTCTGCCCATCTGTCCTTGTGTACAGAACAGTTAACCATATATCCTATATCACTTTCCTACACTATGCTTCCAAAAATCCTGCAAAGTATCTAGGCTGTAGAGAGAGCACTGGGTTCACCGAGACACTTGCAGGTCGAGTCGGCCGCGTGTATCTACAAAACCAGGAAATGGTTGTGCCGGGACTTGAACCCGTGTCTCTATCCTCTGTCCTCTTTTATCTCCTTCTAACTTACTGTCTGTATTTAGCCACATTCTTTGACTAACTGCTCCCTGAAGACCACAAGTATCATTCCTCTGGGCCTGTTGTCGCGAGAAAAGTAAACTTGTTCTTTGCTCACCACCATGTTTGAAGGACATCAGCGTGATCACCGCCGATAGGACGGAGGGTCAAATAAAAAGGAACACCAATTTCTAGAGAGGAGCAGTTGGGAGATAAGAGTGTATTGTGGGGTGACGTGTTTATTTGAATGTCCAAACTTCCCTCTTTAGGTAGTTATTAGATCTTCACATTCGTGAACTTCATAAAACCCACTGATTTCAAAGGCCCAGATGCTTATTATTACAGCAACTCAGTTGTTGAGGTGAGAGAAAATGAGAAGTATGTTGCTGCACCACTAAATCAATGTCTTGGAACGGCTGAAACCAAACAAAAAGAATTCACGGTGGCCAGATAGGGCTATTTTTTTCTGACTGTCCCAGGGGACTCAAACAGAATCCATTTGTTTGATTGTTTGTTTTTCAGTCTCACTCGTGTAGAGTACTTGTCCACACATCTTCGGCTTGTAGTTTGTCTGTGTTCTTGGATCTGAAGTGAGTCTCCTGTATGTAAGCACGTAGGTGTCTTGAGTTTTCATCCCTTCTTTTAACCCTGTGTCTTTTGTTTGCTGCACTCAGTGCCTGACCTTTTATTCTGATGATTCAGAGCTGTGCACTTATTACAATTAAAGAATTTTTTTTATCATTAAGTTAAAATCACTTGAAGAACATTATGTTTACTGTGCTCCCCCTTCACCAAGCACCCCTGAAAAACCCATTCAGTCGCTGTCGATCTGCGTAGTTGGATGCTGTAGACCCCTTCACCATGTCCCTCCCAACAGACCCGGTTACAGTCGCTGTCCATCCGTGAGTAGTAAGATGCTATATGATCTCTACTAGCCTTCTCTGTGTTGTACAGCACTCCCCATGCCCCCTCGACCCCAAGCATTATACATGCAAAACTAATGCCCCCATTCTTTCTCCTCACACTTATACCTCCCTTCAGACGCACCCTGCCCAGTCCTATTCCCTTTGGTAACTTTTAGTCAACTCTCGGGTTCTGTGAGTCTGCTGCTGTTTTTTTCCTTCAGTTTTTCTTTGTTGTTATACTCCACACATGAGTGAAAACACTTGGTACTTGTCTTTCTCCGCCTGGCCTATTTCTCTGAACATACTACCATCTAGCTCCATCCAGGTCATTGCAAATTGTAGTATTTGTTTTCTTCTTAAGGCTGCTTACTGCACTTTTTAAACTGGATTACATTCTTCCTTTTTGTTTGTAGTTTAGCTATGTTATTCACCATTCAACTCCTGGTTATGAACAATAGCTTTGTGTCAATCGATATGTATCTGTATCTATCTATCTAATGGTCTGTCTGTCTATCTATGTATCTATGTATGTATGTATGTATGTATCTATGTATCTATCTATCTATCTATCTATCTTCCTATCATCTCTCTATGTTGTCTATCATCTATGAATCTATGTACCTATCTATCTATCTTTCATCTGTCATCTGCGTACCTATCTATCTATGAATCAATCATCTTTTTGTCTGCCCATCTATCCTTCTGTACAAAACAGTTAACAACATAGCCTATGTCTCTTCCCTACATTATGCTTCCAGAAATCTTGCAAGGTAACTAAGCCATAAGGAGAGCACTGTGTTCACCGATACACTTTCATGTAGAGTCAGCCGCGTGTGATTACAAAACCAGTAAATGGAGGTGAAAGGTCTTGAAAATGTATCTCTGTCCTCTGTCCTCTTATACTTCCTGCTCGCTTGGTGACTTTATTTAGCCACATTCAGTGAGTAAGTGATCCCTGAACACCACAAGTATCCTTCGTCTGGTCCGGTTGTCGAAAGAAAAGTGTACTTGGTTCTTTGCACACCACCATGTTTGAGGGACATCGGCGTGATCACTGCTGATAGGTACAGGGACAAATATAAAGGAACACCTATTTCTGGACAGGAGCAGTTGGGAACAAAGAGTGTGTTGTGGAGTGAAGTGTTTATTTGAGGGTCCAAACTTCCCTCCTTAGGTGGTTATTACTTCTTTACATTCGTGAACATCATAAAAAGCAGTGATTTTAAAAGCCCAGACGCATATTATTACAGCAATTCATTTGTTGAGGTGAGAGGAAATGTGAAGGAACTTGCTGTACCACTAAATCTATGCCTGAGCACAGCTGAAATCAAACAAAAAGAATTCACGGTGGCTAGATAGGGCTATTTTCTAGTGACTCTATCTGGGGACTCAAACAGAATTCATTTGTTTGTTTGTTTCTTATTTTCACTTGTATAGGTAATCTGTCCCCGCCCCTTCAGCTTGTAGTTTGTCTGTGTCCTTGGATCTCAAGTGAGTCTCCAGTAAGGGAGCACGTAGGAGGTCTTGTGTTTTCATCAGTTCTTCTAACACTGTGTCTTTTGATTGGAGCACTCAAAGCCTGTACTTTTATTCTGATATTTGAGAGCTGTGCTCTTACTGCACTTTGAAATATTTTTTGTTCTCATTAATATACAATCACAAGCAGAACATTATGTTTTCCAGTCTACACCCTTCACCAAGTTCCTGGTAAAAGCCAGTAATAGTCGCTGTCCGTCAGCGTGTACTAAGATGCTGTAGAATCACTACATGTCTTCTCTGTGTTATGCAGCCGTACAAATGACCCCCCAAGTTACACACTATACATGCTAATCCCAATGCCCCCATTCCTTTTCCCCGCCCTTATTACTCCCTTCCCAAAAACCCTACCCAGTCCCTTTCTTTCTGGTAACTGTTAGTCCACTCTCGGGTTCTGTGAGTCTGCTGCTGTCTTTTCCTTCAGTTTTTCTTTGTTATCATACTCCACACATGAGTGAAATCATTTTTTACATGTATTTCTCCTCCTTGAATATTTGACTGAGCATAATACCCTCTAGCTCCATCCACGTTATTGCAAATGATAGGATTTGTTTTCTTCTTATGGCTGCCTACTGCACTTTTTCAACTGGATTTCATTCTTCTTTTTTGTTTGTAGTTTTGCTATGTGCTTTCACCATTGCTCTCCTGGTTATGAGCAGTGGCTTTGTGTAAATCGATATGTACCTATATCTATCTATCTTTCTGTCTATCTATTTATCAATCAATCAATCAATCATCTTTTTGTCTGCCCATCTGTCCTTGTGTACAGAACAGTTAACCTTATATCCTATATCACTTTTCTACACGATGCTTCCAAAAATCCTGCAAAGTATCTAGGCTGTAGTGAGAGCACTGGGTTCACTGAGGCACTTGCAGGTCGAATCGGCTGCGTGTACCTACAAAACCAGGAAATGGTTGTGCCGGGACTTGAACCCGTGTCTCTATCCTCTGTCCTCTTTTATCTCCTTCTAACTTACTGTCTGTATTTAGCCACATTCTTTGACTAAGTGCTCCCTGAAGACCCCAAGTATCATTCCTCTGGGCCTGTTGTCGTGAGAAAAGTAAACTTGTTCTTTGCTCACCACCATGTTTGAAGGACATCAGCATGATCACCGCCGATAGGACGGAGGGTCAAATAAAAAGGAACACCAATTTCTGGACAGGAGCAGGTGGAAGCTAAAAGTGTATTGTGGATTGACGTGTTAACTTGAGGGTCCAAACTTCCCTCTTTAGGTAGTTATTAGATCTTCACATTCGTGAACATCATAAAACCCACTGATTTCAAAGGCCCAGATGCTTATTATTACAGCAACTCAGTTGTTGAGGTGAGAGAAAATGAGAAGTATGTTGCTGCACCACTAAATCAATGGCTGGGAACGGCAGAAACCAAACAAAAAGAATTCACGGTGGCCAGATAGGGCTATTTTCTTCTGACTGTCCCAGGGGACTCAAACAGTATCCATTTATTTGATTGTTTGTTTTTCAGTTTCTCTCGTGTAGAGTACTTGTCCACACACCTTCGGCTTGTAGTTTGTCTGTGTCCTTGGATCTCAAGTGAGTCTCCTGTAAGTAAGCACGTAATCGTCTTGAGTTTTCATCCCTTCTTTTAACCCTGTGTCTTTTGTTTGCTGCACTCAGAGCCTGACCTTTTATTCTGATGATTCAGATCTGTGCACTTATTGCACTTAAAGAATTTTTTTTATCATTAAGCTAAAATCACTTGAAGAACATTATGTTTACTATGCTACCCCCTTCACCAAGTACCCCTGAAAAACCTCTTCAGTCACTGTCGATCTGCGTAGTTGGATACTGTAGACCCCTTCACCATGTCCCTCCCAACAGACCCGGTTACAGTCGCTGTCCATCCGTGAGTAGTAAGATGCTATATGATCTCTACTAGCCTTCTCTGTGTCGTACAGCACTCCCCATGCCCCCTCGACCCCAAGCATTATACATGCTAAAACTAAAGCCCCCATTCTTTCTCCTCACACTTATTCCTCCCTTCAGACCCACCCTGCCCAGTCCTTTTCCCTTTGGTAACTTTTAGTCAACTCTCGGGTTCTGTGAGTCTGCTGCTGTTTTTTTCCTTCAGTTTTTCTTTGTTGTTATACTCCACACATGAGTGAAAACACTTGGTACTTGTCTTTCTCCGCCTGGCCTATTTCTCTGAACATACTACCGTCTAGCTCCATCCAGGTCATTGCAAATGGTAGTATTTGTTTTCTTCTTACGGCTGCTTACTGCACTTTTTAAACTGGATTTCATTCTTCTTTTTTGTTTGTAGTTTAGCTATGTTATGCACCATTCAACTCCTGGTTATGAACAGTAGCTTTGTGTCAATTGATATGTATCTGTATCTATCTATCTAATGGTTTGTCTGTCCATCTATGTATGTATGTATGTATGTATGTATTTATCTATGTATCTGTCTATCTACCTATCTTCCTATCATCTATCTATGATGTCTATCATCTATTAATCTTTGTACCTATCTATCTAACTTTCATCTGTCATCTGTGTACCTATGTATCTATGAATCAATCATATTTTTGTCTGCCCATCTATCTTTCTGTACAAAACAGTTAAAAACATAACCTAGGTCTCTTCCCTACATTATGCTTCCAGAAATCTTGCAAGGTATCTATGCGATAAGGAGAGCACTGTGTTCACCGACACACTTAGATGTAGAGTGAGCCGTGTGTGCTTAGAAAACCAGTAAATCGAGGTGAAAGGACTTGAAACTGTATCTCTGTCCTCTGTCCTCTTATACTTCCTGCTCGCTTGGTGACTTTATTTAGCCACATTCAGTGAGTAAGTGATCCCTGAAGACCACAAGTATCCTTCTTCTCATCCAGTTGTCGACAGAAAAGTGTACTTGGTTCTTTGCACACCACCATGTTTGAGGGATATCGGCGTTATCACTGCTGATAGGTGGAGGGACAAATATAAAGGAACACCGATTCTGGAAAGGAGCAGTTGGGAACAAAGAGTGTGTTGTGGAGTGAAGTGTTTATTTGAGGTTCCAAACTTCCCTTGTTAGGTTATTTTTACTTCTTTACATTAGTGAACATCATAAAAAGCAATGATTTTAAAAGCCCAGACGCATATTATTACAGCAATTCATTTGTTGAGGTGAGAGGAAATGTGAAGGAACTTGCTGTACCACTAAATCTATGCCTGAGCACAGCTGAAATCAAACAAAAAGAATTCACGGTGGCTAGATAGGGCTATTTTCTAGTGACTCTATCTGGGGACTCAAACAGAATTCATTTGTTTGTTTGTTTCTTATTTTCACTTGTATAGGTAATCTGTCCCCGCCCCTTCAGCTTGTAGTTTGTCTGTGTCCTTGGATCTCAAGTGAGTCTCCAGTAAGGGAGCACGTAGGAGGTCTTGTGTTTTCATCAGTTCTTCTAACACTGTGTCTTTTGATTGGAGCACTCAAAGCCTGTACTTTTATTCTGATATTTGAGAGCTGTGCTCTTACTGCACTTTGAAATATTTTTTGTTCTCATTAATATACAATCACAAGCAGAACATTATGTTTTCCAGTCTACACCCTTCACCAAGTTCCTGGTAAAAGCCAGTTATAGTCGCTGTCCGTCAGCGTGTACTAAGATGCTGTAGAATCACTACATGTCTTCTCTGTGTTATGCAGCCGTACAAATGACCCCCCAAGTTACACACTATACATGCTAATCCCAATGCCCCCATTCCTTTTCCCCGCCCTTATTACTCCCTTCCCAAAAACCCTACCCAGTCCCTTTCTTTCTGGTAACTGTTAGTCCACTCTCGGGTTCTGTGAGTCTGCTGCTGTCTTTTCCTTCAGTTTTTCTTTGTTATCATACTCCACACATGAGTGAAATCATTTTTTACATGTATTTCTCCTCCTTGAATATTTGACTGAGCATAATACCCTCTAGCTCCATCCACGTTATTGCAAATGATAGGATTTGTTTTCTTCTTATGGCTGCCTACTGCACTTTTTCAACTGGATTTCATTCTTCTTTTTTGTTTGTAGTTTTGCTATGTGCTTTCACCATTGCTCTCCTGGTTATGAGCAGTGGCTTTGTGTAAATCGATATGTACCTATATCTATCTATCTTTCTGTCTATCTATTTATCAATCAATCAATCAATCATCTTTTTGTCTGCCCATCTGTCCTTGTGTACAGAACAGTTAACCTTATATCCTATATCACTTTTCTACACGATGCTTCCAAAAATCCTGCAAAGTATCTAGGCTGTAGTGAGAGCACTGGGTTCACTGAGGCACTTGCAGGTCGAGTCGGCCGCGTGTACCTACAAAACCAGGAAATGGTTGTGCCGGGACTTGAACCCGTGTCTCTATCCTCTGTCCTCTTTTATCTCCTTCTAACTTACTGTCTGTATTTAGCCACATTCTTTGACTAAGTGCTCCCTGAAGACCCCAAGTATCATTCCTCTGGGCCTGTTGTCGTGAGAAAAGTAAACTTGTTCTTTGCTCACCACCATGTTTGAAGGACATCAGCATGATCACCGCCGATAGGACGGAGGGTCAAATAAAAAGGAACACCAATTTCTGGACAGGAGCAGGTGGAAGCTAAAAGTGTATTGTGGATTGACGTGTTAACTTGAGGGTCCAAACTTCCCTCTTTAGGTAGTTATTAGATCTTCACATTCGTGAACATCATAAAACCCACTGATTTCAAAGGCCCAGATGCTTATTATTACAGCAACTCAGTTGTTGAGGTGAGAGAAAATGAGAAGTATGTTGCTGCACCACTAAATCAATGGCTGGGAACGGCAGAAACCAAACAAAAAGAATTCACGGTGGCCAGATAGGGCTATTTTCTTCTGACTGTCCCAGGGGACTCAAACAGTATCCATTTATTTGATTGTTTGTTTTTCAGTTTCTCTCGTGTAGAGTACTTGTCCACACACCTTCGGCTTGTAGTTTGTCTGTGTCCTTGGATCTCAAGTGAGTCTCCTGTAAGTAAGCACGTAATCGTCTTGAGTTTTCATCCCTTCTTTTAACCCTGTGTCTTTTGTTTGCTGCACTCAGAGCCTGACCTTTTATTCTGATGATTCAGATCTGTGCACTTATTGCACTTAAAGAATTTTTTTTATCATTAAGCTAAAATCACTTGAAGAACATTATGTTTACTATGCTACCCCCTTCACCAAGTACCCCTGAAAAACCTCTTCAGTCACTGTCGATCTGCGTAGTTGGATACTGTAGACCCCTTCACCATGTCCCTCCCAACAGACCCGGTTACAGTCGCTGTCCATCCGTGAGTAGTAAGATGCTATATGATCTCTACTAGCCTTCTCTGTGTCGTACAGCACTCCCCATGCCCCCTCGACCCCAAGCATTATACATGCTAAAACTAAAGCCCCCATTCTTTCTCCTCACACTTATTCCTCCCTTCAGACCCACCCTGCCCAGTCCTTTTCCCTTTGGTAACTTTTAGTCAACTCTCGGGTTCTGTGAGTCTGCTGCTGTTTTTTTCCTTCAGTTTTTCTTTGTTGTTATACTCCACACATGAGTGAAAACACTTGGTACTTGTCTTTCTCCGCCTGGCCTATTTCTCTGAACATACTACCGTCTAGCTCCATCCAGGTCATTGCAAATGGTAGTATTTGTTTTCTTCTTACGGCTGCTTACTGCACTTTTTAAACTGGATTTCATTCTTCTTTTTTGTTTGTAGTTTAGCTATGTTATGCACCATTCAACTCCTGGTTATGAACAGTAGCTTTGTGTCAATTGATATGTATCTGTATCTATCTATCTAATGGTTTGTCTGTCCATCTATGTATGTATGTATGTATGTATGTATTTATCTATGTATCTGTCTATCTATCTATCTTCCTATCATCTATCTATGATGTCTATCATCTATTAATCTTTGTACCTATCTATCTAACTTTCATCTGTCATCTGTGTACCTATGTATCTATGAATCAATCATATTTTTGTCTGCCCATCTATCTTTCTGTACAGAACAGTTAAAAACATAACCTAGGTCTCTTCCCTACATTATGCTTCCAGAAATCTTGCAAGGTATCTATGCGATAAGGAGAGCACTGTGTTCACCGACACACTTAGATGTAGAGTGAGCCGTGTGTGCTTAGAAAACCAGTAAATCGAGGTGAAAGGACTTGAAACTGTATCTCTGTCCTCTGTCCTCTTATACTTCCTGCTCGCTTGGTGACTTTATTTAGCCACATTCAGTGAGTAAGTGATCCCTGAAGACCACAAGTATCCTTCTTCTCATCCAGTTGTCGACAGAAATGTGTACTTGGTTCTTTGCACACCACCATGTTTGAGGGATATCGGCGTTATCACTGCTGATAGGTGGAGGGACAAATATAAAGGAACACCGATTCTGGAAAGGAGCAGTTGGGAACAAAGAGTGTGTTGTGGAGTGAAGTGTTTATTTGAGGTTCCAAACTTCCCTTGTTAGGTTATTTTTACTTCTTTACATTAGTGAACATCATAAAAAGCAATGATTTTAAAAGCCCAGACGCATATTATTACAGCAATTCATTTGCTGATGTGAGAGGAAATGAGAAGTAAATAGCTGCACCACTAAATCTGTGCCTGAGCCCCGCTGAAATGAAACAAAAAGAATTCACGGTGGATAGACAGGGCTAATTTCTACTGACTCTCTCTGGGGACTCAAACAGAATCCCCTTGTTTGTTTGTTTCTCAGTTTCACTTGTATAGGGTACTTGTCCACGCCCATTCAGCTTGTAGTTTGTCTGTGCCTTGGATCTCAAGTGAGTCTCCAGTATGGGAGCACGTAGTTGGTCTTTAGTTTTCATCAGTTCTTCTAACCATGTGTCTTTTTATTGGAGCACCCCAAGCCTGTTCTTTTATTCTAATATTTGAGAGCTGTGCTCTTACTGCACTTTGAAATTTTTTTGTTCTCATTAATATACAACCACATGCAGAACATGATGTTTTCAAGTTTACAACCTTCAACAAGTAACCCGCAAATCCCAGTTACAGTCGCTCTCCGTCAGCATGTGCTCAGATACTGTTGAATCCCTACATGTCTTCTTTTTGTTGTATAGCCCGACCCATGACCCCCCACCCTACACATTATACATGCTAATCCTAATGCCCACATTCTTTTTCCCAGCACTTATTACTCCCTTCCCACAAACCCTATCCAGTCCCTTTCTCTTTGGTAACTGTTATTCCACTCTAGGGTTCTGTGAGTCTGCTGCTGTCTTTTCCTTCAGTTTTTCTTTGTTATTATACTCCACACATGAGTGAAATCATTTGGTACATGTATTTCTCCTAATTGAATATTTGACTGATCATAATACCCTCTAGCTCCATCCACGTTATTGCAAATGATAGGATTTGTTTTCTTCTTATGGCTGCTTACTGCACTTTTTAAAATGGATTTCATTCTTCTCTTTTTTTGTAGTTTCGCTATGTGCTTTCACCATTGCTCTCCTGGTTATGAGCAGTAGCTTTGTGTTAATCGATATGTACCTATATCTATCTATCTGTCTATCTATTTATCATTCAATCAATCAATCAATCATCTTTTTGTCTGCCCATCTGTCCTTGTGTACAGAACATTTAACCACATATCCTATATCACTTTCCTACACTATGCTTCCAAAAATCCTGCAAAGTATCTAGCCTGTAGAGAGAGCACTGTGTTCACCGAGACACTTGCAGGTCGAGTCGGCCACTTGTAAGTAGAAAACCAGGAAATGGTTGTGCCGGGACTTGAACCCGTGTCTCTATCCTCTGTCATCTTTCATCTCCTTCTAAATTGCCTTCTCTATTTAGCCACATTCATTGACTAAGTGCTCCCTGAAGACCACAAGTATCATTCCTCTGGTCTGTGGTCACGAGAAAAGTAAACATGTTGCTTTGCAAACCACCATGTTTGAAGGCCATCAGCGTGATCACCGCCTATAGTACGGAGGGTCAGATAAAAAGGAACACCAATTTCTAGACAGGAGCAGGTGGATGCTAAGAGTGTATTGTGGATTGACGTGTTAACTTGAGTGTCCAAACTTCACTCTTTAGGTAGTCATTAGATCTTCACATTCGTGAAGATCATAAAACCCACTGATTTCAAAGGCCCAGATGCTTATTATTACAGCAACTCAGTTGTTGAAGTGAGAGAAAATGAGAAGTATGTTTCTGAACCACTAAATCTATGGCTGGGAATGGCTGAAACAAAACCAAAAGAATTCACAGTGGCCAGATATGGCTATTTTCTGCTGACAGTCACTGGGGAGTCAAACAGAATCCATTTGTTTGATTGTTTGTTTTTCAGTTTAACTCCTTTAGCGTACTTGTCCACACACCTCGGCTTGTAGTTTTTCTGTGTCCTTGGATCTCAAGTGAGTCTCCTGTAAGTAAGCACGTAGGTGTCTTGAGTTTTCATCCCTACTTTTATCCCTGTGTCTTTTGTTTGCAGCACTCAGTGCCTGACCTTTTATTCTGATGATTCAGAGCTGTGCATTTACTGCACTTACAGAATTTTTTTATCATTAATCCACAATCACGTGAAGTACATTATGTTTACTATGCTCCCCCCTTCACCAAGTCCCCCCGAATAACCTCTTCAGTCGCTGTCGATCAGCGTAGTTGGATGCTGTAGACCCCTTCACCATGTTCCCCCCAAAGACCCGTTACAGTCTCTGTCCACCAGTGAGTAGAAAGATGCTATATGATCTCTAATAGACTACTCTGTGTTGTACAGTACTCCCCATGCACACCCGACCCCACGCAATATACATGCTAATCCTAATGCCCCCATTCTTTCTCCTCACATTTATCCCTCGCTTCAGACCAACCCTGAACAGTCTTTTTCACTTTGGTATCTTTTAGTCAACTCTCGGGTTCTGTGAGTCTGCTGCTGTTTTTTCCTTCAGTTTTTCTTTGTTGTTATAATCCACACATGAGTGAAATCACTTGGTACTTGTCTTTCTCCACCTGGCCTATTTCTCTGAACATACTACTGTCTACCTCCATCCACGTCATTGCAAATGGCAGTATTTGTTTTCATCTTATGGCTGCTTACTGCACTTTTTAAACTGGATTTCATTCTTCCTTTTTGTTTGTAGTTTAGCTATGTTATTCATCATTCAACTTCTGGTTATGGACAATAGCTTTGTGTCAATCGATATTTATCTGTATCTATCTATCTAAAGGTCCGTCTGTCTATGTATGTATGTATGTATCTTTCTATCTATCTCTCTATCTCTCGATCTATCTATCCTTCTATCTTCCTATCACCTATCTATAATGTCTTTCATCTATCAATCTTTGTACCTATCTATCTTTCTTCTGTCGTCTGTCTACCTGTCTATCTATGAATCAATCATATTTTGTCTCCCCATCTATCCTTACGTACAGAACAGTTAACAACATAGCCTATGTCTCTTCCCTACATTATGCTTCCAGAAATCTTGCAAGGTAACTAAGCCATAAGTAGAGCACTGTGTTCACCGATACACTTTCAGGTAGAGTCAGCCGCGTGTGCTTACAAAACCAGTAAATGGAGGTGAAAGGACTTAAACCTGTATCTCTGTCCTCTGTCCTCTTATACTTCCTGCTCGCTTGGTGACTTTATTTAGCCACATTCAGTGAGTAAGTGATCCCTGAAGACCACAAGTATCCTTCCTCTGGTCCGGTTGTCAAAAGAAAAGTGTACTTGGTTCTTTGCACACCACCATGTTTGAGGGACATCGGCGTGATCACTGCTCATAGGTGGAGGGACAAATATAAAAGAACACCTATTTCTGGACAGGAGCAGTTGGGAAAAAAGAGTGTGATGTGGAGGGAAGTGTTTATTTGAGGGTCCAAACTTCCCTCTTTAGGTGGTTATTACTTATTTACATTCGTGAACATCATAAAAAGCAATGATTTTAAATGCACAGAGGCATATTATTACAGCAATTCATTTGTTGAGGTGATAGGAAATGAGAAGGATGTTGCTGCACCACGAAATCTATGCCTGAGCACTGCTGAAACCAAACAAAAAGAATTCAAGGTGGCTATATAGGGCTGTTTTTTCTGACTCTCTCTGATTACTCAAACAGAATCAATTTGTTTGATTGTTTCTCAGTTTCACTTGTATATTGTACCTTTCCCCGCCCCTTCAGTTTGTAGTTTGTCTCTGTCCTTGGATCTCAAGTGAGTCTCCAATAAGGTTGCACGTAGGTTGTCTTCAGTTTTCATCAGTTCTTCTTACCCTGTGTCCTTTGATTGGAGCACCCAAAGCCTGTTCTTTTATTCTGATATTTGAGAGCTGTGCTCTTACTGCACTTTCAAATTTTTTTGTTCTCACTAATATACAATCACATGCAGAACATTATGTTTTCAAGTCTACCCCCTTCACCAAGTCCCCATCAAATCCCACTTACTGTCGCTGTCCGTCAGCATGAGCTAAGATGCTGTAGAGTCACTACATGTCTTCTCTGTGTTGTACAGCCCTACCCATGATCCCCCACCCTACACATTATACATGCTAATCCTAATGCCCCCATTCTTTTTCCCAGCCCGTATTTCTACCTTCACACAAACACTACCCAGTCCCTTTCTCTTTAGTAACTGTTAGTTCACTCTCGGGTTCTGTGAGTCTGCTGCTGTCTTTTCCTTCAGTTTTTCTTTGTTATCATACTCCACACATGAGTGAAATCATTTGGTACATGTATTTCTCCGCCTGGCCTATTTGACTGAGCATAATAACCTCTAGCTCCATCCACGTTATTGCAAATGATAGGATTAGTTTTCTTATGGCTGCTTACTGGACTTTTAAAAATGGATTTCATTCTTCTCTTTTTTTGTAGTTTCGCTATGTGCTTTCACCATTGCTCTCCTGGTTATGAGCAGTAGCTATGTGTTAATCGATATGTACCTATATCTATCTATCTGTCTGTCTATCTATCAATCAATCAATCATTCATCTTTTTGTCTGTCCATCAGTCCATGTGTACAGAACAGTTAACCATATACACTATATCACTTTCCTACACTATGCTCCCAAAAATGCTGCAAAGTATCTAGGCTGCAGAGGGAGCACTGGATTCACCGAGACACTTGCAGATCGTGTCGTCCGCGTGTACTACAAAACCAGTAAATGGTTGTACAGTGATATGAAACCGTGTCCCTATCCTCTGTCCTCTTTCATCTCCTTCTCACTTGCTGTCTGTATTTAACAACATTCATTTACTAAGTGCTCCCTGAAGACCACAGGTACTCTTTCTCAGGGCCTGTTGTCGACAGAAAAGTAAACTTGTTGCTTTGCTCACCACAATATTTGAAGGACATCGACATGATCACTGCTGATAGGACGGAGGGTCAAATAAAAAGGAACACCAATTTGTAGACAGGAGCAGTTTGGAGCTAAGAGTGTATTTTGGAGTGACGTGTTTATTTGAGTGTCCAAACTTCCCTCTTTAGGTGGTTATTACTTCACATTCGTGAAGATCATAAAACCCACCGATTTCAAAGGCCCAGATTCTTATTATTACAGCAACTCAGTTGTTGAGGGGAGAGAAAATGAGAAGGACGTTGCTCCACCACTAAATCTATGGCTGGGCCTTGCTGAAAACAAACAAAAAGAATTCACGGTGGCCAGATAGTGCTCTTTTCTACTGAATGTCACTGGGGGCTCAAACAGAATGCATTTGTTTGATTGTTTGTTTTTCAGTTTCACTCATGTAGGGTACTTGTCCCCACACCTTCTGCTTTTAGTTTGTTTGTGTCCTTGGATCTCAGGTGAGTCTCCTGTAAGTAAGCACGTAGGTTTTTTGAGTTTTCATCCGTTATTTTAACCCTGTGTCTTTTGTTTGCAGCACTCAGAGCTTGACCTTTTTTTCTGATGATTCAGAGCTGTTTCCTTATTGAACTTAAAAAATTTTTTTATCATTAATCTACAATCACGTGAAGAACATTATGTTTACTATGCTCCCTCTTCACCAAGTCCACCCCCAAATACCTCTTACAGTATCTGTCCATCTGCATTGTTGGATGCTATAGTCCCCTTCACCATGTACCCCTTCACAGACACCGTTACTCTCGCTGTCAATCAGTGAGTAGTAAGATGCTATATAATCTCTACTAGTCTTCTCTGTGTTGTACAGCACTCCCCATGCCACCCCGAACCCAGGCAATATACATGCTAATCCTAATGCCCCCATTCTTTCTCCATGCACTTATCCCTCCCTTCAGAACCTCGCTGCCCATTCCTTTTCCCTTTGGCCACTTTTATTTATCTCTCGGGTTCTGTGAGTCTGCTGCTGTTTTTTTCCTTCTGTTTTTCTTTGTTGTTATACTCCACACATGAGTGAAATGATTTGGTACTTGTCTTTCTCCGCCTGACCTATTTCTCTGAACATACTACCGTCTAGCTCCATCCACGTCATTGCAAATGGTAGGATTTGTTTTCTTCTTATGGCTGCTTACTGCACTATGTAAACTGGATTTCATTCTTCCTTTTTGTTTGTAGTTTAGCTATGTGCTTTCACCATTCATCTCCTGATTATGAGCAACAGCTTTGTGTCAGTCGATATGTATCTGTATCTATCTATTGCACTGTCTGTCTGTATATCTATCTATCCTTCTATCTATCTATCTATCTATCCTTCTCTCTATTTATCTATCCATCTATCTAGCTTCCTATCATATATCTATCATGTTTATCATCTATCTATCATCTGTCATCTATCTATCTATCTATGAATCAATCACCTTTCTGTCTGCCCATCTATCCTTATGTACACAACAGTTAACAACATCACCTTTGTCACTTCCCTACATTATGCTTCCAAAAACATTGCAAGGTCACTAGGCCGTATGGAGAGCACTGGGCTCACTGAGACAGTTGCAGATCGTGTCAGCCGCGTGTGCTTACAAAACCAGTAAATGGTAGTGCTGGGACTTGAACCCGTATCTCTTTCCTCTGTCCTCTAAACCCTCTTCTCGCTTGCTAACTGTATTTAGCCACATTCATTGACTAAGTGCTCACTGAAGAACACAAGTATACTTCCTCTTCGTGTGTTGTAGACAGAAAAGTATACTTGGTGCTTTACTCACCACCATGTTTCAGGGACATTGGCGTGTTCACCACAGATAGGAGGAGGGACAAATGAAAAGGAACACCTATTTCTAGACAGGAGCATTTGGGAGCAAAGTGTGTGTTGTGGAGAGACGTGTTTGGTTGAGTGTCCAAACTTCCCTCTTTATGTGGATATTACTTCTTTACAATAGTGAACATCATAAAACCCAGTGATTTCAAAAGCCCAGACGCATATTATTGCAGCAATTCAATTGTTGATGTTAGAAAAAATGAGAAGGACATTGCAGTACCACTAAATCTATACCTGGGCACTGCTGAAACCAAACAAAAAGAATTCACGGTGGCTAGGTAGGACTATTTTCTAGTGGCTGGCTCTGGGGACTCAAACAGAATCCATTTGTTTTTTTGTTTCTCAGATTCACCTGCATAGGGTACCTGTACCCACCCCTTCAGCTTGCAGTTTGTCTGTGTCCTTGGATCTCAAGTGAGTCTCCAGTAAGGGAGCATGTAGGTGATCTTGAGTTTTCATCAGTTCTCCTGACACTGTGTCTTTTGATTGGAGCAGTCAAAGCCTGTACTTAAATTCTGATATTTTAGAGCTATGCTCTTACTGCACTTTGAAATTTTTTTTGTTCTCATTAATATACAATCACAGGCAGAACATTATGTTTACTAGTCTACCCCATTCACCAAGTCCTCGCCAAATCCCAGTTACAGTTGCTGTCCATTAGCGTGTAGTAAGATGCTGTAGAATCACTACTTGTCTTCTCTGTGTTGTATGGCCTTCCCCTTGACACCAAACCCTACACATTATTCATGCTATTCCTAATGCCCCCATTCTTTTTCCCCGCCCTTATCACTACCTTCCCACAAACCATACCCAGTCCATTACTCTTTGGTAACTGTTGGTCAACTCTCAGGTACTGTGTGTCTGCTGTTGTTTTTTCCTTCAGTTTTTCTTTGTTATCCTACTCCAAACATGAGTAAAATCAATTGGGACATGTATTTCTCCGACTGGACTATTTGACTGAGCATAATACCCTCTAGCTCCATCCACGTTATTGCCAATGATAGGATTTGTTTTCTTCTTATGGCTACTTACTGCACTATTTAAACTGGATTTTATTCATCTTTTTTGTTTGTAGATTCGCTATGTGTTTCATCCATTGCTCTCATGGTTATGAGTAATAGCTTTGTGTTAATCGATATGTACCTATATTTATCTATCTGTCTGCCTATCTATCTAACTGTCTATCTGTCTATCTATCTATCTGTCTATCTCTCTATCTATCAATCAATCAATCAATCAATCATCTTTTTGTCTGCTCATCTGTCCTGGTATACAGAATAGTTAACCACATAGCCTATGTCACTTTCCTACATTATGCTTCCAAAAATCCTGCAATGTCACTAGGCTGTAGGGAGAGCACTGGGTTCACCGAGACCCTTGCAGGTCGTGTCGGCTGCGTGTACTACAAAACCAGTAAATAGTTGTGCAGGGAAATGAACCCGTGTCTCTATCCTCTGTCCTCTTTCATCTCCTCCTCACTTGCTGTCTGTATTTAACCACATTCATTGACTAAGTGCTCCCTGAAGACCACAAGTATACTTCCTCTGGGCCTGTTGTTGACAGAAAAGAATACTTGTTTCTTTGCTCACCACGATGTTTGAAGGACATCGGCATGTTCACTTCTGATAGGACGGAGAGTCAAATAAAAAGGAACACCAATTTCTAGACAGGAGCAGTTGGGAGCTAAGAGTGTATTGTGGAGTGACATGTTTATTTGAGTGTCCAAACTTCCCTCTTTAGGTGACTATTACTTCACATTCGTGAATATCATAAAACCCACCGATTTCAATAGCCCAGATGCTTATTATTACAGCAACCCAGTTGTTGAGGAGAGAGATAATGAGAAGAACGTTGCTGCACCACGAAATCTATGGCTGGGCCCTGATGAAAACAAACAAAAAGAATTCACAGTTGCCAGATATGGCTATTTTCTACTGACTGTCTCTGGGGTCTCAAACAGAATCCATTTGTTTGATTGTTTTTTTTCAGTTTCACTCGTGTAGGGTAATTGTCTCCACACCTTCAGCATGTAGTTGTCTGTGTCCTTGGATCTCAAGTGAGTCTGCTGTAAGGAAACACGTAGGTTTCTTGAGTTTTCATCCGTTATTTTAACCCTGTGTCTTTTGTTTGCAGCACTCAGAGCCTGACCTTTAATTCTGATGATTTAGAGCTGTGCCCTTATTGCACTTAAAAAATTTTTTTTTAATCATTAATCTACAATCACGTGAGGAACATTATGTTTACTATGCCCCCCCTTCATCAAGTCCACCCCCAAAAACCTCTTACAGTCTCTGTCCATCAGCATAGTTGGATGCTATAGACCCCTTCACCATGTACCCCTTCACAGACAGCGTTACAGTCACTGTCAATCAGCGAGTAGTACGATGCTATATAATCTCTACTAGTCTTCTCTGTGTTGTACAGCACTACCCATGCCCCCCCGACCCCACGCAATATACATGCTAATCCTAATGCCCCCATTCTTTCTCCCCGCACTTATCCCTCCCTTCAGAACCACCCTGCCTAGTCCTTTTCCCTTTGGCAACTTTTAGTCAACTCTCGGGTTCTGTGAGTCTGCTGTTGTTTTTTTCCTCCAGTTTTTCTTTGTTGTTATACTCCACACATGAGTGAAATCATTTGATACTTGTCTGTCTCCGCCTGACCTATTTCTCAGAACATACTACCGTCTAGCTCCATCCACGTCATTGCAAATGGAAGGATTTGTTTTCTTCTTATGGCTGCTTACTGCACTTTTTAAACTGGATTTTATTCTTCTTTTTTGTTTGTAGTTTCGCTATGTGCTTCAACCATTGCTCTCATGGTTATGAGCAGTAGTTTTGTGTTATTCGATATGTACCTGTATCTATCTATCAATCAATCAATTAATCAATCAGTCAATTATCTTTTTGTTGTCTGCCCATCTGTCCTGGTGTACAGAACAGTTAACCACATAGACTATGTCACTTTTCTTCATTATGCTTCCAAAAATACTCCAAGGTAACTAGGCTGTATGGAAAGCACTGGGTTCACCGAGACACTTGCTGGTAGAGTCAGCTGCATATTCATAAAAACCAGGAAATTTTGTTGCAGGTTCTTGAACATGTGTCTCTGTCCTCTCTCCTCTTTTATATCCTTCCCACTTGCTGACAGTATTTCATCACATTCATTGAGTAAAGTCTCCATGAAGACCAAAAGTATCCTTCCTTTGTTCCTGTTTTTGACAGAAAAGTAGACTTGTTGCTTTGCTCACCACAATGTTTGAGGAATATCGGCGTGATCTCCACTGATAGGATGGAGCGACAAATGAAAAGGAACACCGATTTCTAGACAGGAGTAGTTGGGAGCAAAGAGTGTGTTGTGGAGTGACGTGTTTATTTGAGCGTCCCAACTTCCCTTTTTATATAGTTATTACTTCTTTACATTCATGAACATCATAAAACCCACTGATTTCAAATGCCCAGATGCATATTTTTAAAGCAATTCAGTTGCTGAGGTGAGAGAAAATGAGAAGGACATCGCTGTACCACTAAATCTATGGCTGGGCACGGATGAAAAAAAAGAAAGAATTCACGGTGGAAAGATAGGTCAATTTTCTACTGACTGTCTCTGGGGACTCAAACAGAGTCCATTTGTTTGATTGTTTTTTAGTTTCACTTGTGTTGGGTACCTGTCCTCGCCCCTTCGGCTTGTAGTTTGTCTCTTTCCTTGAATCTCAAGTGAGTCTCCTGTAAGGGAGCATATAAGTTGTCTTGAGTTTTCGTCCTTCTTTGAACCCTGCGTCTTTGATTTGGAGCTCCCAAAGCCTGTCCTTTTATTCTGATGATTCAGAGCTGTGCCCTTATTGCACATAAAAAATTTATTTGTTATCATTAACCTACAATCACGTGAAGAACATTATGTTTACTAGGCTCCCACATTCACCAAGTCCCATACCAAATCCTCTTACAATTGCTGTCAATAAGAGGAGTTGGATTCTGTAGACCCCTTCACTATGTCCCCCCCACACACCCCATTACAATCGCTGTCCATCAGCGAGTAGTAAGATGCTGTAGAAACTCTACTTGTCTTCTCTGTGTTATACAGCTCTCCCCAAGCCCCCCTGAACCCACGCATTATACATGCTAATCCTAATCTCCCATTTCTTTCTCCCCGCCCTTATCCCTCCCTTCCCAACCACCCTGCCAAGTCTCTTTCCCTTTCGTAACTTTTAGTCCACTTTCGGGTTCTGTGAGTCTACTGCTGTTTTTTCCTTTAGTGTTTCTTTGTTGATATACTCCACACGAGTGAAATCATTTGGTACTTGGCTTTCTCCGTCTGGCCTATTTCACTGAGCATACTACCGTCTTGCTCAATCCACGTCATTGGAAATGGTAACATTTGTTTTCTTCTTATGGCCGCTAACTGCTGTTTTTAAACTGGATTTCATTCTAACTTTCTGTTTGTAGTTTCGCTATGTGTTTTCACCATTGATCTCCTGGTTATGAGCAATAGCTTTGTGTTAATCGATATGTATCTCTATCTATCTATCTATCTGTCTGCTGTCTGTCTGTCTATCTATCCATCCTTCTATTTTTCTTACTATCTGTCTATCTGTCTATCTATTATCTATCTATCTATCTATCCTTCTATCTTTCTTTCTATCTATCTTTCTATCTATCTATCTATCCATCTATCTATCTATCTATCTTATCATCTATCTCTCATGTCTCTCTTCTATCTATGTATCTATCATCTACCAACTATCTATTTATCTCTCTATCTAAGAATCTATCATCTTTTTTTCTGCCTATCTATCCTTATGTACAGAACAGTTAACAACATCTCCTAGGTCACTCTCCTACATTATGCTTCCAAAAATCTTGCAAGGTAACTAGGCCGTAGGGATAGCACTGAGTTCATTGAGACACTTGAAGGTCGAGTCAGCAACGTGTGTTTACAAAACCAGTAAATGGTGTTGCACGGACTTGCACCCATAACTCTGTCCTCTGTATTCTTTTAATTCCTTCTCACTTCCTGACTGTATTTAGCCACATTTAATTACTAAGCGCTCCCTGAAGGCCACAGGTATCCCTCCTCTGGGTTTGTTGAAGACAGAAAAGTATACATAGTGCTTTGCTCACCACCAACTTTGAGGGACATCGGTGGGAGTACCGTTGATAGGAGGAGGGACAAATAAAAAGGAACACCTATTTCTAGACAGGAGCATTTGGGAGCAATGAGAGTGTTGTGGAGTTACGTGTTTGTTTGAGTGTCCAAACTTCCCTCTTAAGGTATTTATTACTTTTTTACATTGAAGAACATTAAAAAACCCAGTGATTTCCAAAGACCAGATGCATATTATTACAGCAGTTCAGTTGTTGAGTTGATAAAAGATGAGAAGTACATTGCTGTACCACTAAATCTATGGCTGGGCACTGCTGAAACCAAACAAAAAGAATTCACGATGGCTAGAAAGGGCTATTTTGTACTGACTGTATCTGGGTACACAAACAGAATCCATTTCTTTGTTTCTCAGTTTCACTTGTGTAGGGTACCTGTCCCCACCCCTTCAGCTTGTAGTTTGTCTGTGTCCTTGGATCTCAAGTGAGTCTCCAGTAAGGGAGCACATAGGTGATCTTGAGTTTTCATCCCTTCCTGTAACCCTGTGTCTTTTGATTGGAGCACTCAGAGTCTGTCCTTTAATTCTGACAATTGAGAGCAGTGTCCTTATTGCACTTACAAAAAATTTTTTGTTATCTTTAATCTATAATCACGTGAAGATCATTATGAAAACCAAGTACACCAAGTCTCCCAAAATGCCCCATTACAGACGCTGCCCATCAGCGTAGTTGGATGCTGTAGACCCCTTCACCATGTCTCCCACCACACACCCCGTTACAGTCGTTGTCCACATGCGTGTAGTAAGATGCTGTTGTAACATTTCTTCTCTTCTATGTGTTGTACAGCCTTCCCCATGCTCCCACCACCCCACACAGTATAACTGCTAATCCTAATGCTCCCTTTCGTTCTACCAGCCCTTATCCCTCCCTTCCCACCCACCATGCCCAGTCCCTTTCCGTTTGGTAACTGTTAGTCCACTCTCGGCTTCTGTGAGTCTGCTGCAGTTCATTTCCTTCAGTTTTTCTTTGTTTTTATACTCCACACAAGAGTGAAATCATTTGGTACTTATCTTTCTTTGCCTGGCCTATTTCACTGAGCATAGCACTCTCTACCTCCATCCACGTTGTTCCAAATGTTAGATTCGTTTTCTTCTTATGGCTGCTTACTGCACTTTTCAAACTGTATTTCTGTCTTCTCTTTTGTCTGTTGTTTCGCTATGTGCTTTCACCATTGCTCTCCTGGTTATGAGCAATAGCTTTGTGTGATTCGATATTTACCTATATTTATCTATCTGCCTGTCTATCTATCTATCATTCAATCAATCAGTCATCTTTTTATCTGAAAATCTGTACTTGTATGCAGAACAGTTAACAACATAGACTATGTCCCTTCCCTACGTTATGCTTACAAAAATCTTGCAAGGTAACAAGGCCATAAGGAGAGCACTGGGTTCACCGAGACACTTGCAGGTCGAGTCAGAAGTGTACCTACAAAACCAGGAAATGGTGGTGCAGGGACATGTACCCGTGTCTCTGTCCTCTCTCCTCTTTAATCTCCTTGTCACTTGCTGACTGTATTTAGCCACATTCATTGACTAAGTGCTCCCTGAAGACCACAATTATCGTTCCTCTTTGACATTTTTCGACAGAAAAGTAAATTTGGTGCTTGCTCACCGCCATGTTTGAGGGATATCGGTGTGATAAACCCTGATAGGAGGGAGGGACAAATAAAAAGTAACACCGATTTCTAGACAGGAGCAGTTGGGAGAGAAGAGTGTGTTGTGGACTGAAGTGTTTATTTGAGTGTCCAAACTTCCCTCTTTACCTGGTTATTTCTTCTTTACATTCGTGGACATCATAAAACTCACTGATTTCAAAGGCCCAGAGCCATATTATTACAGCAATTCAGTTGTTGAGTTGAGAGAAAATGAGAAGGATGTTGCTGCACCACTAAATCTCTGGCTGGGCACTGCTGATAAGAAACAAAAAGCATTCACGGTGGCCAGATATGTCTATTTACTACTCACTGTCTCGGGGGCACAGACAGAATCCATTTGACTGACTGTTTGTTTTACAGATTCACTTGTGTTGGGTACCTCTCCCCACCCCTTCGGCCTGCAGTTTGTCTGTGTCCTTGGATCTCAAGTGAGTCTCCTGTATGGGAGCACATAGTTGTTCTTGAGTTTTCATCCCTTCTTTTAAACCTGTGTTTTTTGTTTGGAGCACTCAAAGCCTGTCCTTTTACACTGATGATTCAGAGCTGTGCCCTTACTGCACTTTAAAATTCTTTTTTTGTTACTATTAATCTACAATCACATGCAGAATATTATGTTTACTAGGATCCCCCTTTCACCAAGTTCGCCCCAAATACCTCTTGCAGTCGGTGTCCATCAGTGTAGTTGGATGCTGTAGACTACTTCACCATGCCCCCCCACACACACCCCGTTACAGTCGCTGTCCATCAGCATGTAGTAATATGCTGTAGAATCTCTAATTTTCCTCTCTGTGTTGTACAGCCCTCCCCATGCCCAGCCGACCCCATGCATTATTCATGCTGATAATAATGTCCCCTTTCTTTCTTCCCACCCTTATCCCTCCCTTATCACCCACCCGCCCCTGTCCTTTTCCCTTTGTTATCTGTTAGTCTACTCTCGGGTTCTGGTATTCTGCTGCTGTATTTTTACAACAGTTTTTTTTTTATACTCCACACATGAGGGAAATCATTTGGAACTTGTCTTTCTCTTACTGGTCTATTTCACTGAGCATACTACCGTCTAGCTCCACCCACATCATTGTAAATGGAAGGATTTGTTTTCTTCTTATGGCTTCTTATTGTACTTTTTAAACGGGATTTCACTCTTCCTTTTTGTTCGTAGTATCACTATGTGCTTTCACCATTTATCTCCCGGTTATGAGCAATAGCTTTCTGTTAATTGATATGTATCTTTATCTATCTATCTATCTGTCTGTCTGTCTGTCTGTCAATCTATCTATCTATCTATCTATCTATCTATCTATCTATCTATCTATCTATCTATCTATCTATCTATCTATCTATCTATCTATCTATCTATCTACCTATATTCCTATCTATCTATCATGACTATCATCTATCTATCATGTCTATCATCTATCTATCTATCATCTGCCTCTCCTCCAGGTGCTTCGGGAGAGGCAAGGCGAGCCGAACCCACAACCTTATCTTTAAAGGCGATGAGCGCAGAGCATGTGTGGCAGGCCCTAGCTGCTGCTACTGCTGCTGCTGCTGTGGTGACTCCTTTCTCTGGCCCAGTGGGGTAAGTTTCAAGATCTCTTCTTGTTCTCTGCCTGTGCTTTCTCCATAGCGGTGTAGTTTTGTTGTATAGGGGCGGCTTCTTTCGTGTCTCTGAAGGAATTGAGTATGGGTCTCAGGAGTCCCTTGTGTCAGTTCTCATTGTCCTGTACCATCTTCTATGTCTACGTCTTTGGGTTTTCTCACACTGCTACTGCTTTTCCTCTGAGAGTACATGTACCACAGGCCTTTTGTAAACAGAAGAGTAAACTTGGTGCTTTGCTCACCACCAAGTTTGAGGGACATCGGCCTCACGGCTGACAGGAGGAGGGACAGGTAAATAGGAACACCGATTTCTAGACGGGAGCATTTGGGAGCGAAGAGTGTGTTGTGGAGTGTCGTGCTCGGTTGAGCATCCAAACTTTCCTTGGTATCTGTTTTTTGCTTCTTCACATTCGTAAACATCATAAAATCCACTGATTTCAAAAGCCCAGACGCATATTATTACAGCAATTCAATTGTTGAAGTGAGAAAAAATGAGAAGTTCCTCACTATACCACTGAATCTATGACTGGGCACTGCCAAAACTGAACAGAAAGAAGCCACGGTGGCAGGAAGGGCTATTTTCTACTGACTGTCTCTCTGGTCACTCAAACAGAATCACTTTTATTTATATATTTTTTTGGTGTCACTGATGTACAATTACATGAGCAACGTTATGGTTACTAGACTCCCGCACCTCTAGCCTCCCCCCTTTATCACGTCCGCTCCCCACACCACATTACAGTCGCTGTCCATCAATGCAGTAAGACACTATAGAAACACTACATGTCTTCTGTGTGTTATACTGCAGTCCCCGTGACCCCCTAAACCCTACATTATGTGTGCGGATCGTAATGCCCCTTTTACCCCCTTATCACTCCCTTCCCACCCATCCTCCCAGGTCCCTTTCCCTTTGGTAACTGTTAGTCCATTCTTGGTTTCTGTGTCTGCTGCTGTTTTTTTTTTTCCCATTTTTGCTTAGTTCTCATACCTCACAGAGGAGTGAAATCTTTGGATACTTGTCTTTCTCCGCCTGGCTTATTTCACTGAGCATAACATCCCCTAGCAATTTCCGCATTGTTGCTTATGGTGGTAGGATTTGTTTTCTTCTTATGGCTGAATGGTATTCCATAGTGTATATGTACCACCTCTTCTTTATCCATTCATCTCCTGATGGACACTTAGGTTGCTTCCATTTCTTGGGTATTTTAAAAAGTGCTGTGATCAACATAGGGGTGCATCTGTCTCTTTCAAACTGAGCTCCTGCACTCTTAGGATAAATTCCTAGGAGAGGAATTCCTGGGTCAAATGGTAGTTCTGTTCTTTGGTTTTTTGGGGAAACCTCCAAACTGCTTTCCACAATGGTTGAGCTGACTGACATTCCCACCAGCAGTGTAGGAGGGTTCCCCTTTCTCCACATCCTTGCCAACAGCTGTTGTTTTCTGTGTTTTGTTTGGTGGCCATCCTAACTGGTGTGACGTGTTACCCCATTGTTGTTTTAATGTGCATTTCTCTGATCGTTAGCGATGTGTAGCATCTTTTCATGTGCCTGTCGGCCACCTGAAATTGCTTCTGTAGTGAAGTGTCTGTTCAGATCCTCTGCCCATTTTGGAATTTGATTCATTTGCTTTTTGTGTTTTTAGGTTCGTGAGCTCTTGATACATACTTTGGAAGGCAATGCCTTATCAAATATGTCATCAGTGAATATATTCTCCCATACTGAAGGATGTCTTTTCACTCTACTGATGGTGGTCAAACAGAATCTTACTAAACCCCTACTACTTCACTCCAAATATGACTAATTTATTTTTCCAGAATAGAAAATACCTGAGAAAACTGGAATGAAGAGCAGAAGCTGTGATGAAGGAATATCTAGCATAAAACTGAGAGGTGAGGTGGTGTGGAGACTGGTAGGTTGTAACTTTCCATGTCCTGCTTTCAAGTGTCATAGGGAAAAAAGACTGCCAAGGAGATGACGCTCGGGGTTTTGACGTCACCTGGTATTGGTGGACCCATGTAACCTCTAGCCATTGATGTGAAGGCTGGCATGAGACACTATTGTCTATCCTGCGGAGTTAGACGTGCGGCATCCCCCGTTTGCAGTTCAGTTAGAGCCCGTGTGGGAGTGTCCTGGCACCGGCAGGGATGGACCAAAGAGCTGTGCCATTCCTGCTGGTCTGTCGCTGTACCCCTCTCGGAACAGGGCCTCAGAAGAGCTCCAGGGAGAGAGAGAGAGAGAGGGAGAGAGAGAGAGAGAGAATTGTGCTCGACAGACAGGAACAGTTTTATTTTCTGTAGCTCCATGAGCATGCTCGTGATGTTTACTTTGAGATCTCTTTCTCAGGAAGATTGATTTGAGTCCAGTTACCAGGTTCCTTTGAAGGTTCATATTTGTACGTGGCACCCTTTAGCTCCCAGAAGCTTTACTCTCTGGAGATGCTCAGCACTTGTTGGGACAGCAGGGGTCCCAGGGGTGCGGTGTCTTTGTAGTCACCCACCGGGAAGAAAGAGGTCTTTTCTGATACCCGGCCGCAGTGCCCGTCTCCACTGCCAAGGCCAGTTTGCGGAGCTCACAGGGAGAAGCAGCCATAGGTGGGGTCGACTGTTTTGCAGGCCTGTGACAGCGGGAAAGCAGGCTGTGTATCAGTCACTGCACAGTAATTGTCCTCGGAGCTGCGAGGCCAGCCAGGGGGATGGAACACCCGGGGCTCCTGACAGCTCCTCCGCCTGCTGGCCAGAGTGCACCCAGGCAGTTTGGCGCACCTGCCCTTTCTCCTGAGCTACAAGCCCTTTGGAAGCCTTGCCCCTTTAGCTGTTCTCTCGCTGTTAGGTTGTCTATCAGACTGTCCGCCTTTCTTTTGTCCCACAGCGGCCGGATGTGGATCCCTGTGTTGTCCCACCAGTTACTGGAATCTCAAGTCTCTCGAGGTCTTCCGCCTGTCTTTGCTTTCCAACCCCGATGATCCTCCAGAGCGCACCACATGTACGGTAGATTCGTGCTACCAGAGCACATCTTGTGGGTGGTACATCACACTTCTTGAGATGGCAGCCTGCTGCAGCAGCGTTCTTCCCTGCTGCTCTTCCAGGATTAGGTGTAGTTGTTCTATTTCCATATAGTATGTATGTATGTGGTTTTGGTTTTTGGAGGAGGTTTCCACCTCCCCTCTCACGTGAGCCGCCATCTTTAATACCATCAGGACATCTATTTTCTTTTATTTTTTCAGTTGCACTTGACTACGGTAACGGACCCACCCCATCAACTTGTAGTTTGTCTTCCTCCTTTGATCTCAAGTGAGTCTCCTGTAAGGGAGCACATAGGTGGTCTTGAGTTTCATCCCTTCTTTTAACTGTGTGTCTTTTGATTGGAGCACTCAGAGCCTGTCCTTTTATTCTGACAATTGAGAGCTGTGTCCTTCTTGCACATAAAATTTTTTTTTTGTTATCATTGACCTACAATCACATGAAGAATATTATCATCACCAAGTACACCAAGTCCCCCCCATTAACCCCGTTACAGTCGCTGTCCATCAGCGTAGTTGGATGCTGTAGACCATTCACCATGTCCCTTCACAAACACCCCGTTAGGGTCGCTCTCCATCAGCGTTGAGTAAGATGCTGAAGACTCACTACTTGTCTTCTCTGTGTTTTAAATCCCTCCCCATGTAACCCCCACACATTATACATGCAAATCCTAATGCCCCCTTTCTTTCTCCACACCCTTATCACTCCCTTGCCACCCACCTTGCCCAGTTCCTTTCCCTTTGGAAACTGTTATTCCACTCTCGGGTTCTGTGAGTCTGCTGCTGTTGTTGTATTTCAGTGTTTATTTGTTGTTAAGCTCCACACATGAGTGAAATCATTTGGTACTTGTCTTTCTCCGCCTGGCGTATTTCACTGAGTATAATACCCTCTAGCTCCATCCACTTCATTGCAAATGGTAGGATTTGTTTTCTCCTTATGGCTGCTTACTGCACTATTTAAACTGGATTTAATTCTTCTTTTTTGTTTGTACTTTTGATACATGCTTTCACCATTGCTCTCCTGGTTATGAGCAATAGATTTGTGTTAATAGATATGTACCTATATCTATCTGTCCGTCTGTCTGTCTATCTACCTATCAACTATCATCTATCTATCTATGAATCAATCATCTTTTTGTCTACCCATCTATCCTTGTGTACAGAAGAGTTATCAACATAGCCTATGTCACTCTCCTACATTATGCTTCCAAAAATCTTGCAGGGTAACTAGGCTGTAGGGAGAGCACTGGGTTCACTGTGACTCTTGCAGGTCGAGTCAGCCGCGTCTGCCTACAAAACCCAGTAATGGTGGTGCAGGGACTTGAACCTGTATCTCTGTCCTGTGTCCTCTTTTACCTCCTTCTCGCTTGCTGACTGTATTTAGCCACGTTCATTGACTAAGTGCTCCCTGAAGACCACAAGTATCCTTCCTCTGGGTTTGTTGCAGATAGAAAAGTGTACTTGGTGTTTTGCTCACCATCATGTTTGAGGTACATAGGCTTGATCACTGCTAATAGGAGGAGAGAGAAATAAAAATGAACACCAATTTCTAGACAGGAACTGTTGGGAGCAAACGGTGTGTTGTGGAGTGGCGTGTTTATTTGTGTGTCCAAACTTCCCTCTTTATATGGTTATTACATCTTTTCATTCGTGAACATCATAAAACCCACTGATTTCAAAAGCCCAGATGAATATTATTACAGCAATTCAGTTGTTGAGGTGAAAGAAAATGAGAAGGACGTTGCTGCACCACTAAATCTATGGCTGGGCTGTGGTGAAACCAAATAAAAAGAATTTACAGTGGCCAGATAGGGCTATTTTCTACTGACTGTCTCTGGGGACTCAAACAGAACCATTTGTGTGTTTGTTTGTTCCTCAGTTTCACTTGTGTAGGGTACCTGTCCCCACCTCTTCGGCTTGTAGTTTGACTGTGTCTTTGGATCTCAATTGGGTCTCCTTAAATGGAGCACGTAGATGGTCTTGAGAGAAACATAGCTTTGATTTGTATGATGCTTTCCCATCTACCTAAATACCTATCTCTTTTTCTATCTTTTTAATCTATCTACCTATCTATCTATCTGTCATCTCTCTATGATCTATCATCTATCTACTATCATCTGTGTATCTATCTAATTAATCTATCATCTATATGTATGTATATCAATCCAGTCTATGTATCAATCATCTGTCTATGTATCTGTTTTCTCACTTTTGTCAGCGTTCTGTCACTAAATGCACTTTGATTCCTTTGTGTCCTACTCAGTCTCAATTTTTTGTGTTTGTTTAATTGAGTTAGCTGTGTGTTTGTGTCTTCAGAGGAGTGGCCTTGGGTGGGAACTTCTCCTGCGTAGGTTGCAAGATTCTGCTGGGTGTTGATGATGTGGTTGGCGGGCTGGGCTCTTTAACCTGTGCAGGACAGGGCACTCCGTCTGCTCTGCCACAGGGCCTTTCCTGCTGTTGCACCTGCGTGATCTGCGGGGCATATCCGAGGCCCCACGCAGGGAGCACCCTGGCTGGAATGCGGGTTGTTTGGCAGGTGCATGAACAGTAGTAGGATTTTTTCCCTGTGCACCAATGTCACCTCCACGGCCCTGCTTGGTGGCCAATCTCCAGAGAGCATGCGTGTAGTCCCTGATTAAGGGAACTGCCTTTTGGTGACATGCGGGTCTCCTGTGGGCCGGTGTCCCATGGCCTTGCTATGGTGGCAGGCCAGCTAGCTTGTGGGGAAACTTCTCCCCTATGCTGTCAAGGTGGAGGTGGATTTTCAGTGCATTTAGGCATTTAGATGTGAGTGAGGTCTATCTGAAATGGAATAGTAGCATTGAGAGCTATGTTTCCGTTCGTATGAAAAGTGCGCTGAGCATAAAGAGTTGGGTGATGGTGGCAGGAATTTTTGTATGTTTATGTTCCCACACTTATTTATTTTCTGTTTTAGGGAGGTGATTCTGAAATTACTTTTTAATCACGGATAAAGGCGGTGCATAAGGTCATCCCACGTCAGCCATGGTGAGATGAAGTGGTGTAGTAGAATTAAATCCTGTACACCTTGGCCTGATACATAGGGGACACACCGAAGGCTCTCTTTGCTGCTCTCCTATCCTGGCTTATTACCATAACTAACTTGATGGTTCAGAGTGGTCCCAGCAACATTTCCAGCAAGATCTTTCTAAAATTGCATAGAAATACTTGACAAAGATATCCCCAGAGGGTAGTGGAAAATTTTACTCTTTCTGGTCATAGTTTGCAAGATGTTTGCCGTATCCTGCATTCCTTTGTTACTTTGAGTCTCCTGTGATTGTAGACCGATTGGGGCAGTGGTGTACACACGCACATGCACACGCACAGACACACCCACACGGCTGAGAGTTAACGGAGACACCAGTTATCGGAAACTGCAGCCCACAATTTAAAAAAGAAACGTGCATAAGTTGTGCTCCTGTTGTTCCCCCCTTCGGGAGCAAACTTCAAACTGCAGACGTGGTTGGACACAGATAACTATGCAGACACCTAAGCACAGATATCAATGCGTAGTCCCTTTCCACCTACTGTCTATGTGCGTCTCTGTTTACCTACATATCTATGTTAGTCTACTCAAGCTGATAACCAGGGTGTCATTGAGTGGGGGCTTAATCCATAGACACTGATTTCTCGCAATTCTGAGGGTAGAAGTCCAAGACCAAGGCAGGTTCAGTTCCTTGTGAGGTCCCTTCTTCTGGCTTGCATACGGCCACATCCCTGCTGTGTCCTCATAGGGTCGAGGGAGAAAGCTCTGTCCTCTGTTCCATGTAATAGCACTGTTTGCATAATGGCAGCTCCACCCTCACCCTCATGATATCTTCCAAACCTAATTACCTTCAAATTCCCCACCTCCCAATACGATTACAGAGTTGTTTTGGGCTTCAACCCTGACTCAGTTGAAATATGAAGTTGTGTGAGTGTGTGTGTGTGTGTGTGTGGTGGCAACAATGGGTTAGGAGGAGGGTAATGTGGTGAGGTGAGGGCCCAAAAATTCAGTTCATAACTCTGTATCTATCTATCATCTAACTGTCTAATCTAACCTACCTATATCATCTATCCTATCGAGTCTAACATCTGTCATCTGTATATATCTTATCTATCTTTCATCTCTGTCAATCTATTCGTCTAATCTCTGAATATCTATCATCTATCTAATGTATCTATTTGTAATCTATCATCTAACAACTGTCATCTATCTGTCATCTACGTGTTGTCATCTTTTTGTCTACGCATCTATCCTTATGTACAGAAGAGTGTGAGATAAATTCTAGCTGAAATAAGCAGGAGAAGAGAGGAAATAAAGTGACCGGTATCTTATTTGAATGCAAATACCAGGGCGAGATTTCCCCACTCTATAGAAATGGAGGCTGGGGAATTCACACTTAAGTAGACAGGCAGTGAGATTTTAAAGAAGGTATGGGGAGGCAGAGCTCAGATTTACAGCAGCACGAGGATTGGCTAGCAAAAGGCAATTTTTCAGATTGTGAGGGGCAACTGCCAAGAAATTCGGCACATCAGCAGTGTCCCATGTGGGAGGGTTCAGCAGCTGGAGACATTGTCACATCATTACTCTCCGACGCACTCGCTCCTTCCATCAGTGCCCCCAACCTTACAAACAGTTAACAACATGGCTATGTAACAAGACTATATATCTACCTACCTACCTACCTATCTATCTGTCTATCTATCTATCTATCTATCTATCTATCTATCTATCTATCTATCTATCTATCTATCTATCTATCTATCATCTATCTAACTATCGATGTATTCTATGTATCTATCTATCATCTATCTATTCTATCTATCTATACCTATCATCTATCCTATCTAATCTGTCATCCATCTATCTGTCTGTTCGTCCTATCTATCATCATCTTTTTGTCTACCCATCTATCCTTATGCACAGAACAGTTCACACATTGGCTTATATGTCATTTCCCTACTTATGTTTCCAAAAGCCTGCAAGGTAACTAGGCCCTAGAGACAGACTGCACTGGGTTCACCAAGACATTTGCACATCGAGTCAACAGCGTTCAACTACAAAATTAGTTAATATTGGTGTGATGACTTCAACCCATATCTCTGTCCCCAGTCCTCTTTGCCCTTCTTACTGACAGTATTCTAGCCACATTTGTTGACTAACTGCTCCCTGAAGACCACAAGCATCCTTACTTTTGGCTTTTTCAGTAATTTATCCCATTGTATGGAATGCTTTTCCCTCAGATACCTGGTTCTGTCACCTCCTGCTACTCTGTTCAAGTCCCACCTCCCTGGTGAGATTTACCCTGTCCACTGTTTATTTTGAAAGTTCTGCTTCTCTATGCCTATAATCTCATTCCTCCTTATCCTGCTTTTTATTCTTCATAGTGTTTGTTACTGGCTAAGCTACTGGAAAACTTACAGATTTTCATTGTCTCTTTCCTCCCCTCCAACTAGAACGTGGTCTTCACAGGTTAGGATTTCTGCGTGTATTAAGTCTGGTGGAGACCCTGCAGACTCTAGGGTCAGCGAGAAGTGGGCACAGTTGTAACTCAACGTGGTTTGACATGTTAGCAGTTTAGGTTAGAGTCAGGCCAGGCAGTCATTAAGGAGGACATTTTTTGATATTACTAAGCTACTTCATAAATTCTAAGTAAGCTTAAATTTTCAATAATCACACAGCAGGCAGAAGTACTTCCTTCTGTCGTTCCTCCAGACTCGAGGACCTGGATGCGAAATCCCTAATCTCGTGGGGAAGTGGGAATGTGTGAGGATGATCAGCCAAAGTCTTAAGTTACATAAGGCACACACATACAGAATTAAACATGTTTAAAAATAAAATGATGAGTGGTTTCCTGTGTCACAGCAGGGATTCCCCAGCCTCCAGTGAGCTCAGGGCAGTGCAGTGGGAGAGGAGAGGGAAGGGGCCACATAAGCCAACCCGGTCTCCTTCCTGTGGACTTGCCTCCCCCTGGGTTGTCATCCATTAAACGCTCAACATGCAGACCTCGCGGTGAGCATGCACAGTCATAAAATGCAGCTACTTCCACATCCCAGACACTGGGGCATGGAACACGTTGCATAGTTAAGTGTGGCTCAGATCATTATCACTCATTTATGTGTGTTCTTCCTCTGACGCCGAGTTAAAGAGTAAACAGAGCAGAGGCATACTAGTAAGAGCAGGGTTTAGTGTGAGTATATAATATACACACATATAGTGGGAAAGATTTTGTTAAATGGATAGGAGGACATAAGCCATGTCTGGAGCTGCGGGAGACCTGTAGGTGCCATTGGCAAGGGCTGTGGCATGTCCACCGGGTCGGAGGCCGAGTTAGGTGTAGGTCTGAGGCGGTCGGCTGTGCCTCGCATAGCATCGTATGGGTCCAGGGATGAACGGAGGATGACCGCCCGCGCTGTGGGTGTCTGAGGCATGCAGATTGCCGGCAGTGGTGCCGCCCACAGCCTCCTGAGGGGCCGGGGGTGACTAGAAGTATACGGACATCGAGGGATGTGTCGTGTCCATCGGCACGACTCGAGCATCATTGGTAGCCTTCGGACCGGCAGTGGTACTGCCCACGGCCTCGTGTGGGGCCGGGGGGACTGCAAGATCACGGCCAGCCAGGGCGTCGTCGTTTCCATTGGTTCGTCTTGAGCATCAGCGTCTGCCTTATGTCCGGCGCTTGTACAGCCCATGGCCTTGTCTGGGGCTGGGGATCAATTTTAGGTGCCTTTTCCGAGGTTGGTGGCGTGCCCATCGGGTCATCGTCCGACTTGGCGGTAGGGCCATGGCCGTCGTCTGTGACTCCCATTTCATTGTGTGGGTCCAAGGGAGACAGGGACAAATAAAAAGTAACACTGATTTCTAGACAGGAGCAGTTGGGAGAGAAGAGTGTGTTGTGGAGTGAAGTGTTTATTTGAGTGTCCAAACTTCCCTCTTTACCTGGTTATTACTTCTTTATATTTGTGGACATCATAAAACCCACTGATCTCAAAGGCCCAAACCCATATTATTAAAGCAATTCACTTGTTGAGTTGAGAGAAAATGAGAAGGATATTGCTGCACCACTAAATCTATGGCTGGGCACTGCTGATACCAAAGAAAAAGCATTCACGGTGGCCAGATAGGTCTATTTACTACTGACTGTCTCGGGGGCACAGACAGAATCCATTTGACTGATTGTTTGTTTTTCAGATTCACTTGTGTTGGGTACCTCTTACCACCCCTTCGGCTTGCAGTTTGTCTGTGTCCTTGGATCTCAAGTGAGTCTCCTGTAAGGGAGCACGTAGTTGTTCTTGAGTTTTCATCCCTTGTTTTAAACATGTGTCTTTTGTTTGGAGCGCTCAAAGCCTGTCCTTTTACACTGATGATTCAGAGTTGTGCCCTTATTGCACTTTAAAATGGTTTTTTTGTTATCATTAATCTACAATCACATGCACAACATTATATTTACTAGGATCCCCCTTTCACAAAGTTCGCCCCATAAACCTCTTACAGTCGGTGTCCATCTGCGTAGTTGGATGCTGTAGACTACTTCACCATGTCCCACCACACACACCCTGTTACAGTCGCTGTCCATCAGCGTGTAGTAAGATGCTGTAGAATCTCTAATTTTCTTCTCTGTGTTGTACAGCCCTCCCCATGCCCAGCCGACCCCACGCATTTTTCATGCTAATAATAATGTTCCCTTTCTTTCTTCCCACCCTTTTCCCTCCCTTATCACCCACCCGGCCCAGTCCTTTTCCCTTTGGTATCTGTTAGTCCAATCTCGGGTTCTGGGAATCTGCTGCTGTTTTTTTCCATCAGTTTTTTGTTTTTATACTCCACACATGAGGGAAACCATTTGGTACTTGTCTTTGTCCTCCTGGCCTATTTCACTGAGCATACTACCATCCAGCTCCACCCACATCATTGTAAATGGTAGGACTTGTTTTCTTCTTATGGCTGCTTACTGTACTTTTTAAACGGGATTTCACTCTTCCTTTTTGTTTGTAGTATCGCTATGTGCTTTCACCATTTATCTCCCGGTTATGAGCAATAGCTTTCTGTTAATTGATATGTATCTGTATCTATCTATCTATCTATCTATCTATCTATCTATCTATCTATCTATCTATCTGTCTGTCTGTCTGTCTGTCTGTCTGTCTGTCTGTCTGTCTGTCTGTCTGTCTATCTATCTATCTATCAATCTATCTATCTATCTATCTATCTATCTATCTATCTATCTATCTATCTATCTATCTATCTATCTACCTATATTCCTATGTATCTATCATGACTATCATCTATCTATCATGTCTATAATCTATCTATCATCTGTCGTCTATCTATCTGCCTATGAATCAATCATATTTTTGTGTGCCCTTCTATCCTTATGTACAGAACAGTTAACAACATCGTCTATGTCACTTTCCTACATTATGCTTCCAAAAATCTTGCAAGGTGAGAAGGCCGTATTGAGAGCACTGGGTTCTCTGAGACACTTGCAGGTAGAGTCAGCAACGTGTGCTTACAAAACAAGTAAATGGTGGTCCAGGGACTTGAACCCATATCACTGTCCTCTGTCTGCTTTTCCCTCCTTCTCGCTTGCTGACTGTATTTAGCCACATTCATTGACTAAGTGCTTCCTGAAGACCACAAGTATCCTTCTTCTGGGCCTGTTGTAGACAGTAAAGTATACTTGGTGCTTTGCTTACCACCATGTTTGAGGGACATCAGCGTGATCACCGTTGATTGGAGGAGTGTCAAATAAAAAGAAACACCTATGTCTAGACAGGAGCATTTGGGAGCAAAGAGAGTGTTGTGGAGTTACGTGTTTTTTTGAGGGTCCAAACTTCCCTCTTTTGGGGGTTATTACTTCTTTTAATTCGTGAACATCATAAAACCCACTGATTTAAAAAACCCAGACTCATATTACTACAGCAATTCAGTTGTTGATTTGAGGAAAAATGAGAAGTACATTGGTGTACTAGTAATCTATGGCAGGGCACTGCTGAAACCAAACAGAAAGAATACACGGTGGCAAGATAGGGCTATTTTCTACTGACTGTCTCTGGGGACTCAAATAGAATCCATTTATTTGTTTTTGTTTTTTTCTCAGATTCACTTGTGTAGGGTACCTATCTCCACACATTCGGCATGAAGTTTGTCTGTGTCCTTGGATCGCAAGTGAGTCTGCTGTAAGGGAGCACATAGGTGGTCTTGAGTTTTCATCCCTTCTTCCAGCCATGTGTCTTTTGGTTGGAGCACTCAAAGCCTGTCCTTTTATTCTGATGACTCAGGGCTGTTCCCTTCTTGCACTTAATAAATTTTTTTTTATCATTAATCTACAATCACGTTAAGAACATTATGTGTACTAGGCTTCCGATTCACAATTCACCCCTAAAAACCTCTTAGGTCACTGAACATCAGCGTGTAGTAAGATGGTGAATAATCCCTACCGTCCTCTCTGTGTTGTACCGCCCTCCCCATGCTCCTCCCACCACACATATTATACACGCTAATACTAATGCACCCTTTATTTCTCCCCGCTATTATCCCTCCAATCCCAGCCAACCTGCCCATTCCCTTTACCTTTCGTAACTGTTGGTCCACTCGCGGGTTCTGTGAGTCTGCTGCTATTTTTTTCCTTCAGATTTTCTTGGTTGTTATACACCACAAATGAGTTAAATCATCCGGTTCTTGTCGTACTCTGCCTGGCCTATTTCACTGAGCATACTACCCTCTAGCTCCATCCATGTTGTTGCAAATTGTAGGATTTGTTTTCTTCTTATGGCTGCTTACTGCACTTTTTAAACTGGATTTCTGTGTTCTCTTTGGTCTGTAGTTTCGCTATGTGCTTTTACCATTGCTCTCCTTGTTATGAGCAATAGCTTTGTTTAAGTCGATATGTACCTATATCTATATATCTGTCTGTCTATCTATCTATCTATCTATCAGTCTATCAATCAGTCAATCATCTTTTTGTCTGACCATCTGTTCTTTTGTACAGAACAGTTAACAACATAGCCAGTTTCACTTCCTTACATTGTGCTTCCAAAAATCTTTCAAGCTAACTAGGCTGCAGGGAAAGCACTGGGTTCACGGAGACATTTGCAGGTAGAGTCAGCCGCATATTCGTACAAAACCAGGAAAGTTTGCTGCAGGGTCTTGAACCCGTGTCTCTGTCCTCTCTCCTCTTTTATCTCTTTCTCACTTGCTGACTGTATTTAGTCACATTCATTGACTAAGTGCTTCCTGAAGAACACAAGTATCCTTCCTCTGGGCCTGTTGTAGACAGTAAAGTATATTTGGTGCTTTGCTTACCACCATGTTTGAGGGACATCGGCGTGATCACCGTTGATAAGAGGAGGGTCAAATAGAAAGGAACACTTATGTCTAGACAGGAGAATTTGGGAGCAAAGAGAGTGTTTCAGAGTTACGTGTTTATTTGAGTGTCCAAACTTCCCTCTTTAGGGGGTTATTACTACTTTACATTCGTGAACATCATACAACCAACTGATATCAAAAGCCCAGACTCATATTATTATAGCAATTCAGTTGTTGAGGTGAGAAAAAATGAGAAGGACTTTGGTGTAAAACTAAATCTATGGCTGGGCACTGCTGAAATCAAACAAAAAGAATTTACGGTGGCTAGATAGGGCTATTTTCTACTGACTGTCTCTGGGGACTCTAACAGAATCTATTTGTTTGTTTGTTTGTTACTCAGTTTCACCTGTGTAGGGTACCTATCTCCACCCATTCGGCATGAAGTTTGTCTGTGTCCTTGGATCGCAAGTGAGTCTGCTGAAAGGGAGCACATAGGTGGTCTTGAGTTTTCATCCCTTCTTCTAGCCTTGTGTCTTTCGGTTGGAGTACGCAAAGCCTGTCCTTTCATTGTGATGACTCAGGGCTGTTCCCTTCTTGCACTTAAAAATTTTTTTTGTTCTCATTAATCTACAAACACGTGAAGAACATTATGTTTACTAGGCTTCCGATTCACCATTCCCAACCTAAAACCTCTTAGGTCACTGAACATCAGCGTGTAGTAAGGTGGTCTATAATCCCTACTGTCCTCTCTGTGTTGTACAGCCCTGCCCATGCTCCTCCCACCACACATGTTTTACACGCTAATACTAATGCCCCCTTTATTTCTCCCCGCCCTTATCCATCCCTTCCCAAACAACCTGCCCAGTCCCTTTCCCTTTGGTAACTGTTGGTCCACTCGCGGGTTCTGTGAGTCTGCTGCTATTTTTTTCCTTCAGATTTTCTTGGTTGTTATACTCCACACATGAGTGAAATCATCCGGTTCTTGTCTTTCTCTGCCTGGCCTATTTCACTGAGCATACTACCCTCTCAATCCTTCCACGTTTTGCAAATGGTAGGATTTTTTTTTTTCTTACGGCTGCTTACTGCACTTTTTAAACTGGATTTCTGTCTTCTCTTTGGTCTGCAGTTTCGCTATGTTCATTCAACATTGCTGTCGTTGTTATGAGCAATAGCTGTGTTTTAATCGATATGTACCTATATCTCTCTGTCTGTCTGTCTATCTATCTATCTGTCTATCAATCAATTATCTTTTTGTCTGCCCATCTGTCCTTGTGTACAGAAAAATTAACAACATAGCCTGTGTCACTTCCTTACATTGTGCTTCCAAAAATCTTTCTAGCTAACTAGGCTGCAGGAAAAGCACGGGTTCACCGAGACACCTGCAGGTAGAGTCCGCTGCATATTCCTACAAAAACAGGAAATTTTGTTGCAGGTTCTTGTACCCGTGTCTCTTTCCTCTGTCCTCTTTTATCTCCTTCCCACTTGCTGACTCTATTTTGTCACATTCATTGACTAAGTTCACCATGAAGACCAAAAGTATTCTTCCTTTGGGCCTATTTTTGACAGAAAAGTAAACTTGGTGCTTTGCTCACCATAAAGTTTGAGGGACATCGGCGTGATCTCCGCTGATAGGATGGAGCAACAAATGAAAAGGAACACCAATTTCTAGACAGGAGCAGTTGAGAGCAAAGAGTGTGTTGTGGAGTGACGTGTTTATTTGAGCATCCAAACTTCCCTTTTTGTATAGTTATTACTTCTTTACATTCATGAACATCATAAAACCCATTGATTTCAAAGGCCCAGATGCATATTTTTACAGCAATTCAGTTGTTGAGGTGAGAGAAAATGAGAAGGATGTCGCTGTACCACTAAATCTATGGCTGGGCACGGATAAAAAAAAGAAAGAATTCACGGTGGAAAGATAGGGCTATTTTCTACTGACTGTCTCTGGGGACTCAAACAGAGTCCATTTGTTTGATTGTTTGTTTTTTAGTTTCACTTGTGTTGGGTACCTGTCCTCACCCCTTTGGCTTGTAGTTTGTCTGTTTCCTTGGATCTCAAGTGAGTCTCCTGTAAGGGAGCATATAAGTGGTCTTGAGTTTTCGTCCTTCTTTGAACCCTGCGTCTTTTGATCTGGGCTTTCAAAGCCTGTCCTTTTATTCTGATGATTCAGAGCTGTGCCCTTATTGCACTTAAAAAATTTATTTGTTATCATTAACCTACAATCACGTGAAGAACATTATGTTTACTAGGCTCCCACATTCACCAAGTCAACCACCAAAACCTCTTACAGTTGCTGTCAATCAGCGGAGTTGGATTCTGTAGACCCCTTCACTATGCCCCCCCCCAAACACCATTACAATTGCTCTCCATCAGCGAGTATTAAGATGCTGTAGAATCTCTACTTGTCTTCTGTGTGTTGTACAGCTCTCCCCATGCCCCCCTGAACCCACGCATTATACATGCTAATCCAAATCTCCCATTTCTTTCTCCCCGCCCTTATCCATCCCTTCCCAAACACCCTGCCAAGTCCCTTTCAATTTTGTAACTGTTAGTCCACTTTCGGGTTCGGTGAGTCTGCTGCTGTTTTTTTCCTTCAGTGTTTCCTTTTTGTTATACTCCACACGAGTGAAATCATTTGGTTCTAGTCTTTCTCCACCTGGCCTTTTTCACTGAGCATACTACCGTCTTGCTCCATCCACGTCATTGCTAATGGTACCATTTGTTTTCTTCTTATTGCTTCTAACTGCAGTTTTTAAACTGGACTTCATTCTAACTTTCTGTTTGTAGTTGCGCTATGTGCTTTCACCATTGATCTCCTGGTTATGTGCAGTAGCTTTGTGTTAATCGAAATGTATCTGTTTCTATCTATCTATCTATCTGTCTGCTGTCTGACTGTCTATCTATCCATTCTTCTGTCTTTCTTACTATCTATCTATCTATCTATCTATCTATCATCTATCTTTCTATCTATCTATTATTCTATCTTTCTTTCTATGTATCAATCTTTCTATCTATTTATTTATATTCTTATCATCTATCTCTCATTTCTCTCTTCTATCTATGTATCTATCTATCATCTACCATCTATCTATCTGTCTATCTATGTATCTATGAATCAGTCATCTTTTTTCTGCCTATCTATCCTTATGTAGAGAACAGTTAACATCGCCTATGTCACTTCCCTATATTATGCTTCCAAAAATCTTGCAAGGTAACTAGGCCGTAGGGAGAGCACTGAGTTCATTGAGACACTTGCAGGTCAAGTCACCCACGTGTGCTTACAAAACCAGTAAATGGTGTTGCAGGGACTTGCACCCATATCTCTGTCCTCTGTCCTCTTTTAACTTCTTCTCGCTTCCTGACTGTATTTAGCCACATTCAATTACTAAGTGCTCCCTGAAGACCACAAGTATCCCTCCTCTGGGTTTGTTGAAGACAGAAAAGTATACATAGTGCTTTGCTCACCACCAACTTTGAGGGACATCGGTGGGAGCACCGTTGATAGGAGGAGGGACAAATAAAAAGGAACACCTATTTCTAGACAGGAGCAGTTGGGAGCAATGAGAGTGTTGTGTAGTTACGTGTTTGTTTGAGTCTCCAAACTTCCCTCTTTAGGTGGTTATTACTTCTCTCCATTCAAGAACATTATAAAACCCACTGATTTTCAAAGACAAGATGCATATTATTACAGCAATTCAGTTGTTGAGGTGATAAAAAATGAGATGGACTTTGCTGTACTACTAAGCCTATGGCTGGCACTGCTGAAACCAAACAAAAACAATACACGGTGGTTAGATAGGGCTATTTTGTACTGTCTGTCTCTGGGTCCTCAAACAGAATCCATTTGTTTGTTTGTTTCTCAGTTTCACTTGTGTAGGGTACCTGTCCCCACCCCTTCAGCTTGTAGTTTGTCTGTGTCCTTGGATCTCAAGTGAGTCTCCTGTAAGGGAGCACGTATGTGTTCTTGAGTTTTCATCCCTTCCTCTAACCCTGTGTCTTTTGAATGGAGCACTCAGACTCTGTCCTTTTATTCTGACAATTGAGAGCAGTGTCCTTATTGAACTTACAAAAAATTTTTTATTATCTTTAATCTATAATCACGTGAAGATCATTATGATCACCAAGTACACCAAGTCCCCCCAAAATGAACCATTACAGACGCTGTATATCAGCGTAGTTGGATGCTGTAGACCCCTTCACCACGTATCCCATCACACACACCGTTACAGTTGCTGTCCACATGCGTGTAGTAAGATGCTGTAGAAACACTTCTCTTCTATGTGTTGCACAGCCTTCCCCATGCTCCCACCACCCCACACAGTATAAATGCTAATCCTAATGCTCCCTTTATTTCTGCCCGCTCTTATCCCTCCCTTCCCGTCCAACATGCCCCGTCCCTTTCCCTTTGGTAACTGTTAGTCCACTCTCGGCTTCTGTGAGTCTGCTGCTGTTCATTTCCTTCAGTTTTTCTTTGTTTTTATACTCCACACAAGGGTGAAATCATTTGGTACTTATCTTTCTTTCCCTGGCCTATTTCACTGGGCATAGTACTCTCTAGCTCCATCCACGTTGTTCCAAATGGTAGGATTCGTTTTCTTCTTATGGCTGCTTTCTGCACTTTTCAAACTGGATTTCTGGCTTCCCTTTTGTCTGTAGTTTCGCTATGTGCTTTCACCATTGCTCTCCTGGTTATGAGAAATATCTTTGTGTTAATCGATATTTACCAATATTTTTCTATCCGCCTGTCTATCTATCTATCATTCAATCATTCAGTCATCTTTTTATCTGAAAATCTGTCCTTGTATGCAGAACAGTTAACAACATAGACTATGTACCTTACCTACGTTATGCTTACAAAAATCTTGCAAGGTAACTAGGCCATAAGGAGAGCACTGGGTTCATCGAGACACTTGCAGGTCGAGTCAGAAGTGTACCTACAAAACCATGAAATGGTGGTGCCGGGATTTGTACCTGTGTCTCTATCCTCTGTCCTCTGTCATCTCCTTCTCACTTGCTGACTGTATTTAGCCACATTCATTGACTAAGTCCTCCCTGAAGACCACAAGTATCATTCCTCTTTGATATTTTTCAACAGAAAAGTAAACTTGGTGCTTGCTCACCACCATGTTTGAGGGATATCGGCGTGACAAACCCTGATAGGAGGGAGGGACAAATAAAAAGTAACATTGATTCTAGACAGGAGCAGTTGGGAGATAAGAGTGTGTTGGGTAGTGAAGTGTTTATTTGAGTGTCCAAACTTCCCTCTTTACCTGGTTATTACTTCTTTACATTCATGGACATCATAAAACCCACTGATTTCAAAGGCCCAGACCCATATTATTACTGCAATTCAGTTGTTGAATTGAGAGAAAATGAGAAGAATGCTGCTGCATCACTAAATTTCAGGCTGGGCACTGCTGATACCAAAAAAAAAGCATTCAACGTGGCCAGATATGTCTATTTACTACTGACTGTCTCGGGGGCACAGACAGAATCCATTTGACTGATTGTTTGTTTTACAGATTCACTTGTGTTGAGTACCTCTCCCCACCCCTTCGGCTTGCAGTTTGTCTGTGTCCTTGGATCTCAAGTGAGTCTCCTGTATGTAAGCACATAGGTGTCTTGAGTTTTCATCCCTTCTTTTAACACTGTGTCTTTTTTTTTCAGCACTCAGAGCCTGACCTTTATTCTGAGGATTCAAGAGCTGAGCCCTTATAGCAAAAAAAAAAAATTTTTGTTATCATTAATCTACAATCACGTGAAAAACATTTTTTCTATGCTCTCCCTTCAACAAGTCCCCCCCAAAACCTCTTACAGTCGCTGTCCATCAGCGAAGTTGGATGCTGTAGACCCCTTCACCATGCACCCCACCACAGACAAGGTTACGGTGCTGTCCATTACAGAGCAGTAGATGCAATATAATCTCTACTAGTGTTATCTGTGTTGTAAAGCACTCCCCATGCCTCTCCGACCCCACGCAATATGCATGCTAAGCCTAATGCCCGAATTCTTTCTCCCCACTCTTATCCCTCCCTTCAGACCCACCCTGCAAAGTCCTTTTCCCTTTGGTAACTTTTAGTCAATTCTCGGGTTCTGTGAGCCTGCTGTTGTTATTTCCTTCAGTTTTTCTTTGTTGTTATACTCCACACATGAGTGAAATCACTTGGTACTTGGCTTTCTCCGACTGGCTTATTTCTCTGAACATACTACCGTCTAGCTCCATCCTCGTCATTGAAAATGGTAGTACTTGTTTTCTTCTTAAGGCTGCTTACTGCACTTTTTAAACTGGATTTCATTCTTCCTTTTTGTTTGTAGTTTAGCTATGTGCATTCACCATTCACCTCCTGGTTATGTGCAATAGCTTTGTGTCAGTTGATATGTATGTGTAACTATCTATCTAACGGTCTGTCTCTCTATCTATATATCTATTTATCTATCTATCTATCTATCAATCTATCTATCTATCTATCTATCTATCTATCTATCTATCTATCTATCTATCTATCTATATATCTATCTATCTTCCTATCATCTATGTATGATGTCTTTCATCCATCAATCTATGTACCTGTCTATCTATCTTTCATCTGTCAACTTTCTAACTATCTATCTATGAATCAATCATATTTTTGTATGCACATCTATCCTTAAGTACAGAACAGTTAACAACATAGCCTATGTCACTTCCCTACATTATGCTTCCAGAAATCTTGCAAGGTAACTAGGCCCTAATGAGAGCACTGGGTTCACTGAGACACTTGCAGGCCGAGACAGTCTCATTTGCTTACAAAACCAGTAAATGGTGTTGCAGGGACTTGAACCCGTTTCTCTGTCTTCTGTCCTCTTTTACCTCCTTCTCACTTGCTAACTGTATTTAGCCACATTCATTGACTAAGTGCTCACTGAAGACCACAAGTATCCTTCCTCTGTTCCTGTTGTACACAGAAGAGTATACATGGTTTTTTACTCAACACCATGTTTGAGGGACATCGGCGTGATCACCGCTGATAGGAGGAGGGACAAATAAAATGGAACACCTATTTCTAGACAGGATCATTTGGGAGCAAAGTGTGTGTTGTGGAGAGACGTGTTTGTTTGAGTGTCCAAACTTCCCTCTTTATGTGGTTATTACATCCTTACAATCGTGAACATCATAAAACCAACTGATTTCAAAAGCCCAGATGCATATTATTACAGCAATTCATTTGTTGAGATGAGAAAAATAGACAAGGACATTGCAGTACCACTAATTCTATACCTGGGCACTGCTGAATCCTAACAAAAAGAATTCACGGAGGCTAGATAGGGCTATTTTCTTCTGACTGTCTCTGGGGACTCAAACAGAATCCTTTTGTGTGATTGTTTGTTTTTCAGTTTCACTAGTGTAGGGTACTTGTCCACACACCTTCGGCTTGTAGTTTGTCTGTGTCCTTGGATCTCAAGTGAGTCTCCTGTAAGTAAGCACGTAGGTGTCTTGAGTTTTCATCCCTTCTTTTAACCCTGTGTCTTTTGTTTGCAGCACTCAGAGCCTGACCTTTTATTCTGATGATTCAGAGCTGTGCCCTTATTGCAGTAAAAAATTTTTTTTATTATTAATCTACAATCACGTGAAGATCATTATGTATACTATGCTCCCCCCTTCACCATTTCCCCATAAAACCTCTTCAGTCGCTGTCCATCAGCGTATTTGGATGCTGTAGAACCCTTCACCATATACCCCCCAACAGACCCCGTTACAGTCACTGTCCATCAGCGAGCAGTAAAATGCTATATGATCTCTACTAGTCTTCTCTGTGTTGTACAGTACTAACAATTCACCCCCGACCCCACGCATTATACATTCTAATCCTAATGCCCCCATTCTTTCTTCCCACACTTATCCCTCCCTTCAGACCCACCCTGCCCAGTCCTTTTCCCTTTGGTATCTTTTAGTCAACTCTCGGGTTCTGTGAGTCTGCTGCTGTTTTTTTCCTTCAGTTTTTCTTTGTTGTTATACTCCACACATGAGTGAAATCACTTGGTACTTGTCTTTCTCCGCCTGGCCTATTTCTCTGAACTTACTATCGTCTATCTCCATCCACGTCATTGCAAATGGTAGTATTTGTTTTCTTCATAAGGCTGCTTACTGAACTTTTTATAATGGATTTCATTCTTCTTTTTGTTTGTACTTTAGCTATGTGCTTTCAGCAGTCATCTCCTGGTTATGAGCAACAGCTTTGTGTCATTTGATATGTATCTGTATCTATCTTCCTAACGGTCTGTCTATCTATGTATCTGTGTTTCTATGTATCTATCTATCTATCTTCCTATCATCTATCTATGATGTCTATCATCTATCAATCTACGTACCTATATATCTATCTTACATCTGTCGTCTGTCTACCTATCTATCTCTGAATCAATCATCTTTTTGTCTCCATCTATCCTTATGAACAGAACAGTTAACAACATAGCCTATGTCTCTTCCCTACATTATGCTCCAGAAATCTTGCAAGGTAACTAAGTCATAAGGACAGCTCTGTGTTCACCGATACACTTTCAGGTAGAGTCAGCCACGTGTGCTTACAAAACCAGTAAATGGAGGTGAAAGGACTTGAAACCGGATATCTGTCCTCTGTCCTCTGTTATTTCCTGCTCGCTTGGTGACTTTATTTAGCCACAGTCAGTGAGTAAGTGATCCCGGAAGACCACAAGTATCCTTCGTCTGGGCCTGTTGTTGACAGAAAAGTGTACTTGGTTCTTTGCACACCACCATGTTTGAGGGACATCAGCGTGATCACTGCTGATAGGTGGAGGGAGAAATATAAAGGAACACCTATTTCTGGACAGGAGCAGTTTGGAACAAAGTGTGTGCTGTGGAGTGAAGTGTTTATTTGAGTGTCGAAACTTCCCTCTTTAGGTGGTTATTACTTCTTTACATTTGTGAACATCAAAAAAGCAATGATTATAAATGCCCAGACACATATTATTACAACAATTCAGTTGTTGAGGTGACAGGAAATGAGAAGGAAGATGCTGCACCACGAAATCTATGCGTGAGCACTGCTGAAACGAAACAAAAAGAATTCACGGTGGCTAGATAGGGCTATTTTCTACTGACTCTCTCTGGGGACTCAAACAGAATCCATTTGTTTGTTTGTTTCTCAGTTTCACTTGTATAGGGTACCTGTCCCCGCCCCTTCAGCTTGTAGGTTGTCTGTGTCCTTGGATCTCAAGTGAGTCTCCAGTAAGGGAGCGCATAGGTGTTCTTGAGTTTTCTTCAGTCCTTCTAACCCTGTGTCTTTTGATTGGAGCACTCAAAGCCTGTACTTTTATTCTGATATTTCAGAGCTGTGCTCTTACTGCACTTTGAAATTTTTTTTGTTCTCATTAATATACAATCACATGCAGAACATAATGTTTTCCAGTCTACCTCCTTCACCAAGTTCACCCCATATCCCAGTTACAGTCGCTGTCCATCAGCATGTACTAAGATGCTGTAGAATCACTACATGTCTTCTCTGTGTTGTACAGACCTACCCAAGTCCCCCCACCCTACACATTATACATGCTAATCCTAATGACCCCATTATTTTCCCCTCCCTTATTACTCCCTTCCCACTCACCCTACCCAGTCCCTTTCTCTTTGGTAACTGTTACTCCACTCTCGGGTTCTGTGAGTCTGCTGCTGTCTTTTCCTTCAGTTTTTCTTTGTTATCATATTCCACACATGAGTGAAATCATTTGGTACATGTATTTCTCCACCTGGCCTATTTGACTGAACATAATACCCTCTAGCTCCATCCACGTTATTGAAAATGATAGTATTTGTTTTCTTCTTATGGCTGCTTACTGCACTTTCTAAACTGGATTTCACTCTTCTTTTTTGTTTGTAGTTTCGCTATGTGCTTTCACCATTGCTCTCCTGGTTATGAGCAGTAGCTTTGTGTTAATAGATATGTACCTATATCTATCTATCTGTCTGTCTATCTATTTATCAATCAATCAATCATCTTTTTGTCTGCACATCTGTAATTGTTTACAGAACAGTTAACCATATATCCTATGTCACTTTCCTACACTGTACTTCCAAAAATCCTGCAAAGTATCTCGGCTGTAGAGAGAGCAGTGGGTTCACCGACACACTTGCAGGTCGAGTCGGCCGCGTGTACCTACAAAACCAGGAAATGGTTTTTCCAGGACTTGAACCCATGTCTCTATCCTCTGTCCTCTTTCATCTCCTTCTAACTTGCTGTCTGTATTTAGCCACATTCATTAACTAAGTGCTCCCTGAAGACCACAAGTATCATTCCTCTGGGCCTGTTGTCGACAGAAAAGTAAACTCGTTGGTTTGCTAACCACCATGTTTATAGGACATCAGCGTGATCACCGCCGATAGGACGGAGGGTCAAATAAAAAGGAACAACAATTTCTAGACAGGAGCAGTTGTCAGCTAAGAGTGTATTGTGGAGTGACGTGTTTATTTGAGTGTCCAAACTTCCCTCTTTAGGTGGTTATTAGATCTTCACATTCTTGAACATCATAAAACCCACTGATTTCAAAGGCCCAGATGCTTATTATTACAGCAACTCAGTTGTTGAGGTGAGAGAAATTGAGAAGTATGTTGCTGCACCACTAAATCTATGGCTGGGAACTGCTGAAACCAAACAAAAACAATTCACGGTGGCCAGAGAGGGCTATTTTCTGCTGACTGTCTCTGAGGACTCAAACAGAATCCATATGTTTGATTGTTTGTTTTTCAGTTTCACTCGTGTAGGGTACTTGTCTTCACACGTTCGGCTTGTAGTTTTTCTGTGTCCTTGGATCTCAAGTGAGTCTCCTTTAAGTAAGCACGTATGTGTCCTGAGTTTTCATCCCTTCTTTTAACCCTGTGTCTTTTGTTTGCAGCACTCAGAGCCTGACCTTTTATTCTGATGATTCAGAGCTGTGCCCTTATTGCACTTAAAAAAATTTTTTTATTATTAATCTACAATCACGTGAAGAACATTATGTTTACTATGCTCCCCCCTTCACCATGTTCCCATAAAACCTCTTCAGTCGCTGTCCATCAGCGTAATTGGATGCTGTAGAACCCTTCACCATATACCCCCCAACAGACCCCGTTACAGTCACTGTCCATCAGCGAGCAGTAAAATGCTATATAATCTCTACTAGTTTTCTCTCTGTTGTACAGTACTAACAATTCACCCCCGACCCTATGCATTATACATTCTAATCCTAATGCCCCCATTCTTTCTTCCCACACTTATCCCTCCCTTCAGACCCACCCTGCCCAGTCCTTCTCCCTTTGGTAACTTTTAGTCAACTCTCGGGTTCTGTGAGTCTGCTGCTGTTTTTTTCCTTCAGTTTTTCTTTGTTGTTATACTCCACACATGAGTGAAATCACTTGGTACTTGTCTTTCTCCGCCTGGCCTATTTCTCTGAACTTACTACCATCTATCTCCATCCACGTCATTGCAAATGGTAGTATTTGTTTTCTTCATAAGGCTGCTTACTGAACTTTTTATAATGGATTTCATTCTTCTTTTTGTTTGTACTTTAGCTATGTGCTTTCAGCAGTCATCTCCTGGTTATGAGCAACAGCTTTGTGTCATTTGATATGTATCTGTATCTAACTTCCTAACGGTCTGTCTATCTATGTATCTCTGTTTCTATGTATCTATCTATCTATCTATCTTCCTATCATCTATCTATGATGTCTATCATCTATCAATCTACGTACCTATATATCTATCTTACATCTGTCGTCTGCCTACCTATCTATCTCTGAATCAATCATCTTTTTGTCTCCATCTATCCTTATGAACAGAACAGTTAACAACATAGCCTATGTCTCTTCCCTACATTATGCTCCAGAAATCTTGCAAGGTAACTAAGTCATATGGACAGCTCTGTGTTCACCGATACACTTTCAGGTAGAGTCAGCCACGTGTGCTTACAAAACCAGTAAATGGAGGTGAAAGGACTTGAAAACAGATCTCTGTCCTCTGTCCTCTTATATTTCCTTCTCGCTTGGTGACTTTATTTAGCCACAGTCAGTGAGTAAGTGATCCCGGAAGACCACAAGTATCCTTCGTCTGGGCCTGTTGTTGACAGAAAAGTGTACTTGGTTCTTTGCACACCACCATGTTTGAGGGACATCAGCGTGATCACTGCTGATAGGTGGAGGGAGAAATATAAAGGAACACCTATTTCTGGACAGGAGCAGTTTGGAACAAAGTGTGTGCTGTGGAGTGAAGTGTTTATTTGAGTGTCGAAACTTCCCTCTTTAGGTGGTTATTACTTCTTTACATTTGTGAACATCATAAAAAGCAATGATTATAAAAGCCCAGACACATATTATTACAACAATTCAGTTGTTGAGGTGACAGGAAATGAGAAGGAAGATGCTGCACCACGAAATCTATGCGTGAGCACTGCTGAAACGAAACAAAAAGAATTCACGGTGGCTAGATAGGGCTATTTTCTACTGACTCTCTCTGGGGACTCAAACAGAATCCATTTGTTTGTTTGTTTCTCAGTTTCACTTGTATAGGGTACCTGTCCCCGCCCCTTCAGCTTGTAGGTTGTCTGTGTCCTTGGATCTCAAGTGAGTCTCCAGTAAGGGAGCGCATAGGTGTTCTTGAGTTTTCATCAGTCCTTCTAACCCTGTGTCTTTTGATTGGAGCACTCAAAGCCTGTACTTTTATTCTGATATTTCAGAGCTGTGCTCTTACTGCACTTTGAAATTTTTTTTGTTCTCATTAATATACAATCACATGCAGAACATAATGTTTTCCAGTCTACCTCCTTCACCAAGTTCACCCCATATCCCAGTTACAGTCGCTGTCCATCAGCATGTACTAAGATGCTGTAGAATCACTACATGTCTTCTCTGTGTTGTACAGACCTACCCAAGTCCCCCCACCCTACACATTATACATGCTAATCCTAATGACCCCATTATTTTCCCCTCCCTTATTACTCCCTTCCCACTCACCCTACCCAGTCCCTTTCTCTTTGGTAACTGTTACTCCACTCTCGGGTTCTGTGAGTCTGCTGCTGTCTTTTCCTTCAGTTTTTCTTTGTTATCATATTCCACACATGAGTGAAATCATTTGGTACATGTATTTCTCCACCTGGCCTATTTGACTGAACATAATACCCTCTAGCTCCATCCACGTTATTGAAAATGATAGTATTTGTTTTCTTCTTATGGCTGCTTACTGCACTTTCTAAACTGGATTTCACTCTTCTTTTTTGTTTGTAGTTTCGCTATGTGCTTTCACCATTGCTCTCCTGGTTATGAGCAGTAGCTTTGTGTTAATAGATATGTACCTATATCTATCTATCTGTCTGTCTATCTATTTATCAATCAATCAATCATCTTTTTGTCTGCACATCTGTAATTGTTTACAGAACAGTTAACCATATATCCTATGTCACTTTCCTACACTGTACTTCCAAAAATCCTGCAAAGTATCTCGGCTGTAGAGAGAGCAGTGGGTTCACCGACACACTTGCAGGTCGAGTCGGCCACGTGTACCTACAAAACCAGGAAATGGTTTTTCCAGGACTTGAACCCATGTCTCTATCCTCTGTCCTCTTTCATCTCCTTCTAACTTGCTGTCTGTATTTAGCCACATTCATTAACTAAGTGCTCCCTGAAGACCACAAGTATCATTCCTCTGGGCCTGTTGTCGACAGAAAAGTAAACTCGTTGGTTTGCTAACCACCATGTTTATAGGACATCAGCGTGATCACCGCCGATAGGACGGAGGGTCAAATAAAAAGGAACAACAATTTCTAGACAGGAGCAGTTGTCAGCTAAGAGTGTATTGTGGAGTGACGTGTTTATTTGAGTGTCCAAACTTCCCTCTTTAGGTGGTTATTAGATCTTCACATTCTTGAACATCATAAAACCCACTGATTTCAAAGGCCCAGATGCTTATTATTACAGCAACTCAGTTGTTGAGGTGAGAGAAATTGAGAAGTATGTTGCTGCACCACTAAATCTATGGCTGGGAACTGCTGAAACCAAACAAAAACAATTCACGGTGGCCAGAGAGGGCTATTTTCTGCTGACTGTCTCTGAGGACTCAAACAGAATCCATATGTTTGATTGTTTGTTTTTCAGTTTCACTCGTGTAGGGTACTTGTCTTCACACGTTCGGCTTGTAGTTTTTCTGTGTCCTTGGATCTCAAGTGAGTCTCCTTTAAGTAAGCACGTATGTGTCCTGAGTTTTCATCCCTTCTTTTAACCCTGTGTCTTTTGTTTGCAGCACTCAGAGCCTGACCTTTTATTCTGATGATTCAGAGCTGTGCCCTTATTGCACTTAAAAAAATTTTTTTATTATTAATCTACAATCACGTGAAGAACATTATGTTTACTATGCTCCCCCCTTCACCATGTTCCCATAAAACCTCTTCAGTCGCTGTCCATCAGCGTAATTGGATGCTGTAGAACCCTTCACCATATACCCCCCAACAGACCCCGTTACAGTCACTGTCCATCAGCGAGCAGTAAAATGCTATATAATCTCTACTAGTTTTCTCTCTGTTGTACAGTACTAACAATTCACCCCCGACCCTATGCATTATACATTCTAATCCTAATGCCCCCATTCTTTCTTCCCACACTTATCCCTCCCTTCAGACCCACCCTGCCCAGTCCTTCTCCCTTTGGTAACTTTTAGTCAACTCTCGGGTTCTGTGAGTCTGCTGCTGTTTTTTTCCTTCAGTTTTTCTTTGTTGTTATACTCCACACATGAGTGAAATCACTTGGTACTTGTCTTTCTCCGCCTGGCCTATTTCTCTGAACTTACTACCATCTATCTCCATCCACGTCATTGCAAATGGTAGTATTTGTTTTCTTCATAAGGCTGCTTACTGAACTTTTTATAATGGATTTCATTCTTCTTTTTGTTTGTACTTTAGCTATGTGCTTTCAGCAGTCATCTCCTGGTTATGAGCAACAGCTTTGTGTCATTTGATATGTATCTGTATCTATCTTCCTAACGGTCTGTCTATCTATGTATCTCTGTTTCTATGTATCTATCTATCTATCTATCTTCCTATCATCTATCTATGATGTCTATCATCTATCAATCTACGTACCTATATATCTATCTTACATCTGTCGTCTGCCTACCTATCTATCTCTGAATCAATCATCTTTTTGTCTCCATCTATCCTTATGAACAGAACAGTTAACAACATAGCCTATGTCTCTTCCCTACATTATGCTCCAGAAATCTTGCAAGGTAACTAAGTCATATGGACAGCTCTGTGTTCACCGATACACTTTCAGGTAGAGTCAGCCACGTGTGCTTACAAAACCAGTAAATGGAGGTGAAAGGACTTGAAAACAGATCTCTGTCCTCTGTCCTCTTATATTTCCTTCTCGCTTGGTGACTTTATTTAGCCACAGTCAGTGAGTAAGTGATCCCGGAAGACCACAAGTATCCTTCGTCTGGGCCTGTTGTTGACAGAAAAGTGTACTTGGTTCTTTGCACACCACCATGTTTGAGGGACATCAGCGTGATCACTGCTGATAGGTGGAGGGAGAAATATAAAGGAACACCTATTTCTGGACAGGAGCAGTTTGGAACAAAGTGTGTGCTGTGGAGTGAAGTGTTTATTTGAGTGTCGAAACTTCCCTCTTTAGGTGGTTATTACTTCTTTACATTTGTGAACATCATAAAAAGCAATGATTATAAAAGCCCAGACACATATTATTACAACAATTCAGTTGTTGAGGTGACAGGAAATGAGAAGGAAGATGCTGCACCACGAAATCTATGCGTGAGCACTGCTGAAACGAAACAAAAAGAATTCACGGTGGCTAGATAGGGCTATTTTCTACTGACTCTCTCTGGGGACTCAAACAGAATCCATTTGTTTGTTTGTTTCTCAGTTTCACTTGTATAGGGTACCTGTCCAAGCCCCTTCAGCTTGTAGGTTGTCTGTGTCCTTGGATCTCAAGTGAGTCTCCAGTAAGGGAGCGCATAGGTGTTCTTGAGTTTTCATCAGTCCTTCTAACCCTGTGTCTTTTGATTGGAGCACTCAAAGCCTGTACTTTTATTCTGATATTTCAGAGCTGTGCTCTTACTGCACTTTGAAATTTTTTTTGTTCTCATTAATATACAATCACATGCAGAACATAATGTTTTCCAGTCTACCTCCTTCACCAAGTTCACCCCATATCCCAGTTACAGTCGCTGTCCATCAGCATGTACTAAGATGCTGTAGAATCACTACATGTCTTCTCTGTGTTGTAAAGACCTACCCAAGTCCCCCCACCCTACACATTATACATGCTAATCCTAATGACCCCATTATTTTCCCCTCCCTTATTACTCCCTTCCCACTCACCCTACCCAGTCCCTTTCTCTTTGGTAACTGTTACTCCACTCTCGGGTTCTGTGAGTCTGCTGCTGTCATTTCCTTCAGGTTTTCTTTGTTATCATATTCCACACATGAGTGAAATCATTTGGTACATGTATTTCTCCACCTGGCCTATTTGACTGAACATAATACCCTCTAGCTCCATCCACGTTATTGAAAATGATAGTATTTGTTTTCTTCTTATGGCTGCTTACTGCACTTTTTAAACTGGATTTCACTCTTCTTTTTTGTTTGTAGTTTCGCTATGTGCTTTCACCATTGCTCTCCTGGTTATGAGCAGTAGCTTTGTGTTAATAGATATGTACCTATATCTATCTATCTGTCTGTCTATCTATTTATCAATCAATCAATCATCTTTTTGTCTGCACATCTGTAATTGTTTACAGAACAGTTAACCATATATCCTATGTCACTTTCCTACACTGTACTTCCAAAAATCCTGCAAAGTATCTCGGCTGTAGAGAGAGCAGTGGGTTCACCGACACACTTGCAGGTCGAGTCGGCCGCGTGTACCTACAAAACCAGGAAATGGTTTTTCCAGGACTTGAACCCATGTCTCTATCCTCTGTCCTCTTTCATCTCCTTCTAACTTGCTGTCTGTATTTAGCCACATTCATTAACTAAGTGCTCCCTGAAGACCACAAGTATCATTCCTCTGGGCCTGTTGTCGACAGAAAAGTAAACTCGTTGGTTTGCTAACCACCATGTTTATAGGACATCAGCGTGATCACCGCCGATAGGACGGAGGGTCAAATAAAAAGGAACAACAATTTCTAGACAGGAGCAGTTGTCAGCTAAGAGTGTATTGTGGAGTGACGTGTTTATTTGAGTGTCCAAACTTCCCTCTTTAGGTGGTTATTAGATCTTCACATTCTTGAACATCATAAAACCCACTGATTTCAAAGGCCCAGATGCTTATTATTACAGCAACTCAGTTGTTGAGGTGAGAGAAATTGAGAAGTATGTTGCTGCACCACTAAATCTATGGCTGGGAACTGCTGAAACCAAACAAAAACAATTCACGGTGGCCAGAGAGGGCTATTTTCTGCTGACTGTCTCTGAGGACTCAAACAGAATCCATATGTTTGATTGTTTGTTTTTCAGTTTCACTCGTGTAGGGTACTTGTCTTCACACGTTCGGCTTGTAGTTTTTCTGTGTCCTTGGATCTCAAGTGAGTCTCCTTTAAGTAAGCACGTATGTGTCCTGAGTTTTCATCCCTTCTTTTAACCCTGTGTCTTTTGTTTGCAGCACTCAGAGCCTGATCTTTTATTCTGATGATTCAGAGCTGTGCCCTTATTGCACTTAAAAAATTTTTTTATTATTAATCTACAATCACGTGAAGAACATTATGTTTACTATGCTCCCCCCTTCACCATGTTCCCATAAAACCTCTTCAGTCGCTGTCCATCAGCGTAATTGGATGCTGTAGAACCCTTCACCATATACCCCCCAACAGACCCCGTTACAGTCACTGTCCATCAGCGAGCAGTAAAATGCTATATAATCTCTACTAGTTTTCTCTCTGTTGTACAGTACTAACAATTCACCCCCGACCCCATGCATTATACATTCTAATCCTAATGCCCCCATTCTTTCTTCCCACACTTATCCCTCCCTTCAGACCCACCCTGCCCAGTCCTTCTCCCTTTGGTAACTTTTAGTCAACTCTCGGGTTCTGTGAGTCTGCTGCTGTTTTTTTCCTTCAGTTTTTCTTTGTTGTTATACTCCACACATGAGTGAAATCACTTGGTACTTGTCTTTCTCCGCCTGGCCTATTTCTCTGAACTTACTACCATCTATCTCCATCCACGTCATTGCAAATGGTAGTATTTGTTTTCTTCATAAGGCTGCTTACTGAACTTTTTATAATGGATTTCATTCTTCTTTTTGTTTGTACTTTAGCTATGTGCTTTCAGCAGTCATCTCCTGGTTATGAGCAACAGCTTTGTGTCATTTGATATGTATCTGTATCTATCTTCCTAACGGTCTGTCTATCTATGTATCTCTGTTTCTATGTATCTATCTATCTATCTATCTTCCTATCATCTATCTATGATGTCTATCATCTATCAATCTACGTACCTATATATCTATCTTACATCTGTCGTCTGCCTACCTATCTATCTCTGAATCAATCATCTTTTTGTCTCCATCTATCCTTATGAACAGAACAGTTAACAACATAGCCTATGTCTCTTCCCTACATTATGCTCCAGAAATCTTGCAAGGTAACTAAGTCATATGGACAGCTCTGTGTTCACCGATACACTTTCAGGTAGAGTCAGCCACGTGTGCTTACAAAACCAGTAAATGGAGGTGAAAGGACTTGAAAACAGATCTCTGTCCTCTGTCCTCTTATATTTCCTTCTCGCTTGGTGACTTTATTTAGCCACAGTCAGTGAGTAAGTGATCCCGGAAGACCACAAGTATCCTTCGTCTGGGCCTGTTGTTGACAGAAAAGTGTACTTGGTTCTTTGCACACCACCATGTTTGAGGGACATCAGCGTGATCACTGCTGATAGGTGGAGGGAGAAATATAAAGGAACACCTATTTCTGGACAGGAGCAGTTTGGAACAAAGTGTGTGCTGTGGAGTGAAGTGTTTATTTGAGTGTCGAAACTTCCCTCTTTAGGTGGTTATTACTTCTTTACATTTGTGAACATCATAAAAAGCAATGATTATAAAAGCCCAGACACATATTATTACAACAATTCAGTTGTTGAGGTGACAGGAAATGAGAAGGAAGATGCTGCACCACGAAATCTATGCGTGAGCACTGCTGAAACGAAACAAAAAGAATTCACGGTGGCTAGATAGGGCTATTTTCTACTGACTCTCTCTGGGGACTCAAACAGAATCCATTTGTTTGTTTGTTTCTCAGTTTCACTTGTATAGGGTACCTGTCCAAGCCCCTTCAGCTTGTAGGTTGTCTGTGTCCTTGGATCTCAAGTGAGTCTCCAGTAAGGGAGCGCATAGGTGTTCTTGAGTTTTCATCAGTCCTTCTAACCCTGTGTCTTTTGATTGGAGCACTCAAAGCCTGTACTTTTATTCTGATATTTCAGAGCTGTGCTCTTACTGCACTTTGAAATTTTTTTTGTTCTCATTAATATACAATCACATGCAGAACATAATGTTTTCCAGTCTACCTCCTTCACCAAGTTCACCCCATATCCCAGTTACAGTCGCTGTCCATCAGCATGTACTAAGATGCTGTAGAATCACTACATGTCTTCTCTGTGTTGTAAAGACCTACCCAAGTCCCCCCACCCTACACATTATACATGCTAATCCTAATGACCCCATTATTTTCCCCTCCCTTATTACTCCCTTCCCACTCACCCTACCCAGTCCCTTTCTCTTTGGTAACTGTTACTCCACTCTCGGGTTCTGTGAGTCTGCTGCTGTCATTTCCTTCAGGTTTTCTTTGTTATCATATTCCACACATGAGTGAAATCATTTGGTACATGTATTTCTCCACCTGGCCTATTTGACTGAACATAATACCCTCTAGCTCCATCCACGTTATTGAAAATGATAGTATTTGTTTTCTTCTTATGGCTGCTTACTGCACTTTTTAAACTGGATTTCACTCTTCTTTTTTGTTTGTAGTTTCGCTATGTGCTTTCACCATTGCTCTCCTGGTTATGAGCAGTAGCTTTGTGTTAATAGATATGTACCTATATCTATCTATCTGTCTGTCTATCTATTTATCAATCAATCAATCATCTTTTTGTCTGCACATCTGTAATTGTTTACAGAACAGTTAACCATATATCCTATGTCACTTTCCTACACTGTACTTCCAAAAATCCTGCAAAGTATCTCGGCTGTAGAGAGAGCAGTGGGTTCACCGACACACTTGCAGGTCGAGTCGGCCGCGTGTACCTACAAAACCAGGAAATGGTTTTTCCAGGACTTGAACCCATGTCTCTATCCTCTGTCCTCTTTCATCTCCTTCTAACTTGCTGTCTGTATTTAGCCACATTCATTAACTAAGTGCTCCCTGAAGACCACAAGTATCATTCCTCTGGGCCTGTTGTCGACAGAAAAGTAAACTCGTTGGTTTGCTAACCACCATGTTTATAGGACATCAGCGTGATCACCGCCGATAGGACGGAGGGTCAAATAAAAAGGAACAACAATTTCTAGACAGGAGCAGTTGTCAGCTAAGAGTGTATTGTGGAGTGACGTGTTTATTTGAGTGTCCAAACTTCCCTCTTTAGGTGGTTATTAGATCTTCACATTCTTGAACATCATAAAACCCACTGATTTCAAAGGCCCAGATGCTTATTATTACAGCAACTCAGTTGTTGAGGTGAGAGAAATTGAGAAGTATGTTGCTGCACCACTAAATCTATGGCTGGGAACTGCTGAAACCAAACAAAAACAATTCACGGTGGCCAGAGAGGGCTATTTTCTGCTGACTGTCTCTGAGGACTCAAACAGAATCCATATGTTTGATTGTTTGTTTTTCAGTTTCACTCGTGTAGGGTACTTGTCTTCACACGTTCGGCTTGTAGTTTTTCTGTGTCCTTGGATCTCAAGTGAGTCTCCTTTAAGTAAGCACGTATGTGTCCTGAGTTTTCATCCCTTCTTTTAACCCTGTGTCTTTTGTTTGCAGCACTCAGAGCCTGATCTTTTATTCTGATGATTCAGAGCTGTGCCCTTATTGCACTTAAAAAATTTTTTTATTATTAATCTACAATCACGTGAAGAACATTATGTTTACTATGCTCCCCCCTTCACCATGTTCCCATAAAACCTCTTCAGTCGCTGTCCATCAGCGTAATTGGATGCTGTAGAACCCTTCACCATATACCCCCCAACAGACCCCGTTACAGTCACTGTCCATCAGCGAGCAGTAAAATGCTATATAATCTCTACTAGTTTTCTCTCTGTTGTACAGTACTAACAATTCACCCCCGACCCCATGCATTATACATTCTAATCCTAATGCCCCCATTCTTTCTTCCCACACTTATCCCTCCCTTCAGACCCACCCTGCCCAGTCCTTCTCCCTTTGGTAACTTTTAGTCAACTCTCGGGTTCTGTGAGTCTGCTGCTGTTTTTTTCCTTCAGTTTTTCTTTGTTGTTATACTCCACACATGAGTGAAATCACTTGGTACTTGTCTTTCTCCGCCTGGCCTATTTCTCTGAACTTACTACCATCTATCTCCATCCACGTCATTGCAAATGGTAGTATTTGTTTTCTTCATAAGGCTGCTTACTGAACTTTTTATAATGGATTTCATTCTTCTTTTTGTTTGTACTTTAGCTATGTGCTTTCAGCAGTCATCTCCTGGTTATGAGCAACAGCTTTGTGTCATTTGATATGTATCTGTATCTATCTTCCTAACGGTCTGTCTATCTATGTATCTCTGTTTCTATGTATCTATCTATCTATCTATCTTCCTATCATCTATCTATGATGTCTATCATCTATCAATCTACGTACCTATATATCTATCTTACATCTGTCGTCTGCCTACCTATCTATCTCTGAATCAATCATCTTTTTGTCTCCATCTATCCTTATGAACAGAACAGTTAACAACATAGCCTATGTCTCTTCCCTACATTATGCTCCAGAAATCTTGCAAGGTAACTAAGTCATATGGACAGCTCTGTGTTCACCGATACACTTTCAGGTAGAGTCAGCCACGTGTGCTTACAAAACCAGTAAATGGAGGTGAAAGGACTTGAAAACAGATCTCTGTCCTCTGTCCTCTTATATTTCCTTCTCGCTTGGTGACTTTATTTAGCCACAGTCAGTGAGTAAGTGATCCCGGAAGACCACAAGTATCCTTCGTCTGGGCCTGTTGTTGACAGAAAAGTGTACTTGGTTCTTTGCACACCACCATGTTTGAGGGACATCAGCGTGATCACTGCTGATAGGTGGAGGGAGAAATATAAAGGAACACCTATTTCTGGACAGGAGCAGTTTGGAACAAAGTGTGTGCTGTGGAGTGAAGTGTTTATTTGAGTGTCGAAACTTCCCTCTTTAGGTGGTTATTACTTCTTTACATTTGTGAACATCATAAAAAGCAATGATTATAAAAGCCCAGACACATATTATTACAACAATTCAGTTGTTGAGGTGACAGGAAATGAGAAGGAAGATGCTGCACCACGAAATCTATGCGTGAGCACTGCTGAAACGAAACAAAAAGAATTCACGGTGGCTAGATAGGGCTATTTTCTACTGACTCTCTCTGGGGACTCAAACAGAATCCATTTGTTTGTTTGTTTCTCAGTTTCACTTGTATAGGGTACCTGTCCAAGCCCCTTCAGCTTGTAGGTTGTCTGTGTCCTTGGATCTCAAGTGAGTCTCCAGTAAGGGAGCGCATAGGTGTTCTTGAGTTTTCATCAGTCCTTCTAACCCTGTGTCTTTTGATTGGAGCACTCAAAGCCTGTACTTTTATTCTGATATTTCAGAGCTGTGCTCTTACTGCACTTTGAAATTTTTTTTGTTCTCATTAATATACAATCACATGCAGAACATAATGTTTTCCAGTCTACCTCCTTCACCAAGTTCACCCCATATCCCAGTTACAGTCGCTGTCCATCAGCATGTACTAAGATGCTGTAGAATCACTACATGTCTTCTCTGTGTTGTAAAGACCTACCCAAGTCCCCCCACCCTACACATTATACATGCTAATCCTAATGACCCCATTATTTTCCCCTCCCTTATTACTCCCTTCCCACTCACCCTACCCAGTCCCTTTCTCTTTGGTAACTGTTACTCCACTCTCGGGTTCTGTGAGTCTGCTGCTGTCATTTCCTTCAGGTTTTCTTTGTTATCATATTCCACACATGAGTGAAATCATTTGGTACATGTATTTCTCCACCTGGCCTATTTGACTGAACATAATACCCTCTAGCTCCATCCACGTTATTGAAAATGATAGTATTTGTTTTCTTCTTATGGCTGCTTACTGCACTTTTTAAACTGGATTTCACTCTTCTTTTTTGTTTGTAGTTTCGCTATGTGCTTTCACCATTGCTCTCCTGGTTATGAGCAGTAGCTTTGTGTTAATAGATATGTACCTATATCTATCTATCTGTCTGTCTATCTATTT